>NC_091681.1:22217500-22842500 GCF_030179915.1 Drosophila takahashii
TGGGCATAGATTGCGGAATAGTGAAATAGAGATACTCTAACCGAAGCAAAAATATAATTTCTTTATTTAAATTTAAATTAATATAAAAGAAAAATTTATTTATTATTAGCTTACACTTATAATCTAAAATAAATTAATTTTACATTCCATACTGAAAGTTTGTCTTCTACAATTCAGAAATTATTATATATTTATGAAGATATATATTTATTAAGATATTTATGAAACTTAAAAGTTTAGAATAAATTTACAAATAGTTCAGTTTCTCATGATCATTTGTTTCTCGGGGTATTAAACTTTTTTACTGATGATCTGATGATTTTTAAAGCTCCACTCTCGATTCATCCTTAAAGCTACTTTCCTAAGTGCAGAGATGCTTTCGCCTCATTGCATTTTCTGTTTGGCCCAAGGCCATGGGCAATGCCACCCCCAATCCGCATCCTTTGATTTCCTAACGACCTTCGGCACTTATGATAACCAGTTAAATCCCCTCAAGGCAGCCACCAGAAAGCTGTCCATCAGCAGGGCACTGGCTGTGCAGTAGTTTCCATCAGTAAACATAAACACGGGGAGGGGCTTAAAGCAAATACGAATCAGAGGTCCCGACACCAAAGTTTTCCCAACTCCATGAGGCAGTTGGTCAGTTCAGTTCGGATCTCTCTCCGGGGTATTTCACTTTACCGGCTAGCCAGGAATACGGGCGTAAACGCATTTGCCGCTTTAGCCAGTGTCGGTATTTGTTTATGGATAAATAGCTGCCATAGCCGCACATATTTGCACAGCCTTTATTAATATTTGATGAGGGATAACATTTAAAACCAATGGGACCCCGAGGGAGCTGAAATTCATTCGAATTTCTACTCAGACGAAATTAAAATTATTTGCATAGCATTTGTTGCGCGCCGCATATTTGCAATTTATTTAAGCCATGGCCAATGGAATAGTTTGCAGATATCTATTGAATTACGAACAACAATTCTCGGGCAATCGAGTTCGAATCGAATTTAAATTCCGGCAAAGAGCAATTAAAGCGCAACAGGAGGCGGGCACTAAATGGCCTTAAATAAATGGTCGGATCTTTAAGGTCCCTCGGGGGGTAGAAGTGAGTTATGTGGAGATTTCCACTTGTCGCCTTGGCATTAAACTGCAATTAAACTGACCAGAAAATGTTGTGATAATTGCGTTGCTGCCTGAAATTAATAGCCATCATTTTGTGGACCAACCCCAACCCCTCTGACTTTGTGACCCCCGTGACCGCAGCCCCTGTTTTCGGTTCCCACTTTCCCGTTTCTGTATGTAAATTCCATTTTAATAATGCGGTCGACAGTGGGCGTGAGTTTCAGCGCTGTGTTCTGTTAATTTTTAGGAGCAA
The DNA here is from genome assembly GCF_030179915.1 of Drosophila takahashii. Lineage (NCBI taxonomy): Eukaryota > Metazoa > Arthropoda > Insecta > Diptera > Drosophilidae > Drosophila > Drosophila takahashii. The sequence continues at coordinate 22,218,873 of NC_091681.1, forward strand.
TTAAATTTTATCTGCAACTGTCGCCTCATCTGGCCGTTGAAAGGGACATTGTTATAAATTTTAATTGTAAAACGTAGCGCTATCGTCCGCTTCTGTTTCTCCCCTGGTGGCAGTGGCAGTGGCAGCCACATGCCATCGACAGTTGGCAATTTTGCAGTTCCAATCTCATTCCCCATGCATGACCGAATCGACCAGTGAGGCGGGCTAATGTCCTGTCTGTCCAGTGTCCCCTGTTCCCCGCCTGACTTTTGCATCCAATTAGGCCTGCCTGCGGCACCCGCAGCCTGCCACGCCTCCGGCCCTCTCATGCCGCCCCGCCCCCATCCCTCCCTCATTGATTGGGCGTTGCGTCGTGCTAAAATTGCAAACTTCCTTTTCGCCCAGCGTTTTTGTCTCTTTCCCCTGTGCGAGCGCACCAAAGTATGCAATAAACTTTGGCCAAAAGTTTGGGCGCGCAACACGCGGAAAACTTTTTTCACTCGAGTTTTCCTATTGTTGTTAGTGCGCTCAGTAGGTAAGTGTGTATAGTGCGGTAATGTGATTTATGTGTTTTTTTTTTGAGAAAAGTTAACACCTAAGTATTTCAGCTGACTTGCAGAGAATTCCCATTTTACTTTCTCTAATGATGTTGAAACTTTTTAACACTATTTAATTTAATAAACAGGACATGCTCCATTTACATGCAATATAAGTTATTGATTAAATGTGTGTTATTACAAAAGACTATTATTTGGATAGTAAATATTTTGTTGAAAAGATGATAAAAAAACTCACGATCGCTAAAAACCATTGAAATATTTTATTTTCGGAAATTTTACTTACCTTTGATAAAAACTTAAAAGCCATTAAAGTTCAGGGATATTTAATCTAAAGAAATAAGTGACTTAACCAACTGCCCCAAGGCATTTAAACTTGCAGTTGAAGGCAAAAAGCCTAGACTAAACAGTCGGAATCAAGTTTAAAGTAATCCCATTAAATTTTCAACAGTTAAGCCTGACTTCTGCCATCCGACCTCAGAGTGAGAGCAGTATAGCAAATCAGACAGAGAGAGAAGGAGAAAGAGCTGAGCGGATAAATACGAACACAAGTCCTCAGTTAGACTCGGTGTATATGCAATCAAATAATAGTTTTATGCACCACTCAAAACCCTTCTATGTGAGGCATCCTGTCCTGGCCTTAGATCCTTAGACAGCAGGCCCCCGGAAAACGAGTTGCAGGAGGAATCACGGCGGTGGCAGAAGCAATTGGCCAACTTCAGTGGAACCGCAGGCTTATGCAAAATGCACTTTGCGCTCTGCAACAAATCCCCAAAACCTTCCCCTTAGCCAATGCTCGTTGCAAACGGGGTTTTGCCCCTTTTTCGGTTCCGTTTCAAAGCCTCAATTGCAGGAATGTACGAATGGCAAAGTTGTTCCCATTCGCATTTTTTGCGAGTCAATTTCTTGCACGTACAAGACGCCAAAGGAAGAAACGCAAAGCTCGAAAACTTTGTTTTTATATTCGAGGACTTAGCCGGCTTCCGCCCCCCGCCATCCGCCTCATCTCTTTGATCCCACTTGAAAAGGACTCGGGGAACGACCGCAAACGCTTCTCATATATACATTTCAGCCAAACTGGAGAGCTGGAGCAGCAAAACGTGACCGAAAAGAGGAATTAGGAGGGCGGAGCAAGGAGCAAAGTTTGCTGGAAGCCCAGCCCAAAAAGGAAGGGGCAACTTGAAACCGTTTTAGTTGCAACTTTATTTATTTATCAACTATATGCTAATGAAACCACTGTGCGGTGGCTGCTTCTTCTTCTGCTGCTGCTGCTGCCACTTCCGTTTCCGCCATGTCCCCACATACATTCGTACATTTGTATGTATAAGTACACGAGCAAACAAACACAATTGCAGGCACAAACAATTGGTCTCGCTCCTCTGCCATCCGCTGATTATTCCAGTGGTTTGCTGCCCTCTTCCTGTCACGCCCACTTCTACACCCGCCCCCATTTCAGACCCAAGACCCAAGTCCCCAATAAGCAGCTTTAATATCTGACACCTGTTTTGGGCATTCGCACTTCATTGCTGGGGGGAGGCGTACACTTGGAAAAAAATGCTACCATATTAGGATACTTGATATTATGATATCTACCTTTATGATATGATACTGTAAGTGTATTTCATGTATTAATTTTCTAATCGATTTTCCATTACTTATAATATTATGGGCTTATCAAAATTTTAAGATTAAAGAAATAAATCATTTTAAATCATCAGTATAAATTAAAATATATATTCTAATATTTTATGATAGTGATTATAAAAAATTATTAACTTATATTTCATTGTAGCTCTTTCTCAAGTAATTTTCCAAGTGCAAACGAAGCCTGGGGACCTGAGAAATCATTAGACAGCTGTCATATGCAGCATTCGGTGGCACCACTTCTCTGCGGTTAGGTAGGCAGAAGGCTGGGAATTCGGGTGAGGTGTGTTCCACCGACAAGGGAGACACAAGTATGCAACAGGGAATTCGTGCCAAATGCCAAGGGGGCCAGTCGGTTGCTGTTAATGTGTAATGTACATTTGATTAGGCTGCTTAACTCAGTTGGGTTCGGAATTATTCAGCAAATGTTTTCATTTGTTAGTCAATTTAAAGGGAATTTTGAAGGAGACTATTAAGATTTTAGGGAATTAGTACTTAATTATATAATTTTCCTATATTTGCTATTAAATTTTCTTAATTTTCCATTTCAGTGCCGATCGCAATCGTGATGGCATTCTGTCTATTCAGGAGATGGGCCAGTACATCAATCGCCGGATTGTGGAACACATTGATGAGGCAATTATGAACAATGCCCGTGAGTTCCGGCGCGTGGACATCGGACCCGCCGACGGACTGATCACCTGGGACGAGTACCACCGCTTCTTCCTCAGGGAGCACGGCATGACGGAGGCGGACATCGATGAGCACGACGAGATCCGTCACACGGCGCTGAATCGGCGGGCCCGGGAGGACATGATGAGGGACAAGGCCCGATGGTCGGAGGCAGCTCGAACCGATCTCTTCACCCTGACCATCGACGAGTATTTGAGTTTCCGGCATCCCGAGTCCAGTGTGTCCAATCTTCTGGAACTGGTCGATGATCTGCTGCGCCAGTTCGATCAGGATGGCGACGATCAGCTGACCCTGGAGGAGTTCTCCGATCTGAATGTGGACGATGACGACGACCTGATGCGCAAATCTCTGATTTCCAAGACGCTGGTCGAGCGACGCGAGGAGTTCAAGCGGATCATCGACAAAAACCACGATGGCAAGGCCGATCGGGGAGAGCTTCTTAACTATGTGAATCCGAAGACACCACGCTATGCCCTCCAGGAGGCGGCCACTTTGTTCAGTCTGTGCGACGAGGACAAGAACGAGTTGCTGACCCTCAAGGAGGTAAGATCCTGAAACTAAAATAAATTGATTAATTTTTTGTGGAAAACATTTTTTTAATTTAAATCTAATTTTCCCTTTTTTATTTAAATCCCCAGATGACTGACCATGCTGAGATATTTCTGCAATCCAAGATGATCGACACGGCAAACAGTTTTCACACAGAATTCTAGTTTTACTCTTCACCATCACTACCCTTTCCCCTTTGAGCATTTATAGTGATATTAATTTGTAAGTTCTGGCACCTAAAAGAGCTAATTTAGTAGCAAAGCGTGTTTTTGTTAATACTTTTTATGATGAACCACTAAGATCAGATGTAAAGCATGAACAATGAAAATCATTTCCTGTGTGATTTTTCAATAATTAACTTTTAAGAATGCGAAGCAAACAATATTTGACACAAATACTCCAAATAAATATACGTAATTGTACGAAAACCGAAGTGTTCGTTTTCCTTGGGCCAAAATCGGTGCACCCTGGCATTAATTTACCTCGCCCACTCATCTCGCCGCCTCTCTTATCTCTGATTACAAATGATTTGCCCTTTTAACAAAGTATGAAATTAAATTTCAGCCGCCTTCGAAATCCCCTTAAGGACATCTTCCATCTGAGCTGACAAATCACTTCACATTAAGGCTGAGTCCTTGTTCAATTTGTTTGTTTCGTGCTGACTCGCTGTCTCTGCTGCCTGCCTGTTCACTGATGATAAATAAGACTGGGGACGAATGATAAATAAGTGTCACTTGCAAAAATTTCCCAGGAATCCTCTTGTCCCAGCCTGCCAAAGGCTGAGGAATATCCTTTGGGGGAGAATTTTACAAGCAATTGACTTTCTGATGGGTGTTAATACCTCTCTAATCCCCCACTTACCCACCAGCCAGGTTGCCTAGCAGAATCATTTAAAATGTAAGACGAATAGTGATGGATTAGTTGTACTGAGCCACGAACAGGAGCATCAGCAGGATGTACTTGGCTACGTGACGTGTGTGTGCCGGCGGAGAATCCCGGAGTCCGGATAACGTTACGGGAATAATAATCCCCTGTCCAAGTCGCATCTCATCAAGGGCAAGCGGATCGGATCGGGGGATTCTCAGCTTCCAGCTTCCAGCTCCCAGCTACCGACAATAGACGTGCGGTGGGTAATTGAATCTAATTGTTCGGAAGCGCAGATAATGAGCACGTAAAACGCAAGGACCAAAATGGGGGAGCCAAGGACTCGTCTTTGGCAACTGTATACCGGAGGGTTAGGGGGCTGTCGAGTCAGGAACAGAAACATATACACTCCGACATTAAGTAAATAAGCAAACACATCAATTCGGTTAATAAGATACAGATGTAGGACATGCAAACAGGACGACGCATATTATATGATCTGGAAAAAGGAGACCTGTGGAAAGTGTCGTGATAACTGAAAATGGGATGTTAATGGATGAGCTGTAACCAATCTTCATTTAACTTAAGATCCATCATGTAAAAGACAAAATTGTAACCTTTTTCGAAAAGATTTATTAATGGTTTTAATAAAATGATGTATTATGGTTTTGGGAAAATACAAAATACGTAAATAATTATGAATTCCATATGTTTATGTAGCTACCATTTCCTTTCTTATTTAAAACCAAAAAAGCCCATTTAAAAATTCTCTTTTATCTTAATAACCTGTTCTTCTAACATTAAACTCGCTCCGGGAAAACCCAAAAACGGGCGGCTGAAAATCCCCATGATTCATGAGTGGTATTCATAAATTGAGTTAGCAACATAAAACAAATGGCATCAGGCTAACTTAACGAGCCGCACAAAAAGAAGCCACATTTGCCACATGAAGCGGGATTCACCAAAGAAAATGGAACGGCCTTGTCTAGTACAAATGTTTTGCATTATTGGAGCATGGTGAACGGATGGAAGGGGGCGGCTGGAAGTGGACTGAGTGGAGGATACATATAGGATACACGTAACTTACATTAGTCAGTCACTTGCCAGTGGGAAAATTGCTGAGCATGCCGAAAATACTTGGAGGCTTCGGAGGAAATTGCTATTACAGAAGTGAGAGGCCGGCACGCCCCTTTTCGGCCACGCCCCCCCGGCCCGTCGAAGACCTCTGCATAAATATGCCAAACACATACAGAGTATTCTATCTGCCACTGTGTTGTGTGGCCATAAATGCTTCATCTTCAACTCATACATATTAAAATCTGGCAAAATAAACTTCAACAGTTTACAAAGCACAGCACAAAAACACAAACATGCTCGCAGGACGAAATGGGTTGGGGTTTTTGGGGGGGGCGGGGAGGGGTTGGAAATGGGTTCCGAAGGGGTGACCCGAGTGGAGCTCATGCATTTTAAAATTCAGCCATTAGAGAAACCAAGTTATTTTGTATGCAGAATATTATTTGGCTGTTCCGTGCACCCCCGCTTACATCTTGCTTACTGTTTTTTTTGTGTTTCTGCTTGACATTGCATTTAACATTTTTGCTACACTAAAAGGGGAGGATAGCAATTAAATGTTTTTTCTTCAATTTTCTGCATAAATCAGTTTTAAATGTTATAGTGCAAATAAACGAAGCAAGGGATGGCCAGTCCAGGCCAGAAAGAGATAGAGGAACTCGGCTTAAATTGGCCCACAACACATCATTTAACAGGACACTCCGAGGGGTTCGAGGTAAAGAGGCGACCTCAGGACAATGGCAAAAAATGTGGCTTTGTGGCTTACATTTTTTAGACTCGTTAGCTGAATTTTGTAATAATTAAATTTGATTTAACGCGGCTTTCATATAAAGAGATTAACTCATTGTTAAAATTGAGTTATGTACATGGAGATTAAATTTAAGTATCATAATTATATTTGATTAATAAAATAATCGTTAAATGTTTCATTAAATACTATCTAAATACAGATAATGCATTTAATTTATAGTTCGTTTTTAAATTAAATTTTAAATAAATCTTACAATTTATAGCACATTTTCTTATCGTGTTAAATAGCCTCGTACAATCTAAAAACTCATTTAAATGCATGAACATGCATGCAAAAAAAGGAAATGATTATAATTGCATTAGGCTTTTAAAATTGACATTCATTTAAAAAGTAAAAATGATAGTGCAAATGCATGTGCACCGAATTTCCGCCCGGAAACGAAACATTTGAAACATGAAATGCATACGAAAGGCATTTCATTTGTATGCGAAATTGATTGGAATTTGAATATTTATGTTTTTCAATTTTTAAACACGAAAGCTGCAAAATCACTAAACACAAAATACATGGGGCTATGAATTATTTTATTATTTATTCGATTTTGGCTAACAAAAACTTTTGTGTCCATTGTGCGAGGGCCAAAAAATTACAACAAAAGGTAATTTAGCAGTAACAACTTGAAGGCAAACACTTAACTTACTTGTGTGTGTGTGGGTGTGAGAATGTCGTGTTTGCCTGTGTGTGTGAGTGGGTGTGGGGGAGGGAAACTCATTCACCTGCATGATGGGAAGTAAAAAGCAATTTTCGTAACATTTGCATGCCTTAAACTAACACAGACGAATGGAGCGCCAGGATAAGGACGACGAAGCTCCCGACGATGCGAGGAGGTTGAAAATGAAAATAAGGATGATGGCGCCGGGAAAACACGGCCTACCTTTTTGGTATGATAGGGGGAGGGGAGGGTGTTGGGTTGAAAAGAAAAACTACTGCGTGAGAGTGTAAGTGTGTGCGTTCGGTGATGTCGGTGTAAGTAGAATGGAGTACGTGTTATGCTGAAAATGCAATTTGCCTTCTGTGCGAAATGTACGGAAAATTTATGCAAATTTCTCCCTTGACCCCGGTGTCGCCCGACCTCACCTCTTCCAACCCCTTTTCTCCCTCTCTGCCCCATTACACCTCCACCCTCGTCTCACACTTTGCAACACCGCTGCCAACAAGCGGAAACAGGAAGTGCGACCATTGTTGTTGGGGGTGTGTGCGTGTGTCTGTATGTTGTGCTCGTGTGCATGCTTGCCCCTGCATTCATGTGAGTGTGTGTGCGCTGCGTGTGCCTGTATGAAAGCGCTAAAATGAAAATATAGTGAAATATGCGATAGAAAAGAAAGGGTCTCCCCTGCAGGGTAAATGCTATAAAGAAGTCAGACCATCGCAGGTAATGACCCGTAGAAGCACCCTTAAATAAATAAAAATTAATATATCTTTTGGTTAAAAAATAAATTATAATTGATTATAGAAATAATTTAATGGTTATTAAATTATAAGCTGCTTATAGATAATCATAATACTATATTAATGAAACAAAATAAGTAATAATAAAAAAATAAACTAAAAAATACACAATCATGATTTCAAAAAAGTTAATTTAAAAAAAATATGAATATATAAAATTCAGAGTATCATATATTCCTCATAACAGTATGTGCCAATGGCAACGATCTACAAATAAGCCCTTCGCGAATGCAACTACTAACGCGACAACAACATTACACACCAATGTCGCCTGTGCTGTGGCAAAAAAATGTGTTCACAACGTGGTGTAAATTCGCCATCGATAGTTTTGACATTACGTATACGCAACGTTGGTAGCGTTAGTTGTGTGCGAGTGTTACTGGCAGTGCGGCACCCCCCAGGGTGGATTTCGGCTCGGGAAGGCGACACAACGTAAAAAGAGGTGGAATTCCAACGAAAAAAGTGGCAAAATATTGCGAACACGGCCGCATTGGTGTGCTCTAGGAACCAAACCTGGCCAATGCCAAAGAAATTTGTGTGTGTGGGCTCGTTTGTGCTGGTACGGGTTGCGGGGAAAAAAATGAAAAGCCGCCGGTTAGTTCAACAGAGGTACACGCAACTGTATATGTAGGGGAATGTCCACTGAAAAAAATAACAATAGTGCAAATCCTCTTAAAGCTTTTATAAAACCATATATTTCACTAAAAGTAGAATAAAGATGTCTGAAAAACAGCCTGATAAAAAATATATTTCAAAAAACTTCCCCGTTTTTTGTTCTTTTTTTTGAATATTGTTCAGATTGTATTATGTAAAATATTAAGTAAATAAAATATATTAATCTTTCACAAATCAAATTCCACCTCAAACTGAGGATTAGCCACACATTTTTGTGACACTTTCGATTTGATTTTAGTTTTTTCCGAGATTTTCTTTATGTGCCTATGTGCGGGATTGTTTATATTGGATTGCACGTGCCTTTGACATGCCGATCCCTTGTCCGTGTCCCTATTTATGGGCCACTGTGTGCGAGTGTGTGTTGGCCTGTGTTTTGGCTTGTGGGCAAAGAAGTTGAAGCGTATTAGGCAAACACAAGCCTCCGGCTTCTCGCACACACACGTGTGCAGGCCCCTCTTTGAGAATGCCTAAGTGTGTGTTTGCAAGTGGCTCCTTTGGTGTGAGCCAAGTGCCAGATAAACGACAGCATTTAATGCGACCAAATCTTTTTAGCGCCGCATCAAGCCATTTTTCAATCCCGATCTGAGCGCAAAGATTAAGTTGTCTTTAAGTCGGCCGGCAGCAGGAGTCCTCTTGGAATGGCAAACGGAGGCGAATAGGATGGCATAGAACATTGCACAATGGGTGTCTTAAAAAGGGCATTCAGCCTTTTCTAGCCTTTATAGAAAAATTTAAAACTACTTTTATTTCAGATTAAACGGAAAAATATATATATTTCTAGAATGGCTTCCCCTATAAATTTAAGTTTTTTCTAATTATAGTTTTCTATGTGATTTTCAATCTTTTACCCTATTTATTCCACTCCAAAGCTTAGAACTGCTTATCGATTTCCATTTCCATTCCATTGTCCATTTTGGCCTGCACCTGGTCATTTCCACCTGGCACCAATTGCAGCACTTCACGTCCGAGCAGAGAAAAGACCGAGAATAGCAGAAAGAGAAAAGTTTAATTTTCCGAGCGCATGAAAATTAGTTCAGTTCTGTTAAGTTCAGTTCAAAACAATTATTTGAACTTTTTGAATTGGCCGGGAATTTTCTAGGAGTCTGAAAGACGTAAATGAAGCTTGATGAAAGTGGAACTTTTCCAGCCCGGCATAAAAAAAGAAAGCCGTGGAAAGAAAGTTTCGCTTACATAATTTACTTTTATGAATGCCCTGGGACAGTCGCTGGATCCAACGATGCTGAAGGATCCAAAGCCATAGCCATATCCATATCCCTTATCCCAGTCTCCCAGACTGTCGGCATTTTTAATCAGAGCGGATTCCGCTCGCTATCTGTCAGCGTTTGCAGCGCCAAAGTTGTATAATAATATTGATGCCTGACATCAAATTCATTAAGAGTGATTAATATTTGTTTACTGCTGTTGCTTGCTGTTTTTCGCAAACTCAGTGCTCGTTGCTCCGGCTGTGGCAAAAGAAACATTTATTAAATGGCTTCCCAAAAGAGAATCTCTATCCGAAACTTTATTTCTTCTCCAAAGTGACAGACGCTGCCTGGCTGCAAATTAATAGCTGGCTGAGGATTTACGACTGGGAATATATCAAGGATATTAGCCAATTTCCCAGCGCTCCCACGGTAAAAGGGGTCGGAGCCTAAGTCGCCGGACAAATGACTCCTGGCCTCGGCCATCAGACGCGATAATGCGGCTTAATTCCTGGCCGGAACGAGGTGAACGTTATGGGCTGCCATAAATGCGGCTAAGGCTACATCATCGAGTAAGTTGTTAAAGTTGTTTATTGTATTTACCGTATATTGCACATCGGCCCTGCTGGAGTCCCGGAGTCATGTGGCTTAAAGAACTCGTTTACCGGCCTGCCTGCGCCATCGACAGTCCCCCATTTAATTAAGCCTACGAACTGCAGTCCCCGCACGGTGGTTCAATAAAGCGGAAACATCCCTACCCCTTACCATTTGCACTGTAAAATAAAATAAAGAAAAAAAATAAAGGTCTGTAGTATTTACCTTTATTTTGATTTACACATTTTAAAATTAGAAAAAAATATAAAAATATCAAAGCTATTTAACAAAATATGTTTATCCATGGGAGTTTCATTTATTTATTTTCTTCTTATATACATGTAAATATTTTTAGAAAAGGAACGCAATCTATTCAAAATTCGAGTGACAAAAAAACTTCAAAAACATGAAACTATAAGTTTAACACTTGTAGCGTTAGGAAGAGCTCTTAAATAAATATTAAATTAGGATTTTAAATTTTAATATGTGTATAAGAATGTCCTTTTTTTCGTAGTGTCTTCTCCTTTTCAACAATCAACTCTGGGTTCGATGGGGTCCATATGCTGAGGCCAGGATTTTCGCAGCCGTTTCGGCCGCCGGTTGACTTCAAAGGTCCCTTCTGCTTTACATAAATATTTATGCGAGTTAATTTGTCGGCATATATGCCAAGTGGTGGACAGAGGAGGGGCTGCCACTGAAGGAAGGGGTAGAATAAGGGTCAGTTGGGTGCAATCAATCAGACATGAAACAATATTTACAATTTGAAGGCATTAATACGACTGGGTTGACGTCAGCCTGTAGAGTTCAGTGTGCCGTAGCAGTTGGAAATGGCCGGCTTAAGGCGGCAAAGGAAAAGCGAGGGGTAGTTTTCCTCGCCTGAATGCTCCGTGTGTCCGTGGCACCCGCAGGTAAGCAAACAAATAAGGACGAGGTCCTTCAATCTGCTATCGCTCAGGCCCACTCTTCTCCGCCCCCTCTTCTGTGCCACGCCCCTAGACAGGCGGCGCCTGTCGCTGACAGCCATACAAAAAAAAAGGAAACTTCCAGCCAGACGCACTGACAGACACGCAACCCGTCACTTACTTGTTGGCACAAGTGTGCGTGCGCCTGCCATTTCGACTAAAAATAAACAATAGTCAAAAGCACAACAAATTACAAAAATTCCACATAAAAATAACAAGTAAAAGAAGCAGTCTGGCTTTTGGTAGGTCGAGATTTAAATACTCTAACAAAAATATAACTTTAATCTCAAGTTTATTTTAATTACCTTAACGGTCTTAAGCAATATTTAAAATTTAAATTAAATAAAAAATCAATTCATTCTCTTTTGTTTTATTTTAGTGTGCACATTGAAAATGGCAAGCATTAACACATCAAATAAATCACACTTTAAGTCGAAATCCCTTTGCATATTAAATCCTTTCCAAAGACCCTGTGAATTTTCCCCATAGAGTAGTTAAGCCCTCTGCCAGTGCTCGCTTATACAGACATATACATATACATATATGTATGCACATAAAATTACATTAAATATTATTGCTTTACGGACGGTTTTCCATGGCATTCGCTGACCTGACTGTGTGTATAGGATTGGCGGCACAAAAGGATCCAATGGTGCGTATAATTGACATATTTGATTGTTTAACTTGTATTAGTAAAGTCAGCAAAGGGGCAAAAAAATAATACTAAAAGAGGACGGACGATTCAAAGTAAGAAAACATGCTGGCTTTGCTGAAAAAAACACAAAATATGTAGTCCTGCAAACGAGGTAACTCATCAGAAGTAGTTAGAATATAATAATAATAATATATATATATATTAGATAGGATTTCAAGTAGGTTTAAATAGTTAATTGAACTTTTTTAGATTTTAACATTGTTTTCTCTTTATTTCTTACTTCATGTACTCACAACATGTGGTCCTAGTGATTAAGCTAAGGACTTGGAAATCTGTGACCCTATCTGTTTGATAGGGATTTGCCCTGTCAACTAATTCTGGTCTGGGCAGCATAATCTTCTTAGCCGAGCGACAGTTCTCTGTTGTTTGTATTCAAACGTGTACTTTCAGGTTTATTTATAGCATAGGGACATTTTGGCATTTGTCAGATTCCTGTCAAGCTTAATGTGTGTGCAATGATTATTCATTTAATTGTGTACACATGCAACCATCAGCGACTTCAATCTGACATTGTCAGCCTGTCCGGATCACTCAACAAGAAATTCGATTTCATAAAGGGGCAACAAAAGCATGATGGATTGCTTTGCAGACTCGATTGTCTGCATGTGAGAGGGCTTCATCCTTTGAAATGTGTAAAATGGGACGTATAACATAAATTGTTACATATTGTTCGCATAACCCGTCCGCAAATACTCCAAAGGAAAATTACGAAGGCTAGCATTTCTTTCGCAATTTTTTCTAACAGTGCTGACACTTTATCCATTTTATTTAGAAAGTAGAGGGTTTTAAAAGTATAAATATTAATGTATCATTATATTTATGAGCTATATATTTCTTTTCTCTTTTTATTATTTGATATTAAATATATTGACCATGCAAATACAAATTGATCCTTGCGTGTTCTTATTTCCTGTGTAGTAGTAGTTACCCTTGTAAGTAATATTCTCGAAGCAAAAACGGAATGTAGCTCTTATCCCCAAGGCACCAATGGAAATTTGATTATTCCGTATTTTCAGATATTTATACCCTTGCAGAGGGTATTATGATTTCAGTCAGAAGTTTGCAACGCAGTGAAGGAGACGTTTCCGACCCCATAAAGTATATATATTCTTGATCAGCATCACTGGACGAGTCGATCTAGCCATGTCCGTCTGTCCGTCCGTCTGTCCGTCTGTCCGTCTGTCCGTCTGTCCGTCCGTTTCTACGCAAACTAGTCTCTCAGTTTTAAAGCTGTCGGGATGAAACTTTCGTAAAAGTCGTATTTCTATTGCAGGTAGTATATATGTCGGAACCAAACGGATCGGACAACTATATCTTATAGCTCCCATAGGAAGGATCAAAAAAAAAAAAATAAAAAAATTCTATCTCCGGTGTTTTTTGAAATTTTACCTTCTACTCTTGGGAACATTTTTATACCCGTTACTCGTAGAGTAAAAGGGTATACTAGATTCGTGCAAAAGTATGTAACAGCTAGAAGGAAGCGTTTCCGACCCCATAAAGTATATATATTCTTGATCAGGGTCACTAGCCGAGTCGATCTAGCCATGTCCGTCTGTCCGTCTGTCTGTCTGTCTGTCTGTCTGTCTGTCTGTCTGTCTGTCTGTCCGTCTGTCCGTCTGTATGAACGCTGAGATCTCAGAAACTACAAAAGCTAGAAGGTTGAGATTTCCCACACATATTCTTTGGCTTCCTACGCAGCGCAAGTTTATTTTAGCCGAGCGCCACGCCCCCTCTAACGCCCACAATCGCCCACTAACGATTTTAAAATGGGTCCTGCGCCCACATCTTTAAAGATTTCCGAGAAGTATAAATGCAATTTTGTTGTGTATATTTATACCTTTCGAAATGTAGAAGACATTTTTCAAATCGGACCATTCATTAAAAAGTTATACGCAATCAAAAATTATATATCTATCTCCCTCGCACTCCCTTTAGCTGAGTTACGATTATTAGTCGGGACACCAACCCGACACAGCGTTCGCACTCCCTTTAGCTGAGTGACGGGTATTAGATAGTCGGGACAACAAACCGACTATAGCGTTCTCTCTTGTTTTTTATATGTTTCTGAATTTCGGTTTTTTTGTTTTTTAAATCGGATCACTATATCATATAGCTGCCATAGGAACGGTCGAAAAATTAAATGGAAATTAATGGGAAAAAAATTATATCTTTGTTGGTTTTTATTACAGTTCCTTCTACTCTGGGATATGACTATTTTGAAATATTTCCGAATTTCGATTTTAATTTTTAAAAGATCGAACTACTATATCATATAGCTGCGATAGAAACGATCGAAAAATTAATGTGAAATAATAAGAAATTTAACATTTTTGCGATTTGTAAATTAATAGAATGATCTGCAAGGGTATATAAGCTTCGGCTTGCCGAAGCTAGCTTCCTTTCTTGTTTTTCCTGATCTATTCTGGCTTTCAAGTTGTCTGCTGGCAACACTGCTCCCTAACAAGCTGCAATCTACAGCCTGGCAATCATGTAATGTAGCGAAGCATCAACACAAACACAGGGGCTGTGTGGGCGGGCTGCTGCTGCTGCTGCTGATTGCACAAAGGATGCCCCTCAAGTCCTTGGTGACGTGTTGAGCGAAAGAATGAAACTAGCAGCCTGCGCCCGGCAGTTCAACGGAAGATCCACTGCACCTGAGCTGGGAACTGACTGGCTGGATGAAAGATAAATTATGGTGCGGGGTATCCCGACAATGACTGAACAGTTTACTATCCGAGCAGGGGGAAGCCGTAGCAAACCAGCTGCACTAAATAAAGCAAATCCCTTTTGAAGGCCTGGTCCCACCTGGCGGTCGAGTACTAGGGAGCTCTCCATCACAATTTACAAATGCAATTCGTATTTTAGGACCTTTTCTAAACGCTTTAACCCAAAGAAAGAGAGCTTCTTCCATAAACTATCCGAGAGTTATATAATTTTATTATTTTTCTTTTCTAACAAGCATTTTTAGTCCCATTTTAAACTCTTTATACTGCTAAACTTACAAAAAGATGAAAGCCATGGCAAAAGATTTTTAGAAATATTTTTAACAAAGGTTAAAGGGGTTGGCCCATCTGGTTATTTTCCAACAATGGACACTTTCAATCCCCCAATTTCTGTGTTTTCAGTTTGAAAGCCAATTAGTGTTATATGAGATTATTTTTCGAGGAAAAGGAAACCATGGCAGCATGACAGCAATTGTCAAACGAAGACGCAACGAACAATTGGTCCCACCTGGCGTATGGGTAATAAAGTTTACTCTTACATAAACGACCATTTCATTCTATATCGCCCTTTGCGTAAATAAAAGCTAACTATCAAAGAAAATCCATTGAAATAAGGCAGAAATTGTGAAAAGAAACCCACCTGGCGTATGAGTAATATGAGTTTATTGAGCAAAAGAAATTGTTTTGCCATTTTCAATCCTCAAATTTCCGAATTTTCAGTCTTCTTCTAAGCTCTGCCAACCGATGAACGTAAATTAGTTTCATAAAAGCTAACAAGGCAAGGAAAATTCTTTTGTGCGAAACCTTTTGCACTGCTTCGTCTCCACTTCATTGTTCATTTTGCCCCGTTTCACTCGGTCCTCCTCCTCAATTTCCCAACCTCCCCTAATCCTGGCTTTGGCCATAGTCCAACCACAGAAGGCTCATCATCGTCATCGTCATCATTTGAATTCTCCACCCGATTGTTGCATGCAGCGGCTGTTGTTGTTGTTTTTGTTGCTGGGAGGACACGTGCATCGCCGAGCTTTGCAGTTGACATTCCGTTACGCACGTTGCCTCCTCCTTTTGGGTCCTAGTTGATGCTGATTCTGCTCCTGCTGCTGCTGCTGTCGTTGTCGTTGTCTGGGCAACATGCAATGCCAAAGTTTTCGTGATGCAAGTGCGTAGTTTGCTCACAACAAGGCTCGTTGACGCTGCCCAGGGACGTGGGGCATTCCATTTGCGGGGGTTTTAAAGGGGACAAAGCTCACTCAAAGCTGGTGGAGGGTTTACAGCCAACGTTATGAGGGAAACCATGGCAATGAAGTACGCTGCAAAAAAGGATATTTAATATGTTTTAATATGAAGAGCAAAATATGCACAAGTTGAAAAATAAAGAAATAAATTTTTATTAAAAAAAAACAATAATTTTAATGCAATTAAAATTTTAGTACTTTAAAAGATAAGTTAATTTATAAAAATATTAAGTACACTTTTAGAAAAGTAAAAAAAAAAAAAAAAATTTATAACACTTAGAATTGATAAGCTAACAACGCACCTCGCACCCTTCGCAAGGTTATAGTTGAATACTCGCAAAAAGCTCGTCACGTCATAAGCGGCAACAGTTGGGTTCTGGTTCTGTGTGCTCAGAACACTGGCTCCCACTGCCAGAGCTAACAAAAAGGGGTGGCAGCTAGCCGGGGGGTGAAAGTGGGGGGTTCGGCTCGGTCTCAGTGCAGTGCAAAAAGTGCAGGCAACCGTGTTCAGAGTGCCACACTCGTGCTCACACAAGCACCCACGCATACAGTCTCCCTCTCGCATACACTCACATCGCCAGCTTTTGTATTGACGCACTCGAACGGGTGGCTTCAAGTTACCGGTTCGGTTCACAGTGCCCGCTTCTACACAGAGGGAAAATATCAGTAATTTTTTATTTTAATTTTTTTATTAGTTGTTTTTAGTTTTTCAGTTGGCAATATAGTGTTTTTAAACTTACTGGTAAGTAGCCCATATAAACTTAAAAGAAAAAAAAATTATGACTTCGATTTTATGTTTTAAAATTTCATCAAAAGAATTTTCTTTATTTTTTAAATATAAATATTAATTTGAAATCATTGTGTGCAAGTAAAAACTTTAATAAAAATAGGAACATTTGTTACAGTGTTTTTAAAGTGGAAAGTGTTTGATGTCCAACGATTTGTTTTACAGTGCAGTTCCCACAGGTCTCTTGCTTTCTATCTCTGTCTCGCTTCCAACAGTTTTCCGATTCGCTTTTTTCCTTAGCGTCGAGCGGGAAACGTTGAGCTGCAGTCGGAGAATCGCTCTTAACGCTCGAATTTCGCATTCACATTCTCATTCGCCAATTAGCGGCCGGCGCAAGCGAGTCGCGTGTGCGGAAAAAAGTAAATCCCCAGAGTCGTTTGTTATATTTCCCCAAGTGAACTGGAAAACGGTTCTCCCCGATCAATATCGAGAGTGATCACGGATTTTTATACCATTGAATTTATCAGTTCGCAGTTTAAAGATGGCCACGCGAGGAGCGAATGTGATTTGGTTTCGCCATGGATTGCGCCTGCACGATAATCCCGCCCTGTTGGCCGCCCTCGCCGACAAGGATCAGGGTATAGCCCTCATTCCAGTTTTCATCTTCGATGGAGAGAGTGCAGGTAAGCGGTGGAAAATAATGATACAATTGAAAAGACCTTGACCTTGTTATTTGCTAGATTCTTTTAATTTTTGTGATTTTTGTCAATAATTACGTTAATGGTACATTTAAAATTGTGCAACATGTAAATGATCTAGTAAATGTTTTAGTTTCTTTCAATATTAAATTTTATACATCCTGGATGATTTTAACATTAATAAATTTTAAATCATAATTTGGGAGAGAGTTTTTATCAATTTATTTAATTTATTTCTAAAATTAGGAAATTGTTTTATTTATATCTAAGTAATTTAGATAATAAAAAGTAATATACAAAAAATTAATTGTCAACAGTGGGTTAAAAGTAAAAACTTTTAGCTTGATTGCCATTACACACTCATTCTACGTATGAGCTAATATCATTTTTTGCGACTTGCTTCGGTTATCAAATACCACCTCTTTCCGCGACCGCTGCGAATTCAGCGTTTTCGCTGCTCGTGGAAATGCGGAAAAGGGGATAGGGGGCCGAGGAAAGGGAAGGGGAAAACCTAATGCACTTTTGCATGGTAGAACAAAACAAACGATGCGTTCTAATGCGATTTGCGGCTGGCGGTTTTGCGAATACCCCGTTGAATCGCTGAGAGAGCTATAGAAAGACAATGCAAAATGGGTAGAGACATTGAGAACAAACCAGAATACTAGTATAATGCCTTTTGTGCTAGTGTGTAAGCAGCTCGCAGGTCTGAAAAAGTCGGAGAGAACCCTATAGAACCCATAACTTGACCGATAAGAGTCGTTTTGCGGGGAAAAGCGGGAAAACAATTATTGCGATGGAAAACGGAGAACGAGCTTAAACTGAACGTTTTGTGTGCGCGAAAGCTGCAAAGATTGCTGAAAGGTGGCACCTAAACAAGCGAACTTGTTTAGCATACATAATTTGACCATCCTTATGCAAGCTTTTGAGTTTCATTTAATTTTAGCAAAGCAAGAATACCAATAAAACGTAAAAATATCATTATTCTCAGGACAATATTGGAGATATAAACTTCTTGTGAGAAAGTATTTTATATTGAAACGTCTATTAAAATATATATGTTTAAATAAATAAGTTGGAGAATGATAGTTACTTTAAATTTTTTTGTGTGTATTTTAAAACAACTTAATTCTAAGTTTCAAAGAAAAAAGAAAGGAGTTGTGAACTCTAACCCTTCTGTGGTTCCTAAACAGGTACCAAGTGCGTGGGCTACAACCGGATGCGCTTCCTGTTGGATTCGCTGCAGGACATCGATGACCAGCTGCAGGCGGTCACCGAAGGAAGAGGACGCCTCCACGTTTTTGAGGGCGAACCGGCTCACATATTCCGGCGGCTGCACGAGCAAGTGCGTCTGCACAGGATCTGCATGGAGCAGGACTGTGAGCCAATTTGGAATGAGCGCGATGAGACCATACGTTCTCTATGCCGGGACTTGGGCATCGACCTGGTCGAGAAGGTATCGCACACGTTGTGGGATCCGCGCACGGTGATCGACACCAATGGCGGCATTCCGCCGCTCACCTACCAGATGTTCCTGGTAAGTAATTAAATTAAAATGATATAAATTAATAAGTGTTAAGTCCAAGTAATCCTCTAGCACACGGTGCAAATAATCGGTCTGCCGCCTCGTCCCGCCGCCGATGCTCGACTGGATGATGCCTCCTTTGTGGAGCTGGCTCCCGAGTTGCGCAGATGTCTGGGTTACTTCGAGCAGCTGCCGACACCGGAGCACTTCAACGTTTACGGCGACAACATGGGCTTTCTGGCCAAGATTAACTGGCGCGGTGGCGAAACGCAGGCCCTACTTTTGCTGGCGGAGCGGCTCAAGGTGGAGCAACATGCCTTCGAGCGGGGCTTCTACCTGCCCAACCAGGCGCTGCCCAATATCCACGAAACGCCCAAGTCGATGAGTGCCCATCTGCGCTTCGGTTGTCTGTCGGTGCGTCGTTTCTACTGGAGCGTCCATGATCTCTTCAAGAATGTCCAGCTGCGCGCCTGTGTGCGAGGCGTTCAAATGACCGGCGGAGCCCACATCACGGGTCAGTTGATTTGGCGCGAGTACTTCTACACCATGTCGGTGAACAATCCGAACTATGACCGCATGGAGGGCAATGAGATCTGCCTGAACATCCCGTGGGCCAAGCCAAACGAGGACCTTTTGCAGCGTTGGCGGCTGGGTCAAACGGGATTCCCGCTTATCGACGGGGCTATGCGACAGCTCCTGGCCGAAGGATGGCTCCACCATACGCTGCGCAACACGGTGGCCACATTCCTGACGCGCGGCGGCATGTGGCAGAGCTGGGAGCACGGGCTGCAGCACTTCCTGAAGTATCTTCTGGACGCCGATTGGTCGGTCTGCGCCGGCAACTGGATGTGGGTCTCCAGCTCGGCCTTCGAGCGGCTGCTGGACTCCTCGCTGGTCACCTGCCCGGTGGCCCTGGCCAAGCGACTTGACCCCGAGGGGGCCTACATCAAGCAGTACGTTCCGGAGCTGATGAATGTGCCCAAGGAATTTGTGTGAGTTTCATATGTAGACCTTTTACAACTTAAGTAATTAATTGAAAATAGCAATTTGCAATATTGAAAAGCTTAGATAAAAAGTAAAAACTTAATTCGGAGCTATGATTAAGACTAACTTAATTTTAAATTATGTACTTAAGTATTGATTATTTTAAGTCTGGTTATACATCAAAGTTAAGTAGTTTTATGTAGTATTTTACAGTAACATATAAAGATAGCAAATAATGCAATGATCAACTAGTCGTATACGCAATATAAGGTAGCTGTTAGTTTACTTAAGTTCAAATAACATTTTCTACAACTAATCGAAGTAAAGCAAATCTGATATATCCATTATATTTTAAAGATATATTTCTAAAGCTAAAAATTAATTTTTTTTAACTTACCATTATATTTTTGTAGCCACGAGCCCTGGCGAATGACTGCCGAGCAGCAGGAGCAGTACGAGTGCCTGATTGGGGTCCACTACCCAGAGCGCATCATCGACCTCTCCATGTACGTGAAGCGCAACATGCTGGCCATGAAGGCGCTCCGGAACTCGCTGATGACCCCGCCCCCGCATTGCAGGCCCTCCAACGAGGAGGAAGTGCGCCAGTTCTTTTGGCTGGCCGATGTGGCTGTTTGAAATACTGTAACCCCAAAGCAAAATTTTACCCGATTTCACAATAAAGGAACTATTACCGGTCGTATATTATATATCATTAATAATGCTTTATTTTCTTCAATTAAAATAATTACTACAATACAATTTGTATCTGTTTTATTTGGTTTCGTTTTATTTTTAACAGCTTATAACGTGTTACTCATATATCAATTTTATTCAGCTTACTTTAAAAATCGTTAATGGTGTATATATATATAATTATTATTATCATTTGTATTACGTTATCAAATTATACGTTAATTAACAGCTTTAATTAAATAGTTTTTGCTTTTAGTTTTACTTGTTTTTACGAGAAAAATTGAACGCGAATTTATTTCAAATATTGAAATTTAATTTTATGTCGATCTATTGATCCGTACTTCGTTTTCGTTTTTTCTTTCGTTTAATGAGAGTTCCGTTTGTATCTTATAATTTGTCTAAATTGTGGTGTATATTTTATTTTATGCCTAAATTTTGGTGTTCCTTCTAGATGTGTGCCATACAAATGAGATATAGGTAGGGGTTGATGGGACCTAAAAGGAGTTATTGTTGAAGTTTGAGTCCCTCGACAGTTTGCTACAAATAAAATTGGAGAAAATGTAAACTCGACCAGGCCGAGCTTCTCCCTTACTCCCTACAAGTACATTCCCCTTAATAGTCGCTTGTAGGAAGTAAGCATTTATTTTTAGACATTCCACATCCTCTGAATTAGTTGAAGTAAATTCGAGTAAACATTTAGAGCGTTGCTTGGCAAAAAGTTATATTTCTGGTAAATGTAAATTTCACACACATATGCGTAGTATACGATAGCTGAATAAATAATCGAACCAACCAATTCAATCAACCAACGAACGAGAACGAACGAGAACTCACAGCAAATAACAATTTGACGCAATTTATACTTTATGGAATATCTCGTAACGCATTTTGCTTTTATCATTATTATATTTTTAAAGTACTCCCCCGATTCAAGTGTCCCTTCTGTATGTATGTACAAATGTATAATATTGTGCTGATGCATTCTGTGTGCTAAGTGGATGCCTGTATGTTCGAACCGATTGGCTATAAAAATAAAAAGCTGCTTGTCCCCATTGCGTATGCAATGCATTTTAAATCCCCCTGATTTCTCCGCAGCCCATTTTCGTTTTCATTTCCATTCCCCATTACCATTACCATATGGTGCTAGCTGACTGCTTTAAGCCTATGAGGTTCCATTAAATTCATTTGCCTTTTAATTTTTCCTTTATCCTTTTAACTGGGCGCCAGAGTCTAATGTGTCTGTGTTTCTTTTAAGATCATGAAAATATAGCTTCACTAATGATTCTGTTAAAAGCCTTTAAGATTTTTGGTTTCGGTAGAGGTTATAGCTTTAAAATGGACGTTTCATAGATAGATCATTAACTTTACATAGATTTCCAGAGCTATTTCTCCGTTTGAGCAGAATTAAGTGGCGGATAGTAAAAAACTCGGATCGATTTAGAGGATATGTGGCTACAGCAAAAGAGTACGTTGTATCTAAGGTGGTTTACTTTAAGGATTTCCACTTATTTGGGCATTTCAGATATTGGCAGTTTCCTAGTGTTGTCTTGGTGTGTTTGAAAACTTTTGAGAACATTCTTAGGTCAAGTCCCATTACAATCTTAGAATGTTATTGCTCGCAGCCAGACTATAGACTATAATGCAATCGTAGCTCGCAGCTAACTCCACTCGCAAGCGGTTCATAAATCATTCAAGCCAACCCATGGAAGGCAACTGTTTGCTCAGTCAATCCCCTCTAAGACCTCCCCCTTCTCTCCTTAAACTCGTGGTTATCTTGGGATTGGATTGTTACATTGACTTTTTGAAATGCAAATCAAATGCAGACCACAGATGCATAGCCAATGAATGCAAATAGACATGGCTGCATAGGCTCCTGGCTCCTATGTACATATTCTCAGAAAATCACATATTCAAAATGCTCCCCACCTCTCGCCCCCTCCTCTCATGATCGTTTCTCGGTTATTCATACAGGTCGGATGTTTGCGTTTAACTTTTTACATTAACTGTCATTTGGTTTATTTCACAATTTACAAAATGCAACTTAAACAATTGGATTTGATGCAGTGTGTTGCAGGGCAGGCCATGCGTGGAGGAGAGTGCCGTCAACAGATGTCCTGTGTGCCTGCTGGCTCGGCATCCTGTATCCTGGCTACATTTTACATACAGTGCAGTGGAAGGAACTTAACTAACTTACTGCGGTTGCAACCGTTTCTCGGGCTCTTTAATTTGTTGTCGTGTGCTACACTAGAACTAAGCTTTGTTGCTGCGGTTGTCGTACACTTGGTGTTTGCTTAGTTTGCTTTTGTTTCACTTGACGCTGCTGTGGCTTCACATTGCTTTAATTTCGTTTCATTTCATTTTGTTTGCTTGGTGTTAGTTTGTATCGTAAATTTATTTATGCAATTTTATATCTCAATTTCATTTATCTGTTTTGTTTCGCTTTGTATCGTTTTTGCCTTTTAGTTCTTGTTTTGCCTGGATTTTACATACACATATTTTGTTTACAATTTTCTACTAGATTTAATCGGCGTCCGCGCGCATACCCCGCACCTCGCCCACCTGCCGCGCCTTGTCCAGCTCCTCCTTCGTCTGGTCCTCGATGGCGCGGATGTCCTCCATTGTTAGACCGTACCAGCGATCGGTTGAACAGAAAACTTGGCTGAAATGGGAAAATAGAAAGGATTAATATGGTGTTTTTAGAATTATTGGGTGTCTCGGCTTTCTTTCTATTTAAATTTTAATTATAAAAAGACACAAAAAATAAATAAGTGTTACAGAAGTTTTTCCTAAACCAAGTTCCAACCAAGTACTGAATGTTGTTATAAACTTTCGGTTATAATTCAATTATAAGAGGTTTTTTATGAGTTAAAGTTATTGTTAAACAAAGATACAGATATTCCTCAGACGTTTAAATTCCAAATGTGAACTATTTTAAAAACTCTTTTCAACATTTCAAGACAATTACCGATGGAAGTTTGTAAAGAGGCGGCGCTCCGATTTCTGTATAAAATTCTCCACTCTTGTTTGCAGGCCGAACCATTTGAACTCGCACGTGACCAGCTTGTAGCAGGTCATGACAGGATCAACGCGCTTTTTCCAATCGGCTCCCACCAGGGGACCGCGGCCCGTCTTCTTTGACTGGTAGCTGCAAGGATAATCCAAATGTAAGTAACAAATAAATGGAAATATAATAAATTATTGCTTACGTGGTTGGATCCTCATCGGGCTTGTAGTCCGCAGGCAGGACCGGATCGTTGGCAATGTCGATGTGCACCACCTCTCGCATTTTCAGCTTATCCGGCGTCAGCTCGTGCACCTGCAAAGGCGAAAGCCGGAGCAAAATATCTTAGAACTACTCATTTTGGCCATGACAAATGGAACATTTAAAGCGTTTACTACATAGACGTGCACATGGATCGATGGCGGATTTGAACTACAAAGCTGAACAGAGCAGACGGCAAATAAAGTGCAATTAGAAACCAAACTCACGTTCTAAATAGTGCCAATGTCATTTTCTATGTGTTGCGAATATACGTCTACTTTAAAGTTTTTATTCATATAACCAGGATTCTTAACCGAAAACCGAATGACGAAACCAAACCAAAACCAAATCAAGCCAAAGTAAAAGGGGTTGTGGAATTTTGACAAACTCATTTTGCATGTTGATGGTTAGTTAGTTAATTAGGATGAGATGAGTTGATGTTGTGGAGAGAAAAGAAGAGAACACAAGTTAGTAAGATCATGCAGTGGTTCCTTGACTTACATTTTCTGAATCGCCCGCATCGCCGACGTGCAGGGTGTCGATGATTATTTTGAAAGCCTCTTTCATGAATTTGGGGTTCTAGAAATGTAATACAATCAGAGTAATCAGATGGGTTCAGGTACATCCTATACGAAACCCAGGAAATATCTTTTGGTTTTATTAAACCCCATGTTTATTTAATATATGTTTTGACCCCTTAATTACCGTGATAATCGTTCGACAATAGGGATAGGCATTCCATGCCTCCTCGTGGATCTCCAATGAGCCCTTGGGTGCCAATAGTCTAATGTAGGCTGGAACTTTTGATTGCAGATGGTAGATCTTATATGTATATTGACCGGAATTGTATTTGCCACCTGCAAAGAATGAAATATGTTCACCCGGAGTTATTAATCACAAATCGCAAATGGCTTACCCAGCAGGGGGAAGTCTGTAAAGGGCTCGTTCTTTAACACCTCGATGCCCTCGCCGCCTCCCGTGTTCTCCTTTGACGCCTCGGCCACCGAGAATAATTGTGCAACTTGATACTGTGGAGCAGAAAGCAGAAAGAGGGCAGATGGAAAAGTTACATCGGGCTTTTCCACCAGTTAACAACTCCCTTACCTCTTCCACAGTCAATGGCAAAGTCACACGGCTGCAACGAGAAAAAAACAATGACTGCGTCAGCGAATGTATGCATTAAGGCTACACGATTTTAATTAAGTTTAATATAACAATTTTAATTAAATACCAGGCCTGTATATAAAAAGCTGTTGATACCCTTAACTAGCCATCGAGCACACGGGGTATATCGGGTTCAGAGAAAGAGTGGGATATATGAAAATAATTAACAATAACCAGGGAAATTCAATGAACAACCTGTTTTAATTGCAGTTTAAGAGGAACGGTATTCATATTACGTTTCAGTACCAAAGTACATCGTTATTCCAGTGTTTTATGTGCAAACAAAGGGAAAGGGAAAACGTCCAGAAACAATAAATGTCAGCAGCCTGCCTAGAAATAGTTTATGGGTTGACTGCATTCATTTTAATTTACTGCAGAATTTGTCCAATCTCGATTGCTTTACAGTGATGTCAATACAATGAAATACTCAATTTGGTAACTTCATAATAACGTTGTCGAAGTGGAGCTTTCAACTTGATAAATAACTTAATTTTGTCTCTTTGTTGGGTCCATGTTAAGTTATAAGATGTATTGCCCACATTTTCCTCAAATTGCATAATTACAAGTCCTCTACGCTGACTTTACATTGTCTGTGCAATGTACTCAAGCCCCAAAGTATGCAAACAACCCAGAATGGCCATCCACAATTTAATATGCAAGCAAACAATTCATGTCGATTAATACTTGACGAGATAAGATTAGAATTAGTGGTCCTATTTAAACGGAAATCATATCAAATTATTCAAAGGACCACTTCACGATATCTGTCGAGGAAAGTTACTTCCGCCGCACAATTTAAATGAAATAATTTTAATTAAAAGCTTACATAAGTGGGCGTCGCATTGGCATTGCAAAAAATAAACCTTCAAAAAAAATGCTGGCAACATGCAAATTTCACAAGCCTTTTTTGATTTTATTTCCATATACATGTTGTATATGAGTTTGGGGTCCCCAATCCACCCACTTCCGGGCCACATACTCATCCTCTAATTACCAAAAAAAAAAGGTCGCCGGGCCAGTGAAAAGTTGCAGGAAACGTTCTGGGAACGCATATAATTATGACAGCCTTGAAACTTGTTCGCATCGCTTGACTTTTGTTGCGGTTTTGGCGTCGACAATTTAATTGCAAAAATTTTACCAGCTTCTGAAAGAGGATAGCATCAACGAAGAGGAAATGCTCTTTGGAGACGTCATGAAAAACTAATTTAAAATCCATAGTTTGAAACCATAAATTTTTAACTTCTAATGGATCTGAAAAAGTTAAAAATCTTTCTGCATCATTAAGTGATACCTGAAAATATTTACATTTTGAGAATCAATGATGCTTAACTTTTTAATGCATCCCTAAAATATATTAAACACATAAATATTTAAATTCTTCAATGTAAAGAACACCAAAACTAATAAAAAATGTGTACGAAAGAAGCTTGGTATTTTTGCTTGTGCCCTGGGAAATTACTGCGCTTATTTTGAAGGTAATATTTAGCTACAAACGGTAATCCCAAGGAAAGTCAACAGTCAACGGCTTGGCAAATGAAATATTTCCCGGCGAATAAAGGCTAAATTGCTCCCCCGGTGCGAGGGAAGCCTTGGCATGCATTCGTAAGGTGCGAACTGCGAACTAGAGCTCCTTCTTGGCCATAAAGAACCTGAACCTGAACCCCGTGTGCTGGCCCAGCTTTATGGCCTGTCATCCGTTCTCGCCTCCCCACATAATATAATACACAAATGCCAAACAATGCGACACAAGAAAACACGACACGACTCGAGAACAATCAAAGTGACGGGAGAAAGTGAAAGGGGGGAAATTCGGTGCTTTGTTTGCCGGGTGTCTTGCAGACGCAATTAACCTTTTGGCCCACTGTTGACACTCGTAATGATGTGTTTCCTAATTGCCAGTCGACTCGAGCAGAGCAACTGGTAGGCGTGGCTTTAATGCTGCCTACTCAAAAGTTGGCAAACTACGCGCGGGCCCTGAAAAGGTTAAAGTTCGCATAGAAATGCTTTATGGCGCAGGAGGGGATAATGCGCCTTTCCAAGTTTAACTTTTGCCAGAGTTCATCTGGGGAAGGTAAGGGGGATTTCCACAAAAACAAGGTGGATGATTTAGGAGAGTGTGCGTGCAGCTGTGGCAGGGGCACCGAAAAGTTTGAACTATAAACGGACTTAGGACAAGGTAAACATTGTGTTGCGGTGTTTAATTGTTAATGAAGTTATTTGGAACTGTACTTAATCATTGCATAATCAAAACGATGCTGAAGTTCATCGGGGTGGAATTAAGACTTCCGCTTAGGTTAATTGATTAAACATTCATTAAACATCAAGTTTGTAAGTCGAGCTGCTTGTATTTTTCATTTAAATCCACTGAAAGTCATTTTCTACCTTTTAAAGGGTTTAGATATTTTAGAATCATCTATCTTGTTACAAATCTTAACAGTTTAGCCGTTAAAGAAATTTTAAACATTTTAAAAGTGGTAATCATCTTATTTAAATGCATTTTTTATCCAACAATATCATCAAATCATTCATTTATACAAACAATATAACTTTTCTTTTCAACAAATTTCCACGCAGCATTTGTCGTTTAATCAAATCAGATTGTAAAAGTTTTGCGCAAATAAATGGCCCATAAAAAATTATTCTTTGCCTTTACATACCAAACTTTTTTTCTTGAACAACAAAAAGGGCATATTATTACTGGAAAATGCTAACGAAACTCGTAAAATCTGAAAACCCAGAAGAAGACTCGTTAGATGAAGAACTGATGGCGGAAGGCCAAAAGAAAAGCAAAACGTGTTTGTGTGACAAAAGTTCTGTCCCAATAAGTTAAGTAGAAATAAGTAAATAAATTCCCATGAAATTGCCGAAACCAACATCTAACTGGGTCAAATACTCCCGAATGCGAAAGATCAAACGATATGGAAATGTTTTTCTTTATAAGGTTATCTATGAATCAGAGTACAATCAGAGCAATGAACAAATTATGCAAAATACAAAAACAGAAACATAAAAGAAATCGCCACACATGAACGTAGGGTTCAGGAAAAGCAGAGAACAACAGCCAGAGAATATTGAAGAACTCTTAATGAGACCAAAGTTGCCGAAAGAAACACTCGGGAGACCCCCGCATTCAACCCTCTTTTGTGGCCGTGAACAAGGGGAATTGTTTGCTCTTGTTGGCATAATTGAAAATGGAAAGTGATTGTTTGGGGCGCTGTGTGTCCGCATCGGTAAGTGGGCGAGTGTGTGTGTGGGCCGAGGGGAAAGCTCTCGGCCAAGGCTCTTCTACTGGCCATCATTATTGAGGGCCGCCCACTGGCCACTGCCCATTGCCGCAATTGAAGGCCGAAGCCAAGTAATAATTGATTTACCCGCAATAAAGATGTCACAGAGAGATTGCCCAGTGGACTCAATGAATAACAGAGCAACGAGTCAGTCGAGCTTGAAATTAAAGCTTTTGTTTTAAGCCCCTATATATCTTAGACCACTGCCATTAACTAACTATACCTTTATGTGAAACTTACAAAATTGTATTTATTTTTATAAAAAGACTAATAACCATAATATCTATAATATTATTTATGAAACGGACCCTAAAATATTCTATAAATGTTTAGCTCCGTTTATAATATTTTTTGATAAAGAAGGCCCAAAATTCCGGGGACCACTTTGCGGCTAACCCCAATTGTGATTGTGGCATACTCCTCAACTTTCGGTGCCCGCTTTTGCTGGCGCTTAGCAGCAGTCACACTCAATTACCAACCATTTTCGAAACAACTGAAACCTCACACACTCGAAACGAGTAATGAGTACAGTGCCGTTGCGAAGTAAAACCACGGACACAACCCGAAAACCAAAAGCTGTGTGTTATCTTATCTCAGTACATAAAAAAACACAAATGGCGGAACTAAATTGGAGCTCGTGCCATTTTCAAATTGATTGCGGGCTGGCGAGGAGGGCAGTTCGAGGGGTGGAGGGTGGAGGAGCTGTATCTGACGGATACATATGTGGGCTACAAAGCGAGCCAATCAGTTGGGGCAGTAAAAGTCACGCTACAGCTGGTTTATGATGAGTACCGTCGAGGACTGACATTGAAAACAACAAGCTTTTGCTTTCACAGATCAAAGTTGAAAAGGTTTTAAAAGCCTGCACTCTTTAAATTAAATATGGCTAATTCAGAGCTTTATATGTAGGGTAAATAAAGTTGCCCTGAAGTCTGAAATAAAATTATAATTTTAAAATTAAATTTAAATTCACTTAATTTTTTAGTTTATATTTGAAAGTGTTATGTTAATTTTTCGATATAAATCAAAGCTTTTAATTTACGATTACAAACAAAATCAATTTATCTTTGTATAGTTATAATGACCTCTTTTCGATTGCCTTAATATTATCAACGTTAATGGGTTGATTGCTATCAGACAGACTAAACCGCATTGTTTGTCCACAAACAATTGTTATTCTAAATCCTCTGCTGACAATGCTAGGTCAATAAATAAAGTGCAGCACTTAAAGCATTATTGTATACAATAAAATGCAATATCAGATGAAACAGGCAAAGTGCAGCCATCACAATTTGTTTTTGTTACTTCTCCGAAGCTTTTGAATCATTTGGCCACTTTGGCCCCTGGCCATTTAAAATTGTTTATCAACCTGCTCCGGCACGCGTTGCCTTTATTTCCACCTTTATTTTTCATTTAATGATGGTGCTGAAACTTTCATTGCCAAATGGTTTACATTCCAACAGCCGGCAGACGAAAAAATGCGAAAATCTGGGAGGAAAAAACATTTTGATATGCAAATGCTAAAGGCTTCGTGTGGGGATTACGACATCGAGTACAATTAAACATTAATGCCTCACATGAAGATTGCCTGTCAACTTATGGGCGTTTTAATAACTGAAATTCCGCAAGACTCTTACAAAGTGCTTAATTTTCCAATAAAATTAAGTAACCTTAAACGCTACCTCACAATTTCTTAAAAATGTCGACAAATGGAAACTCCTATTTTAAAATTCGTAATATCTAATCGAATTTTTGTGGACTTCCGGTCGTGAAATTATATGAGAAATATTAAAAATATAAATACATTTTATGAGTACTCTGATAGTAAACTTCTAAAATCCAAGGGTGTCCGCTTTATAATTTGTATGACAACAAGGCCTTTTCTATATTTAGGTTTTCCATAGCTGAGATTACAAACATGATTCATTATAATAATGATTCACAATAACAATTAATATTTATAGTAAATCAACTTGTTCACATAATGTTTATATGTTTAAAACTTTAAATCAACGACCCCTTTCGAACAATTGAGCGAGAATTAAAAGCTTTACACAGCGCAAACACTTATCAATCAATTATCAGTAATTCTCACTCTTTACATGCAATCAAAGTTCAATAATCAGATTGATGTAAAAGATTGTGTAAGCAAGGCCAATAAAAATCGAAAAAATATGATAAGAAGGAGATTGTCTGTTCGAGTTTTTCATTTTCATCTCATGTGCAATCTTCTCAGATTTTCCTCACTTTTCCGTCGGCTGTCAAAGTCGAAAGCAATTATAAGCCGGGCCATTTGATTTCAGGCTTTTGGCAATTTCCGTTAATAAATTAAAAGTATCATTGCCAAAATGGACGGGAATGAGAAGGGGAGAACGTGAGCCATTTGCAAATGGGAGGAATATCACCTGGTGGCTCTTCCACCGAAAAGGATTCGAGATGCAGTGAGTCAACGCTTAATGGGCTTTACGCAACGACCTTATCGCACTTAACAACTTGTTTGATTAAAATCGCAGTGCCCAAAGCCGTAAAGAGAGTTATGGGAAAAGAGAGGCGCAAAAGAGAGTGACTCACTAAAAAAGGCAAAATCGACAACGTGGCGTCGCTGAGCGACTGAAAGGCATTATCTATTTTTTTTTGTAAATATATGTACATATATTTCCGATGACTCAAAGGAGTTTCCAAAACTAATTAGCAATGGGAATGCTTATAAGAAATAAGATGGATTACGTAGCTTCAAAAACCAACTTGAAACTCGTTACGTCATCGCCACAGCTGCAAAATACCTGAGATAGAGCGAGATGGCTAGTGAGGGGCGGGGGCGGAGCAGGGGGACGATAGGGGCTGATAAGAAAAACATTATTTTGTTGTTGCGGAAAATGCCCGCAAACTTAAATACAACAGAAACAACTACATGGACAGAGAGAGAGAGAGAGAGCGTGAGAGTAAGAGAGCGTCGTGTCATGTCACGGAGAGAGAGTGTAAAATCGATTTGTCACAAATAATTTGCGGCTTGCACAGGTTTTTAGGCTTTTTAACATAAAATAATGACAGGTAAATGGAAAATCTGGTTCGGTTCATACTCACAATTCTTTGATCTGCATGTTTGCCAATTATTATCCGGTATTTTCCTGCTTGATTCGCTGCGAGAGAGTACAAAATACAAAATTAGATTTAATGCGACTTCGCTGGCGTATTTCAGCTATACATATAAGTATACAACTTATTATTTCCAAATGTAAATGCACTTGCACTCGACGCTTAACCTTCGCACGCACTTTCTATATTTAACTTAAATATCTGCCAAAACCACTGAGGTGTTTCTCTGTCTGCTGCCAAATCGCTGCACTCGCACTTTTTGTTTATGTTTGCGCTCTTGTTTGGCCAGATTAGCGGCGTTTAGTTTGCCAACTTCAATTCTAATGGGGTTTTTTTCCCCAATTGTCGGCTAAAAACACGAGTCATACGCACACACACACACACTCACGCACACTTGCGGGCGGAATATGAATCGCAAATTGTGCGATTTGCCGCTGATTTATTACTCAAATGATGACGTACAATTGGGGGATGCGATGGGCCTGGTATCGGGATCTTTTCGCGCTGGCAAATCGGCGGCAGTAACAAATTAGTAATGAGTTTTGCGTGTCGGAGCGGAGCTAAAGTTGGATGTTCATGCAAAACACTTGGATTCCGATAGGCCGCGTATCGATTTTGCGGAGGGCTACGGTCATACTTGGCGGTGGGCGCCCGTGCGTCGCGGACTATCGATAGCGGCGGCGATGGGTCCAGGGATGGTCCGTCACCAAAACATATTAGGGGAGCTCCCCTAAAAAAGTTTGTTATTTCTGCTCCATATAAAGATTAAAATTTCAAAACTATCTGATTTAAAAGCCTGTTTGCAAGGGCAGAACTTGCCACTAGCTATTTTTTGAAGACCACAAAACCATTTTCAAAACAAAAGTCTTCTTAGGTTTACAATTATATTTGGCTAGATCGAAAATTGAACACGTAAAATATAATTTAAGAAATATCTAATCTTGGTCAACTACTTACATATACAGTTTTAAATTTGATTCAAAATTGAAATGTATACAATTAATTTTGTTACCTGATTTAAGATGATTAAAATATAAAGCTTGGTGCCTCCGTCGATATCTTGTTCTTGAGTTTCTTCGAATTAGGGTCATTGGGGTCATCCTCCCGGGGTGGTGCGGGTGGCATTCGCAATCCGCCGCGACGATTTTCGGGACTCAACGTGGCTTGTGTTGTGGGGACCAGAGCAGTGACCACTTCCTGGGTTGTCGAGTTGTGTTCGGCTGGCGGATCGGCCTTCTTTTTGCCAGTATCCACGAGCATGTGCATGGAGAACTTGAGTTGTCCCTTTCCCTGGAACTTCTCGTCGATGGGAATGTTGCGGGCCCAGACCTTGCAGCAGATGGTGACCTCGGAATTCGGTGGCATGTTGCTCAGCTGGACGGCCACCACGCGCTGCACGCCAGTCATCTTCTCGGAGGCTTCGTAGTAGGGTCCCGGGAAGAAGTTGATTTCGGGTTGCGGGCCTCGGGCCACCTCGCAGGTGATCCAGATCTTTGGGGTGGGGCCGTACTTCCTTAGCGTTTCGTCCAGGCCCGCAGGCACTTCCTTGGGCAGATCGTCCTGGGTGTCGTACGTCTCCGGCTGGAAGCCTATCACCTTGTTCAGCTTGATGAAGACGCACGGCTTCGCCGACACGTAGCCCCACATGTCGTCCTGGTTGCATTCGGAAAAGAACTCGACGGCATCGTCGTTCAGTTTGTTCAGAAAGTTGTCGATCCCATCCGCGATCGGAATGACCTCGCCCATCAGATGGGTGTAGTAGGTGATCGCGGATGTGTTGTAGGGCACCATCGACAGACCCGGCGGACCCTTCAGCCAGCGCGGCTTATTGGGATCGATGATCGCCAGCATAAAGATGCCAATCCAGAAGGCCACAATCAGCATAATCAGGCTGTACAGGACGAGGTAGAAGCAGACGATCCGGAACCACGCCCAGGCAGTCCGACCGAACAGCGTGTGCTCGTCTATGTCGAAGATCCTCTTCGACCAAGGCAGATCCTTCTTGCGGCGCTTCTCCTGCTCCCTGCGGAATTGCTTGACCAGCTTGTACTCGCCCGCAGGCACCATCACGTCCTCGGGCATCCTTTCTATGGGGTTATTAAAAATAATTCGAGGTGTATGGTATACAAATTGAAATGTAGTTCAGGATATGTGAAATTAAAAGCAGAGTAGGGGGAATGCCTTTTATAAACGTTCTCCCAAAAAAAGTTTATTTAAGATCATTTTGATATGCGGCCAGGTAAATTTTAACTGGTCGAAAAGAGTATTTCATGTAAAAACTATATGGGTTTTGCATGATCACCTGAAATTTACTTGGCCATATCGATTTTACATGCTTTTTTTGTGTATTAATTTGTTATTTTTTGCTTTCCTAGTTCCTCAAATTATAAATATATATAAGATCAAAAATTTCACCCATTAATATCAGTTTATTGACAAATCGGTAACTCGAAACATAGAATCAATGCACTTAGAATTGCTCATTCGTACCACTCATCCAGTAACAATGGAGTGGTGGGGTTAACAGGCGCCGTACGACGAAACAGAAACCGGACTGTTCCCATGTAGAGTGGGATGTTCTTGGCCCACACGCGGCACCGAACCATGACGTTTCGGTTGGGCGGTATGTTGCTGAACTGGACGCCGATGATTCGTCTCAGGCTGGGATCCTCCGTGTAAGTGCCGTTCTCGTCGTCATTCAGAAAGACATTCATTCTGGTGAATAGGTACTCGGCGTCGAAGTAGCGATCCGGCACGTACTCAATTTGAATATCCAAATCCTCCTCCTTCTTGTACTGGCACTCCACCCAGATGCGGTTGATCCGCGCCTCCATGCCCAGTTTGGCCACGTAGAAGTACAGTTCATCCGGGGCGTGATCGGGCAGCGTCATGCCGTCGTCATAGGTGATCGCCTCGAAGCCCAGGGCCTGGGTGAGCTTCAGCAGGACGCAGGGCTTCCCGGAGGCATAGCCCCAGGTGTCGTCCAGGTTGCAGGCCATCAGGCGCCTCTGGCCCTCGAGGCCATAGCGATCCACCATTCGCGCCATCTGCCTGCGGATAGAGCCCAGCTGCTTCTGGTTCGAGTGGCTCCAAATGATTCGCTTCTCGTCGCCCCGCCACTTTCCAGGCACCGTGCACAGTCCGGGGAACTTCTTGCACCCCGGCCGATCCTTTGGCACGTGGTAAGTCATCACCAGGACGCCCAGTCCGCAGGTGAAGGATGCCAGCAGCACGAAGAAGATGACGAAGTAGAGCACCAGCTTGGCGATGCGGCACCGGGTCATCTCGGGCATGGCGATTCGGGTGCGCAGAGAGCGCCTAAAGCGGTACTCCGCCACCCGTTGATCCCTACGACGGCGAAGTCGTCCGACTTCGTAGGGTCCAGAGTACACTATCGCCTCGTTGGGCATGAAAAGGAGATATATTTAATAATAATTACAAAAAAGGTATGAAGCGTTAAGGTAAGCTTGCTTTGGAATTGTAAATGGATTTTTTATTTAAGGCTTAGTACTCAACCCAACAAAAAGTCGTCCAAAACAAAAAACTTCATATGAAAAACAACGTCAAAAAATTTTGTTTCATATGAAGTTTTTGTTTTGGACGACTTTTTGTTGGGTTGAGTACTAGCCCTAAAGTTTAAAAAAGTGTTCCTAAATTTGACTTATATTTCC
This sequence comes from Drosophila takahashii, assembly GCF_030179915.1. Taxonomy (NCBI): domain Eukaryota; kingdom Metazoa; phylum Arthropoda; class Insecta; order Diptera; family Drosophilidae; genus Drosophila; species Drosophila takahashii. The sequence continues at coordinate 22,253,697 of NC_091681.1, forward strand.
CATCTATATTAATTAATTAAATTTCCAATCAGGAACTAACAAAATACAAAAAACACAACAAAATGGAAAACCAAGATTCAAAATTTCAAATTAACGCGCTAATTTCTTGATATCGATAATTTTATAGATATCTTTGAATTTTGGCATCCCTGGTTCATTCCAATAAGAATAAGCTAAGGTCACACTGCAGCTCGATAACCGATATATATCGATAAAACCAAAACCAAAACAAACGAAATTGCGAAAATGAACGAAAATGTGATTGCTGCTCCGTTGAGCCGAATCCCGGGCACCAGCCAGTTGAAGGAGCAGCACAGCAAGGACCTGAAGACCCTGACCTACGTGGAGCTGCTGGAAATCAAGGACAGACAGTCGCATTTCCTCTCTTTCAAGTGAGTTTAGGCCTCAACCTGTGGAGCTCACTTTCATTTTATGCGATTTCCCGCGCCAGAAAGCGACTGCTGCAGCTGCCGGACAAGGGAAAGCGCCTCCAGGAGTCCTACGACAAGCTGCTGGACGAGATCAGGCGACGCGACGAAGTGGAGGAGGCGACTCGAATGCTCAGCGGTCTCAATATTGCAGCGCAAGGAAAGATCGCTCTGAACAACCTGGAGTGGAATGGCAGGACCACCGACGAAGGTGCCCATGTGGACGACATTCTGGACAGCGATGACGAGGTGGAGATGGATCCCCTCAAGGTCATAGCCCAGGGAACAATGCACGAGAAGCGGGTCAAGGTGATTCCACCGCCCACGAGCCTCATTACGGCCGAGGATCTGGTGGAAATCGAGGAGTTCAAGAAGCCAGCCGACTCTCCCGATTCCGCTTTGGCTGGGCAGAGTGACACCAGTTCCCTGCCCGCTGAGATCATACATATAGACGCCAGCCAAGTGGCCGCCAAGCTGACCAAGGATCAGCCGCCCGATCAGCATGCCCTCTACCTCATCGACAAGACGGAAACCAGCGTGAATGCTGCTACCAAGGAGAAGTTTATGCCCTTCCGCACCACCAAGTCGAATGTCCACGATCCCGACAAGGAGCGGGTGCGCAAGAAGGGCAAGCACTGGGAGATAACAGCCGCCACACCGCCACTCATCCAGCACAAGGAGGTGCAGCTGGTGCCGCTGGCGGAGTCCGCTGCCCTGCAAATAGATTACATGCAAAGAATTAAGGTATTTGTGCTTATTCCCTTGAGAATTTAATGCTAATTATAGTTAATTTACAGGAGGTGCGCCTTCAGCAGGCTGAACAGCGGCTGGCCATGCAGAAGGAGTCCCGGCTGGCAGCAGGACTGAGCCTGCCCGAGGAGTCCGTGCTGAAAACCAAGGCCTCCTTCCGCAACTATCGAGATCCCCAGGCCAACTTCCTTATCGAGGGCAGGCAAAAGGCCAGCGAGGCGAATGAAGTGCATGATCCCACAATTCAAGACAGAGGAACAGCCTCCAGCGGCATTCACTACACAGTTTTCGAGTAACCTTTAGAATCCCATTCCCAGCTAATCGTTTTCCCAGAAACATTGTGAACTATTTATTCGCGTAGGCAACAATTACTAAATAAGACTGCATATATAACTCACTTAGTGTGTGATATTTAGATAGAGTAAAACTGCGTGGCCGTGGAGGCCTGCAACTCGATTTGGCCCATCTTAAACTGCAGTCGCTGCAGCCACTTGAGCAGAGCCTCCGATCTGAAGGTCTGCTGCTCCTCGTAGTCCGGCGCATAGTCCCTCACGTTCTGCAGGCGGACGTGCAACGTGTCCGAGAGTTGCGTCTGCGAGGAGAGAACCGGACTCCACATGGGCAGCAGCTTGCCCAGCACCGTGGAATTGGTGTCCTTCAACGCCTCCAGCAGACTAAGGAAGTGCAGATTGACCATCTCGGACAGCTTGGAGTTGGCGCTCTGCGTCTGAAAGTCCAATGGTGTCTGCGGTTGATCCTTGTTGACTGCCGGCTTGGCGTGGGACACTAATTGCAAGATGCAGGGCGTCACCTTTGCCCAGAACTCGAACAGCACCCCCAGCGTGCTGCCCTCTGCATTGCTGTTCGTATTGTGGGCCATCTGCTCCAGATAGACCGTCCACAGCTGACACAGGGTGAACGCATGGAACAGCGAGGACATGTGCAGCACCGAGGTCTTCGACTGCTCGGCGAATCCGGCAAAGATCACCTGAATGTGATCGGCGATGTGGCAGGAGGCCTCCTGCGGCACCGGCTGCGAGTATGTGACTCCCTGATGCTGATAGTGCACACTGGCTGTGGGCCCTGTTCCCTGTCCAGGCTGCGGCGGCAGGGGCGTTGGAATGCTGTGCGTCTCCTGGCGGCGCTGCATCAGTGCCATGTGCGTGAGGGAGCCGAGAAGCAGCCAAGACAGCAGGCGCATGTGGCCCACGCACTCGGTGAACTCCTTGGGTCTGAGTGGGGAAGTAAATTGTATTAATTTATTACAAGAGGTTATTTCTATCATCGGTTTACCCTTGCTGGAGGGAGGATGGAGCATTGTTTAGCCAGGGGAGATAGCGGGAAACGGCCTTGTTGTCCCTAGAATTGCCACGCGACATCTCCAGAGCCAAATATTGGGCCACTGCTCCCTTGAGGACGCCGCCCAAGGTGTCTTCGCCCAGACCATTGCTCGTCTGGCCGTTCTTGAAGTTCTAAAACATGAAAAATTATCATTATAAAATCATTAAGATTTATCGAGGACCGAAGCTAACTTCGGCAAGCCGAAGTTTTAATACCCTGGCAGATTTCACAAATTAATTTTTGACTAAAATAGCAACATGAATTAATAAACAACACATTTCTTAATTCAAAAAATAAAATGGTAAAATATTTTACCCTCTTGTCAATAGCTTTTACACTACGCGAAATATCCTGAAAAACATAAAATTTTAACCGATTTCACCCTATTATTCCTATGGGAGCTATAGGATATAGACGTCAGATCTGGTCGATTTTCTAACTTGATCTGCGTTGACATGTTTTAGGATGACTGTGAAAGTTTCAAGTCGCTAGCTTTTAAACTAAGCTAACTAACGGTATTGAAACATACGGACAGACGGACATGGCTGTATCGACTCCCCTATTGATCCTGATCAAGAATATATATACTTTATGGGGTCGGAAACGTCTCCTTCACTGCGTTACAAACTTCTGACCAAAATTATAATACCCTCTGCAAGGATATGAAAAGTTATTTATCAGTTCCAAAAGATCCCCCACCTTAATCTTGCTGAGCGTGTGGAAATCGGCCAAAAAGTCAATAACATCGTTGATATACTGCCTCAAACAGTCCGCCGAATTGGTGGTCATCATGGGAGCTGCATCCGGTAAACCAGGAGCTGCTCCTGGTGGCAGAGTTCCGCCAGCATCGAGCAGCACGAAGCCAATGATCGTGAGTAGATTGTGGTCCGGAATATTCGACTTGAACTTGAGGGCCTGGACAAACTCAAAGATCATCTGGCGACACAGCAGGTTCTTGTCCCGATCCTTGCTAAAGGATCTGATATTCAAAGTGCACAGCTCGTAGAGCGTCTGGTACTCCAGATTCGTGTGCTGCACACAGTAGGCCATGATCTTGGAGTACGGATCGAGCAGTGTCTTGGGCACACAGTTCAGCCTCAAGGTGGCCGCTATGATGTCCAGCATGTACTCCGCATTGCTCAGGCTGGGCATGATCACGATCACCTGGCGCAGCAGCGACTCCATGGCCTGCATGGCCTGTGACCAGACGGCCAAGCCCACTCCCGCCTCCGCCGGAACGCACTGGAGATTCAGATACTCGGCCATGTTGCGGAAAATCACCGGCAACTGATCGACGGGCAGGGCCTTCTTGGAGGTCAGCGAATCGCAGACCATGTAGATGGGACTGGTGGCATTCAGATCCTGGAAATCCTGCAGAGCCTTGGCAATGCTGCGGAAGTGGTTGTGCCGGATTTTCACTGAAAATGGGAAAAGGTTAATCTTTTTTTTAAGCTAACATCATTACTAACTTTTCATTTGGGTCTGGAACACTTGCAGGAAGATTCCATTGGGGGCCAACTGGTGGAGGACGCAGCGGAAGAACTGCAGGGCCACCGCCTGGGCACTGCTGGCCAAAGGTGGACCATTCTCGCCCTGCCAGGCATGAGTGCTGCTCAAGCAGATCCTGAAATAGGGATACATTTAGTTTAGAAGATCATATATGTAAGAAGAACAATTACCGTGAAGTCATGGTGAGGATCTCGGGCAGGAACGGAGCTGCCATGGCGGGTTCGCGGTGGATAAAAGTGCCCAGGATGACTATAAAGATGCCAATCTCCTCGTCTGTGTACTCCTCAATGTGGGCACCGCAGTCTGAGCAACGCTCCACGATGGTATAGTCGCCCACGCGACGGGAACTCTGGGATGGGATAGATACTTAATGATAACCACTCTCAAAAAATTATTCGCCCTTAATTATAGAAATTTGATTTAATTTTTTTCTTAAAACTAAAAAATATTCTACTGGTAAAGAAAATGTTCTTCAAATTAATCAAAACTTATTAAATATAAGAAATTATCCTCAAATAAAGGAAAAATCGCCTTGAAGCAAATTTCTTAAATTCAGGGCGAATAATTTTTTGATTGCATAAGCCATATAGACACCTACCCCTCGCGGAGCATGAGCAGTGGAGTGTGTTCCATGGCCATTGGAGGCCTCTGCCCCGATCTCCTCATCATCATCGGGTTCGGGATCCACGGGCTGAAAGGGAGGCGGTGGCCAGGAGCCGGCGAACCGAGAGCGGATATCCGGTATGGCATTGCTGTCCACATTGAAGGGAGCCAGTTTTTGGCGAGGACGCTTGATGCTGTTGCTGGTGGCCAAGCCGCCACCGCCGCCAGAGGCTCCGGCACTTTGCTTCAGCTCCTTCTGGACATTCTTGAGGATGGAGGTGTGCAGATCGGTCGAGGGTTGCGATGGAAGCTGGGCATTGGGATTAGGGGGCGATTCCAGGGCCACCTGTTTGATTAGGCGACGAGGTGAGTTAGTCCTGCTGCTCGGCGTGACATCATCCTTGGTGCTCTCCGACACATCCAGGCTGTCTTGCTTCAGGTGACTGATGTCAGGCAGGTTGAGACCATCTCGCACCCGCTCCACCAGCGTGGCCACCGAATCCTGGGTGCCAATGGGCAGCAGACGCTCCGGCGTGGGAATCTCCAAAGCGGCAATGCTCTTCGGCGGCGGCAGGCTCTGCATACCCTCATCCACCTCGTCCCTGGGATTCGGCATCACGCTCATCTTGGATAAAGGTGACTCCGGCGACCCATAGTTGTTCTTGTCCGTGCGCCTAAGCGATTTCGTTTGCGATTTCTTCTGCCGCGAATCATCCGCCGAGGAGCTCGAGTTTCCGGCACTGCACTCCACAATCGTCTTGTGGCGTCCAATGGGTTTGCTGTTTGCCGCCGCCGTCGAAGAGGATGCCTGCATAGCAGCCGGGGCACTTCCTCCACTACCATTGCCATTGGCCGATCGACTGCCGCTTCCACTGCTGGATCCCGGTTTCCTTTCCACCGCCGTGGGCAGATCCTGCAGAGCACCCAGCGCCTTCAGGTGATTCGTGGCTATGGCGGCGAACATCTTGGACGTAGAGGCTGCCGCATTCTCCAGCGACTTGTTGCGCACCGTCACCGCCCGGTGGACATCCACTGGAGGACTCACTATCGCCGTCTCCGTGGTCTCCGCACCCACCAGCGGAGTGACGATCATGCGAACGCCCTCCTGCAAACTGTGCCTCGTGTGGGTGGTCACCAGGGTCTCACTGGTGGTGGTGGCCTTGATTTTGGTGGTGTACGTATCGCCCACCTTGGTCGTGATCATCGACTTGTGGGATTTGGTGGATTTCTGAGAGGGATAGTTTATAAAGAGTTGAAAAACCTATACATAACTTGATGATTTTACCTCTTCGGTGTATTCTAAAGTTCGACGATTGCGTGGCATGACGTCCTCATAATGTATGGTATCGTCAAAGGATCCCTAGGTTAAGAATAAGTTTAAATTAAATAAAACTTAATATTTTCATGGATGTAAAACTGATCGTGAAAAATCGTATTTTAAATTCAAATTAAAATCTAGAACAATTATGTTTATAATAAGATAGGTAAAAATCGATTTTTCCGATAAAATACCGATAATATCGATATTTATCAAGCTCTATTTAAAACCCACCGGAGCACTGCTTCCATGCAACGTGCTATCCGAAAGATCGCTCTCCGGAATGGCCACCAGTTCCGACTCCGTCTCATCCGCATCTAGGCTCGAATCGTTGTACTTCCGGAACGCATGCTGCAACTTCGGGGTGAAGGCCACATTCTGACCCTTGCTCTTCGAGGCGGCACTCGTTCCCTCCGAGGGAAACATTGGACTGGCCGGCGGACTGGCCTCCTTGTCGTCTGGATCGGTGCCAAGCGAGGGCTGACTGACATCGCGGGATCGAGCGGCGCCACCCACTCCCTGGATATCCAAAATGGTGGTGGTCGGAATGCGTCGGCATTGGTGGAAGTGACCTCGCAGGCTGTTCATGATCAGGCGGATGCCCGCAATGACATAGCCACTGAGGGGCGGCTGGGTGTACGAGTACTTGTAGAGCACCACCAGCAAGGTGAAGAGCCAGTTGCGCCGCGGATACTGCTCCAGGTGCCACAGGGAATAGTTGAAGACTATATTCTGGTAGGATTCACCCGAGGTGCTGGTCGGATTCGGGGCATAGAGAATGATCTGCATAACGGAGGGCAGAACGAGGCCACCAATCAAGTGATTCTGGTCCAGAACCTGCGGCAGATTGGCCAAGAAGGCATTGAAAACGGCCGAGACCCTGGGAAAAATGTGCAAAATTAAAACCTGAAAGTTGTTCAATGTTTTTAAAGATTACCTTAGGGATTCCGGAGTAGTATGGAAGGTCTTGTCGATCTGGTTGTGACCCAGGAGCAGGAAAAGGTGCTTCAGCACAATATTCTGGGTCTTGGTCATCGGTTTCTCCTCGGACGGATATGCCTGATCCGTTCTCGACATAAACTGCATTAGCATAAAGACCAGCAGGTGAATAGTCTCCCGATCAGACTCCTCCAGTTCCGTGATCCTCGAGAGCAAACCAATAAGGTTATCATCGTTCAAGCCTCCCAGAGAATGGATGTGACCATCTATATAGATTTTAGAGATTACAAATATTTAATAACCGGAAGACTCCTTAAAATTCACATCTGCTTGGAGGGAACGGGGGAAAAACACCAATATCATTTGATTTTTGTTTTGTTTTTTTTTTTTGGGTCACAGCCACATGCCAATTTCACAATTAGATTGATTTTCGTTTATGTAGATTTAAAATTTTGTATGATTCTTGTATAATATACAGAAATGTCTCTCTTGAGTAAACGCCAATTAGAAGTCAATTTAAATTTGTCGAGGGTTGTACAAAAACAGAGAGAAAGAGAGACAGGTTATGGTAGAAATAGAGTTTTCTTTTGTATAGTGGTCCGCGATAGAAATGTTGAGCATACATACCAGTTTGAAGGGGGAACACACTTAAACGACATTTGTTATGGAAAGCAGAGTTACACACACAACTAGATAAGTCAGCTTAATAATAGTCACAGCTCTTGTAAAGAACAATTAAGTGCAGATAGATCGATGGATTATGGATTATGGATTATGGGGATGCTGTAGATGTTTTACATAGCATGCATTTATGTTGAAGATGGTGTGTACATGTATCTAAGTCAACTTTGTGCCTAACATCATGCACAATTAATTCTTCAAAATCTTAAAAAGTTTGTCATAGGTAGTTATTTTTAAAAATATACTGGATATTTTTTTTAATTTTTAGTTAATGGAGGTATTGTCATAAAAACATTCTTAAAAATTTGTTTTCTTATTTAAAAAATAATACAATTGTTTGTTAGAGAATAAAAAAACACCATTAACTCCACATTTTTGAGTGTACAATAAAATCAAATAAAAGTGAATAATAAAGCTCATACTATGTTGCCTATTGTACTACTCCTATATTATAATTATTTATTCAAGTCATAAAAACTAAATTATCATAACTTTTTAAAACAACTTTTTTATTACTTTAAAGACAAAAAATTTATCAAAAGTCGTGCCAATTTCTAATTATTGTTTCTATATCTCCGGTCTTGGTTGTTCTGAATGATAATGTGAATGGTGTTTACACACTGACCAAGCCAAAGCAACACCGAAAATTGAATACACCACTCACGAGGATGGTTTTTTTTATTAAAATAAAAGAAATTGAAGTGGTTTTAATACAAATCAATAGGAAGATAATTAAAAAAACATATCCTAAATTTCTTAAATATTTCTACATGTTGAAAAATAATAATTTTAAAATAAATTCCCATTTTTCTTCTGACCAAAACCCATTCCTTGTGAGTGGTGTAGGCATTTTGCTAGAACACCGATCATCAGACGCCACCGAGGGGAGGGGAATCACAGGACGAACTGACACCGAGGAACACACATGCTCTAGCACCTACCTGGGTTCGCCGCGCTGCCGGTGGCCGCCGCACCCGTGACCTGGGTGTGCGGATGGGGTGCGGCATCGCAGGTGCAGTGCAGGGGGAAGGCCAGAGTCGAGGGGCTGGGACTGGGGGCCGGCACGATGGCCGGCTGCGGGGGCAGCAGATTGGGTGCCGACGGATGCTTTTGGAAGTGGGAGTGGAAGGAGTGATGGGGATTCGGATTCCCTGCTCCAGATCCCGATCCCGATCCTACTGCCGCTCCTGCCTCCTGACCCAGTGATCCTCCGACTGATCCACTCGCTGCGGCGGCATCGGCGGCCGCCTGCGAACGGAGCAGCGTCTCCGCCTCCTGCAGCGTGGGCATCGGACTGTGGTGACTGGGGGGCACACAGTGCACCAGGTACTGGTGGCTCTGGCTGTGCGTCGAGACTAGACCCGCCGAGGTGGTGGCGGCGGTGGTGGCTACGTGTGCACTACTACCGGCATGATGATGCGGATGATGGTGTGGATATGGATGCGGATGTGGATGGGGGTGAGGGTACGGATGGTGGGCGTGGTGGGTGTGTGGGTGGTGGGCATGATAGGGAAAGGCCGTGTGCGCTGGCTGCGTGTGGACGGGACAGGGCGGCGGCTTGGGTCGCGAGGAGCCCGCTGCCGCAGCTGCTGGATTCACCGACTGGCTGCTGCCAGAAGCCCCCCCACTACTACTGCCCAGGAACTGACCCAGTCCGAAGCGCGAGGTCTTCCGCTTGAGAATTGGCGCCGACACCTGGCGGCTGTAGATCTTCTCCTTCTCGGGAACTGTAATAGGAAATTGGATAATAAATATAATAAAATAAAAAGTTAGTTTGTTGGTATTTGTATTTTCTATAAATATAATATTATCACCCAGAAAAAAAAGACCGAAAAAATCTAAGACCGAATTTCTTACATTACTACCGTTTTGTTCTTTTATTTTTTTAAGACCATATTCTTATATTGATACCAAAGGGTATTGATTTAAGACCAGTAAATTTAGATTTAAGTTGAACTTATGCACGCGCGCGAAACACGGTGCGATGGCCCAGTTGGTAAGGCGTCTGCCTCTGATGCGAGAGGACCCCGGTTCAAAAACCGAATAAGTCAAAGTAAGTAAAAAGTTTTTCAAATGTATTTCAATTAACATTTCCTTTATAACTTTAAGAACAAAAATGTATTAAAAAAGTTAAATTGTTAATTTACTAATTACAAAACAAAAAAAAATAAGTTGTGTTGTGAGCGGGAATTGAACCTCGTACCCCCAAACACAAAATAATACCAGAATCCAGCACCTTGGCCCCTGGGCCATGGCCTTATTATTATGATATGATAGACGGTTCTGAATAAATCTTATTTTCTAAAAAGATAAAAATTTAATACATAATATTTAGCAATCTATTCAAATATAGATATCACTCATACGTACTGTTGCCTTAAATCAAAAGTGAATTTTATTCTGTTTTTGGGTAGATTTTAACCAAACATTTCTCACTTCGCTCTCAATAAGTTTTAATAAATATGGTGATAAGATTAGAAACGGAAGAACGTTTTTTTAAAACGAAATTCTAGCTGACACACGTGTCGGATGAGTAATTTTTAAGGAAACTTTAAAACCGTAAGCAATGCATATATTTTATAATTTTTTTTAGTTTTAGTTTTTTAATACATTTGAAATAAAAATATCAAATAAATTTTATTTTGGTAAAAACTTACCAAACTTGCTATCCTGTCGAGGGGCCATGCTGGCTGGAGCGGACATGGTTCGCTTGTAGGGCCACTTGGTGCCGAAGGAGGCGCTCAGCGTCTTGGCCATGCTGCCACTGGTGTCCGACTGGCTGAGCGCATCCCTGGCCTTCTGGATCTTGGCCGAGAGGGCTTCGCTGCCGTTGTCCGAGTTCCTCAGATCGCGCAGATACGAGATGTCGCCGCACTTCTCAAGATTTATCTGCGCCTCCACGAAGAGCGTGTCGAAGCGGTTCAAGAAGAAGTCCCAGCCCAACAGCTTGCGGTCGGACAAGGAGTTGTGCAGCTGGTAGACCGACTGCAGCACCACCGGCCGGTCCACGATGAACAGATCGAACTGCGACTCCAGGCAGAAGAGCAGCGACCGAATTGCCGTGTCATGGATGGTCCCAATGTAGAGGGTCGCCCGCTGCGCCACGTACACATTGATGTCGTCCATGCTGGCGATCAGGTGGCAGAAGGCGGTGGCCAGCGCCGTCTGCAGGCCCACCTCGGAGCGCAGGGGCGTGGAGTCCATGAAGCGGGTAATCACGGTGACTCGCTCCACTGCCGTGAACCGGACGCGCCAGTCGGTGTCGTGGAAAGCCTCCTGCACCACGCGCCAAAACACATCCGATCCCAGTGGCAGCGTGATGCAGTGCAGCAGCAGTGGCACGCCCACCTGGCAGATGTGAGAGTGCTCCGCGTTGCATAGCTCCCACAGGCTGAAAGGGATGCATTTTAGTAGGCTATTTAAAAAAGTGGAGTGTAACTCACTTCTTGATCAGCAGATTCTCCTGGCACCAGATGAAAAAGCCACGCTGCTCCCTCGCCGCCTTGGCCAGGGCATCGCCATGCAGAGCCATCGTGTTCAGGCACTGGAGAACGTAGTACAGAATCTCCGGCTTCTTGATGGTGGGTATTTCCTGTGGGAGAAACAAGGTATCGTTAATAATAGCATAGAAAATTTAAAACGGTTTTTTTCACCATTATGACATTTAACAAATGATTAATGAAGAAAATTTTAATATATTTTATTAATTAGTATTTAACCGTAAATTAGTAATTAGTAATTAACTATCAAAAGTAATAAAATAATAATCTTCCTACCGTCAGCAGCTGATGGATATACTGCAGTGGCTGGGGCAGCGTGTCCAGGGTGAACTTGAACTTGCCCACGGAGGTGTGCCAGAAGTCGTCGCTGTCCTCCTCCTCCTCGTCCTCCTCGGAACCGCTGCCGTTCTCCCCGCCGCCACAGGCCGCCCCGCCATTGGCACCGTTCTCACCCATCACCGAGGCCTTGGTCACGCTGACATTCGCACTGCCGACGTCCGCGTCGGAAAGGGTTATAGAGCGGGCTATGGCCCGGTCTGTGGGCAGGATGGAGGCCAGGTCGAGCTGCTCTGAAACTGTTTCAACCGTCGCCGTCATGATCTGCATGAGACAAGGGTGGCGGAATTAGCGATGGGCATAATGCTAATGATCTGCAACAGGTTTACATCGTATATACACGTGGGTTTACATTTTGTGTGTACGGTATGTTACATTCCTTGGACAACACATGTAGACAAATGCAATGTTCGGGGAGCTTTGACGCTTCGTTTACACTCACATAACCGTCTTTAGATTCGCTTAGTTTAGGTAACAAAGTAATTTACACCAAAAACGATACATACACGTAAAATTGCATAAATTTGTTACATTTTCTGTGCATTGCTGTGATTATAATAATATTAATTTATATTTTCTTTTTTTTTTGTGGAGTAGGGGAATTAACTGTGACAGTGCTGTACATTGAACATGCTCTTTAACAATGATCCATAAATTAAAAAAAATATATTATTTGTTAGGTGAATAAAATTAGCATGGAACTCAATATTTACATGTTAAATAAGATATGTAAAATCGAGATCGACTTAAATAAAATGTACATTTATGAAACTCGTTTTTTCGATTTTGTTTCGATTTACGACAATTTGTAATTTATTTTCACACACATACAAGATACTTTGAGACACAGTAGTTGAATAAAATTATTTTAAAAACTATTAACAAAAAAGATTTAAAAAAATCTATAATTCGGATGGAAATGCTATTAAAAGAGGTAAGTTAAAAAAGCTTATCTTTGCGTACTTTCTCTAAAAGAAAATACTTTTCCAGATGTCGTGATTAAATTCTGTCAGCCTAATCTTTAAATATTAGTAATAGTAAACGGAAAACTTAAAAATAAATTTAAAATATTTGTTTCTAATTTAAGTAAGAATGGCGTCATCGCTCCATCCTATTTGTCATCTATATTGTCTCTAGGGCTAACTAGAAAAAACATCTCTATAGTGCTTTTAAAATTCTTCTAAGACTGCAGTATTTATAAATAAAATTCGAATAAAAATGTATAGTTATTTAAATAAAAGACAAAAACTTAAGCAATATCAGGAAAACACTCTGTACATTTATTTACACTTAATACGAAGAGAACAATTTGTTGACTGGACATAAAAAACTATAGATATTGAAAAACGAATTGTACAATTATCGAATCGTAGGAGGGTTTCATAATTGGGCAAATGATAGAACTTAAGTTTAAAACAAAGTTGTATAGCTTTTGTTGGTTGAATAGTTTGTCTTTTGTTTGGTGTTTCTTTTTTAAGAATGCACAAAGTACCTCGTCTGTGGCGTGAACTTTTCTCAATTCATTACTATCAACTGAATGCCCATTTTCGTTATTCTATAAAAAATATATGAAGAAATGAAAACGTTTGTATAATCGTTGGACAATTATCGATTTTCAATTTTTCCAACTAAAAAATTGAATTAGAATTTGTGTTAAGGAAAGCAAGAGTAAACCAAGTATAGATTATGTGTCGATTAAATGAAACAACTCGAATGCTCACTTCAACTTAGTATTGCTTTGTTGCTGTAATTAATTAAGTTGAATATTTATAGCAAATATATAAAATATATATGTATATATGGGGTGTTTCAATATACCTACAGTCAACGCATAATATTTTTGGATATAATTTTCTTTTTCTTTTGTTTTTTGTTTGTATTCTTATTAGTTTTTTGCAATGTGTAAAGAACTTTAAAAATCGAGTATGGTCGTCATTAAAAGAGTGACAACAAAAGAACATAATGTGTAGGGGTAGAATTGCTTATGATCGAAATACATACGGAACAGACGTGGGGCATATGGACGAGCACTCCGCCCACAGAGTGGGGTTCTGGTTGAGGAACAGCCACTGGCACAGGACCTTTTCAAAGAGAATTATACATTGGGATTAGTTTCGGATCTGGAACAATCGGAAGGCGAGTCCAGCTAAAAATGAAGTTGGCTTAGTGGTCAACATACAACTGATTGGCATTCACAAATCAATCATGCATACATATAGAAATCCTATGAGTGTCATAAGGATAGGTAGAAAGTTGGAACTTCACTGAAAGTATCTCATGCAGGTTTTTGAACAAGTGGTTTACATTACTGCCAATTGGTTACTACGCGAGGATTCTCCGGTTTTGAAAGTTTTATATCCAATGGAAGGAATTAAACTAGGCACTCGTACTGCCTACCGAAAAATCAAAGATCGTAAAAAAATGTGTGTGTTTTCTGGTGCTTGTAGTGTTGACTAAAAATCGCAGTTCGGTGTTATTTTGGGGAAGGACTATAACCGAGCCGAAAGAAAATCGATCTAGAGCAAAACGGAACTGAACTCACTAGGGGCGGTCAATCTACAGAGGTCAACTAGATATAAAAGCTTGGTTATGCTAAATCATATACTCTAGTAACGCTAAACAGAGATAGAGAGTTGTGTGTGGAGTGTGTTTGTGGAGAAAAAGTTTGTTAGAGTGATCGAGCGAAACTATTGTTGTCTTCTTCTGTTGTTCGTGTCGTGTGGTTAATAAAAAATTTTGTAGGTTTGGGTTTTTAGAGTTGGGTAACGAAATGTTTCAACAAATGCTTCATAATGTAATGTAAATTTGTAATTTGTATTTTTGATTTTTTTTTTGTAACGAATGAAAAATTTTCTTGTGGTGCATCACCTGCCATTATAATAATTTTTCCATCGTCTGAAAAGAATTGATCTAGCTTAAAGATATCTGATAATGATTGATAGATTTCAAATTTAGTTTGGTATTAGTTTTGCAGTATTTCATGAGTCGATTTCGATATTAGTTTGTAGATTTTTTTGGGCATAGACGAGAAGTTTTCGAGTGTGAGAGAGAGAGACAGACAGTTTCGTACGCGCGGAATAGGGTGCGAGCGAGCGAGAGAGAGAGACGGCGTTAGTTATGTTATTTTTGTACAGGCAGACGCGCAGTAGAATATGTTAGAGATAGAGAGAGAGAAACAGATATACATATTTATGTAGAGAGAGATAGCAAGATAGTAGACAAATAGTTATGGATTAAAAGATAAGTACAGGTGAGATCGGGATGATAGAATGTTTTTTTCACGAATGATCGTTTAGATGGTAGTTAATTCATACTTCTGAGATTGCTTGATTTAGTCTGGGGTTTTGTTTATTTTGGTCAAGTAGGTAGTTTACAAGGCATAGCAGTGCAGGTTTCTAGTTGTAGGTTGTAACAAAGTTCGGTTTGCGCTTTAACGTGGGGTTGTTAGGCTAAAGTAGGTTGTTTACAGGGACGCTCGACGGGCGAGTCGCCATTCCATACCATTCGCCCGCAAACTTTTTTATATATATTTTATATAGTCCAGGCTCAAGTACTGTCTACAATTAGCTACTTTTTGGTGACGTTTCACTGCTTTACTGTTATGGTGGTTAGTTTATTTATAAGTGGGTGGGTTTCGGGGGGTTTTTATAGGAAAGAAACTTGGGCGGGGTCGTTATAGACGGTTTATGTTACAACCAGGGTTCGTTAAGGGGTCTTGAAATAAACTAAAGTGATTTGGAAACTCCGGGGCATACCTGCAAATCCTCCCAGGGGTCCCAAGGGAATTGGCAAGGGAGCCATTGAAAGGGAGACATCTCGATCACGGGTCTTTTCCTTATCGGATTCGGGTGGAGATTTGCGCGAGGACTTTTCCTCTTCGATGATGTCCTCGATGGGAATCTGGAAGTGTTGTTAATTAGAAATGAATGGCTTAAGGTAAAGATGAAGACCTACATCTGGTGGACGAACTGGATTTAGGGGGGCCATGAACTGAACCAACTTGGTGGCGAGCTGATGCCACATGATGGAAGCCTCGCAATAGGCACATTCTGCCACCTGATAAATTAATTAAAAATATAAAAATTTAAATAATAAAGTACAGTTAACTATTTTAACCTTCAAGGCGCAAACGTGACTACTGAGACCCACGCGAGCGGCGGTGACCATGCACTTGATCAGCCGGGAGACATTCTCGCAGACGCTCGTGTGGATGCCCATGTGCTGCTCCACATCCTGCAGTTCCATTTGCTTAAGCAGGATGTCCAGCATGAGGATGCAGCAGGTGAGGTTGTGCTCAGCATCCGTGGAGAATTCCGTGTGACGATTGGTGGGGGCCTCATCATCCGAGATGGCCGACGTATTGCCCGAGTCGTCCTCGACAACGGGAGCTATGGTTAAATAGGATATTTAAATTAGTTTAAACCTAAAAAAATACTCACAAATTGAGCTCCTCCTGGGGGGATTGGCCATGTCCGCCTTGGTCTCCTTGCTCTCCTTACACGGCGTCTTGGGAGCCTTTGCCAGGGATTGCGACTGGGCATCCTTTTCGCGCATCAACTCATGCTGGATGCCATATTTCATAATGCGAACTCCATCGCCAAACATGGCAAATAGCTGCACTAGGGGAATAAGGATCTCCAGCTTGGTGAGGATTTGCAGCCAGTGGAGAGCCTGCTGCTGAACCTTGGCCGTGGTCTTCTCGAACCGAATGGCCACAAAGTTGTACATGGTCTTGGCATCGAAGCCCAGAGGTGACATCTCCGGATCGAGAATCTTGCTGAGCACAATCTTCAGCTCGTTGAGCTCCTTCTCGGCCACATCGTTGGTGATGGCCTCCATCCAGTGCGGCATCACGTAGTCCCAGATCTCCGAGGTGATCACTTCGTAGGGAACCAGGCAAATGAGTCGCTGAAGGCCCTCCTTCAGGTGACTGGTGCGCGAGGCCAGGGTCTCCCAGTGGCCACCAACGCGGGCATACTCGGGCGGATGGGGCAGCAGGCAGGAGATGAAGACGTTGTAGTGAATCCTGCAGATGTCCTTCAGCCAGTCGCACACATGATCCACCTTCAGCTTCTCAATGGTGCTCTCCACTTGGCCGGCAGCTGAAGATTACTCAAGTTAATTGGTTTTTAAAGATATGGAAAAGGAGATACATACCATCGTAGGAATAGGCAGTGACATGGAACCAGTGGAAGAGCATGCTCAGGATCCTGCCCAGAACCTCCACAGGTGTATCGGCGGTGGGAGTGCAGCGACCCACCAGCAACCAGATGCCATATCTACCCAACCTCTGACGCTCCTCCAGCGAAATGTTGTCCGCTGTCAGCGGTGAACCGTTCTTCTTCGCATCGGACATCGCGGAATCCTTGCCGGGCTCAAAGTTTATCGGCTTGGCCTCGCGCAACAGACTCACCACCGACTCGACCATGTGCATCTGCATCTCGGGATCCATCTGCCAGGCGGGCTGCAGGCTGCGATGGACCACATGGTCGCCACCTCGTCGAGAATTGTGCCTGTTGCTGTGGCACTGGCTGCAGTAGCGAATGGGATGGTTGCCATTGAAGCTGGCGCACTCCGTGGAGAAGCAGATGGAGAAGGCCGACTTCTCGTTGGAGCGGCAGTTCTTGTTCTCGCAGACCATCGACACCTGTTGCATGGGATGCAGGATGTCGCCGAACTCCAGGCTCCCATGCTCCCGGTGAATCTCGTTGGCGCACTCGATGCACAGATACAGGGGCGGCGGGCAGTCGGGGGCGTAGGCGATGCTGATGCTGTGGTCATAGCACACCTTGGCCGCCTCCGCGTTTCCGGAGTTCGGGCAGTGCTCCCGCTGGCAGGTGAAGGGCACCAGGTCATCTAATTTGAAAGAAAGTTATGGATATCATGAGAATTTTAAATTAAAATATGTGGAATATTTTAGACTTTATACCCTTTAAGATAATAATATGAAATTCTTATCTATTAACTGCTAGCCACTACAATAAGAAATCTTAAAAAAAGGTACTAAAGGTACCAAAAGGTACTACTAAAAGTATTAGTGGTATTAGAAGTAGTAGTAGTATTAGTACTAGTAGTAGTAGAAGAGTACTAGTAGTAGTAGTAATAGTAGTAGTAGAAGAGTAGTAGTAGTAGAAGTATTAGTACTACTAGTAGTAGAAGAGTAGTAGTAGTAGTAGTAATAGTAGTAGTAGTAGTAATAGTAGTAGTAGTAATAGTAGTAGTAGTAGTAGTAATAGTATTAGTAGTAATAGCAGTAGTAGTAATAGTAGTAGTAGTAGTAGTAGTATTAGTAGTGAAGTGATATGTCATTACAATAGTTGGTAGTTTTTGAAGAAACATGCACACACTCTATAGTCAACTTAATAAATGTTATATGATATGAACCTTCAGAAGGCTTTACTTTAAAAATAATCCAATATTATTCTACTGATAAAACATGTTTATAGGTGAAAACCCAGTATAAACTCACTAGTTAGTTTTGAGAGCAGGACTTTGCGATCAAAGAGATTGGCGTTGAAGGCTGGCCAGTAGTAGAAGAGCAGCTTGGCGGCCGAGGTTCGGGAGACAGCGGTTCCGTAGGCCACCACGCAGAGGATGTCCTTGACCACATTGTGTTTCAGGGTCATTAGGCACTCCAGCAGCTGGCAATGGTGAGCCGGATTGTTGGAGTACTGCAGCACCATCATGATGACCGAGGACACAGACTGGCAGGCCTGGCATTCCTGCTCATCGGAGCTTCGACGGGCTAAGAACAGAGATTATAAATTATGATTTATAATAAAGGTTCCCATATCCCCGATCAATAACTACTACTCACTTATAGTAAAGGGTAAGATATAGTAGCATAGAGCATTGATGATGCACTGGTGCAATGCTGGCGGTAGAACAGATATAGTAGAGCTGACTAGATAGGGTAGATTATCGATAAGATCCTTGTCGAGAAAAGGTAGGATGCAGCTTAGGCACTGCAAAAGAGCTTTTCCGAAAACTGCAAAACAAACGAGAACTCAGATAAATATGGGATAATCGAATAGCATTAGAGCATCTCACCGATTTGTCCGTACTGGATGCAAGGTGCCACATCGATGAGCATAGTAAGAGCATTGTAGAGATTGCCATATTCGAGATTGGGATAGGCAGACATGCGAGTGGGATCTTCAAGAGGATCGCGGATAAGCTCGTGCGGCGAGGTGCGCACATCTTTAAGGACAGCTGTAAAAATATTTAGAGAAATTACCAAAATTAAAATTTACAATTACGATCGTATATATTTATCATTAAATCATTATTAATAAACCAAAACACATTATATTTTTTTAAAAACTCATTAAAAATAAATAAATACCATACTTACTTAGTAGAGTTTGAGAAAAGTACTTGATATTGTTAGCAATATCGACGCCAGAGGGCGCAGGTAAGACGTTGTGCAAGAGACGTACGTGGTATTCATGAAGGGCTCTCAGTTTTGCCTGAACTGTAAGCACAGAAAAGAAAAAAAAAACCAATTGAGCACTCTAGAAAGTTGAGACTTCTGGGGACAACTTACAGGCGGCAGCGCGAGTGCCCATATTGATGAGTTGCACCTTAAAGCTGCCAGTCATTATATCAGACAAATCCTTCGCATTGCCGAAACTGCTGCCGAGGGACTTCGCATTCTGCAATTAGGTAAAATAAATACTTTTAAAACAATATTTAACACTTCACACCCAACATTACGTAATACGCACACCAAAAAGATGCTACCATTGCAAAAAAGCCTCAAATCATACGAAACTTTATAGATAACACAATATTTTCATACACCACGGTTGCTAAATGACCTTAAGTTAATATTTCTTTTAAACTTACCTCGAAATTGGTTAGTTTTTTCAATAGATTTGCAATTTTTTACGGGTTTAACAGCAAGCCACGTCCACGAAGAAAAATCTCTATAACTAAACTGAGTTTATGGTGTGTATCTGTGCAAGAATTCAGCTATCTGTTGGACGTCCTTTGACCCCCTTGGCTCTTATTTGCCTCTTAAAGCGATGTTTCGGGTAATATTAAAAAGCGGTTTTTGGTAAGATACATTAAGGATGTATTTAACTTTTAAATAAGTAATGTTTTAAATATATTTTGTTGAAAATGTAAAGGAATTTGAGTAAATTGAAGTTGTGGGGTGGGTACTTGACCCACTTTTGCCACCCACCCTCGACAGCAGCCCCTTTGAACAGCTGTTCCTAAGTAGGACATGCGCATATCGCGTGTTTATCTCACATTTTCCGCACTTACCGGTACTCTTTCAACAAGTGTTTGTTTTGGTCTAGCCGATGTAAATATTTACCATTTCTAGCCGGGTCGGGAGTTTGCGCAGATTGTTCTCAATGTTTGTAAATACTTCCCAGCTGTTATCCTTGATATGCAACTGGTATCTGTTGGAGATTTTCCACCGATTCGTGTAGAGATTTGTGGTAGCTTAAAATCCCTTAAGAATTTATCACATCTAAAGAAACCCCTTTAAAATTTATTACGGTCAGCTAAGCAATTTACAAGGGGATACCAAAATGAAATTGAAATAAATCTTTTGGCACCCTTTTTTTAAACCCACAATTAAATACTCATTACAGAATTTAGTTAGCCACTTTTTGGGGGTGTCTTATTTTAGGGCTTCCCTCGAAAGTGAAAACCTCGAAAAATCCTAGGGGTTGCCCAGCATTTTGTCTGGCTCATGCGGCACCTTTTAACCCTACTGTTTGCAACCCAAAACCTTAAACTCGCTTGGGAAATTGAAACTCGTAGTGTAGACATTTTAACAACCGATTTAACTGAACTTTGTGACCCCATTGACGGCCAAAAACCAATGGGTTTGCCTCAGAACAAACACATATTTCAGGTGTGTTTGGGTTTATTGTGAATTAGGTTTGTAATTATAATTTGTTGAATTAAAGCGGAAATGATTATGGTTTTGCAGAGTCGGGTGAAATATCTTGAATCCTTGAAGTGTTTACAGAGTGGACTGTGTAGTGGAGGGGCAGTACCCCAATATTTCTATGAGCACTAGCCTAGAGATCGGGAGAAATACTATGTGTTTTTCGGATATGTCCTACTTGAATTGATTGACAGAAGTTGGAGCTGGCTGAATTGCTTCTTCATCCTCTCGCTCTGCGATGGACAATTGACCTCCCTCCAAAGCATTGAGAATCTCCTCGCCGGATGCCTTGTTGGCCACACTCTTTTTGGCCTTTGGGTTTGATGGCTCCGAATCCGTCCCGGATTCCTCAACTTCGGCCTCTTCTACCTTGACTGGCGATTGGAATTCAGTCTCGGATTCATGGTTTACCGGCTGCAGCTCGTGAACCTCTTCCGATTCACCTTCCGCATTTTGGGACAGTCCGAAACCCGCATTTTGGCGATGGTTCTTCTGGCGGTGGAACAGCAGCTTCCAGTAGGTGGAAATGGAGGTCTTGATAGTGGGCTTCGCATTTGGCATTGGCTTTTGGTCGTGCTCCACGGGGTCAGCTATTGAGCTCGATTGTTCCTGACCATCTAGCAAAAAGAAAGTTATAAATTAGTTTAGAAAATCCATTATTATTAAACCTAGATAAGAATATTAATTCAAAATCAATCACTTTTTCTATTGTAAAAAAGGTATTATCTTGACAACTATAATGAAAGGCTAGCTAGTAATATTAATTTGGAATAAACTTATTTTTCCAATGTGAAACTTTAATATTTTGACAGCTTAAATATCTCAACTCTCACCTTTGTTCGACCCCTTCAACCGGGTGAAGAAACGACTTATCGTGTTGGATCTGCCCAGCTCCCTGTTGTCCTGCGAGGATGTCTCGCTCACTTCCTCCACATGGTCCCGCATCAGCGGCTTCTTGCTGATCTTAAAGAAGCGCTTCAGGGAACTGGACTTGGGCGCGGGCGTCGCTTCGGAGCCATCCACTACTGGCAAACCTTCGGGATCGGCGAGCGGAACATCTTGGAGATTGGACATGATCGTCCACTATGTCCACCGGAATTTTATAGTATTTTTTCAGTTAAAATATTGCTCGGTTATATACGAAATATAAGTTTAATGTGACTGGTGTTGTTGAACGGAGTGCCAGACGCAAATAGCTGGAAAGTACAGGGCCTACTTGTATTTACTTTTTACTCGTTTTGGTAAGGTTTCCAGCTAACTTGATTGAACAAGAGAATTTTAAATACTTACTTATTGATTAATTTTTAAAGTTCTCATAAAATATATGGAAATACATTGTTTAGTCTCGTTTTCATTCTCTGTGTTTCATGTATTTTTCCTTAGCAATTTGGCCACTCACAGTTAACATGTGTTAACAACGACATCGAAACAGGTTTCAATTGATACGACTTTGATTTCATTTTCTCCCCGCAATCGAACTGTTTCCCCGGCCAGGACAAAGCCGAACTGAAGCCTGCAGCCCCAGAAAAAAGCTGAAATAAAATCCAAAGGCAATTCATTCAATATGTGTGCAGTGCACACAATACCCCTTGTTATGCTGCTGCTGCCCCATTGTTTCAAATGTTCGATGTCCGCTGTCCGTTGTCCGGTTGCTGCTGCAGTGTTCCGTTCCTGAGTTCGGGCCCACCAACAAAGTGGTTTCGAAAATCAATTGGAGAACTGGTGGCGATTCCTGCTGTCGACACTGCGCCATCTCTGCACCGCCGCTGCTCCTCCGATCCCTTCTTCCAGCACTCAAGTCCGTTAATTTATGTAGTTATGTATTGCCGGTTGCCAGGACACCCGAAACAATGGACAATTGCTGCTGCAGTTGCAGCATGCGAAGCGTATGCTTTTGTCCGGCGAAGGTGTTGAAGTCCTGAAAAAAACAGATATGCAATATCGGATCAATTTGAATGCCATAAAATTAAAATTAATCAATTATTGATTAGGTGTGTTCTTTACAAGGCGACAATGAGAGATGGTAGAGATTACAATACAAGAATCTTATTTATGGTACTGAAAGTCAGATTTCTAACTTTAAATCAAAAACACTTTAAAGAAGCCTAATATTTTATTTATCTGATTTTTAATTTGCTATCTTTCAGACCCCTTAAAGTGACAGCTCTTATACTCCATCAATTTATGTCCAACCCCTTACAGAAAAAAGTTAATGAAAAAACTCCACGGCGCCAACAACAAAGGGACATCAATAAATCATCAACAATAAGAGCATAAGGGAAATGAACAAGGATAATGCAAGGGCAATCCTTTTGCCATCCTTTTGCCAGCCAACAGCTGCTCACCCACTCCGCTGAAAAGTGTGAAAATGTCAGCGGCGAGTGGGTGAGTTACGTACGTATGCTCATATCTCCTCCGGTCATAATGCTCGCTCATTTGTGGAGTGGGCGCCATATAATGGCCAAAACGGAAATGTTGTTTGCAGCCAATTCATTGGCAAACACACAACACACAAACAGTTGCGAAACGGCGAACAACAAACAGCATAAACACCCCCTGCGGGCTTACGCAGGAGCAACACCATCGCATTTTAGATGCCGAGAAGATGGGGCAGTGGAAACAATGGCAGCGGCAGCAGCAGAATCAGCAGAAGCTGCAACTGCAGACCGCAAAGTGTGGTGCCACAACCCTTGGGGCAATGAGGCTGGAGATGGAAATGGAGCTGGAGCTGGCCGGAGTTGTAGATGGAAACTCATAAGTTGGTCGTCTGGCAGACAAATCCTCAGAGCAAGTGCATTCATTCATTGGCAATAACAATCAAACTGCTGTTGGCAGTACACAGGCCCTTCTCCCTGCCCTGCCCCTTTTTGCTCATCTCTGGATGCCATTCAACTTGTTTGCACTGCTGCTGTTGCTGCCGACAACAGCAAGCAGCAAGCAGCCACCAGCAACATGCAACAGCAACAGCTATGGCAGCCACAAGCAACTCCGTGCTGTTGACTTTAATATTTCGGTCTTCGGTTTATTACAATCCCCCCAAGATCAAATAGTCTGAAAATCGTCATAGATACCGGGAAATATTCACTCTATGTGGGAAAGGTAAACCTTAACCAGTCACTCTTGGGAATCCGATAAAGCCATAGGGCCATAAATTGTAGAATTTTCCACCTCATTCCATTGAAGTTCTCAAGTTCAATTTGGCACTGCTGTTCGTCTTTATAGATTTACAATATTTACATAGTTGCCATTGGTGTGTAGATAAGGCGGCGATAAAGAGTTCAATCGCATCGGTTTATTGGCCTGTGACGTCTGTATGTGGCTCAACTCTCTCTCGGTTTTTAAATAAATAACATTGTGTAATGATAGTAATAATCCATAGCGCAGCGAGTGCGTTTGTGTAATCATTGATTAAATAGTTTTCCCATTTACGATTTCACACTTTCACTTTATCGAACGCAAGATAAAGTACAAAATGTGACTCAATCTCCGGTCCGAGGTATCTTATTTACCTGACCACCCTAATCCCCTGTAGTTTGTGGTCCTTAGGGCGAGATAGAATCTCTTCTGAAGTTAATCAATAATGCAAGTGGCCATAAATCGGAACTGTTGCAGGCGCCACTCCTCTCACTCGATATCGGCCAGATATCGACTGATGGCTATCAAAGGCGCCAGCGGCGGCAAAACCAAATGTCAACAGTTTAATAAATAAAATCAAGACGGGCGCGCGACTGCAATTAAAGGCGAAAAAAAGCCATCGAAAAGGGGCAAAAATCTTCTTGGATCACTCACATGTGGCTGATGTTGCTGCTTGTCGTCGTGTGCGACAGGAGCCGATTGTCGCTGGTCTCGCAGATCAGAATCAGAATCAACAGCCACATCGACACATGCGATATTTGAGTCCCGGCTGAGAATTATGATCGATTTATTATGCGACAAACAACGACGGCAACAGCAACAGCAACATGGCCAAGTGGCTGTGACAGGTTTGGGCTTCGCTTCGGGTTCTTGGCCCACAGAATATGCGCAAGACATTGATTTTCGCCAGGTAATGAGGCAACTCATTAATCATTTTTTCGTTGCGCACTGGCTGGGGGATTATGTTGCCGTTGTTGTTGCTGTGGCATCGTTGCAAGGCACTGGCACACCGGCAACAGTTGCTGCTGCTGCTGCCTCTGACGGAATGTTGGCAACATGTTGAGCATGCAGCTGCAGCAGCCGCTTCTCCTTGCATCCTGGCTGGCTGTCTCCTCTTGTTCTCTGCTTGATTTTGTTAACCTTTTGACCATTTGAAGTTTTTTTTGTATGCTTTACTGCCAATTTGGTGGTCATTGGCCATTCACTTGACTTGCGCCTGTTGCTTGTCCGTTGTCTCTTGGCTGTCTGTTGCTGTTGTGTTGCAGTTGCTGTTGCTGTAGCTGTTGCTCTTGCGGTTGCTCTTTTGGCACACAACGCACAATGTCTGACAGTTTGCCCGATTGCCTCTGTCCCCTGTCGCTGTTGTTTTTGCTGTTGCTGTTTCTGTTGCCTTGATATTGCTCTTGCACTCGCCAATGTTGCTGTTGTCGCGGTCATCTCCTGGCTTATGGCACACACTTTTGAGGCTCATCTGCCAGGAAGGACGGATGCGGTCAGGTGGACCCACTGGATGCCCTATACCTGCAGTTAAAGGAGTTTTCAGGAATGCTAGTTTTATTAAATACCTACATATTAAATTTCAGTTAGAGCCTAGAGACTATGAATAAATTAATGTAATAAAAGAAAGTAATAAGGTTTTAAAAGACTCTTTTTCATAGATTTGTTTAAAATTTCGTATTTTGTTTAAACTTATTTATTATATCAAAGTTCTTATATAATAACTTATAAGTAGTAAGTATTTGTACACAAACTTTTAATCTTAATTGGACTAACGTTTAAAATAATAGTAGTGATTAATTACCAGCAAAATCACAAAAAATATTCATTTTGCCATGATACAAAATCGAAACCATGAACATTTTGAAATAAGGAGTACCATTTGCATTGCTTACGTAGTAATGGGTTAACAACGGAGCATTGAAGGGTATCGAGGAGGTACCTGGATTGGTTTATTGCCACTTTTCTGCACTTGTCGCGCACAGTTGGCCAACTTGTAAATGCCTGTCGTTGCGGTCGTTTGGGGGCCATTAGCCTTCGCCTTCATTTTCGGGTTCGCCACACGCACAAATCCCGAAATTCTGGCAAAATTTCTTCATTTTGGTGAGCGACTCGCTGCCGGCTGGGACCTGCAGTTGCTGGCAATTATTTATAGTTTCTGATGTATTCAATTTATTATGCAGATGGTTAGAAAGTTGCTAAATACTTGATGTACGACTCTAACATATTGGGTGTAATTTTTCTCTGGCTGGCAAAGAAAATTCGAGGTAAACGCAGCCCGTTGCAGATGAGTAAATTAGAAATGCATGAGTTCTCCTTCAGCCGCAAAAGAAAACATTCAAGTATCCAAAAAATACGCGATTTTCTCACGATTACCTGCGACCACACTCACTCACTTATTGATGAATATTCCATGGAGTTGAAGAATCTGCTTAAGTCGAAATCCGTTCGCTATCAAAGTCCGCTTAAAGTTCATCACACTTCAGACGGTAATTAATTACGGATACTTGCAGAAAAACCACCGCAGTCAGAAGCCAGTAATTAAACATAAATAACCGAGACAACTTAATTTTGAAGGTTGGTTGGTCGATCGATCGACATGCAATTCTCCATGCATTAAAGTTTAAAGGCCAGCTAGGAAAAATCCAGCAGCAGCAGCAGCGGTGGCGGCGACAGCAGTGAAGAGAAAAAACATTTTCTAATTTATTAATATGTTTAAGAGGGAAAAAATCTATTTGGCAAACAACCGAGCGACTGACAGCTAACATAGATCGCCGTGGCTGGCGGAGACCATTAGAAAGCGATTAGATAGCGATACAGATACAGATACTCGATCCCCCGAAAGACATATGTAGCCCACGAGCGGTCGGTCCAAGGAGCAGTGGCCAAAACAATGTCAGCCCGCTTGGCCCGGTCCGCCGAACAATGGCAGCTAAACATGGCAAGTTAACAGTTTAATTTACCAAGAGACAAACAAAAAATGCCGCTACATGGCGGCCAACGATATGCGGATATTTAATGTATCCGCCAGATACGTAACATAGAAAAAAGCGCGCTGCAAAAATAAAATACCGCTCTCAATCTCAGGACCTAACAAAAGCCCCCCAAAAGCAAGAAAAAAGAGCCCAACTGCAGTTATCGCTCATTATGGATCGTGATCAATGGCGTGGAGTGTGTGAGACCCCCGAAAAAAGAGGGACCGCAAGATAAACGCACTCCGTAAACTCCGGAGACCCCCGAAGACAACAAAGGCTTCAGCTCCAGGTCAGGCCAACAAGTGTTGCTGGCCAACAGAGCAAAAAGCCAGGAGGAAAGCCGAAAAGGCAACGGTAACAATCTGGCGGTTGGCCAGAGTTTTGGCCAAGCTTCCGCCTCGCATCCTTTTTCGGTCCTAATTTTGCATGCCCTGCTTCGAGAAGCGGACCAGAAACGAAATAACCAACGACCCAAGGCTAAATGACCGTTGAAGATTAGCCCAAAATATCGGTCTTGGCCAAGGAGCACTTCAAGGAGCGCTACTATAAATTTTAAACCCTTTTTATGCCTGGTTAAACCCATCAATTTGCTAAAATTGTGCTCAATATAATTTAATATATGGATCAACTTATAAAATGGATTAATACTTCTTGAGATATTCTCAAACCAATGTCTTAATACATTCTTTTTTGGTTTTAATTGAAAAAAATACTATTTTCTTAAATTAAACTTTTTTTGTTGCGATAATTTCGAACTATTGAGTACTTTAGCGGACTCGAACTTAAAAAAAACGTTTTAATTCACAAGATAAATCTTTTAAAAATGTATTTTAATTTATTCAACCTTTAAGGGATCAGGTTGTGCCTCCTATGCCAAACCTTGCTGCATTTCATTATGTTAATAAAGCATTTAATTAACGCACCATTTATGGCCATCAACCCAATCGAATGCAGTTTACTTTCCTGGCCTCCACCTTGCCCCTTCCGCCACCTTGTCGATCCTTCTCCGCCGATATCCTCATCCTCATTCACATCTCCATTGTGGTGCGTGCAGCGTATCTGAAGGCAAGCAAAGGAAAAAATAGCCGACACAGCTGCGGTTTAGGCGGTATTATGGCTAAGACCTTAGCACAAATAAAAAAAGAAAAAAACGCAAAAACAAAAAATGCGGTAACCGCAAATGTTTTGCTGTAATTTCTGGTGTTTTTTTGCTTAAACGCTTCGATTTGGATTCGATGCGCTACAGATACAGATACTGATACGCTTTTTAAGATACACTTTCGGTGCTCTTGGCCTTTTGCTTTTTGCTCCAGCGCCAAATGACATTGAAATGAATAGGGTTTTTCTTTGAATGCTGAAAGAAATTGATGCTGTTTTGGTTGACTTGGCATAGAGGAGGAGGTGCTCGAAAGTTTTTGTTACGATTTTCGACTTTGTCTGGCCATGAGAATTGATATATTAAGCTGGGAACAGAACTTTATAAAATTTTAAGGATGTATGAACTCATTTAACCTGGCAAAACAAAAATTATCAACTTCTGATTTTCAAAATGATTATACAGATATCAATTTTGTATTAGTAAAAAAATATTATATTTTCCGCCATGTTAAACAACCAAATTAATTATTTTGTATTATTCTGATAATAATTTATACTTGTTGTGGAAAGGCTTATGAATTCAGAAGAGATTTCATTAATTGCCACCTGTTGTAGAACTGGTTATATTCGATAGGCTAAACCATAAATATTTATTTTATTGACCTCCCGTTGGCCAACGTCCCATGGAGCTTCCATCCAAGTCCTCGCAGTTCTCTCTTTGCCACCCAATCCTAAGTAGTTTTCTATGTCAACCGCTCACATTACCCACCCGATTTGGCGGCATTATAACCATTTTCCATATTCATACTTTAAGCCCATACGCACAACTTCTCAGCTGTCACGCTGAACAATGATAATTTCCAAACCAAAAACTGGCTTCCATCCAAAAAAAAAATACTCGAATGAGTAAAAAAGGAAACATTTTGGCTTTACCGTTAGCCGGCTATAACCCATCAATTATATTGTAATGATGTCTGGCCTTAGCTACTTCTGCTGCTACTTCGGCTGCAGTCGCATCTTCAGAAATCATGAGCAGGAATGGCAACTGGGCAACATGCTCATTATCAACGTCATCATTGGGCGGTGATTGGGTTGGTATTGGGGTAGAAGTAGGGGCCATGGGCATTAGAATGTGGCTGCAGTCACAGACGTCCACATTCGAGTTCGAAAAGGAAAACTACTTATAGCACTGATGAGAATCGCGTCCGCCGAATCCACGCAGCTTCCAGCAGGCTGACACTCGCTGCTGCCAATCGATGCACTGGAAAAAATATTGACCCGTTAAAAAACTTTAAAAAGTTAAGCCACTAAGTATGTAACATGAAAGTCAAGAAAGCATCAACATTTCTTAATTAAAGATAATATTAAGAACATTAATACAAGTGGAATTCCCTTAGACCCATTTTCTCATCCGCATGTTCAATTTAAAGTAGGTATTAAACCTTGAAATCATATTGAAATTTATGGTTTCGGGTCGTATATTTATTTTAAGCCTACTGTTAGTTTAACATGCGGATGAGAAAACGATAGTTAGTCTTGCATTGATTTTGTAATTATTTGTATTACTTATTTTATCAGCTTTCTTCCTCAGTGTATTCTTTGGAACTTTTTAGCCGTTGTAGCATTTGCATTCGAGTGTCCACTAAACGTCAATTAAGTGGGCTTTACCCACTACTCGGGATGGTTGGGCAGTTTGATTTGGTCGCCACTCCTGCTCCTGCTCCACCTCCACTTAAATCGTACCCCTCCACTTTTCAGAAGTTACAGAAGTTTCGCTCCAACTGCGATTTCCACTTTGCCCAGTACCAAAAACATAACATAACATGAAGTAATAGCTATAACCATGTTGTGTACACAAGGCTCTGGAGGGGCTGTCTAGGCGGGGAGATCCACCGACCTCTTCGTCGTCGTCATCATCTGCATGTGTGAGCTCCTCCAGCGGTTTTCCCAGTGGTTTAGGTGGTGCGGTGGCGGTGGTGGCGGCTCCCTTTGTCATTTCGCCATGACGCATGCGTAACGTTCGATTTGATTCAATTAATGGACGGGAATTGTCTGTACGTGTGGTTTGATTGGGTTGGGTTCGTTTTGGTTTTAGCATTGGTCTGCCTTTCTTTGCTTTGGTTTGTTTTTTGTGGTCCAAGCAGACTGCGGGGCAGACTTATCTCATGTTGATGGTGGGATATGTGGATGGAGGTGGATTTTAAGTCGGAGATGTAGCAGAAGCTGGAGTGCTATGCAAACAAGTGAAGTTTAGTAGGCTCACGGGCATGGAAAGTGGGCTTCGGCGGAGAAGATTCTGATTTTTTCTTGGGATTAATCGAAAATAAATATTTATAATGACTTTTTGATACCAGAGAGATAAGTAGACATGAACTTAAATATTTTTTTAAAGAAATTAAATAAGAATTACAAATAGTCTTTATTAATTCTAATAAATAATTAAAAACCTTTAGATGAACAGTATACACAAGAAATCGATTTTTCAGTCTTTCAGCACATCTAGAACATGAATACTTTTAAAAGCATAAAGCAAAAAGCATTTGCATACCAATAATTGATTGTACTCGATTGCTAAATAAATGGAAGCTCTAGCCCCGATCATGATTAATTGCAAATTCATTTTGAATACGTCGAGCATCAATCACGAAATTCCAAATACGCCCCTCAACCAGCCCCACTGGCTCATTAAAACTAACCGCTCATAATGATAATCTTTAAAACTAAACGCCCGCATTGTCGCGTCAAATGTATCTGCATTCAGCAGAAAAAAAGGCATTTTAATCTTTTTTTCTTACTGACTGACTGGCTCATCATATTTTCCATAGTCAGGCTTCACAGCTTTATTTGTCAAGTGCGCAATTATTTATTGTTATTTTTTAGACAACCGCTGGAGACGCCAACGCCAAATGGCGGCAGCTGGGAGTTGCTAGTAACTGCAGTAACAACGAGCAACTTTTGTTGCTGCGGTGCATAATAATACCAATTGCAGTGTTGCTGGCGTTTGACGTTCGTCGCAGCGGCAGCAGCAATTAACAATTTTTAACCTTGTTGTGCATGATGCATGTGGCTGTGAGAGCACTCCGATCATCCCATGATCCGCCGATGATGATGATCATTACCATGAGATGAGATGCTGATGCTGATGCACTCGAACGTGTGCATAAAAAGCTGCTAAATGTTTTCGATTTTCATCTCGCGTCGAGTGCTCTTCGATTTTGCAATTAAATCGATTTCAATTTCGAAGCATTCCGTGTTTGCAAATATGAGACATCATCGACCCCATTTGCATAATCGATTGGTGATTGCACCGGCTGTCGTTAGGCATTATTAATTATGAAAGTTTTATTTGACTTTCAATGATGTCTAGGCATAGACTATCTTAATTTATAGATCGTTGCAGCAACTCGATATTCTCGTTAGCATTTAGCTTGATTTCACAAATCTCTGACTAATGAAGTGTGCATTTCGCAAGTGATTTTTCTTCCATACTGTTTTATGGCGTTCAGCACTCAGGCCATTTAATTTCTCATTTAAAATTAACACAAATTCCGAAAGAGCCTACTGGAATGCCTCGCATAACATTTACCCTGTTACCCACAGCAACTCCACTCACAGCAGCAGCAACATCACAAGTGCAATCAGAGTAGCGTGACTTGTTGTTTGATTGTTGCTGCTGCAAAAGTGAAGGTTGAAAATGCTGGAAAGGCGACAATTAATGCTCTAATAAAGCCAAAGAAAGATGCAACACGAGCAGCAGCAGCAGCAGCAACTGCAGCACCAGCAGCAGCAACATGCGACAGCAGCAATTTCAGTTGCAAGTGCAACATCTGCACCAGTCGCCGCGTGAATTTCCGTTAATAATGTTGTCAAAGCGTTCCGATGCGTTGATAAGCGCTTTCGTTTTGACGCTCTATTATGTGGGCGTGGCCGATGGGAACAACGCCTCCGACTTTGTGACAATGGGCGATCTGCGCATCAGGAGTAGGCGTGGCCAGTCGTCGCATTCCTCGCGTCCCGGCGGCATGAAAATGGAGGGCATTGGATTCCAGTACACCATGCGATATCAGCCGGGCTTCCACCTCCACAAGTTGGCCCAGCAGCAGGGCGAGGATGGAGGAGGAATGGGGGCAACGGAAGCACCGATGCCCATGCCCATGCCAACTCCCGCAACACCGCCACCTGAACCAGCTCCCACGCAGCCGGAGGAACCGGAGCCCGAGATACCAATGCGTACGACCATCGCACCAACAGAGGTACCATATATAAAAAATATTTAAAAGAGCTGTTAAAAAGTTACCAGTTCTCAGCTACCTCCCTTAAACTAACTAAATATTATTAAACATTTAAAAGTGACCACAATGTATTAGAGAAATTAGTTTTAATAACCTTCTTGAGATATTAATATTCTTCCGTTTTTAATATAGGAACCTTCACCTCCCCCTGCGACGGAACCCATGATGATGATGCCCACTCCGAGTGATTCGCCGGGAATGCAGCCAAGTCCAAAGCCCAGTGCGAAACCCTCGATGAGACCGCCACCGCCCACGCCACCGTCGAGTACCAAGACCTCCATTATGCAGCCCCATCAGACGCTGAAGAACCTCCTCTTCGGGTCGCCCATCGAGGCGAACCTCATCCTCAAGAAACCGAATGCACCGCGCTCGAAGGGCAAGGGCTTCCTCAGCCTGTTCGAGGTGATCAAGTTCCCCAATACCAAGTGCAGTGTGTCCATGGGCGACATCCGGAGCATGGAGGGCGTCTGCTACCACGAGTTCGAGTGCAAGAGCCTCGGGGGGATTCCCACCGAGAGCTGTGCCGAGGGCGTGGGCGTATGCTGTGTGTGTGAGTGAAAGTCCGCCGATCGATTTGCACGATATCGCAGATCTAACATGTAAACTCTTTCACTTGCAGTCGTCAATGGCTGTGGCGATGTCACCAGCCAGCAGATCCTCTACTTCGAGAGCCCCAACTATCCGAATGCGGTGCGCGAAATGATGATCTGTGTGCTGATCATCAATGTGAAGAAGGGAGTGCAGCAGTTGAGGCTGGATTTTCAGATGTTCGAGGTGGGAGTTCTAGTCACATATGCGTGGTCCTTAGCCTAATTGATTTTCCCTGATCCCCAGCTGAGTCGTCCCTCCAACGGTGATTGCCTAGACGATCAGTTTATAGTCTCGGGCCACAATACCAACTTTCAGATACCCATTCTGTGTGGCATCAACACAGGCCAGCATAGTGAGTAGTTTTACGTTTCATATAAACTATAACGAAGGTAAAAACCTATTCATTTCCAGTATATATCCATGTTGGAGACTCAAACGAGAGCAAAGTGTATCTTTCGGTCTTTATGAAGGTGTCGGGAGGAGGTCGCTCCTTTAATATAAAAGTCACTCAGTTGGAGGACAACCTGGCTCCAAATAATTGCCTGCAATATTTCCCAGAAGCTGAGGGTCTAATAAAATCATTTAACTATGATACAGATGGCTCGATTGTGGACAACAGAGAAGCCACTTATTTTGTAAGTTTGCTAATTTTCTAAAGAACTAATTTTAATAGGTTTTTCTTAATCCAGAACAATTTGAACTATGCCATATGCCTGGCCCGTCTAAAGAATGTGTGCAGTGTTACCTACAACACCGAACAACTAGGTGGCGATCAGCCTGACTTTCAGATCATCAACAAAGATGAAGGTATGATGATTAAATTGAAATCTCTTACAACTTATTAAACTTTTCAAAGCCGAGAACGATCTGATCTCCGACGGGCAGGCGGGAGCTGGGATCTTCAACTGTCCGGACGACTTCATAGCCATCAACTCGGTGCCGCTTTGCGGGGAGCGTTTTAACGATGGCCGGGAAAGCGACGATTTCACCATGCACGCCACTGTAAGGGACACGGCCGCAGGTCCCATCATCCTGCCCTTCCGCACCGATGCCGAATATGTGGGTCGCGGCTTTCGACTGCTCTACAGACAGGAACTGTGTGTCTGAGTTGCCTCGGCGATCTGCATGTCGATCACTAGTTCACAAGATGCATATGTTTCGCTGACTTTCGATCTGACGCGAATATACCGTTGTTTGGCCTAGATGCACTGGGAAAAAGGTCTTATAATATCAGTCAGGAGCCTATTTAATTGCCTTTCCTTAAGACGTACCTGAAATTTAATCCTTAAAATTGTAAAAAAAAAGGGTTTCAGAAAATGTATTTTAATTTTTACAAGAAAGAGACCGCTGTATTTATTTTGAGGAATATCCTATTTTAAATAAATAAACATCATTAAATAATTATTCAATTATAATTGCCAAAATATTATAAAACTAAGCCTAATAATGTAGTATATTTTACTGTTTGATGAAATACAATCTCCTTTCTTCGATTTTCTTGGTTTTAAAAATTCAAATGCAAGGAATACAATATACAGAAAGCTTCAATAGATACATTCGAATATTGAGAGTACAATCCCAATCTAACTCGATTTCTCTCAGTGCACATATGGAATTTAGCACGCTTTGGTCAACTGGAGGGCATTTGAGTTGGCAACTTGGTATTGGAATTGCTTCGTGCGGTGCCTTTATGGGAACGACAGTTTCCGTTCCCAGTGCTGCCCCCGTGTTAATGTGTTTTATGTGATTCGAAGCGATTTGGTGGCTTAGTTTTGGCGCCGCCCACCCACCGACTGGGCGGTCCGCGGGTTCGTAGTTCACACACCATCCAACATCTAACATCTAAGATTTAGCAAGGGACCCGATCTTCCAGTCGATTGGCGTTGGTGTTCGTTGACAGGTTTATTTCAAATTTTCACGTCTCGCCAGGGCTAAAAAAAAGAGATACGAAAGATACTATGACGAAATCTATAACTCGCCGCATCGCCATCGCCATCGTCGCCGTTCGCTCGATTCGCGGTCTCTATGCTTAAATGTGTAATAAATTTGATTTTTTCCTTTCGATTGCGATTTTCCCTTGGCTTTTGGATTCGTTTGCCGCGCTGCTGCATGATAAAGTCACAATTAACCCACGCCTTTTTCGTAGCGGTACTCTTACATATATTTGCATATCATTTTGATTGTTTGGATTCGGGCTGAACTCTCGATGCCGTCGCTGACATGGTGATGACTAAAAGTGTGCAGCACCACCGCCATCAGTACCACCAGCACCACCGGCAACAACAACTAGACCAAAGCAATCATGAAAACGACAACAAAAATTACTTCTCGACCAACAATAGAAAAAAAGAAGACGGCGAAAAAAAATGGCATATTGCATGCACAAGTTTTGAAGTTTGTCATCAAATGACGTTTTGGGATACCTTGAACAACTTTATGTGGCACTGTGGTAAAGGATATTCTTAATTGGGGCAATCTAAAAATATATCTTCAAAAATAACAAAATTGTTCCAAAAAATACTGAATTCGGTAGAATTAAATAGTATTTTTATATTTTTTAAGTTGATATGTTTGAATTATAAATTTGACATGATTAATGTCTGCTTTTATTTGATATATAATTTAACCTACTCATATCGAATTTTGTTCTGTGTAGTGACTTCAGGATAGTAAAGCATATATTTATAAAAAAAATTGCGAATTGTGAATAGTTGCCCTATAACATTCAAATATTTAAAAATATAACTTAACTCTATAAAACTTAGCTCTGTTAATAACCCACTCAATCAAAACCCACTGTACCTTTGGCGCCCAGCAACGCTAGCATAAATAAATAAAACCGTAAAGCCAGGAAAAAAATGGTATAAAATAAAAATCCCTTCAGGGCGTAACGTGCACTACATTAGAAATTGAAAATCCACCGACGCCGCCGACAACAAAACCAACAGCAATGACTATGACGATGTGGATGTGGATGACGATGACTATGAGACGAGGACGTCGGTCGACGAGCAAGACGACATCGAGTCAAAGACAACATGAGAATCTTTTTTGCCATGGCAAAGCGAAAAACAAAAAGCGCCGTTTGATGGAAATTAGGAAACTAAAATTCATTTTTGAGGTTTGGTTTGCTTTTTGGCCGGGTCTTGTCTTTTTGGGGGTGTGGGAACCACAGGGAAATGCAGGCAAGCGTGCATGGCAACGCCTTTTGTCACAGTTGCAATTTTTGTTTTATGGTTTACTTTTTCGTTGTGTTTTTTGAGCAGACCGCCAGCATTTGCATAATTTAATCAATTCGGAATGAGACAAAAGGTGAAAACTTTTTTAGCTTTAATCCTGGCCGATTGGCAACCATCACTGACTAAAGAGACAGCCAAATCGGTGTTTTAATTGCCAACACCCCCTCGAAAAAAAAAACAAAGACGACGACTGCACCACACTGGGAAACCAACAGGCAACAGTCCACTCCATTCAAGGCATTCGGTTAGCATGCCAGAGATCCCAATCACATTCGAAATCACCATCGCCATCGCGGAACAGATCAGCACGGAGACTGGGGACTCCGCGAAGATTGGTAGATTGAACCGACAAAATATTGGCAAAAATGCCAATAAATTTTTGACAAGACATTATACAAATGCTAACTTTATTAAATGGCTCTTGGTCAGACCACCGCTTGGGTTCCTTAATTGCGGAGTTATCGATGGAGGCGAATGCAGCGGAATGGAGATGCCAAAAGGGGAAAATGCAATCGGCATGCGCCGAACAACCAAACAACCGAACGAACAACCACTTGAATAAAGCGATCAACCGGACTCCAACTCCTTCTTATCGCTGGGAGTCTATCTAATGAGCCCGTCATTCCCTCCCCTCGTCTGCAATTAATTTATTAACCGACCGGACAGTTGATCATTTGGCCAATGGAGCTCGGCTTTAATGGTCGTGTAAACGGCATGAGGTCCTGTGTTCGAGTTCAAAAGGAGTCTCATTTGAATGCTGCAGCTATCTCTTTGGGGTCATAAAATGTTGCCAAGCTTGTCGTAACTTAAAGTAATTAGTCATTGCTGAATTAATGGCATTGTTCAACTGACAATCTGAATTCCTTGGCTTTCAGATGGCCACTCACCAAGGCAGATACGATTTCTTTCTTTTTTTGCAAACAGATTAGGAGGGGTTTGATCAATTGAGAAGTTTCATCAATCAATCGATGGTAATCTGTTTAAAAACGGATTTAATAAAGTCATTGTGAGCTTGCCTTTTTTAAGAGAATATTTTTACTGCCAAAGAAACTTTTAGCCCTTTCTCAGCAGCTCTTTTTAATGTAGAACAGCAAAATTGAAATTTACCTGGTAGATCTAATGCAACCGCTCAACTTATGTGACCTAACCCACCTCCGATTTCAAGCGGTCTCTTGACCCCTGACCCATAGGACGAAGACAAAGCGACAATTTTCTTGGGCGAGATTCGCAATGGATTATTATATGGGCACCCACTCAAGCTGCAGGCTTTGAAGACTCGCCCAAGAGCCGATGTTTGGAAACCGCTAAAGGCAGTAACCGAAGTGACACCAACACATCAAGTGAGCATTTTATGATTCACGCTTGCATTAAAATCTCATCTCGCAGCAGGGAAAACAAATCGCACCCAAGAGAGGGGTAGGGTTTTTTTTATTCATTTTTGGGCCAGGGGCGGAGGGCCAAGGAGGGTTAAACAACGGACTCAGTGCGCAACTTCACGCCGTAATTAAACTGTCTTCGGTTGTGTAGTACAAGCGTTCAAGCATTCAGCCGTCCGAAATCCATCCCATTGCCATTTAAAGTTTCTTTTACTTAACAGATTCCACTGCCCACCCTCTTTGCCCCACCACATGTGAGCACGTCGTTTTTCACACTATTTTCTACTAATTTAACGATTTTGTTCGACTCAACGACGAATCGGTCCAGACTTGTGCCTTTTTTTTCACTCCACCATACGATTTTATTGCCGCACTTTTAGCACATCCCGCCTCTCCATTTATTTACATGTGTAAAAACGCTAAGTGTTTGCTGCTGGTCAACTTGCAATGGAAATTGGCACATGAGAGATTTTTCTCAGTTTCATTTTTCCAAATATTTATTTATTTTTTAACATTTCAATGGACATTTTGGGGGTGTTAGGTTTTTGTTGATTGGGGGGAGTTACAGAAAGTAACTACCGCTTATAATAAAAGGCTTAAATTCAAAATGAAGTTATTAATTTACAAATAAACTACGAAAGCACCAGTCTTTAAATATAACTAGTACTTTAAAAAATTATAGGAGCCTTTCTGAGGTAAAAACGGGGCTTACTGTAATGACCTAACCCTGGAATCCCATCTTCCAACTTTCATGGCACATTTATCAAAATATCAACACCCAGCCAAAAAAGGAGCCTTCCCAAATTTGCGGCTACCCATTTTGGAGAATATGTTGCATGTAAAACATTCGACGGCAGATAACAAGGGGCTGGCGAGTCCAGAAGATGGAAACTAAATGGATTTTCAGGTGAGCAGGCGAGAGAAGAACAGGAGGCCAGGGCAGAATGTGCATAAATCGCGTGAAAAATGTGAAAGAAGAAACAACATTTTGACACCGAAAAATAAGAGGAAAACTGAGCGCGGCGCTGACTAGATGATGATTATGAGTATGAAAAATTAATGATAGTCACAGCATGGCAACAGTTGCACGCACACGAGAAAAAAAACAAAAAAAAAAACAGAAAAAAGAGAATGAACGAGGGGGCAACGATGTAAATAGGCAGATTAAGCATACGCAACGTTGGCCACTTTGGCCAAGCCTTGTCAGCGTCAATTTTCCAAGGCTTATCCGTTAGTTACACACATAGCCAGCAAAAAGGCAGACGGCAAACGGCAGACGGCAGGAAAATGCAACAGCTTTCCACTCTCGGCATTTTTAATTTTTATTACCATTTGCCTGATTTTTGCATTCAGTTATGGCTCTTACTTTGCATTGCCACATTCTCCCCACAAATCTCTCTCTATTTCGCCTTCTCCCGGCGCTGCGTGCATTTTTCAACGGCTCAGTAGCCGGGTCACACAGCTAAACTTTCTTTCTTCTCCGATTTACCATCAACTTTGGCTTTACACTAAGAAGAAAGCACAAAGACATCCTGTAGAATTATTGTAATAATAATATTAATATTTCTATAATTTGAAGTTTATATTTCTAGTAAGAATATTTAAACTAATTTAAGTTCTTGACTGTTCCTTATTCTAGAGATGGGAAATCATTGACGGACGAGAAAACGGCCCTAAAGATATAAAGGATTAACAAATATTATTATAACAAAAACGTATTTAATTTTATAATTATACCCGTTACTCGTAGAGTAAAAGGGTATACTAGATTCGTGCAAAAGTATGTAACAGCTAGAAGGAAGCGTTTCCGACCCCATAAAGTATATATATTCTTGATCAGGATCACTAGCCGAGTCGATCTAGCCATGTCCGTCTGTCCGTCTGTCTGTCCGTCTGTCTGTCTGTCTGTCTGTCTGTCTGTCTGTCTGTCTGTATGAACGCTGAGATCTCAGAAACTACAAAAGCTAGAAGGTTGAGATTTCCCACACATATTCTTTGGCTTCCTACGCAGCGCAAGTTTATTTTAGCCGAGCGCCACGCCCCCTCTAACGCCCACAATCGCCCACAAACGATTTTAAAATGGGTCCTGCGCCCACATCTTTAAAAATTTCCGAGAAGTATAAATGCAATTTTGTTGTGTATATTTATACCTATCGAAATGTAGAAGACATTTTTCAAATCGGACCATTCATTAAAAAGTTATACGATTTATAAATTGTCAACATATATCTATCTCCCTCGCACTCCCTTTAGCTGAGTTACGATTATTAGTCGGTACACCAACCAGACACAGCGTTCGCACTCCCTTTAGCGGAGTGACGGGTATTAGATAGTCGGGACACCAACCCGACTATAGCGTTCTCTCTTGTTTTAATTAATATTAAATTTTTTTGAGATTTTTTCACAGTGCAGACCTGACTCTCGGCCTAATCGCCTCATCTTCCGCCATTCGCCGGCCATCCAAGATCCAAGTGTCACAGTCGTAGTCTCCATCTCAGGGGCTCTGTCCCCATCTCCATCTCGCTGTCTCTGTCTCAATTCGCTGGGGAGATGCGTGTGCCGTTTTTCACCTGGCATTTCTCACAGCAACGGCGCTGCGATTAACGCCGACCAGGTTGCGTTTAATTGCCGCACTTTTATTTAATTCTTGTGCGGATTTACCCTGTCCGCGCCACGCTCTGGCAAAGGTTCAATTTTCCGCTTGTTGCCTTGCACTTAGTTGCAATTGCATTCAGCAGATTATGCAACGTCGCTGCTTAAAGGCCACTAATTAAGAATTGGCAATTAACTTGGAGATTTGATAAGTCAGTTAGGCAGTCGGGCTGAATGCCCGGGGTTAAACGGTTGTTGACACACTTGGACAGCGGAATATATTTATGGTTAAGCCAAATGCATGTGCTTAGTCGTATCAAGCAGACGACATTTAATGCATTTAATTTAAATTTAAATAGAAATAGTTGTATATTAAAAAGAAAAGTCAGTCTAGAAAGTTAGAGCCTAGAATATCCCATAGGAATATTTGTATTCGGACATTGCTGCTTGATATAATACTTAAATATCTTTTATAGATTTTATCCCAAGGTTAACTGATACAGTGCTTTCAAATATCTGAAAGTATGTAATTAACGCTCATAAAAAATCATTTTAAATATCTAATAATAATTTCTAAAAATAGATACTTAGGTAATTAAAATCGGCCGTCCCTTCATTTCTTTGTGTTTGGTCAGTCAGTCACGACCTTGGCGAGTATCGACAAAGGGAACTTAAATTTATTCCATTTCGGCTACTGACTGTTCTATTAATATGATTGTTTAATGCGCCGAATGCATGATGCATTCCAGAATAAAGGGCTTTGCCTTTGGCTCCGGGTCTCATTACGTAAGCCGTTTGTTCTCTGCCATGTTCGGTGCTCAGTGCTCAGTGTTCGGAGATCGTACTCGCTGAAGTACTTAAATTCAACTTGTTAGCTGGGAGACTGCTGCCTGGGATGAAAAAGTGCGCAAATCTTAACAAACGACAGCGTCATCTGCTGCGCCTTGAGTTGTTTCTGGTGGTGTAGCTGTTGTAGTCATCGTTGTCGTGGTTAGCGACGCTCGTAAAACATGTTTTTTCAATTAAAAAATCTACGAAATGCATCATAGTGCCCGCAGTGCAGTCACTACTACTAGAGCCCAGCTCAATTCGCTGGAGGCACATTACTTGTAGCTCTAGCCCGATTCCGATTCCGAGTCCACAAGTCCATGGCTGTAAGCCTCCACTTAGTTAGTTAGTCAGCGAGCCCTAGAGTCTGGAGCCCTCCTCCTCCTGCTACTCCATCTGCTGAATCTCCTCCAGCTTCCTCAGGTGATGATGACGAAGATCGGTGGTTGTGAGCGTGTGACTTTATGCGGCAATTGTTAATATGACAAATTAATTTGTTACCCGGATTTGCCTTGCACCTTAATGTTTTGTGCATTAGGTTCTGTATATGGATAGGGTGTATTAAGCTATCTTAGCTTGGCCAAGGTAATTGCTTCTGCCTCAAGGCATCAGGAGATGCTTAAGTTTATGTTACCACATTTTCCGTAGAATATATTTACTTCAAGTTGCTTTGATTCGGACAACAAGAGGAATTTTATCAGTGTTTCCTGATCGTAATTCTGTTGAAAAAGAACGCTTACTTATAATAACCCAAGCTAACTATCTACACCCCCTTAAAGGCATTTTACCACACTATTTCTGAAAACTTTGACAATATTTGTCAGCGAAGAGAAGCACTATCTAAGCTTTATGGTAATGGATCCCATTCCAGTATAAATATGCCGCGAAACAATTAGAAATTGTCAACATAACTAATCCTACGGATCATAAACAATCAAAGCGCAAAATGTGCCGTTAGCTGACGCCAACGCAGAGCAAAAAAAAATGCAGAAGCCATGGCAATAAATTTTCTATATGGAAAGACGCGTGTGGCAATCATTTTTGTGACCAAACCAAGCAAAAAAAAAAGAGAGATATGAAAGGGAGTGGTGGGGAGTGCACAATGGTGGTGCGCCCACAACAAAGCAAAAGATACGGCAGAACGAACCTGGAGCTTGGAACCTGGAACCTGAGCACC
Organism: Drosophila takahashii; assembly: GCF_030179915.1. Taxonomy (NCBI): domain Eukaryota; kingdom Metazoa; phylum Arthropoda; class Insecta; order Diptera; family Drosophilidae; genus Drosophila; species Drosophila takahashii. The sequence continues at coordinate 22,295,310 of NC_091681.1, forward strand.
AAGTGACGGTGCCACCAATTGCTTTCAATCAAACACAAACTCTGTCATCGATCATTCGGCAACGTTTCGCTTTGGATCCGATGACTGACTAACAGACAGACAGAAGTCTATCCTTTGGGGCCAATAAAGCAAAAGCCGCTCCTGGGCAAACCCCGGACCCAATATCAATGGCACACTCGAAATAAATGGAGCATATTTACTTGCTAAATTCAGAATTTCATTTCACTAAGGTTATGAAATTTGTAACCATTTTGACTTATTAATTTAATAAATTATATTTTTCACTATTTTTAAAGACCTTAGGTATACTTTTTCACAAAATAAAAAATTACAATTAGCTAAAAATAGTGTTCTCTAAAAGATGTTAAAACACTTTTAACATTTTTATTAACTTTATATTAGTTGCAGATTTATTTATTCAAATCCGTGTGTAAAGGGCCAATATATCCCCGTTTTTCTTCAGTGCATCACCCAGCAGGGACCCATCCAGAGACCCGAGAAGATGCAGCGTGATGACAATTTGATTTGCATGCAATGCAAGTGCAATTATTATGGCAAAAGGTGACCAGTTTTCGTCGATGGTTCGCCGATGCCCGATGGTCACCCCCAGTCGCAGTGGATGGCTGTGCTCCAGCCAAAGCAATCCAATCCGAACCAAGCCGATGCGATCCGTTCCACTCCCCTGGCCCATTCGGTGGCTATTTTGCATAAATGTCATTATTGTTGCCGCTGTGCCTGAGCGGCAGTTAAGAGCCTGGATTCGGTTTGGGATTCGGAATCGGGAGTCGAGAGCCGGGAGTCGAGAGTCTGGACCGGACACTATCTCAAACTGATTGACAGTTGAATTGAAAAGTTTGGCGACATTTCTCCTTATTTGATTTGTTGTTGCCGCTCTCGTCCTGGGCAAGATATGCAAAAATTGCGGAAAATATTTCCCTGCGTTTTCATGTTCGCTGTGTACTTTTCTCGCGTTACAATTTCTTTTTTACACTTTTCCATGTCCCAAGAAAAAAATGTGTTATGTCTGTATATTCATAACTCCTTGCTTAAGCTAACTCTTTTTCCCAGTTAATTAATGCAGCTATGTTGCAAGTGATTTTCCTGAATTATTAGCGAAATATTCAAATTGTGCACTCCATTAACCCCACAAATGGTCGGGCCTCTCCTCCGTTTTTTTCCCCCCGAGGAGAAAACTTTGACAAATCACCCAAGGCTTATCGACGTGCTTAGCCACATTCTAACGGTGGCCACAGACGCAACGCAACATTATTGACAAATATGACAACAAAGCCTGACACACATGCCAAGGAAAACTCTTTCCAGGAGGTGGGAACACTCCTTCTTGGCCGCAAATGAAATGAGTTGACATGCATCGACAGCTGGCAAAACCAAAACTGAAAAAAACCTGACAAAAAACTGGCTAACTTGGCAGTAGTCCGCGATCTCCGGCCAAATGACTTTGGACTGGCTCGGAAAAACGCTTTTGGCAGCACCCAAATGCACTTTTCACATAATTACCAAATGAGCCCGGCTATGTAAAGTTGAAATTTGAATAGCCAACGTTGCTGGCCGAGCAGCAGACAGGCAGGTAGGCAGCCAAAAGCAGTCAGGGAGTTAGCCAGCCAAATGAATGGCATTTCATCGACGGCCGACAGAGCGGGCAGTTTAATTGCCGACGCAGGAGGCAGAAGGCCAAATCTTCAGTCTTCAGAGAAGCAGAAGGAGGATGAGGTTTCAGCCTCGGCTGCGGCTTCAGTTTCGACTTCTACTTCGACTTGAGCCCCGGCTACTGGCAGGCTCCTCCACGGGCTTGGCGGCATAATCATAAAATCCCCAAGTTTAATAAACATTTCCACAGAATCTTTGGCATCGCCAACTGTTGGCTAACTCGTTTCACGGCGTTCTGCATTGGCGTTTCTCTTTATACCCTGGCTGAGGGTATTCTAATTTCCACCCTCATTGAGTAGAGGCTTTTTGGAAGCCAATTTGGCAAATTTTGACTATAAAGCTTAAGCTGAGAATAGATTTGGCAAAAAGATTATATAAGCTTCTCTGTTGGCCAAATCTTTTAAATATTTTTTTAAATCCATTTTTAACTTAAAAAACATTTAATTACGAACTTAAACGCCTTCTTGCATTTTAAATAAAATCTGCTATTAAAAAGACACTAATATTAATGGGTGCTAAAAAGTAAACGGTCTATGAAACCCACATGCATTATTTTTCAAAGATTTTGTCAGGTTTCCTCAAGAGTTTTCTATGGGAAACTTTAGTGTACTTAAATATTCGTTCTTTAAACCCATCGTTCCGCACATTTCTTACTTTTTTTGGCTTGCTTTGGTTTTGGTTTGATGTGGCCTATGGAGTTGCCGCCCGTGCAGTCCAGTCGTTGACTCATTTATGACCTGCCACTGCCTGACTGCCGGCTCACAGCTCACAGCTCTTAGCTCCCAGCTCTTAGCTCTTAGCTCTTAGCTCCCAACTCCCAGCTCCTAGCTCATTTGCTGGCTTTTCAGTAATTAAATATGAAAATGAATTTTTATGTTTCCACATACAAACACTCACAGCCACACACACCTAGTAATTAAATGCGATATTAGTGGATGCTGCGAAGAACAGAAGGGAAATTCCTCAAGCCCGTGACGACGTGATCGCGAGGTTAGCCGGTCAATCCCAGGGCGTTCCCAAAGGCAACCGAATGGGTCACATTACAATCCAATCCTTGCTGGCTTGAGCTTAAAAATCAATTCAAGTTCAAAGTGCTGCGATGCAGCAGCACTTCTAATTCAAATTTATGGCCTGACCAGAAACGAGATCAAAGCGCAGTTTTTCCCACAGCGAGCCCAGCTCCTTGACATTTATATGTACATATGAGGCAGCTACTTGAGGCACCACCAACCCAGTGAACCCAGTCGGCCAACAATGGGGCGCCACACACAAAGAGCCGAGGAAAAACAGGGAGAAAAACCTGAGAAGTCGGCATAAAACATAATAAAATATCTAATAGTGACCCGGTAGCCTTAAATGTCAGCCCAACAATGTAGTGACGTCATATGCAAATATATACTCAATACCCGATGGGTGTGTGCATCTTGCGGCGACAATGTTGTCGGGGCGTAATTAAAAATAACAGCAATGCATCATCGATTCGAATGACGCTGCAGATGAGAAGTGGCGTTGCACTTGACATTTCTCCACTAGATTTTATAACCCAATGGCGCCCTTTTCCCTTTTCGACGTGGCCGCATCGTAAATTCCCCCTGCTGAATCGCCGGCTTTCCGTTTTGTTTCGGGTAGAGGAAAATAATAATCAAGCAGTTGACAGCAGACAGAAACCACAAGCAAACATTTTCCCCACCCCCTCTTATACTCGCCGGCTAGTCATAAAAATTAAGTTGCAAAAATTTCCCTCCTCCCTGCGGAAAGCAAAAACACAACACAGATGTCTCAACGTACAACATACAACAATGACGGAAGCTGTAAAAGTTGATCACTGGGCGAGTGTGAGAGTTGTGTGTAACTTTCTGATGACTTGGAGATGCAATTACGTCAACAGAAGTGTCATTACCATGATGATTAGAAAACTGTAAATTGTTAATTCGCTAATTGTTGAGAATCTGCCGGGAAAGCGAGAAAGCAGAAAGGGTAAGCAGCAAGTGAGAAACAGTTGCGAAATTCCATTAGGGATTGGGTAAGGGTAAGGGAAAATAAAACTGTTGCATTGGATACATTTTTAATATTAATTGTTTAGGATAAACTTTCTTATGGCTGATAGTTTATGGACAAAACCTAAATAAACAAATGATGGTGGTAAAATATATAAATACGGAAAATACTTAGAAATTTGTTAAGTATACACCTCGTAAGAAAAAACCAAGGAATATTTTACAAAATAGTGTCTTATTACTGTCGCAATTTCCAAACTGTTTAAAAAGTAGCATAAATAAGAAACAGAAAAATTGTAGACAACTTGTTGTGTGCCTTGAACAACCACTTAAAGTGACTAAAAATGGCTGGAAAAACCTACAATTATTTAAAGCTAGCTAAGATCCATTGTAGGCTGTCAAGACCCGCACTTAAACGATGAGCAGCGCCCTCTGTTGTGTAAATCTTTCAAATGCCTTTCAAAACGATGCTAAACCGAATATTTCGGTTTGTTCGTCTGCTGTTTTCAAGCATTGTAAATCAATATTACCACCGAAAGAAGCACAGACGGAGCCGAGTTTTTATTTCGCAACATGTTGCCGGTGGAAACAACATTAGACTGCAGCAGCAGCAGCAGAAACAAATGAAACACACACGTCACTTGACACGTCAGGTAATTGAGTTTTTGGCACAAATTTGCATGAGGCCACAATGGCGATGATGAAGATGATGTCTATAGAAGGAATTTATCATTGAGTGCACTTGAGACCCGTCCAATGGAAGATCAAAGCGAAAGTCAAAAGTGAACCATGAACATTAAAAAGGCAACCACAAAAATAGTGCCCAGTCATCAGGGTTCATTTATAGAATTTTCTGCACTGGATTTAATCCTGTGGCCCAGTTTTAAATAGATGCTAAAAACATGGAATTTTTTTTCATGAGTAAAGATTTCTGATAAATGTTTTGTCTATTTGCATTGACTTGGTATCTTACACTAAGTTTTCACTTACTTCATGTAATTTTCCCCTTTAAGCTCCAAAGTAGCAAGGCTTATTGATTGCGGATCCACTCCCCTTAGCCACCCACAATGTCCATTAACCTGCTCTAGTTGGCAGCCCACTTGAACCCAGGCTTGACATCCTTCTGGGTTGGGATCCGAACTGGAGGCAAGTTCCGGGGGAGTCAACTCAACTTGACTCGCCTCTAGGTGCGACCATAATGTCTCGGCTGTCCAGAAAATCCGTGTCATGGCACAAATTTCCAACTCGGAAGTGTCGGCACATAACAAAGTGGCAGGCCACCCCCGAAACCCTTCCCAAAGCCCACCGTCCATTTTCTGAATGGGCTGCACCATTGCCATATCAATATAATATCCTTTCCATGTCGTGCAAGGCTGAGGCTGCACTGGGAGAAAAACAGTCAAAGGTTTATTTCGGTAAGGAGTACAAACCAATATCCTTTTTTCCTATTTATCCATTATATTTCCTCGAAATGGTTAATATTTCACATAAATTATTTATTGGTTTCCTTTTCTCTCAGTGCACGTGCATGTGCTTATAAAGGGTATCCTTGTAAATCAGCACGCCAAACAAAAACTTTACCTTCTGTTGCCTTTTGTTTTGTCACGTTACCGGTAGCCTTTCCTTCCATTTTTATTTCCCAACCCCTTTCCCTATTTTAGACTGTGCTTTTTGGCAGTGCCAGCGGAAAGGATTTGGAAGGGGATAACCTTGCCAGGCTGTGATTGAGGTGCCAGGTAGAAAGTTGATTTGATTACACTGTGCAGCATTTTTAGTGCTTTTTAAATTTACCTCGATGGATGCTATATTTTTGGATTCGTTACGAATTCCCAAGTTAAACTGGAGTTTTCCAAAAAGTTCCCCGACGCAAGGATTCTTAGCAAAAGGACCTCAAAGTTCGTAAAATGCTGAAATTGGCCAACTTTACGGAGCTCTCAGAGGCAAATGGATGCATGGTTTGATTCGATGTTAAAGTTTTTTAAAAGATACACCCTTTATCTTTTAAACCCCATACTTAAAAAATTTTTAAGATTTTTTTTAAGGCAGAAACAAATTCTAGAAAACATAGTCAAAAAACATAAAAGTATACAGCTGCGGTCAAAATGGTAGTAGTGTTGCCGCCCTGTGTATTTAAAAGTTTGTTGTTGTAATTGATCTTTTCCTGGTAATATTGTATTGATTATAATTTTCCTATTAGACTAATTGGATAAGAAAAAATTACAACATCAAACTTTTAAAAACACAAGGCGGCGACACTGCTACTATTTTGACCGCAGCTGTAGGTTTTTTAGTTTTTAGACTATGTTTTTTGGAATTTATTTCTGCCTTAAAAAAAATCCTAAAATTATTTTATGTATGGGGTTTGAAAGATAAAGGGTGTATCTTTTATAAAACTTTAACTTCGAACCAAGCCATGCATCCATTTGCCTCTGAGAGCTCCGCAAAGTTGGCCAATTTCAGCATTTTTCGAACTTTGAGGTCCTTTTGCTAAGAATCCTTGCGTCGGGGAACTCTTTGGAAAACGCAGTTTAACTTGGGAATTCGTAACGAATCCAAAAATATAGCATTCATCGAGGTTAATTTTTGATGCTGCATAGTGTTATTGATTGCCATTCATATTTTGGAAATTAAAACAATTTCGTTTATACTTCTGTGTGCTGATAAGGTTACGGCTATGGATACGGTTTTTGCTTGGTTGCAGTCATTGCAAAATGTTCGAGACTTTTTTATTTGTTTGGCCATTTTCGTTCTGGGTTAAACAAAACGTGCAGGTCTACAGATATGGAAAGGGAAATTTATAGACATAAATTATTCTTAACTAGAACAATGAAATGGAAATAGACTCCAATAAAAAGACATATGGATAAACTTTCGTTTTTGTTTAGTATTTGTTTGCTTCTATTATCTGTAAATAGTTCTAAACCTTTAATATAAACTTTATATAATAATGTATTTATATTTCGTAACCCAAATTTTGATAGCAATTAGGAAATCACAGGCTTTCTAGATGACAGAACAATGAAATACTTATCAAAGCTAATAATAGAACTGCTAGCAACAACAGAAGACAATTAACCATTATGGAAATGCCAGATGAAACCTGTCGGGCCAATTACCGGACAACACCCACAACTTTACATATCGGAGGAGTAATGCTAGGGGGGGATACCATATAATATATACCTGTCAGACAACCTGTAACAAGTCTCTGAGTCGCCGCCTACTCATCTCATTACTCGGACACCAGGTGAGCAAACACAATTAATGAAACCGCGCTCACATGGCATCCCAATTTCTATTTGTAAAAACTGTGAAATACTCGGATTTTTTTTCTTCTTAAAAAGGTGTTAATGAATAGCCCGAAGGCATTTTTGTTTTAGACTCTTGTTGACACAACAACCGGCGATTTCTGGGGAGAAGAGAAGGTGAGGTGGCTAAGGGTGAGGTGGAATGGGCACAATAAACAATTGTTCGACTTTATGGAATGCTGAATATCTCTTTTATTTTTGTTGGGTTTTGGCATCAGCACTAAAGGTCAGGCTGCGAGCGAGGAGGGTTTGTTCTGGGACCCCACCTAGAAACCATCATGAATCTAATTAAAATGCAATTCATTGCGGGCTGGCTGGCAGCGTGATGCGCATCAGCTGGAATGCAAATCGAAATATTACCCAATAGGAAATGCATTCGGGAAAATAATAAAATCATCAGTCGCAATAACAAACAGCCGGGGCAGCAGCAGCAGCAGCCGCTGGCAAAACAAACCCAAAAAATCCGTCCAAATCATAATGCAGCAGGGAGAAAACCCAAGCTCAAACCCCCAGCCATCAAACGGCAGCATCAGCAGCAGCAACAGTTGCCATCTCATGCAGGCAGCGATGCTGAGATCCGAGCAACGAAGGCGTTGAAAATTGTCAAAGAACACGCCGCAGACGGGCGACAGTGGGGCAAAACTATTCAAAAAAGGGATACAAAACATGATATGACTATAATATATTACTTACCCACATTTCTGCAGTTTCTAATTATATTTCGCCATATAAGAAGTACTACAAAGTTGGTTAAATTAACATAATTATTAAATCAATTTGTACCCTCTTGCGGGTTTTCAACCGTAATTTTGGAATAATCCCTATTTTTTTCAAAAGTTACACAAAATTTAAATGTTTAGATTTAAATGTCAATCGATTGGGAATTAAATTACGAGCATAACGAGGGATAGAATTTCCTGTTCTGACCTATTTTACTAACATATCATCTAGAATACTAACTTCAAAAAATATTAAATTTTTAAAACATGGGTACATTTTTTATTTGTACTAAAATATTTATTCTTACTTCACCACTGTACTAGGCGCTGCTCTAACTGCTGCTGGATATTCGATTGTTGGCAGTCATGACTCAAAGCATTCAGAAAGCGGCGAGACATCGCCCGCCCGTTGCATGCAACCTCATCTCTCAGCATCTCGGCATCCAAAAAAGCAAAGCGAAAACGGTAAACTAACAGGCGTTGCATTTGGGAAATCAGGAGAGGACCAACCTCAAAAGTGCGCACCTTAAAAATAATCTTTATACGTGTTGGCTGGCCCCGCTGCCAGTTTGAAAAACTTTGAATCCAACTTGTGGCAAATGGAAAAAGAGGGAAAAATTGTTGCCAATCGATTTCGCACAACACAACAAAGCACGGCGAGCGAAATAGAAATAGAAATAAGCGGCATCCAATATACAATATCCAATATCCACAGCTCAGTGCCCAGCACTCATCGGCATCGTCATCGGTCCAACTTGTTGACATTTGCAGCATTTCGACTTCAATAAAATATAAGTAGAAATAGTTTTTTAGTGCGACCGAGTGCATTTAGTGGGGCAGCAGTTGCAGCAGCAACTTGCAGCCTGCAACAAGTGCAGACAACTTTTCCAGATTATGCCACTGAGTGCCGAGTGGATGGCATAACGGGTTGGGTCCGTCCCCCAATCTTTGTGTAGGTTTTGGTGGAGGTCCCCCCTTTGCAATTCGGTAATCGAATTTGGGAGGGTCTAATGAGCTCACTGAGTGCTATTTGCTGAGATTAATATATTGAAGATGCATCAATCAGGGAAAAAAATGTGTTAGTCTGTGTTGTAAATTTAAAATTCGCAAAGAAAAATAAAGACAACTATTTTTTTATTTCTTATAAATATTTATAATTCTACAAAGTCACTAGAATAGCAAAATAATTATTGTAAATTTAATATACTTAAAGAAAAATAAAGACGAATATTGTATATATTTTTCGTAAATCTAAATTTGTAATTCATTAAGTTAAAATCTACTTAAATCTATCTATAGCTGATTCACCCTTGCTGGACGCAACCTTGAACCCCGACCAAGTCTTAAGCAACCACAACCTATAATCATCAGTCTCACACCCACCACACAAGGGGACCACCCAGTCAAAAGGCGATCATTTCCAATTTAAAACCGGAAGACTGCTAAATTATTGCATTATCCGCGCTTAAGCCTTTAATTGCACAGACCGCAGAACAATGAATGAAAAAAGGGAGCCTAAACTTTGGAGAAGCGGACATAAATCACTACCGAACGTTTACGATGAATCCGAAGCGATGTTTTTGGGATAGGGAAATCAAAATCCTATTAATCAGCGACGGCGGCGTTTAACCCAAAACAAGCGAATGGGAAAATTAACACCCAACTAATGCCAAAAGCCGACAAAAGATGACGAACCGAAATGCCCAAGAAAAAAAGATCCCCATAGACGCCGCCACCGATGATTCTGATTCTGACACCCGGCCATAGTTGGGACACCTCCTCTGATCCGGTCCGATCCGTTCCGATACCCCAGCTCCTCCACCTCCGTTCCTCCACTCCACTCCTCAACTCAACTCCTCCACCATTTCTCGTCTGGGCCTGTTAATTGCGTCTAATAAGCAGTTTGGCGCTGTTCTCACAAAACGCCAACGCCACGAGAAGAAGGAGGAGTTGTTCGGGGGAGGAGATAGGCTGACCACTCCGAAATATATATATAGCGTATACGCTATACGCTATACCCATGATTAAAGTCGTGCTCATTTGAATCTCCATGAGCGGCTGCTGTCGGTTAACTGCTGCCAGTTTGCCTGCTGGCTTTGCTGCCTGTTAATCTGAAGATCAACACATCGAACAGGGGTTTCTGTTTTCTGTATCTTATAGTTTATAGCGAGGGAGGGGGTGGAACGGAATGGAATCCTCGGCAGACAGCAGACAGCGGCTTCATAAAACAAATATAGCTTCGTGTACGCTAACTAGTCGCCCTGCCAGCCTCATCCTCATCTTCATCTCCACATCACATCTCCATTGCTGCTCGGGGTTTATTGAAAACTTTTTGATTTCTTGCTCAATTCTGTATCTGCGGGGCCTCGAGAACTTTTGTTTTATTGATTTTCGGTTTTGTTTCGCTAGTTGTTTTATTTCGCTTGCTTTTTTTCTTTTTATTGAAAATCTAATCATGCAATAAATTGGCCAATTGTTTTGAGCGAGCAGCTTAGGAGGCCGACAGGCCACCACATCTGCTAACAATGGCTGAATGGTCAACAGATATATTTTTGTCTTGACTGCCTTGCACATGTTTTTTGATTTATAAGCCGACGAGTGAATTGAATATCCAATCGCAGGTAATTGATAGTTTTCAGCTTTGTAATTAGCATGTGGGAATTTGGGCTACAGGAGGTGGAGAGGTTGGTTCTTTGGATTGTTTAAAGAGTTTATATTTGACAAAGGTAGAGTTAAACTGTATTATTAAACAGCTTTAAAGTGACACTCAAATACCTATGATTTTATCATTAAAAACAAGAGAGAACGCTATAGTCGGGTGCCCCGACTATCAGATACCCGTTACTCAGCTAAAGGGAGTGCGAAGGAGATGGAGAAAAACTTTGATCCGCCGTAACTTTTAACGAATGGTCCGATTTAAAAAATTTCTTCTACATTTCGATAGGTATTGATAAACACAATAACACTGCATTTTTACTTTTCCAAAATATTGACATTTTTAAAATCGTATATAAGCGATTGTGGGCGTTAGAGGGGGCGTGGCACCCTTTTGAAACAAACTTGCGCTGCGTAGGAACTCCTAGAATCTGAATGCAAAATGTCAATCTTCTAGCTTTTATAGTTTCCGAGATCTCAGCGTTCATACAGACAGACAGACGGACAGACAGACGGACAGACAGACGGACAGACGGACAGACGGACATGGCTAGATCGACTCGGCTAGTGATCCTGATCAAGAATATATATAGTTTATAGGGTCGGAAACGCTTCCTTCTACCTGTTACATACTTTTGCACGAATCTAATATACCCTTTTACTCTACGAGTAACGGGTATAATTACACACCTAATTTTTTTGATTTTGAATTAAAGTTTTGGGTATTCAAGTTTATTTACATATTAAAACCAAATATTTGAAACGACACACACAAGAACCAAATAAATAAATAAATAAATCTCCCATTAAAATCCTTCAAATAAATCCAGCGAATGTGACTCAAACTAATCCCATATTTTATCTCATCCCCCTAAAACAAGAAAATCCATAAGTTTTGCTTTTTGCCTTCAAGGTTGCTGGTGTGTGGCTTCGATGGATCAGTGAAAACTGAGCTCAAACCGAACGACAACTTGTATCTGGGTTATCGCCGGGTGCTTTGCATTTCTTAGCCATTTCCAGTTAGCCAGCCCACAGATCCCAGCCAAGACGGGCTTATTACAAGCCACAGAAACAGTCGCTGCAAAAACCGAGCCGAAAAAAGCCAGCCGGAAAACCAAAGCCAAGCCAGAGGAAGACACAATTGATGGCACACCTTGGCACGATAAAAAGGAAAACTCAGTCAGTGCAGAGCAGCTGAAATATTTTATCAAGCCACACAGAGCAGCAAAAAATTTAAATCACGCCTTTGGAGACTCGGAGATTCGGAGCTGAAGTTGAGGAGAGTCGAGACCGAGACCAAAAGACTGAGACACACTTCAAAAGATGACAAAAACCAGCCACGAGGATGGCTTGATGGAGCCTCAATGAAAATCAAGTGCCACGAGGCAGTTGGGGGAAAAGTAGGGTAGGGCCGAAAGAAAAGCCCCGCGGAGGAAAGGAAAATCTCTGCTCAGCGATGCGAACGATATGGCAGGAAGCTGAGCTGCTGCAGTCATCGTGTCGAGCAAATAAAATAAAAATAATAAACCAATTATGCACTTTGCCGCAACATTGAATGGGGAAAAAAAGTGGAGGGCTTTTTTTTAGCTTTAGCTTTGCCCTCGAAACTTTCGTGGTCAGTTGATGGAAGTGTTGGGCCCCGTGGAACATGGAAATTAAATCAACAAAATGTGTAACTAAAAGATGACTACCAAAGATAGTTGCCCACTCCGCTGGGCTAATTTAACTAACCAGAGATGAGCCGCAGATTGCATTTGGGGGCTGGGCCCGGAGACTCCATCTGCCGACTCCTCCTTCGCATCTTCGAGAAGGCAAGTGCACCGTATCTGGTGTATCTGTATCTGGTGTATGTTGTTGGCTTGATTTGCCATACATAGTTTGGCAAACTAGCATACTAGTCGGCAGAGCGGAAATTTGCCTGGGCGGGCGTTACAATCTCGGGTCATTCCACAAAAGCGGAGGAGGTCACAAGCCGCATTCCCCCATCTCGGTCTCAGTTTCACTCTTTAAAAAGGTTTCACTGCTCGCTGTTCGCCGGCAACGTGGTTGCTTTTCTTGCTGTCTTGGCTTGCTAATGAAGCCCCAACTCCAGCTCAAACTCCATCTCTATCCCCGGACTGGGGCCCCGAAACATCCTCTGACTCCTCTTAATCTCGTCGAGCTGCAACGTCGATATTGTTATTGTTGATGAGCTGGAGTTGATAGCCCGAACTGAAGGCCTGACGACAAACATCAGAGGCCAGGTCTTTGTTTATCGTGCATAAAGTGTTTAGTACTTTTTTGGCTCAAAGATCCGGTTAGGAGTCTCTGTGTTCTCAGATCTAGTTTGGCATGTCTATTTCATAAAAATCATACTTTTAAACTTACTTAACATTTTAATATACCTTTTATTACAAATAATTATCTGCCAAATGTATACTAAAATTCATAGTAGGTATAGCCAAGACCATCTTTTAGTAATAACTTTGATTGATTTGAACATTTAATAAAAATAACTTAGTCATTTAATGGTCAGGTTAAGTGTGTAGTTTATAGGTGATAGCTTTTTTAGGACCTAAGCAACTTAGTTTATAACGATCTACAAAAAAATATCAGTTTCGGTAAGTGATAATTTAATAGATATTTATTTTTTATATATCCTTCCTTGATAAATATTATAGAAATTCTATTATGTTACACTTTTAATATTGCTTTTTGATATATTATTAATAAAATATTACTGTCCTTCTCCGCAGGGCATTTTCCTCTTCGTTGTTTTGCTCCATAGATGCTTAATTTTGCCTTCGTGTTTCCAGGTACAAATTATCTGCAACAGTGCGATGGGGGGCATGCCAGCTTTTGGGAGGTTGGTAGGTTGGTCTACTCTCGGCTCTCGGCCCAACCCCCCTTTTGAGCACCATGTAAATATGTGGCTGCAAATTTGTTTTGGGTCTTTGGGGTAATTAGTACCCCCGAGGCAGAGCGGCAACAGGTTGATGGTCGTTGGTTGTAGGGCCCTGGATTTTTTCTTCTTTTATTTCGGCTTGGGCTTGTGCTTAAATATGACATTTGTTGCCGTTTTGTTTGATGTACACTCGAAATACGTTGCAAAATGATGGAAACTATTTGCTTAAAGGTGAAAGTTTGTAGGTTGTCGCTTTGCTGATTTTGGTTTCGGGTTGCCGATCGCTTTGTCGATGTCGTCGCTTTGTCAAAAGTTAATGGTTTTGAGGCGAAACTGAAAGTTTTTTTGGCTTAGCTGAAGAACCAGCAATTAGAGATGCATTTTCCGGCGGGGTGGAGTTTTGCAGTCATTGCAATCATGCTGGGAGGGACTGTCAAAGGTCCAGACAGCCGTTTATTAAATTTTAGGATGGTTTGTGCCATGATCAATGGTTCTTGGGAGTGTGCCTATACAAACATACCCACCTCCAATGAGGACTGCATAAATTCAGTGGGAAAAATGGGGAAAAAGTGAAAGCTCATTGGGAATCAAACGTAATGCCTGCTTTTCATCTTCATCTGACTACGTTGGCAAAGTCAAGCGACAAGCAGCGGTTATTGAAATTCAATGTAAATCTATCGCGATATGTCATACAGGCGTAGAAAATGCGCCGACAGGTTCAAGACATCCACATCCACATCCACCATCTGATTTACCTGTGCTGCAGCTCAGGTGCTCGAGAGGCGAAAGGCAGCCGAAACCACACGAAGGCATTGTCAGCTCCATCGTCATTCACATCGACATTTGGCAAATGCATTTTGTACTCACATATATATGTATAAACTGATAAATGCATTTAATTCGAGTCAGCCGAAAAAAGCGAACCGAAACGAAACCAAACTTTCGAGAGTTGGTTTTTTGAGCTGGCTGCCGCTGCTGCAACAGGTTGCACAGTTGGCGAATTGCAAAACTTGTCAAACGCAAAACGCAATCGATACGAATATCAATCAAATCCGTAAGATAAACTACGGCTCGTAGTCGAAGCCGTTGACAACCGTGGGCAGCCGCCTGGAAGATCGTGGATTCAATAAAGCCACATTTATGGCCATTTATGCATATGAAATTGTCTTAGATCTCCCAACGACAGCTCCACAATCCGGAAGCGATAAATATTTTGTGTCTTTTGGGGCTACCTATTGGGATTATATGTTTTGTTCCCCGTTTTGTCTTACCTTATTTTTATTTCGTTGTAAAATTGTGACTCAGTTGAGGCGACATCTTCGACATTTATTCGGGTTTTATTTTATTTTTTATTTTCAAGACATTTCTGTAAAGACTCTTTTGTCTCGCCTTTGGGTCCGAATAATCGAGGGAAACTGCGACTGGAGGAGCTATTAAGGTATTTGGGTCAGCATTTGTCTGTGTGGTTTTCTGGTTTTGTTTCTGTTTCGACTCTGGCTTCTCGGCCTCCTTGCCGGCCGAAGTTCATCTCCGCAGATGCTCACGATGCCCCACAAAATTAATTATGACAGTTTATTTATTTAATTATTTTGGTGGACTTCAAAAGCCATCCGACAGCAGGGAGCAAAGGCTGCTAATTATGTTGTGACTCAGAAGAGGATTAGGTTGCTGGATTGATGGTAATGCGGTCAATACAACAGGGATTGTCAAAGGTCCAAAATTCGATAGAAACCTTTAAAAAAATGTGGAAAGAAAAATATTCACAATTTTAAACAATTTTCTGCAGTTACTTTTCTTCACTGTAACGATCTTATAAGGATGCTTTTCACACCCAGAGAAATGAGGGACTATTTTTTAGGTAACGTATGACCTAAAAAATTTAAATAGACTAAAATTTCAGATTTAGGTAATGGGTTACCTAAAAATATTAGCATGTGGACTATGTTCCTACTTTTTAGGTAAAGCTAAAGAGATTTTTATAGGCCATCGTAACCTTCAAATTGGTACATAAGACCTAAAATTTAGGAATAATTTAAAGTCGATTATCACTCACAACTTAATACAAATATTGGTCCCTAATATTAATAAACAAATTATTCGGTTTTTTAAGTTTAATGTTAAAAAATTTTTTAGACTTTTCTTAAAGCTAGTGATGGAAAAGTTTCAATATATAAAATCAATACCTACGTGGACTATTTTCCTACTTTTAAGGTAATAGTGCCCTATTCTAAAAATAGAATTCGCCTGAGCCCCTTGAAGCAGGCTTTGGTTTTGCCGCAGGGCCTTTAAGTAGTTCCGTAGACCAGAGGCTAGCCTATTGGACTCTCGCGCAGAAGACCCGGGATCGATTCCCACCGAGGACAAAATAAAGTGATTGTTTTTTCAGAAAGATAAAATATTTGATTTTCCGAATAATACAATATAAGCAATTAAAATAATCAAATATGTTACTATCAATAGTAAAAATCCTAGCTTTTTTTTAAATACCTAATATTTAGGTAATTCTGACCTAAAAATCTAGTCCACTAGCCATTTTTTTAGGTAACCATTACCAGAAATAAATTCAAGACTGCGTACAAAATATAGTCCACATGGACAACATTTTAGGTAATGCATGGCCTTGGCGCGTTTTTCTGGCCATATTTCCTAAAATTTTAGGTAATTAGGCCCCTTTTTAGTCCATTTTGTTTTCTGGGTGCACAAATACCTTTCCTTACCAAATTCACAGCAATTTGGATGCTAAGAGCTTCCCCTATAAAAGCTATACCATTTCCGAAATTCGCGCTCACGTAATCTCATTAATTAGCCAACACCTGAGTATCCTCAAAGTAATTGATATGCCTGATGCAGCTTTTGCCTGAACGCAAAAATCTCTGGACCTTCCTATAACCCTCAATCTGATCATGTTGAAATGTAAAAAATTTCCTTAATGTGCCCGTATCAACCCAACCACAACTTCTTTCCACATAATTGAGTTAAACTTTAAGACGTCCTCTTTAAAAGTAAATCCTGCGAGGTATCAAAAAAATAAAAAACAGAATCGACGATAATTATGATGAGTCTGGAGTGCTCCTGATCGGTCGCTGATCTTTTGATTTTTGCTGGCGAAACGGAGAAGATGAGGCACCGATCGCCGTGAAGCTGTTGATTAATTTTGAAACCGATTCCTGCACCGGAAATGTAAGCGCCGAGCAGAAAAAAGTTGCTAAATGTTAATGCAGCCGTTCGAAGATCGTCGATCTCGAATCAATAGAATCCCGGGCGAAAAAACTTGCCTCGGAAGCGGTTCGAGCATTAAAATTTTTGCCAACAATGTGAAGTCGTTTCGTTTCTTCCACTTTGACCACTTTTTGCTCCAGCTAAATTATTAAGTTTGTGATTTTTAAGGCGGCAGCGCATAATATTCGCTTTGGTTTTCATGATGCTGATTTTTATGGCAAATTTTTGTGAAACAATAAAGTCAAGTGCTTGGCCATAAAGGTGGTTCAAGCATTTTGTTTATGCCATTTATTTTACGGCCCCAATTTCGGTTTATTCGTACACCCGTTTCGATTGCCCCTTTTTTCGGGGACTTTAATGAGCTGCGACGTTTGTCTCATTGACTCCTTCTACTTGGCCTGGCCTAATCTGTATCCGAACTAATTAGGCTACAAGCGAAAGAGAGCGGAGAAGGCAGATAAAAATGGGCAGCCAGAGTTCAGATGCGTTTCGCTGGACCCTGTGTTCTGGGTTTTGTTGCTGTTTTGCGTTTCGTTTCGGTTTTAAGGAGCATTAATTTTAAGCACATTGACCAAAAACAGCGCCAGGTCAGCGGTGGAAAAGGGAAAGAAGGGGGGAAAGGGGGACCAGACCCATGACGATTGCGGTGCGATCCTCACGAAGCCGCCTTCAAAAGCTGTCAAGTTAACAATCCCCACAACACAGTCCCAGTTGCAGTCCCAGGCCAAGTTTCTGTTTCTGTTTCTGTTCCATCTTAGCCCGAAACTCCAACTCCAGTTCCAGTTGGCTGCTGCATCGCTGCCTCTTCTGTCGGTTAATGTCATTATCAAGATCGTTTGCATTTAATCTGCATAAACAAATCAAATAAAGTAAAACCCGGGCCGCGAAAAAGTGGCGCAGCATCAGCAGAAGTTAACTCGGACATTTTCTCGGACTCCTGGCCAGACGACCAGCTCTTCCCACTCTACGCTGAGGGAAACAATCGAGTCTAGAATATTTAAATTCTAGAATTAGCGTTTTCAAATATTAAAAACCATATCTTTCTTTTATAAATTTTATGATTTATCTTTAGTGTTGAATGGTCTACAGAAGGCTAAACTCATATTAGGTTAAAATATGTCAAAGAATTTATATTGATGTCATACCTTGGAGTTTTATTTCGATTTTACTGAATCTTAAATTTATTAAAACATGTAAAAAAATGTGCCACTACTAAGAATTAATTAGGAACTAATTTTTACTTAACCACAAGACGTTTTTGGGTAAAAACGAAATTAGTTTTTAACAAATCTTAAATTTTATTTTCATTAAAAATCTTTTAATTTATCTCTCGATTTTCTCTCAGTGTCCGTGTTTCGTCCACCAGTTTCGTCCGTCAGTCAACGACGCGTTGGTAATGCGGTAATTGTTGCTGCCTTCGCGATGAGTTGTGGGCCAGGGCGACCCAACGTGGTGGGGGTGGATATCTCGGCTTGGCGCTGGATCGGCATGAGGATTGGGATCGAGATTCGGCTGGGGGGATCGTCATCAGAAATCGGCAACGCACGCAGCGGCAAATTAAGTAGAACAGCAGTTGGCTGAGGTTGAGGACGGGGCTGCTGTTCTGGCTGAGATTCTTACAAAACTAACAACATAAGGTAGACGATTTTTTATATGTGAGGATACCCTTCAACTCAGGAAGTTTTGGGCAAGACAAACACCTAGCGGGAATAGTTATATTTACTTGTGGTAAGAAAAAGTTATAAGGAAAATTGTAAGTATTTAAAAAAAATTAAAAAATCAAATTAATTGTATTAAAGGATTTTTAATAATTTATCGATAACATTATTATTTTTAAAACTAACTGGAATTGAAGAATATCCAAGCACACTAAATCTACTGCACAGTATCGACCCGATTTTCTACCTCTTCTTACTTCACATTGCATTTCAGCCTGAAGATGGGGATCTCTGCAGGTCCTCCGCCCGCTTTCTCCCTCCCACTTCCACCCGCAAACCCTGCGATCCCCTCATCCCACAAATCCAGCTCATGAGGACAGGGCCTCGCGATAATGACCACCTATAGAGCACACGCAGCATACCGAAGGAGAGACAGACGGGCGCATGAAAAATCCCAGCCACAGATTGGGAAAGGGCTTGCTGGGACCTGCAAATGCGACTGGAACTGCGACTGGAACCTGCTCATGCTGAGAACTGCAAGCTAAGAGATCCGAGTTGGTACTTAGTTAAGGCCTTCTCGCTGATCGTCGCCGGCTGATTTTAGTGACGACCTTTGAAGAGGCGAACACCATACGCCATATACCATACGCAATGGCCGGTCCAGGGCAAGGCACTTTTCATAATCTTAGAAATGGCCACGGTTCGGGTCCCAGCAACTTGCTAAAAATTGCACTTGGGTTCGGGGCACACACTTACACTTTAAGAAAACATATTTAAGTTAAGTGTTTAATAAAAAATATATGTTTTCTCACTTTTGTTGCCTTTTGAAGTGTTTAAAATTAAAATTTAAACTTAAAATTTACTTAATGTTACTTAAAAAAATCTATTAAAAATATATGAAAAGCGGTTTATCCAAAACCTTTAACTGAAGTAAACCGAACTAAAACTTAAAAAATATTTTCAACTAAATTTTTTCTCAGTGCGAAAAATCAAATACTGGCATTAAGATCGAACCACGATCCATGCTGTGTGGCTCACGTTCGCCTCATAAGTTCCTCCCCGCTTCGGACCCACAAATTCCACATCCCAGAATCCAAATCCCAGACGCAGGCGCTCCCTTGCCAAAGAATCAGCAGCAGGTTAATGAAATGCGTTTCGGCCACAGTTTCGGCCAATGATGTTGTTCTTGGCCCTCTCAGTGCTCGCTGGGCCATCCTTTGGCTTTATTGCATTCGCTTTTGGGTTTTTGGCCGGCATAATGTTTCAATATTGTCGAAAGCCGGGCCAAAGGATGATGATCAATGATTGTTAGCTTAGCGTGTGGCCATGCACGGGTAATAAGTTAAAGTCAGCGCAGAGGTAATATTTCTGCGCTCGGGCTTAGGATACAAATTGTTTCGGATCGAACGGGCAACGGCAGGTTCAAAAGGTACGAGCATTTGGCCAAAAAGGAAAGCAACGTGAGAGGTCGCGCAAAGGTCGCGAATAGCTTCATTAGTGGTCAGGTGTCCTAGCTGGGAGTTTTCCTTAAGTGATTATTCAAAGTCATTGGTCATGACTTCAAAATCTTTAAATTGATTTTAAGATGAAGAGTGGTTCTGAATAAATAAAGAAAATTTTTGAAAGATAATAATAGTAACACAGAGCCTCTTAAAATACTTTGCTAGAAACTAAATTAGTTAATAAACCATATTCAAGGCTAAGCTTTTTGAGTTTTAGACCCTTAATTTTAAATAGCAATAAATAATATTTCTAATTTATGTGATAATTACCGTGATAACTAAACTCTTTGAGGTTTTTGGGGAAACCCGAATGAATAAACCACTTTCCCCTCTTTGAAACACAATGCCAAGTTTCCTCCCACAAAATCGAAACAAAACCCAACACCGATTCCTGGAAGCGAATGCCTTTGGCTGCGAAAGCCACCACTACCATATCCTGCCTATCTATGACTCATCAGCACCAAGCAAGTCCAAATTCAGGCCCAAATACGAACGAATCTCTGCCTGCGGGCAATCTGTCAACTGGCGTCAGACGATCTTAGACACCATTGGCCCCGGCCAAAAGCGAATCAGAAACTACAACTCAACTGGGAAGCTGAGGAGCGAGGATTGAGGATTGTGGGTTTCGTAGTGGCAGGTGAGGAAAGAGCCGGGACCCAAGGCGATTTACACCGCGTTACGCGTCCAACTCGGTTACTTGGCACTCGGATAGTAGGATAGGATAGTCTTTTCTGGTGACGATGAACTGGGCAAAAGTGGGATTGGGATTGGCACTGGGCTGCTGACTGCTGACTTCTGCTTCTGTTCGTGCTTTTGCGCCGATGCTTTTGCTCTTTTGGCTCTTTTCGCTCTGCTCGCGGCTATCAATTGCCCAAAAACGTTGCACAAATTGAAACGTTTGACTATATTTGGGTCAGCTAAAGTGATCACATTAACAAGTCAATAGGAGTGCAGCATCCTTTTAGGGCATTGCACGTCAGCGAGTCAGGATGGTGGCCGTACAGCCTCTACTCCAGTCTACTCTACTGTATATATATATCTTCAGCTGGACGATGTCGCCGTAGTCGGGGTGTTGACACAAGCAGATTGATGTGTACTGGTTTCCCCAGCACTGGCCAACTGGTCAAGCCCAAAGGTGAGCGCAGCGTGAGAACTGGGATGGATGGGATGGGTGTGGGCCCAAGGGAGCTGCCCTGGAAATCCTGGCCAAGATGACTGAAACTGTGCTGTGGAAGTGGAAGAGAGAGTTCGTCTGAAAAGCAGTTGATGGAAATTAGAAGATATGAGTGCTAAGCTTGCAGAGATACTGATTGGATGTCTTATGATAGGATTGTAGTATTCCTCATATATGAGGATCTAACATATATGTTAGATCGTGAATAACTTCAGTTTATGATCCATCGGATCACTTTTACTTGCTTATTGACTGTATTGTGTCACTTTGTAAATTTTTAAATTGGTGAAGATAATTTTTAATCGACTTCTATTAGGTGTAACTCTTATTTATGTTACCACCAACTTTCAAAGTTAAACAATTTTATAATAATGAGGAAAATAAAAAGTATAATTTATAAAATATTTTACCCATAATAAATACATCTAGTTCTTTTAATATGTCTTCCTCTACATATCGTTTATTTCAGGACTTGCAATAAAGTGAAACCTCGCAACCTACTAGACCATAATTCAGGATTCCTCGCACTGAACCCCCATATTAAATATATGTGAGATCTGGCCGAGGAGTGCTGGCTGGCAATGTAACCTTTAAACCGTTTAATCTGACAAAGGAAATAAATAAAAGAATTAACATTTATTTTTAAGTACGCACACAAGTATGTGCCTCCACCTCGACAACCTCCTTTGCCTGGGTGCAACCACCACGATGACGGCGAGATGAACCGCCAGAAGAACAGAACTGAAGAACAGCCAACCGAAAACGCAGATATACAGACACACAGAGCCGCAGAAAGAGCCATGTCCGAAGCATTTTTGAAACATGCGAATTGCTTGTACGTGACACGCAACTGCAAAAGGAACAACCGGCCACAAGGAGTGGATAGGATTCGGGATCGGCATCGATGTGGATGTGGATCGGAGGATGCACCAAGACGAGGCCGCAAAAAGAGACGAAGACGCAAACGAAGACGACCATGTCCAGTCAACCACTTAGCCATGAAAGCGGTAACTACATGCAACAGATGAAGCATGCGCTGGGGCATGCAGCATCATCGGCAGCAGCCCGGTCAAAAGCAAAAGCCAAGGCAGGCTGGCCAAGTTGAAGGTAAAAAGGTAAACTTAAATGCAAAGGCAGAGGCAAAGGCAAAAGGTAAAGTACTTGGAATGTGGTCGAGCTGCAGCAAGGAGCAGAAGCTGCGGCAGACGCGGCACGTCGCCTTGGATCACACAGAGTGAACTGCGTCGGGAACAATGAGCACAGTGGGTTCGATTTGGCTAACTAATGATAGGTATATAGCATAAACAAAACCGCACTTTCACGAAAAAGAATTGAATTTTATGGATTATGTGAAAGAATTTATTTTATTTTTTAAAGTTGCTGGTATAAACTTTTAAAAATATTTATTTTTTCAAAGTTTCCGTTATAAAATTTTATAAATATTTATTAAAAGACTATATATATTTTTTGCTTAACTCAATAGACTCATCCCACTGTGCAGAGATGCTCAATGAAATTTATTTGGTGATGGTTGAGCGAAGCGTGAAGTTGACTGCCGCAGAAGCCCCGCCAAACCAGACGCTCGCACACAAAGGAGACTCCTCTGCGCGGATCCCGGGTCCCTCGCCCTGCCACTCCCCCCATTGAACTCCTCCGCCTCCTTAGATTGCCCTATTCGCGATCAATTTAATCGCACAAATAATATGCCTCGGCCTTAGCAGGAGTTTGCTTTGGCTTTCGAGCGGCGAGTAAAAATAAGTAAATATGGAATAATCGTTATGTGTGTTCCATATGCATTTTGGTAAAAAACACTGTGTGATTTAGATAGCTTGCAACTAGACAATACCCTTTTAAAATATATGTATTACTTGTAAATTTTTTAAAAACATTTTCAGAAAGATTAATTTATATGTTTATGGCATAATTATATTATTCCGTTCTCGTTAGGACTCAAAATTTAACTCACAATATTGTTCTTAGGGAGTGTCATTCCGTTTAACAAAGTTTTGTGTGGGATATGAAATATAATAATAAATGGTTCCCAAATCGATTCTATTATTATTTATAAAAAATATTAGTAACTTTGTCAGTAAATGGGAGTATTATGAACCCACATACCCTCTCTGATTCCTGTGGTTCCCGGGGTCCAGAAAGAAGGGCAAGAGAGCTCCCACCTTATCACTCGGCAGAGATCAGAAAGTGTGTGAATACGAGGGAATACGAGTATGAGTACGAGTACGATTATTTGCGACTGCTTTGCATTTCTCGGGAATTTCGTTCGCTGGTCAACCTGTGCACTCGGAAACAAGGGACTTGGGACTCAGGTGACCCCAATCGCCTTCTCTTTCACTTTGACACTTGTCCGCGTCCTCTGCGTCGGCGGTGATCCCAAGAAAATTACGCTAATTTCGCAAGCCACTTACGTATTGAATGCCATGGCTGGACTCGGACTCGGACTCTGACTCGAATTCGGACTCGGAGTCGGACTTGAGCCAGCATCTGGGATAATCGGCAGAGTTGAAAAGGCAATTACATGGCCTCAGACGAGCCGAGTCGAGCTGTGCTCCAATTTTCCTCCAATTTAATTGGCCTTTACACCAAACGCTTCTGCAGCAGGAGCAGCACGTCGCTCGAATCACTCAAATGTCACCATAAATTCCGCACATGCGCACACATTGGTATGCCTATTTTTGGGATCTCTCTCCTCTTTCACTTGATCTTTCCCAGCGCGGTGAGTCGCTCTTGTTACCACATCCACATCCACATCCTCAGTGCCACTGGTGATGGTGATCTTTTGTTACCATTTTACCATGTGGCCGGGCGACTACCTCGATTGCTTGGCGCTTACAAGATGCCTATTTTGGGAGTGGCGCCTTTTTACGTTTACGCGCACCACTTCCACAGGCGGCTCTCATTTACGCCGCCCCAAAATGTGACCAAGTGTGAATATCCAATTAGCGGGCTTCTGCCACAAATGGTCAGCGGACTCCCAAGTGGGTGGCAGCCAAAGCGGTGGATTGCCACTCAGCGAATCCGGATGGAAATGCTAAATTTACTTGGGTTTATTTCCTTTTTTTGGGGGGTATGTTGTTATTTAAGTCCTTTTTTCCGGAAAATGAAAGACGTGTTATAAATGCTTTTTCAAAGTAAAGATATCATTTTCTATTTAACTACTTACTTAAAATATAGAAAGGGAATTGAATGGGCTTAAATTTAACATGCGGACAAGGAAACGGGCCTTAGTTTTAAAATTCTTATTGTAATAGATTTTCTATTCAATTATAACAATTTCCTTAAAAAATACATCCGGAGGTCCCATGCTCCCCAAAATCGTCTTTCAATTTAGCCAACCTATCTTGCCATTTTAGCTCAATATTTATGTCCCGCAACTAGCAGCAGTTTAAGTCAAAATTACGCTTATTAGTGGCAATCAAAACGGCGCAGCTTGAGTTCAATATGGATCTCGATCAATCACCCAGCCGCAGATGGGGATATTTACGGGGACTGAGAAACCGATCTAGAGACAGGGACACACATTTCGAACACGCCTCCGATCGAAGGAGTGCGATTATATCATACAAATTAATAGACGAGTGCGGGAAAGACTGGGAAAGGAGTCGAACGGACACGTACCGCTGGCAATCATGTTTGGCAACGTAAACGGCAACTGTTGTTCCATGGGAGAGGAGAATCGAAAGTAGACCCAACAAATTTGCACGCACCAAATGCAGGTGCAAAAAACTATGCGAGCCTATTAATTAGATCAGCGGTTTTATGGGCATGCCTGCGCCATATATCTTGTTCCCAACGTCATCATAACGCTAACTATGAGCGCCACAAAAGCAGAACCTGCATCATCGAAGTGCTGAGGTCTTGGTACTCACGTGCTCATAAACGGACCCCGTTTGATCTTTTGACGGTCTGCATGCAGTATGTAGTCGCACCACCGAATCCGAATGGGAGTCCCAGTCCAAGCCCAAAGTCGCACCACCACCACTACTTGCACCATGTGGCGCCTGGCTGGAGACGGCCAAAACGATGGCGTTAGATGGCGCCTGTTCGGACCACAAACCAAACCGATTCGTTAATACCAAATGCGCTTTCAAGGCGGTTGTAAAGACGCTTTATAGATACAGATACTTTGCCTCATTTCCACAACATATCTTTATTTTTGGGGCGGGGTAATTGAGTTATCCCTTTCAGCTTGGACAGAAAATGTGTTAATTTTTATAAGAATTATTGTTAGCAAAGAAAACAGACGATTCAAAAAATATATAGGTTGATCTTGAATTTTTTTAACCTAAACAATTTAAATATGTTATCACCTTGGCTAAATTTAATTTATAATACTAAACTTTCTTTAAACTACCTGCCAGCAAAGGCCCAATAGTTTTTGGCTTGTGAAGATCGTTGTTGTTTTTAATTAAATCTCTTTTGATGGCCTGCTGTGACTAAACGATAAACACACACAAAGTAATGTGATCGTGGTGGGGTAATTATTTTGTTCATGGGAAATCGATGAGGCCCCCTATTTGGCAGCCTTTTTACCACACGGACAGATGCAAAGTCCTTGCTGAGAACACACAAAATAAAGTAAAAGCCTGGGGTTTATAGACATTTAATTGATCTTCTCAGGCAGTTGAAAGCTGGTTTTGTGTAAACTGCCAAACCAACTTTATTTGCTAGACTTGAAAAACAAACTTTATGAGCTCAAAGATTTATTGTACGCAAATAATAGGAGCTTTAAAACACAAAGCATTTATTTTTAAACTAAAGAGGTTTATAGGTTTTGAACTTCATACCATTGTTATTTAATTTAATCAGTTAAAAACTTGTAAGACTTAAACGATTTTACAGCTAATTTATGGCTTTATTTTGTGCAATACCTCACCCACTTCCATGCCGAAAAATAATTGTATAATTCCTTTCCTTTTGCACTCTCATTACGGCGAACAAAATGCCAATTATTCAGCAGCAATTGTCATTAAATGAAAATCGGTTAATAACATTAAAATATTTCGGTGGATTTCAAACAGAATGAGCCAGAAGGAGGCGGAGGAGTGGGATGCCAAGAGCTGGAGAGGAAAGGAGGACAAGACATTATAATGACGAACGCTTCATGTTTGTATCTCCGAGATTTCCAATTTCGAGGCCCGAGATTTTCAATTGATATTTGTCTGGCAAAGCCAAAGCAAAAGCCAGCGACCGGGGGAATCTCTCAGGCCCAGACGCTCGGCTCATAAATTGAAAAAATAATATTTACACAAAGTAAACGCATTGAAAACAGTTTAAACAATAATCGGTAAGCGGCGATCAATAAATGCAACGAGCAACGGATGGCTCACCATCTTCCATCTTCAGCCGCTGGCAGCTCCTTTTCCCCATCTGCGAGTCTTGCTCTTGGCTCTCGGCAGCGGCAACTTCTCACGCAGTTGTGTGGAATTTTTTTTGCTTTGACTCATTTAAGTTTTTCTTAATTTTTCTCCTCGACAACACCAACCGGCGAACGCACCGCACCACGTTCGTCGATATTTACTTCTGGTTAACTTCTGCGTCGCTTTTCGAAAGTTCAACGTTTACGAATCTTTCAAGAAATCAGCCAGTGCTTCGCCCCACCGGCTTAGTCTTTCACCTACTTGAGGTGGGTACACTCATAGAAATTTTTACATTAAATCGCCCTAAAAAACTGACTTTTCGCCCGTGGATTTAGAAAATCGCCCATAAATCGTATCCGCTGGCGATTCGCCCGTGTATTTAGAAAAATTTTCTAAAAAATCCCGATGGAAATTTTGTTTAATTTAGGGTGATTTTTCTCGAATTAAGAAATATTTTCCTGTTTTTAGGGTGATTTGCCCTAATTTTAAGGTGTATTTTTCTAAAATTAAGGGCGAATTTTCTGTTTTTAAAGGCAAATGCCCTAAAAAATTAGACAAATTAAAAAAAATCGTGTTTGAGCATGCTTAACTGAATTTGGGAAGCATGTATTTTTTTAATCGTGTATATTCTGGGAACTGGGACTGCTTTAATTACACAACACCGGCGGAGGACACCGTTTCATATTGATGTATTGGTGTGTAGCTTATATGGGAGTCGCGTTAAGAGGGGGGCCCGATCTATACAGCACAGCCGTTAGAACTGAAAAATCATGTTTGTAAATGAATTAGGGAAATAAATATGAGGAGAAAAAACAACTTACTTTTTTTGGTCATTGCGAGAATCGAACCCACGACCTCTCGGTTTAGAGTCTAACGTCCTACCGCTGCACCACAGACCCATCGCGCAAGGCGACGTACAAACTCTACACACATATTATTTTCTTGAGGTCTACGTTATAATTTGACTAAAGGCAATTAAACCTTATATTTTTTCCTGACGACTGTGACAATTAGGACCGTATCTTGCCCGCAAACACGAAGTATGCTTTTAACTCAGAACTCCCATACGTTTTAAAGGTTTTAAGACTACTTTAATTTAAAATTCGGACGAAAAAATGTCCTTAGTATTAAAATGTTTAAAAAAAAAAAACATAAAAATCAAGTTGAATCACACAGGGTTCGAACCCACAACCCCAAGACCTTAGTCCTCATATAGCAAAGTTGAAAGCGCAAGTGATTAGACCGCTGGGCTACCGAATTTCACACTTTTGGAGTGATTTTTAAGGCGAATCGCCCTTGTATTTAGAAACATTTTAGAAATAAAATTAGGGCAATTCGCCGTTGGATTTAGAAAAGCTCAAAACGAAGCAAATCGAAAAAAATCGCCCTAAATATTAGAAAAATAGAAAAATTAACCCTAAAAATATTTTTTTATGGTTACCTGCCTTGAATTTATGGCAAATTTGTCGTGAAAATAGAAAATTTTTCTCAGTTCAAGGGCAAAAATTTTTTTAGGGCGATTTTCTAAAATGTAGAAAATTATTTTTATGAGTGTAGAACTGGGATCGAAGTTCCCTTCACTCAGAAAAACCTTGCCAGTATACTTAGGGTAATTCCAAGTTTAGAAGCATTCAAAATAACAGTCGTAAGAGATATTTTGGTTCAGAAAGGCTAATCTTTAAATTAATCGTTACCAAATATTATACTTGAATTTCTGATCAGGAATATTTAAGAAACTTTAGCTCATTAAAATATAAAAAAAATTTGTATCTAATGTTTATTATTCCTAAAGTTGGTACTTCCTTGATAACAATTTATTACTTCTTACCACTTTTCTAGAATTATCCATAAAAAATCTACGAAATTCATTACCAATATTGATTTCTGTTAGTGTTTTCACTCGCCTCAACTTGTCTCCCTTGGACAAGTTTGCGTTTTAATTACACGCAACGTTGTTGCCGGGCCGAGACCATTGGCCAGGGGTTCCTCCGATTCCGATTCCCATTCTCTCCCAGGGTTCCACCGATCCCCCATCGGTGCACTTGCACTTGCCGGCCGAGGAGAGGCGACCCATCGACCACGACAACCGTCGCTGTTGTCATCTTCTCCTCGAGTGTTGTCCCTCTTTCTTTGCGTTTAGCAATTAGAGTCCAATGAAGCGTATTCCTTATTTTTATGCATTATCGACTTAATGCCATCAGGAAGGTTGCGGGTGTGCAATGCCAGAAAATCTCAGAAGGGCCTCGCTCTCAGGCGCTTAAATTGCAGTTGACTTTGGTGAGTCGCTCTTTCCGGTTACCGCCAAAAGCTGATCGCAAACATTGATCACTTCCACGCCAGTTGGATTCTTCACATCTTGGAAACACAGTCGATTTCGTATAAATGGAATTGATATAATAGCACTTACTAATTAATTTCACAAGGATAAATTTTAAAATTCTAATAAAGACTTATTTCCTAAGGTCTGGTCACACTTCATGCTTTTTATCCAACACTGGTCACATGCACGATCTACAGAAAACTGCTGGCTTAACAAAATCTTAAAGGATATTAAATAACTTTGAGAAATAAATAAGAGAAAGCAGAGAAACATTTCTTTCCCATCCAAAGCCTTTACATATCTAAGTACCTTTTTATAAAGCCCATAAAAGTTTGATGTAAAGTTGCTCGACTGTATTTAAGCGAAAAAAAGGAAACGAACAGAAACTTGTTGACATTATTGTCGTTAATTTTAACTGGCAATGCCGGCAATGGCAAAGAGCCAATGCCAGGGCTTGTAAATCCTATAAACAAATGAAAGACAAACACAGGCTGAAGACGAGACAAAGCCTATCAGTCGGTGAAGTGAAGGCCCGGATCGGATTGGATGGGGTTGGATCGTTGGATCGGTGGATCGCAGTGGATCCTTCTCAGCCGCTCTCCCGTTGTCTGGGCAAATGTTAATTTTGTCTTTTGCCAGTTAAGCGTGTCGATTTTTTAATTAGTCGCATCGTCGTCCAAGTGATTTATGGTCCAGCCGTTGGCCGTTCAGTCGCAGCAGCCACATTCTGCACTTTGAAGTATTGGCTAAGCTAATAGGCGCTAAGGCGAAGATGGCCAAGGAGATGGAGCTTGAGATGGAG
Organism: Drosophila takahashii; assembly: GCF_030179915.1. Taxonomy (NCBI): domain Eukaryota; kingdom Metazoa; phylum Arthropoda; class Insecta; order Diptera; family Drosophilidae; genus Drosophila; species Drosophila takahashii. The sequence continues at coordinate 22,324,591 of NC_091681.1, forward strand.
AGATGGATATGGCGGATGGCCGTGGCGGAGCAGTAGGTGCTGCCGGCGGGTTATGAGAGAATGTGATGTCGCTTATGGAATTTCTGCATAACTGCCAGCCCGGTTGATATAGTCAACGTGCTTTTATGGCCGAAAGCTGCGAGCTGCCAGCTGAGAGCCAAGAGCTATGAGCCAAAAGCTAACAGCTAACAGCCACAGGCGAGCAAGTGCAGGTCCGGGTAATGAGCTGACATTGAACATGTTAGGCATGTTAGAATTTTCCATTTGATGGCAGCTCAGAAATAAGCCATATCTTGTACGATTTATGACCCAAGTTACAGGGGTCAACTATGCGTGAGCCGCCAATTAAAAAATGCGGCGCACTTGAAAAAATTTCTTTAAAGTTTTTAGTTCTATAGAACTCTTTTAATATTTAAATAAAAAATTATTTAAGTACAACCTATGGATTTTTCGATGTGCAAGGATTGACGAGTTAGATGCAGAAAGGCGATCAGCAATGACCCCCGCTTTAGTGAGGCCAAAAAAGCGGTGTTCTAATTAAGCTTAACAAAATTCTGGCCATTCCAAGCTGAAACAAGCTCAGCAGGAGTTTAGCCAGTGGATCATGTTCGCAAAAAACACAACTCCATCGCATAGCACCCAGCTCAAAACTCACAACTAGCAAAAAGAATCCGCAAATCAGAGCTCCTAACCATATTTGCCAAACTTAACGATTGCATCAACATTTTTGCGCTCACTCGTTATAGTTTTCGCATGGGGGTCTTATGACAATGTCTACTCTTCGGAATGCTTTAAATGCTTTAAATGCTCACGCAGTCGTTTGAGCGATTTTAATGCAGTGAAAACCATTTGACGGAATTCCATGGACAGGGAATTTGGAATGGCCAAACACCTTTTGGCTCAAATTTAACACATCGTAAACAATCCGTCGTGAAACTATTGGGAACATAAATCAAACTGCAGCTGATGACCCCGGGCCAAGACCTTTACTCTCACTTTTCTCCTTATGTAAAAAAAAGCTACACTCATAGAAATTTTTACCCTAAATCGCCCTAAAAAACTGACTTTTCGCCCGTGGATTTAGAAAATCGCCCATAAATCGTATCCGCTGGCGATTCGCCCGTGTATTTAGAAAAATTTTCTAAAAAATCCCGATGGAAATTTGGTTTAATTTAGGGTGATTTTTCTTGAAATAAGAAATATTTTCCTGTTTTTAGGGTGATTTGCCCAAATTTTAAGGTGTATTTTTCTAAAATTAAGGGCGAATTTTCTGTTTTTATAGGCGAATGCCCTAAAAAATTAGACAAATTAAAAAAAATCGTGTTTGAGCATGCTTAACTGAATTTGGGAAGCATGTTTTTTTTTTAATCGTCTATATTCTGGGAACTGGGACTGCTTTAATTAAACAACACCGGCGGAGGACACCGTTTCATATTATTGTATTGGTGTGTAGCTTATATGGGAGCCGCGTTAAGAGGGGGGCCCGATCTATACAGCACAGCCGTTAGAACTGAAAAATCATGTTTGTAAATGAATTAGGGAAATAAATATGAGGAGAAAAAACAACTTACTTTTTTTGGTCATTGCGAGAATCGAACCCACGACCTCTCGGTTTAGAGTCTAACGTCCTACCGCTGCACCACAGACCCCTCGCGCAAGACGACGAACAAACTCGGCACACATCTTATTTTCTTGAGGTCTACGTTATAATATGACTAAAGGCAACTAAACCGTATATTTTTTTTCCTGACGACTGTGACAATTAGTCCCGTTTTCTTGCCCGCAACACAAAGTATGCTTTTAACTCAGAACCCCCATACATTTTTAAGGTTTAAAGACTACTTTAATTTAAAATTCGGACGAAAAAATGTCCTCAGTATTATAATGTTTACAAAAAAAAAAAAAAACATAAAAATCAAGTTGAATCACACAGGGTTCGAACCCACAACCCCACGACCTTAGTCCTCATATAGCAAAGTTGAAAGCGCAAGTGATTAGACCGCTGGGCTACCGAATTTCACACTTTTGGAGTGATTTTTAAGGCGAATCGCCCTTGTATTTAGAAAAATTTTAGAAAAAAAATTAGGGCAATTCGCCGTTGGATTTAGAAAAGGTCAAAACGAAGCAAATCGAAAAAAATCGCCCTAAATATTAGAAAAATAGAAAAATTAACCCTAAAAATATTTTTTTATGGTCACCTGCCTTGAATTTATGGCAAATTTGTCGTGAAAATAGAAAATTTTTCTCAGTTCAAGGGCGAAAATTTTTTTAGGGCGATTTTCTAAAATGTAGAAAATTATTTTTATGAGTGTAAGGAAAAGGCGGAAACAAGAAGCGCGGGCGTATCTAAACATGTCCAGCATTAATATGCAAATCGATGGACCCATCATAAAACGAAATGGAAAACACACAAAAACATCTTCTATATGTGTCACTGTGTCGATGTTCGATGTGCGTGAGTGTGTCCGTCCGTCTGGGCTAACAAAGTGGTAAGAGCGTGTTCCGGGATGCAAGAAGCCGCTTAGAGAGGAGTCCGTGATGGCAGTGAAAGATAATTGAGTTTTACAAACGGTTTTAGAAAGCTAAGGTGGTCAATAAAAAATATTGTAAGTAGGTAATTGAATTTGTATGCCAGAACAAATATTCTTAACTCTTACGATTGTTTTCTAAGAGATAGAAAATATTTCATTAAAATATTTAAAATTAATTCGAAAAAACTTCATCACTGAAACAAAACTCTTAGCAAGAGATTTACAAATAACAACCTTATTGAGTTGAGATATTTTTTTATTATCTGTTTTAAAATGTAGATAGATTAACTAATTTAGAATCTTTAGAATATAGAAATAAGTTGCATTAGTTTTCAAGAACGTCATGTAGGTTTTCAAAAATCTATTAAAAACTCTGGACTTTTGATGATTTTAATACAAGGTCAACATCATTAAAAATTAAAGTTTATAAACATTTCACGTTTGAGAAAAGTTCTTATTATCAAAATAAATAAATAATCCCAAAACCATTGTTCAAGATCACGTTATCATCTCTAGACTGAGAGCTGCCAACAGACGAAATACTAAACGAAAAGCGAAGCGAACCGAGCCAAGCCAAACCAAACCGAACTGCCCCATCAGCGACAGCATCTTAAGCTCATTTGTCACATAAAAATCATATATGTAATTTGCTTGACAACCAAAAGTGGACACCGAACGTCACGCGCCGGTGCAGCAAACGCCTCCATATTGGTGTAGGCTTTTGGCCGGGAGAAAGGTTGGGGAACGGATCGGGAAGAGCTGGATGCTGGGAGCGTCCACGGCGATGATGGCATCCAGAGTTGCGGCTTCAATCTCGGCGGCGGCGCATGCGTTTTGGTGTCGCGTTGAGTGAGCGTTTCCTTAAATTAGCTGCACTTTGGATGCACCATTATATGCCGCTTGCCCAGGCACTTGATGTGGTGTCGTTGTCGTTGTCTTGCTCTTGGACTCTTGGACTCCCTCTTCGGAGTCGTCATCATCATGGCCATTTTTGGGTGGGCATTAAGTGCCGGGCTCTCTGATGGAGTGTTGATGCCAGCCGAGGTCAGTTGGTAAGAAATTTATGGCCCCGCAATGTTTGCATGATGCATGATACCGCTGCCCCAGCATTTAGGTGGGCGCAATTGAGTTGGATCATAAAGTGCCACAAAAGAGAAATTACAACAGCCATCACATAACTAGCTTTCTGTCAAAAGCAATTTACGAAACCGATGGAATGAGAATATTTCGGGTGAATGGCTAACAAATTAATCAGTTGTACGAAGCTGTCAGAGTTCTTTGTCATATAACAGGATATACTTACCGAATTAACATTCTAATTCAAGGGCGTACAATATAATTGTACGAGACTCTAAACAATTTACTAACAAGACTCTAGCTGTTTAAACTTTCAAGCTTAAGAATTGAGAATTCGGAATTAGTGTTTTTAGTTTTAAGGATATTTTATAGATTTTTTTGAGTTCTAATTGGTTAAAGCTATTTAAATTTCATGTAAGAATTGTTAGAATTATTCAAGACTGTAAAATATTATTTTCTGAAATGGTTAATAGTTTTGTAAGTTTATAGTGACTTTATTCTTTTAAAAGTACAATCCTAAATACTCCCCCAAAGAACTTTCTACCTCGGGAATTTCGACAGTAATAAGTTGAAAAAGATTTCACTGTCAGAACAAAGATGCTGAATCAATTACCAACCAATTTCCAACTTGACTTGCATCTTGGAACTCTGCTGTGCAGTGCAACTTCCTTGCTGCACCTGGGAAGAGTGAAGAAATAGAAAAAGCAACTCTTACTCTCTCGCATCCGGTTCTCAGCGAGGGGAATATCTTCGGTAGAACCGTTTAAGCAATCCATTTAAACAACGAGACACTTCAAAGCGAAGCTGCTGAATGTCTATCTGCGCTAAATGGAAAAGCCCTCAACGGCTTAGGCAAACATTTGCAATTACAATTTAGCATATAATTGCAAACATGATAAACACTTTTATCTGCTGCTGCTGTTCACTCTTCTCTGCGCGGCAATGCCAATGCAATGGGATGCAATGCGATGCGATGCGAGGCCAAGTCGAGGCAAACCTGGTCCGCAGTTGGGCCAGTTGGGCCAAGACAGGACAGTACCAAGACCAAGAGCAAGACCAAGACCAGTCTGGCCACAACTCACGCAGCATCAGCAGGTTAGCCCGAGCTGAGCTGCCAAGAAGAAGCGTGTCGCCAATTCGTGAGGTTTACCTAGAAAAATGTCGCGACAATTGTGTCCGCAAAAAGGAAAACTAAACGAAACGAACAAAGCAGAATCCATTCAGAGATGAGTATTTAGCTAGGTCCAGTATAGAATTAAATATTAGGAATACAAAATTGCTATAATAAATAGAATATAATTAAAATTTAAGGATATAAACACGATACTCTCATATGTTTCTAAAATCTAATCAGAATCTAAATGATATGGTATAACAAACTTAAAATGAACAAGAGAGAACGCTATAGTCGGGTGCCCCGACTATCAGATACCCGTTACTCAGCTAAAGGGAGTGCGAAAGAGATGGAGAAAAACTTTGATCCGCCGTAACTTTTTAACGAATGGTCCGATTTAAAAAATTTCTTCTACATTTCGATAGGTATTGATAAACACAATAAAACTGCATTTTTACTTTTCCAAAATATTGAAATTTTTAAAATCGTATATAAGCGATTGTGGGCGTTAGAGGGGGCGTGGCACCCTTTTGAAACAAACTTGCGCTGCGTAGGAACACCTAGAATCTGCATGCAAAATGTCAATCTTCTAGCTTTTATAGTTTCCGAGATCTCAGCGTTCATACAGACAGACAGACAGACAGACAGACAGACAGACAGACAGACAGACAGACGGACAGACAGACGGACAGACGGACATGGCTAGATCGACTCGGCTAGTGATACCGATCAAGAATATATATAGTTTATAGGGTCGGAAACGCTTCCTTCTACCTGTTACATACTTTTGCACGAATCTAATATACCCTTTTACTCTACGAGTAACGGGTATAAAAACGAGAAACCCTTGCTAAAAATTTCCAAAATAATTTAAGATGTATTTGTATAAAAATGTACTATCCTTTCCTACTTTTTTCGAGTAGAAAATAGAAACAATACTTATTAAGCAAAGTCTAGGACTCGCATTTTCCAACTACCTTTCGCAGCTCCTTCAATAGCCGCCGCCAAAGCAGAAGCTAAAGCTTTGGAGCTGAGCTGAAGGAACTAGCGGAGTATGCAATTGAAATTGAAGAATTACGCGAAGAATGTCAGCGAACATAGTAAATGTTGTACACATGGCCCAGCCCGCTGGCAGTGGATCCCGATCTGGCCAGAGGGTCGCATACATTAAGGCCGGTTTTCAGGGGACTAGGATAGAGATGGGGGTTCTGGGGTTCCCAGATAGATACGTAGTACGTACTGGCAGCACGGGGAATTGTCACAAGCGGTTAAGTGATCCACAGCTGATCGGAGGAGTCGCTGGAGCAACCCCCGCCATTATCGTTTTTCTGCTTTTTCCTTGAGTCTGCGGCGGCATCTAAATGAACTAAAGATCAACTTCGTTTTAGTAGCCTTAGCCTCATTACGAATGGAAATGATGATGGACAATAATGACGCGACAACAGGAAGTCCAAGTCGTCGCTGCAATGCCGACGACAAGTCGTCAACTCCGCTCGATTCCCCGTTCCTCATTTTCCCGCTCCCTGCGATTGCGATATAAACTGAATGAAACCCCCAATCGGTAGAGAAGTCGAAGTCGAACGCGAACTCAAACTCAAACTGGAACTGGGCTAGTGCATCGTTAAATTGATTTGTGTGTGATCCGATCCGCACAACTAGTTTCCGATGCCTGAGAAAGCTCTCTGCTTCTCTGCGTTCTGATGGCCACAAAAAAACGAAATAGTTTCTGTTTCAATATTTGTTTGAACATTTCAGAAATGCCACTTAAATGCCAGACTTCTTCAGACTTCAGCACCGCGCTTCCGTTTATGGTAAGTTCTTGGCCTTATCATTGTCATAAGAGAGTTGTAAAGAATCCGGCGAATGTTAATGAGATGGGAATAAATCAACCTTTGTGGCACCGAGAGGGCCACAGAAATAATCGATGCCGTCCAGCAAATTGAGAAACAAATTTACGACAATTCAGGAATTGTTGAACTGCCAGCCATTGGAGAACGGTTAAAGCCCATTGCCAGGATTGTCATAATTTCGACAGGCCGACAATGGGAAAATGCAAAATGCACCAACACCCGCAACTTTCAGGCGCTGGTACCGTTTTCAGCCGGGCTGCCCTGTCCGCCTGGCAATAGAAATTAAAGTTAACAAATTTCCGACAATGTTTGGACAGTTTTGGGGAAGAAAAAAATAGCAACCAGCCAGCAAACATAGAGAACAAAACGGCAACAACAGCAAATGACGCCGAGTACCGTAATTGTGGCTCTTTCGGGTTCTTTTGTCCGCATTCAAAGTTGTCAGATAAATGGGGAAAAACCAGGAGAGAGCGAGTGTCTGAAGGGGTGGAGGATAAATGCACTCGGAATAAAATTATGTAACTAAGTATCGACGAGAAAAACATAAAACAGTAAGGGGATCGATAAATATCTGTATTGGTTAGTTTTTATTCAATCTTTCTTGTTCCCTTGTTAACCCTAATTTTAATGTAACAGACGATCGAAAAAACCGCCCTTAAAAGTTTAAACTATTCCATTTAATCACTAAAGACATTATCTATTTTATTAGTGTAAGTTGAGACATTAATTTATAGACAATGACTATTATACATTTAGAAGTATATGGTATTTCATTGACGGAATGACTGATTTTTTTTTATCTGTATACTTTTCTCTCAGTGTAGTCCTATTGCAGATCGCTTAGCTGACAATGCAACTCGTAGGTAGCCGGGCCAGCTTCCTTCCATCAGCCAACGCAGACGCCCCAAAGGCCTAAAAGTTGCCGCCAACTTCTAACTTCCAATTGCCAAACATTTCTCCCCCGCCCACTTCTCAGCCACTGATCCTTGGTTTTTTTCGCGGATTTCTTTGGGATTTGGCCGTTTTGCAGGAGGAGTCTTTGGCTCCGAGCTGCGAATGTGTGTAAAGTTAAGTTGTCGTCGCTGTTGTTCGATGAATCGTGATTTTGTCAATTGGAGCTCAAATTTTTTTGTGCTCGGTTTCCTTTGTGAATGTGAAAATGTGGCATGGTGGCTTTGGTAATGGGAAACGTATAGAATGGGTGTGGGAAAGGCAATTAGAGCGATGGAAAGTGCCGTCTGGTTCTAAATCGAATGGGAACCGAGCATGAGGAATCCACTTACCAGTGATGCATTCACCTTTTTTTTGTGGGGGTTTTTCGTACCATTTATTTTTGGAAATAAGACTAATGAGTCGATTTTAAAGATAGCTTCATAATATAGTTTTACCTAAATTTTGTAGATCCGTTTTCATATCTTTTTTGACACACAAAAACCTTCGACGTGCCACGTTCTGGCTTATGCAAACAAAATAGTGACTGTCGGAAGGCAAGATCAGAAATCAAATATTGATGAGTTATGGTTAAAGTGAAGAGACCGAGACACAAGTTAACACTTTTTGAAGGAACTCAGAAATTAAGCAGCGATCTCTGGCACTTGGCCAGAATGATCAGTGATCACACAAACAGAACGGTTTTCGGTTTGTTTGCCTTTGACAAACAGAAAGGCAAAAGGGAGAACAGAAACGAATCTCAAATAAATCAACACATGCCACAAATGTATAAAAGATGTGAAGGCACTGAAGACTGCGACTGCGGCTGCAGGCCTCATAATCATATTGATGTATTACAATAGTTTGTGGAAGTGCCGAGCCAACGCAACTCGACTCTTTCAGTTTTCAGTTGTAAAAAGCGCTCGTAAAACCTACAAAAACATGGCTGAGAACGCGCCCAACAATTACAAAGGCCCAAATGAGTTGGGGAATGAGGAAAACGAGCCAAGAATGTCTTGGCCGACAGATAAATAATGGAAATGCATACTAATTAAATGGTGAGAACTCAGCTGAGCCTGCCTAATTATTTGCACTCCAAAAGATCTCGGATTGCATCGCTGGTGGTTTATCATCATCAGCATCATCGTTATCAGCATCTCAACGAGATGTTAATTATGATGGAGCAGAGTGTGTCGAGTCTAATTGTGAATGTCAATAGATTCGGTGTGGCTTTCGTTTCGTTTTTCAACATTTCCACTTTAATTGATTCCAATGAGACGATAATTACCAAAGAAAAGGCAATTAATGGGAGCCGTTCACATGGCCAAAAAGGGAAACAACGAAACCGATATTAATGAAATGATTTTTCATAATTAATGAAATTTAATGCAGACCCAGAAATCAACGTTCGGCTCTCAGCGCCGAACAGAAGTTCCCACATCATTAATAAAAAGTTAAACCTAAAAAGAGAGAAAAATAAAAGCAGAGTAGCGGAGACACACACGAAGTGGCCGAGGAGTTGGCGCTACCAAGAGATGAAATTCAAACGAACTCGAGCAGCAGATACAGAGTTACAAATGTATCTACAAGTCGACAAATTATGCAGCGACAAGCAAGCGCAGCGGCCGGAGATTCATTCTTATCTGGCTTGTTCTTTCGGGGATTGGGGTTGCCTTGGTTTTTTTGGTGAAAATAAATTATAAACAGTTGGAAATTAAGTCGAACGTTTTGTCCGCTGTCCGTTTAGTGGAAATTTATTGGCCGGGAATCTTCGGGCGCTACCTGAACCGCGGACTTTGATCTACGGCCAGATTAAGCTCTCCTCTATTCCCGCTCAGCGGCTTCACACTCTATTAGCTGCAGCTGATCAGGCTTCCCTATCGATCGGTTGCATCTGTAAGCGTTCACTCAGATACTTTATCGATTTCATTTACATAGTCCACCAAATAGATAAAGCTTATATCTACTTAGCTTCTTCAGTTGCGGTGCCTCAAAATGTTCTCAGCTCATAAAATTCCACAGTGAATCATTGTCAGTCCCCCCGTTCCCATCCGCCATCCTCTGGTTTCCAAGCCCGAATACGAACCCGAATCCGAAGACTCAGCCCCAGACTCTGGGGCCTGCATTTCATTTATTGTGTAATTCCCTACAATGTACTTTTGGTTGCCACGGATTTCTTGTCTTCGCTTTTGAATTTGATTCTTGATTTTATGTCAGTTTATTTATGATAAGATGACCTTTTTTCTCCTTTTTTCCGCTGGCTTCGTCTTTCCCCGTCTTTTATTATTTATTTTTTTGGCCGTCCCGAGAAAAGGAGTTCCGAATCTCTAGTTCTCACTCGGTCTGGCTGCATGAATGAATGGATGAATGAAGCTCATTAAATTATGGATCACTTAAGCGAGGGGCTGGGAATCTGCCTGGAGAAGATATTGAAATATGAGTAGGATGCACTGAAAGATAAAGCTATCGAGGGAAATCAAGTGATATTATTGGGGTCATTAAAAATCTGATAAATCTTATATAAATATTTTATTAATATGCTAAAAAATCGTATTTTTACTATACTATTTTCATGAAATCTTTTAGTGTACCAACTTTGATTTTCTCGCAATGCACGATTTATATATCCCTAAGCGCAACCCTTCTTCAAACAAGTACATAGCTACAATTTCCGATCATGAGACGGCCAAGACCATTCAAATCGTCAGGCAGCCTCGGCTCACTATTTTGGATTTCGAATCGGAGCGGAGATTTGAGCGCTGTTGTTTTGGCTTCTTTTTTTACAGCCGATTTTCAAGATCAACAACGCAGCGTCACGAGAAGAGATGAAAAGCGAGATCTTTTATGGCGATTAGTGCAAGACAATGAATGCACGATGGATTCGAAAAAACAACACAGAAACAGACAACAAAAATACAAAACTAAAAAACTAAAAAAAAGAACATTTTCGAACCGGAGTGACAGAGACGGAGACAAGCCTACCAGAATGAGAGCAAGAACACTGAGTTGTTGATCTTTTTTCTTACTTTGGTTTTATTTCGTTTTATGAGAATTGAGCCAAACAATTTTCAACGCGCTCAGACAAAAGCATAAATGCGGAATGAGTCTGGCCTGGGACACTTTATATTGTCTTTTTTATTTTTTCCTTTGGTTTTTTGACGGTCTTTTTGGGGCAATATTACTGTCAACGAATGTTCCCATTGCTTATGTTTATCCAAACATAATTGAAATGCCTCCTCAATGGGTTAATTTGGTGTGGAGCAAGGGGCTAACGTAAACACAATTAGGTGCCAAAAAAAACGAAATAAAGGGAGGAGAACGAGCGGAGATCTCCACTTACGGGCATCTCCACACGGGCCAAGATGAAATGACAAAATCTAGAGTAAACCAACTTGATAAACAAACAAAGTGGACGATCATTGATGATGGTCTGTTTGGGTCCCAAGTGTGTGCGACGACCTAACAAAATATTGTCTTAGTGCATTTTAATGGTTTAACCCCTTGAGCCCATCGGCCCGATGCATCTTTGCCGCAATTGTCTCTGGTAAGCGATACGCCGGCCATCTCCCATTGCAGCGCACCTTAGACTCCACGATTTCCCCTCCTGCTGGCTTAATGACTGGCCAGTTTAAATGCAAAGTTTACACTCGGGTGAAAAACTGTTTCTAACAGCAGGAAAACTAAAGCCATCTCAAAAATTCATTTTATTTATTTTCCCATGTTTCTGATATTTCTAAAAGATATTAAGATAGGTTTAAAGGATAATAAACCAAGAGTTTTAGCAACGAGAAGATAGTGTTTTCTTCTAATAATATATTATAATTATTATATTAAGTCCCATAAGATTTAGCATCAGTTATATGTTTTCTATCTTCTTTGAGAAACCAATATTTTGCCTAACTTATGTGTGTGAACTTTCGTCCATGTTCCCTCCCGATTAGATCTACCATCAGGAATATATCTTCTATAAATACAATTTTTTCGCTGTGCAAAGTTGCTTAATTAGGCAGCATCACCGACAGAATCTCGACCTGGACGCCGTCTAGTCGCTTATTTCTCCTTTAGTACCGCCGCTCCGCTCAGTTAGTAAATCAGACAGATACGCACTCGGCGGGCAGGCAACTTCATTAACAGCCTCTCGGTTAGGCCGTTTAAAAAGTAGAAATAAACTATTATTTATGATTATTGTGAGAATTTCACAATGGCATGCGAGAATTTATTGTTAATGCTCTGCAGCTCGACTCGCCGCTCTTTGGTGCGTTGAGTATGGTCTGTGATTTGTTGTAATTTCTAAAAGATGCAGCACAGTGGTTGTATTCTAGGCAAATTAATATTCTTGTCACAATGTCGCACAGCTTCTAATAATGGTCTTTAAAATAGAAGATTTTTAAAATAATTTACAATTTAAAAGTTTACATTTAAACTAAATTTGCAATTTTTAAGTCAACTTTTTATACTTTAAACTACTTTTCTCAAGGACAAAATTATTTAATTTTAGAATTTAATTAAATGAAAGTGTTCAAAATACACCTTTAATCTTTAATTTAAACTTTAACACTTGGGTTCCACTGTACTTCGTCACGTTAACAGCCTCCAACAACAAAAACATAGTTAAGCCATCTCAGACAGCTGAGACACCAACTTTAATGTTTTCTGGCTTAACATATTCCTCTTAATTTCGTTGTTTCTCCACACTGCATCAGCCGTAAGTACTTGGCTTTCTTTCCTGTCTGATTATTGCTTGTATATTTTGTTGCACTTCTGCGATTTGAAATTGCAATTAAAATAGCATTTTGACGGCGAGATGAATTCCTTGATTTGCAGCCAGACGGCTTTCCTCGATTTGTTTTTGTTGAACTGGTATACTAACATACATTTGTAGGAAAAAGTCACTTTCAGGCTGTTTAATCCATTTTTAATTAGTTAACAATTAGTTAATTAACAACCGTCTATAGACTATTCTATAGGATCGATTGTGTAATATGATGGCACCGTTTATAGAAATTATTCCTGGTAACCCCGCTCCCAAATCTTTTTTCCAATAACAAAACATTTGTATTTATAATTCATTCATAAAAATTTTTTATTGTTTTTTTTCATATTTTTTTCTTTGCATTTTTTGTTTGTTCGTTTTTTTGTGGCTTTTTTGTTTGCTTCCTTTTTTTTAATTCATTTTTTTAATTACTAAAAAATTTCATAAAATTGTTTAGACTAAATCGTAAGTACAACACTAAATTACAATTGTATGCAAGTAACTACTATTTTTATGGGTTTTTTTTCATTTTTGTTTTCTTCTGGTATAAATATTTCTTTTTGTAGGTCTTATCAACTTTTTACAATTTCTCTCAAGTGTTTCTCTAATTTTTTTGTTTACTTTTTCGATTTTTCATTTGCAATAAAAATATAAATTACTAAAAACGACTATTTAAAAATTAGATATTTATAAAAAATATATGTGTGTGGCTATAGGCTGTAAAAGCTTATATCCCATATGAGCGCAGTTAACAGGATCGGAGAACTTTATGTACAAAATTGGATGAGAGAGCTGCGTTAGCAAACGTATAAAAATATATATACTGTGTAGGATTTATCAGATAAGTAGCTGCACAGTTTATTTCTAGCACTTTTACAACTAGTTTTCATTTCTTTACACTAACGAGGAACCATTTGCAATTTAACTGTAGTTTTGTTGATTTAATTTTGACGTTTTGGAATTTCGCAAACAGTTTTTGCGTCTTTCGTGCTGCACATTGTCTGGTTGTCTTCGGTTTTGAGATCAAAATTAAATTGTATAAACCTTTTTGCGTATATAACAAAAAATAATAATAATACGACTATTTGGAGACTTTGAAAAAACACGAATTTTCATTTGTTTTGTGTTTGTATATATGTGTGTATATTTTTCATTCACTTTTTGCTTATCGTCTTGTTTCTATTTTCTTTGTTGTTCCAATTCAGTTTTCGAGTTTTCATGAAATTTGTTTTCTTTTCGACTTACAATTTATAAATTCAATACATTTCGTTTACAGTTAGGCGCTAACTACAAATATTATTGACTTCATCGCTGATAAATGCTCCAAATCGGAATAGGCCAAAAAAAATAATATAGGGTTTGTAGATGGACAAAATTAAAAAATAAAGATTAAAATAATAAGTTTAAAAATCGAAAAAAAATAATTGGTTGGTAGGGTAAATTAGAAATACTTAAAATAGAATCACTAAATGTTTTGCTTGTCTTCGCATGTTTGTTTGTTTGTTTGTTTGGGGTCTTTAAATTAACATTAAGCTAGAGTCGTTTTAAGTTTAGTTTTATCTTCGTTCGCTACATTTACATATACATAGTTAGAAACTAAATAGTCGAGATAGTGTCAATTTATGTAGTTTTTTTGTGTGGCTTTTTCATCTTTTTCTCTTATCCATGTCGTATATCGATGTGACCTATGAGTACTATTTACAAATCGCCCGATCCGACCGACTGCCTTGCATAGAAAAGCAGTCCCGTTTCGGGCGGCGTCAATGAGGAGGTTTCTTTTCAATCGTTTTATCATTAGTTTACATTTATGCGTAGGCTACGGCTACCGTTAATATTTACAATTTAAACCAAACTAAGTGAAAAAAGATTAAATTGAAGCAGATTTTTCAGTAACATGCAAAACGTCAAAACGTATGGAGAGTCGTCTTTTCGACTCTGTCGTCCAGTGGTTCTTGGTCTTGGTCTAAATTCTAGCAAGCAATTGGTCAAGTGATTTTTCTTTCGAGGGTACGGGGGTGTCAAAAACAAAAATGTTTGAATTTTGAAAGGTTGACTTTATGGTATACAACTTTAGGCTTAGGTCAGTCCATTGGAATAATTAAGGATGCAAAAGCTGTTTCCCGTTTGCCGTGTCGATCGAGTGTTTCGTATGCTCTTAATAATTTTCAATATTTTAAAATTTCTACATAAAATGTAGAGTTTCCAATTTAATAATTCCTAAGATTGCATTTTATAAAATCTATAAAAAGAGTTTTCTCGATCGACAAAACGGCTAGGTCGCAGTTCTGCTAATTACTATACAAATTTTCAGGGAGTTTACGAGCTATGCCTGTTACAGATTTTTCATTTTTCGTGACGACTACTGCTTCAATCAACAACAACATTTTGGCGTCTCTCTCACATTTCGAACCCAACCCAGTCTTTTCTTTGTGTGTGTGCTGTTAGCTCCTCCATGCGGATTTCTCCGTATTTCCCTTACATATGCGGAGTGCCGCAGACGACGGACCGCTGCTGTTGCGCCGTCCCCGCTCCGCTGCCCGCTGCCGAGGCGGCGGCCATTAGTTGAGATGAGCAGGCTCCCGCCACTCCCGCCGCCGCCAACGAAGGCCAACGCTGGCTGCAGTAGGATCCCTCGCCGAGCACGGAGATCCGCTTGCCCTCCGCCGCTCCCGGTGCTCCTCCCGACGCTCCCTTGGAGGAGCTGCCTGCCGGTGAGCCGCGGTGCATTAGCGTGGGATCGGTGTTGAGCTGCTTCTGCGACTTGGCCCGCTGCAGCGGAGCCACACAAAAGTCTGAATTGGCATTGTTGTTGTCCGCCACCGAGGCCACATATCCGCCGTACATGAGACACTCGTCCGCCGCCGCTGCCGCCGCCGCCGCCGCTGCTGCCGAGGCGCAAATGTTGTTGACCGACTTGTCCCAGGTGTTTTTGATGATGTTCGGGTTGCCGCCATCGAAGGTCAGTCCGCTGTTGCTGCCCGTTTTGCCGCCCAGAGAGGCCGAAGCCAGAGCTACGCCCACGGCACTGCCATTGTGATGCATCGTGGCCACCGCATTCTGCTCGTTCTGCTTCCTGGCCTCCGCATCGTCCTTTTCCTGGGCACGCTTACGCTTGCGCTTCATGCAGAACACCACACAGGCCGCAATCACGGCCACCAAAGGCATCGCGACAGAGAAGACAGCGATGAGCACCACCTGGGCATTGGTCAGACCATCGGCTCTCGCTTGCGTGGTGGCTCCATATTGGTGGGCATCGAAGGTCACCGAGGCGTAGGACTCCTCATCGCACTGCTTGCCGCGGAATCCATTGGCGCACACGCATTCGAAGGAGTTGACACGGTTCATGCAGGTACCGCCATTATGGCACGGATTACTGCTGCACTCGTCGATGTCCACGGAGCAATCCTTGCCAGTGAATCCCGCCCGACAGGTGCACTGATAATCGTTGTTGAGATTCAAGCAGGTTCCGCCATTGGCACACGGCCTAATGAGGCACAAGTCGACTTTGCTGCTGCAGTGAGTGCCATGGAATCCGGGAACACATTGGCAGCGATATTTGTTTACCATATCTATGCAGGTGCCTCCGTTTTCGCACTGGTGACCCAGACAGTCGTCGATGTTCGTCTCGCACTTGCTTCCCGAAAATCCCGCTGGGCAAATACACCTTCCGTTGGGCTGACAGCTTCCTCCGTTTATGCAGGGATTCGGACTGCAGTTGTCCAGCTGGAGTTCGCAGGTCGGTCCACTGTAGCCAATGGGACACTCGCACTGGTAGCCCTGACCCTTGCTCCCCAAACCGGGACGAACGTTACGGCAGATACCCTGATGGCAGGGCTTATCCGTGCAGGTGAGCACTTTCTCCTCGCACATCTTTCCACTCCAGCCGCTGGGACAATGGCACTTGTAGCCCGTTTTCGTGGGTGGCTCATCGATGCAGGTTCCGCCATTCTGGCAAGGATTGACATCGGCATCGCAGGAGTAAATCTCAGTTTCGCAATCATCGCCACTGAAGCCGGGAGCGCACTTGCAGGTGTACAATCCTTCGCCGGTATTGAAACAGGTTCCGCCATTCTTGCAGGGTCGGTGGTTGGTGCAGTAGTTCAAGTCCTGGTTGCAATACAAGCCACCCCATCCCTCGTTGCAGATGCAAGTCCAGGGTTTGTTGCAGGTGCCGTGGATGCAGTTTGGTTCCAGAACGCACTCGTTGCACAGAGCTCCCTTCCAACCCAGTTGACAACTGTAAAAAGAGAGAAAAAAGGAAAAAGGGGGTGGTTAGTGTGACCGTAGCTGGATGTGGGTAAGAAATAACGGTTAAAGCGCAAATGTGACCATGCTGCTGTATGAGTAACTAAAAGTTTTTTCTTTTACTCGCTTTAAAGACACCATTTTAAACTTATTCTTTTCATTTCTTTTTCAAAAGACTAAAAGAAATCCACAGATACACTTAAAGATCTTTGACTCTGTTTATTGAAGCGCCGCGAGCGCTGGTTTACTTTTGACTTTTAAATGCGAGTGAGGAGGACGGAAGGCCAGTGCTCCATCACCTGTTCCACGCATCTCTGCATCCCGCTCCCTCCCCCACGTACACTTGTTTGCATGCCACGCTTGATTGCAGTCGAAAAAGAGGCAAAAGATGGGCAAGAAAAGAGCAAAGAAGAGAAAGAGAGGGGGAGATGGGGGAAAGGAAGATGGCTTGTCAACTTGAAAAAGTCTCGTTCGCAATTGAAATAAAACGAATGTCTCTGCAAGAAGTCATATCCGCACACTTGAAAACGAAGAAGAGAAAGAGAGAGCTGAGGGAGTTTACACAATTTTTGCATTTCTCACGATCATAAATTGATTTCAAGCCAAAAAAAAAGTGTTTCCTCTGCAACAAATAAAGCAGGCACGCACGCACATGCACGCATTGCCAGATGCAAGTGTTGCCAACTGTGAGGCTAAAAAGCCTTCACCCACAAAGATTTCAATAGTTAATAATTCAAACCAAGACAGCTAACCTGTTGAAAGAGCGGGCGGCGGAGTGGGTGGAAGCGGTGGAGTTGGAGAGACAAGTTAACAGACAAACAGACTGACTGGGAGACAAGTAGTAATTGATATGCGTCAGCCAGTGTGTACACAAAGAAATGTCAAAAAAGCAACCGTCGCGTTGCCAACTAGCAAATGTGTGCTGTATGCGCTTAGAATTATTAAAATATTCCCACCATCAAACAACCTGGCTAAGTGGCACGCATACCCGGGCGTATCTGCGGTTTCCAGCTAACAATTCGATTCACAAAACAGTTCCACCAATCACTTTACTCCACTGGAGGCACTCCACTCCATTCCACACAATGATGTGTTGATTTTGGTGCTCTTTTTTATTTGGCACAATTATCGGCGGACCACAAAATGTTTGATTTCCGCCTGGCAGTGGAGAGAAGTTTATTGGCCAACATAATGCATAAATAATGGGCAACATCCTCTACTCTCGACGTTTGAAAATCAATTCAGCACTTTGCTGCTAGAGAGGTAACATTGGCACACAATCCATTGTATTATTAGAAAATAAACCTATGGTATAGATAAAAAAAGTTATGTAAAAACACAAAGTCTAGCCATATTGAACTTTATATTCTCGTGCAGCTGTTTTTTAGTTGAAATTGTATGCTGCAAATATCTGAAAATATTTGCCAGCGTCGTCAAAAGTGTTCGCTTACACCTTGATGGGCAAAAATGTGGGAAAACTTCGGTACTTGTAATTCAATTTGGCCGCCTTGGCTTTTACTTCGCTTCAAAATTGTAATGCAAAACCCTGGCCAAATCAAATGACATCGCGCCGAACCGAAAGAATTTCTGCGGGCGCCGAACGAACAAACGAGCGCGGGTAAAAAACGTGCATTAAAATCCAAGCAAAAACTAAAAAAGAAAAATAATAAAAATAAAATAAAAGAGCAGCAAAGTGTTTTCTGCCCTTTTCGCAAAGCTCACGGTAGCAGTCAAACATTCAGCATTACATTGAAAAGGTGTGCCCCATCATGATAGTTGTTGCTGTTTTTCTTGTTGTTTTTACTGGGTGGGCAGGTAAAACAAAAACAAAGGCAAACAACAAAGACAAACAAATAAAACGTGCAAACACAAGGAGGACAAGAATCATCATTAAATTGAAGGCAAAATAACCCGTTAGTTGCAGTTGGCAACAGTTGGCTTTGGCTTAATTGAAAGCATTTTCTTCTCAAAGTTCGGAAGATGTATCAAGTTTTCAAAATGAAAACATTTTAATAAACCATCTTAATTCAGCAAATTAAATTTGATGATATATTTCCTGATGCAACCATCGGCTCACAAAGGCCTAATCAACTAAATACGATCAAATAAAATACTTACACGCATTGATTGGGTTTCTCGCAGTGTCCATGCTCACAGCCTTTGGCGCATTTGGCTGCAAATAAAAAAGAGGGGGAAAATTTAAATATAAATTAATTGAAATGTAAACAATACGGGTGGTGGGGGTAAAACACTTTCCCAAAAAAATAACTTAAATGGCTTTGAAATAGACTCCCCACCTGTCCGAAGAAAAGAGAAACAAAAACATAAACCCGGGGGACACCCACTCGACTCGAGCTGCACAACCCACTCACAGACATCGAGATCCATCAAATTGAGGCAATTCAGAGGCAGAAGTGCCGAAAAAACTTTCTTTTTCACGCGTCTGGCAATGAAAAATAGACAGAAAAAAAGATGTCTCTGGGAAATAAAACAAAAGCAGCTCGCTAAACAATAGGAAAACGTTTAAAACGTTTTAGCACAGACTAGAAAAAAATACAAATAAAAAACAGAGACTATAAAAAATGAATCATGGCCAGTGGCTCTCAAACTCTCGGCGTTCGGCATTCGGCAATCGGCACTGTGTGAGTGTTTTAAGCCAAGCAGGAATAACTTGTTTCTAAGGCCAAAAAGGAAACACACAAAATGAAATAATCCCATGGCCAGGAGAAGAAGCAGCAGAAGCCTGAGCCTTAGCCTCAGCCTCAGCCTGAGCAGCTGAGGCGGAGGCCGTGGCCCAAAACAGCAAAACAGATTCCCAAGCTTAAAAGGTTCGACGAAAACTTCGATTGGAAGCTGGGCTGGAGATGGAGTTGGGATCTCTCCGAAGAATGTGGCAAACATGTTTCGACCGGCGAGAGAAGCGGCAGCAGCAGAAGGCAGGAAGTTGGGGAGTTGCCACAAGGGCCTAGAGAAGGGGCACAAAAGTCGTGAACAAAACTAAAAAAGGCAATGGCAAAAGGAGCCCGTGGAACAGAACGTGGAAGGAGCCGCCGAAGCCGCCGAAGATGATGATGCTCCTCTTTAAAATCGAGTGAGTTTCATTCAGAAGGCAGCAGGAAAATTGCTAGAAAATCACAAAAACGTGTTCTGCGAACGGGGAGGGGGATGCTGCTGCTGCTCTGCCCCCTTTTAATATATATAGTAGAGAAAAAGCGTAATATTGGCAATTGCCAATGATTTTTATTACCATCGCCCGCAGTAGACGAAGGAGGCTGGGCTTGAAATAGATTTTCCAGAAAGTGAAAAAGAAGTTCACACGCCTTAGGACAGAGATAATCCGCGCTAATCGAATGATATATATTTATGGCATATTCGAACTCTTCCGCTTACTTTCACTTTTGGTAGCCAAAGGGTTCTCAAAAACTCTTTTTATTGTATCTCCCGCAGATGTATCTTTTTAGCACCCACTGACCATCTGCCTGTCATTCATGAACTTTAGTCAAAATAGCTCATTTCCTTGAAATTAACTTCATTCATACACACATATACGCACTTGGCCGAAAAGCAAAGAGGAAGAACCAAAACCTTTTGGGCCAATTTACTCGGTGTTTTGTTTTTGCAGCCTGCACGTTTGGGCTTTTTATTTGCTGCTGCTCCTGCTGCTGCTGCTGGAAAATAATTTTCGCACATGTGTGTGCGAGTGAGTGTGTGCCTTAATTTAAGCTCATTTCTGCGCATTTAAGTTGAAAATAAAATATAGCAAGCAGGAGCAGCTGCCTCTTCCGCTGGGCAACTTGCTAAACCGGCAGCAGGACACAAAAATTATCTGCCCCGAAAAAAAGAAGGCAGCAGAAAAGACAAAAAAAAGAGACGAGAAGAGAGGACGCAGAAGAATCGAACCGAATAAGAAGAAGAATCCCGTCGTCGTCTTCAGGAGACTACGACATTTAAGGTGTAATCAGACGTTGCCACAACAGCCCTAAAGGAAGTTTGTTCTTGGGTCGACGACGCTTCTTCTCGGGTCCTCAGAAATGCTCGGCATGCAGACGATGAAGCAAAGCAGCCCAAACCCAAACTCAAACCTTGATCATCATCTGTATCTGTATCTGTGTCTGCGTAAGGGGTCCACTCGCACAGATACACCACCACTAGCACCGATACGGATACAGATACACCGGCACCACACCTTTTTGGTCCAAAAACCCGGGCCCTTGCACTTGGCGTGGGAAGATTTTTGTATGCCCTGCTCCTCATCATCATCATCATGGTTATGGGGTATGCTATGGTATGGTGTGTGTCTGCTCTGATTCACAGTTTAAAATGTTGGTAAAGCAAAGGTAGCCAAACAACGATCGACTGACTACCAACCAACTACAAAGGGCTGCCCGAATTTCTGCTCTCGGCAGTTCGTTAGACGTTTTGTTCTTCCAATGACAAATGACTTTTCCCCATTTTGTTTTTCGTTTCCCGAACTTCATTGATTTTTAATTTATTTGTTTGACTTTGATTTTCCCCCGCCTCCCACTTGATGGTCAGTTTCTGTATTCTGTATTCAAATTTTTCAGTTTCGTTTCGTATTTTTGTCAACTCATCTCGCCGTACGCATTCGAAAATAATTATACTTTAATTCGTTTCGGGGCAGCAGTTTTTGGGCATTGTGTACAATCATCTCATTTGATTTGACAAGCAAGTGATTTTCAATAATAATGAGAGCTGGCAGGCAAAAAGAAATAAATAAACTTCAGTTTTGAGCCACTTGAGTCGGGAGATCGGCAGAAGCAACAACAAACAGAGCGGACCAAGTGTTTTCGGGCTAAAAAATGCGTGGAGTGGCGATATGGAGGCTATTGATCCGTGTGGATATCTAAGGTCGAGATATCTAAGCTATCGAAGATGTTTCAACAGATCATGAAATAGTTTTCATAGAAATGTTCTAGGTACTTTTCTTGCTAATATTTAAAAGGTTCCCTTGACTTTACCATTTAACCTTTTATAATAGATCCCCCACCCACATGGTATTATTTTGTACTTACGTATGTGACAGTAATCGCCCTGCCATCCGGTCAAACAGATAATTTCGCCCGTCTCAGAGCAGGTGGAATGGCCAAATGAATCGTCGCGTGGCCGGCAGAACTTGGCACAGCCGGATCCGTAGTAGTTGGCATCGCAGGTGACACGGAAATCGTACTCCAGCGACGTGTACTGCGACTCCGACTTGTTCGTCTTCCACTCGGAGGACACCTCCAGTACCTGCTGCACCAAAAGCCGCTGGATGAGGAGATCTGGAAATAAAGATTTAGACCATGATAAGTGTGTGAGAACAAGTTGAGCCCGGCGATAGACTAATGAAGATTAATTGGGTTAAAGATGATCCGATGAGATGGCGCTCGGGGCCAAAAAAAAAACCTCTGTTTGGAATGCTGCAAATGGGAAATGGAAGTGGAAAACCAAAAATCGAAATCGAACGAATCTCGCTTCGCTTGGCAACTTGAAAACCCCCGAAATGCAATTGCTTGTCACAGAGTCAAGTGCTCAAAGCCGAGGTATGCAGTTTGGTAAGGGTACTGAGTACTACTTGGTATTTGGCGATGAGAGAGGCAAAAGCTGGCAGACAGACACGGGGCATGGCTAAAATACAGCAAAGAGAAAAAATAAAAGAAAAGAAGGCAACAGGCAGACCGCCAGCCAAGCTCGTCGAGGCATTTTTCAGCTGTTCGCCGACCGGTCTCGAGACTTTGGGATGGCTGGCAACTCGTTTGTGTGCGTCGCGTATCTACAGATACTGCAGCGGACACCGATGCAGATACAGATACATGTGCAGCCACATTATGCCATGGTCTATAAAGTAAATTGCAGGTGCATGACTATTCGAATTGCATGCAGCTAAGCCAAAGTTAAAGTTAAAGCTAAAGCTAAATCCAAAGTTAAAGCCAAGCCAGAGTCAAGTTTTCTGTTTGAAAATCCTACATAAATCTCTCTGGAATTTACATGTTAAAACCAAGAACAAAACAAAACGGAGGAGACCCCCATTTAAATGGCCCCTGAGAAATTAGAGCACTGAAAGTGAAATTAAGAGCGGTATCTAGTTCACTTTTCCACCATTTTTCCAATACCGATCTCACTATTGAGCAAGCGACCAGAAAAATATTTGCCCAAATATATCAAAGCATATTGTCAAAGCTATATTTTACACAGGGGCCTCACATATGGAGCGAGTGTCCATTGGACAAGCAGCCCAACTGGTTGGCCAATAAAAATATTAAATAAAAAATTCGGCAACTCCAAAAACTCACTAATTAATTACCAAAAATATGCACAACTCAAATGCAGCAACAAGAATTCTTAGCCAGTTGCTCGAGCCACTAGCTGTTGGCTGTTAGCCGTTGGCAAATGCATTTTTTGGCCAAAAACCTGGCGAGTGTGTGTGGTGTGTGCTGTGCTTCACCTGCCGACGAACGGGGCCGACAACATGGAAAAGCATTCAATGCAAAAATCGCACCAGCCAACAACATTCCAAAAACAAAAAAAAATTGAATTGTACTTTGTGGTTTTATTTACATTTGCAACAGCGACACACACAGATAAAGCCCATAGGATTTGTGGCATGACAGGTTATTAGACAAGCCGGCAAGAGACGCACAATTTTTCCAGCCAGTTTGGCCAGTTTGCAGAAAAACGTGCAATAAAATATATCAGGCAAATTTTGTGAAAATATTTACGCAAAGCTGCATTTTCATAATTATCTGTGGAAAGGAGCGGCGTGTGACAACTTTCGCAATGACTGACGACGATCGCGGAAATGTTGAGATTTTTGTGGGAATTTCTCCAGGGAGGTAATTAGAAATCAAAATATCTTAAGCGAGTGTCCTATATCGTATTGGAAAAAAACCTCTCCCCTCTTCAATCGCTTTGTCAACAAATGAGTGAAATTTGTTTGCAACAAATTTGCAACAAGAAATCCAAACTTGACTCTGACTCCCGATCTGCGGATCCCCCCTTTGAAAATGCCTCCCCAAACCATTTTTTATTTGCAGCATCCGCCTCCCCAAGTATCGCTGACTTGGACTTGAGGAATTTTTTCGAAAATACCATTTTATCAAGACACACGACGACGACAACAAAAACGAAAACAACAACGACAAGTTTTGTGGCAGACAGACAGACAGAAAGACAGAAGAGATCGAAGGAAGCCAAGTCGAAAAAGAGAAGTTGGGCTCTTGTTGCCGGGCTGCCGCTTCTTGATCCAATGAGTTAAAATTAAAAGATAAGCATTTTAACAACATCGAACCAGGAGAGCAGCAGGGCGGCAGAGGCAGAGCAGCGATCGGCGGCCACAACAACGTGCAACTAACAACTTTGGCATTGGCAGAGATTAATTGGTAGGTAGGGATAGGTGAGGAAGCCGAAGAGGCCGCCAGAGTCCGGCGAGAATCTCGGATCTGGAGAGGCATGAGTTGAAAGATTTCTGAACGCATCAAGGCGAGAGGCCAGAGAATCACCTTGCAATACCCACTACACGGTACGAAAATTGTGATTTAATTAAATGGGGGATTAAAAAATAAAACCCTAAACTGTTCAACAAGATTTTCTAAATATTTTCAAAACGCTTTTCATAAAAATTTTATGTGGTATACCCAAAATTATGCTAATATGTTAATTTTGTAATTTTCGCACAGTGCCTTTGCCTTCGAACTGGGATTCCGATTCTTTTTGCCCAGCAGGTCCGGTTCCTTTGGCTCTTGGCCGTTTAGCTGGCCTCGGGGTATGGGCGAAAACCTGGCGAAAAGGTCGCCATGTGCGTTGTGCCCCTCCCCTTTCACCCCCTCAGCCTCCTCGCCTTTATGTAATTTATGTTAAATGAATATAACAAAAAAGAGCTAAACTCGTTGGCGTAAATTTGCTATGCAAGTCCAAGTATGCGGGAGATCGTCATTCGGCGAGCATTCAGCGAAAGCAAAAAGGAGGAAAAAACTATGTTGCATACTTTTAAATAATGAAAT
This sequence comes from Drosophila takahashii, assembly GCF_030179915.1. Taxonomy (NCBI): domain Eukaryota; kingdom Metazoa; phylum Arthropoda; class Insecta; order Diptera; family Drosophilidae; genus Drosophila; species Drosophila takahashii. Next base: position 22,349,091 of record NC_091681.1, read on the forward strand.
TAATCCTTGACAGGCGGCGAGACTAGGAAATCTCGGTGTGCAGAAATTGAAATTGCAATTGCTGTTCGGGGGGCAAGGAGTTCGGAGAGTACGATACTTGTACCGATAAAGATCTATTAGCCTGGGACCGCCTCGGAAATTAGCCTTGCTCAGCGGGAGGGAAGCCGAGTGAAAATCGAGTGGTTAAGGAGCTCCCAGCAAAACAATTAAAATTCCTTTACGGAATAGGCCAAGCTAAATATAGAAAAATCGAAAAGGGCTTATGAAAAAGGGCGAGACGAAAAACAAAGAGAATACAACATGCTAGAAATTCCTATGAAAACTCCATAAATCCCGAAGCAAAAGAAAGTGCAGGTAGCTAAGCCCCAACAAGCAGGTAGCTTCTCCTCCGCTCTTTCATCAAAAATTGTGTGGGAAAATCGGCCACAAAAAAAGTGTTTTTTAAAATCCAAACTGAGGAATTCTACTTCTTGTTTTTTCTTGTTGAAGAAAGAAAGAAAAATCGTTTTGCTTTGTCAAGGATTTTTTCTTCTTCGCTTCTTGGCTAGATCCTTGTGTGGTCTCCTTATCGCCGAAAGACAATCAGTTACTACACAGAGATTCATGTAGCATTGTTTCCAAGATGGATTACACACGATCTCGCTGCGATCTCCTGGATTCTCGATCGAGACAATCGGACTTTACTAGCAGCGTTTAGTTCGTGAGCCCGAGGGCTTAATTGCATTTTAAGCAAATGAGCGAGGGATGGGCTAACCTCAACTTCGAGCACACTTCCGTTCCAAACAGGCACAGACAACAAAAGGCGACAAAGTCTGGCCCTCGATTATCGGGGGATGTGTGTGTAGTGTGTGTTGTTGGTTATTTAAAACCACTCAATACCCCGGAAATCTTACACTGAGCGAAGAGGAGCAAGTATCAAGTTGCAGGTTAGTTTTTGCGATCTTTTTTGACAGCTTTCGATCATCACAGGAAGCAGGATGATGGTGAGCTCATAACTTTGGGCCACGTTTTCAAGGAAGTAATTTCACGACCCGAAAGGTAGTTTAATATATTTATTTTACTTACTGTTGGTGCGAGCATTGCCGCTGTTGTTCGTATCATGCCAGGCCTCGACGATCAGCGAGAAGGTGCCCTGCAAATCGGAAAGAGAGAAAAGGAAATGGTTAAAGAAAGTTCAAATCTAAACGGGAAATGACAGGCACTAATACCCCCAAACACATACTTATCAAACCGAATCGTCTATAACTAATTTCGAGCTAATGGGAAGCTCCGCCGCCTCCACAGAGAGCACTCATTATAAAGAGATTATGACAGGGCCGCCCACACAATCACCCAATCCCAAACCAAAAGCCCCGCTGGCCACCAAATCTAATGCAATGCGAATGCATTTCAAATGCAAATCGGCAAAATGCAACTTCGAATGCAACCGGCAGGCAGCGCCCTCAATTCACACTTGATTTCGAATGCAGCGCTGCTGGAAAAACCGGCAGAGATGACACAAAATCCGAATACGAATCTGAATCCAAATCCGAAGCAAAGCGAAAACCAGCCGATGGAAACTTTTGCAGAGGTGTCTACTGGGCGTGTGTGTTGTAGTTTTGGATTGCGTAGAGTTTCGAGCTTCGAGCTCCGAGTTCCGAACTCCGAGCTCCTAACTTCGAGTTTCAATTCGCATGTAAATGACTAATTTTTCGACCAACTTTCGATTTTGCGTGGGCTTTGGGCCAACCGGAGATGTAGAATTAATTTGGTTGATAAGCCACCGTTGCCGATTGATTGCATAACGATTGCATTTGTGTGTGTCAGACAGTCAGGCAGTCAGACATTGAAATTGCACTTTTCGCGGATCTCTTCTATTTGTCGCTGCTGCTTATAAACGTAAAACGTAAAATTTATATGGGCACGACAGGAAGCAAATCAGACATAGATGATCGGCTTTAACCAGCGGCACACAATGGGAAATGAGCAGGAAAGGTAATAACAAGCGAATGGCTAAAATGAAATGAAGCGCTGCGATGGTTTATTGGTTTTATTGTTTATTGTGCAGAGAAATAAAGTTTTCAACAGTGGCTACGTGCCAGCTGGTTGTCTGCATAAAACTTCCCATAGTGGGAAATTTTTATGTTCTTGCAAAGGGAAATTTTCTTAGATCAGAAATTTCTTATTATATTTTATATCTCTGGCAATTTAAGAGTTTTCTTTGTTTTTTAAACTGGGGACATTTTATTAAAACTACAGGGAAATGTTTGTATTTTACCTTTAATGTTTTCCCTTTGGCAAGTTAAGTATATACCTATAGATTGCACTCGTGCACTGGCGTATGCCAGATCCAAAAATAAATGAGGCAACATGCTTCAGCGGCCGCTTAGTGAATATCGCGTGCGTCGGTGCTGTATATCAACGTCAATATCCAGCATATAGCATATAGCGTACAGAGCATAGGGATCTGGATAGGGTGAAGTGCCCTGCGGCAGGAGTAGGAGTGGTAGCCCAGACACGTAGCAACAGCCACAGGGGGACTGCTGGCTCTCAGAAGACACAGCCCGAAGACACAAGACACAAGACAGAAGACACAAGACAAGACGGTCGTCTGACGCAAAGGGGGGACTAAAGTAGCAAAGTTCAATACGAACAAGAGGAGCATGAATGCTGCCTGCCATTGCTTGACTATTTTTAGTCGCTGGGGCAGAGGGCGGTGGCGGAAAAGGGGGAGTGGCTACGCCCCACCCCACCCCTACATGCAACATCGGTTGCCACCATATCTTCTGGCGTGTCGTCAGGCATGCGTGGCTCGTCTTTCGTTGTTTTAATTAAGTGCAACATTAAATTAGTTGATGCAGCAGCACAGCGGCAACTGCAGACAGAGTCATACTATAATTAAATTTATAGTTTGACCTAGAAATATTTCGAAGTTGAAAGTGCGCGGAAACGGACCGAAATAAAGTCTAGAATGTGTTAGAAGCCTAAATAGAATACTAATTTTAGAGAGCAAAACAAAGAACCGAGTTTCTTGTTCCACTAAAAATAAATTGATTACAAGCGGAGTAACCAAAATAAAAACTAGAATTTTCTAGAAAATCTATAAATACTACGAGGGAAGTTTCCGCTTTTTACTACATTTAAATTATTCCTAAGATCAACAATTTGGCGCGTGCTTTTCGAGACTCCCCGTTTTAACTTAATTATGGTAGCCCACAGTTCGCTAATTGTTTATTTATGCCTACCCGCAGTTTAACCGCTAAAAATTTATGCAGCTTACACATTTCACGTGCCAAACATCTTTCGCTACCTGGGTCCGGTGGTAATATGTAATAGCCCCCCTCCCAACTTTCCTCCCCCTTTTTCGGACCATGACTTTGCACACATGTGTGTAATGATAATAATAGTGACGCTGCACATGCGCAGCTCTAAGCAATTAGGAAGTAAAGTGTCTACGCAAAGAGAAATAGCAAACGGGGGATCGAGATAGAGAAATACCTATATGGGGAGAGAGAGGTAAAAACACCCCTTAAAACTGCGGGCGCACTGACACAAAAATACGTTACAAACTCCAGTTATTGCTACTGGCATAAATACTTTGAAGCTTGAATAACTTCTTCGTTTCTAGGGTGGACCCATCATCATGTAGAGCCTCTTGTCGTAATAATAATTAAGAAATGCACGGCATGCCGAGCTGAGCCACAGCCGCGATATACATATTTTTCTTGGCCAGTCGAGCTGAACAGAATTAAAGAAGAGCGTCTGTGGAGGTATTTCAAAATTTCAGCAATTTATTGAGCACACGTGCGCTTCGAAGAGGGGTACAAAAATAAAAAGGGGTAGCATTTCTACCTTAAAAAATAAATCACCAAAAAGGTGACAACCCTAAACTGAAACCACCACCATCCAAAAGCTATGAAAACTTTAACTCAAGAAGACTTTGTGTTAAAAACGGGATTTTTTAAAAGGAAATTTCTTTCAAATAAAGAGTTTTTATAAAAGGTGACTTAGGGAAGTACGACTGTGTATATCTCCCGAGAAGTCAAAACCGGGAAAGCGTAGGGCAAAAAGTAACGGCAACTTCAGGAGCCCAAGGGTGGGTTATAACCTTGTGTGCCAGCGATCTGGAAATTGTCGCTCGCCAGTTCATATAGCATATAGCATAGTATCGTATCGTATTGTATGGGATCGGATCACTGGTGGTGGTGGTGCTGAATATGGTGGTGACGGTGATATAGTGGTGGTGCGCCGTGGTGCGGTTCGCGCACGCGTTTTCAGCGCATTTTTAATAGTCGACAGATGTTTGGTGCGGCGTGTGCGCCACAGCCAACAACCCTCGACAAGGACGCTCGGCGGAAATAAATGAATGCGGCGTCAGGGGAGTTCGGGTTTATGCCTCTCCCGCGGGAGCGATCGGGGCTACTCTATAAAAAGCCCAAACAAATTAGCAAAGATGCCGCACGAATAAGTTTTCTGGCGAAAAACTACGCGCAAAGGCGAAGAAGACAACTTGGAAATTTTTATTGACTGACTGAATGAGTGACTGGCGTCGTCGCAGGGCAAATCTAAATATAAAAGCCATCGGAAACAGTGAGGGCAGAAAGTGCTCGGATAAGCCTTTAATTTTTATGACAATTCTGTAGGGCAATCACAATAAATCTGGAACTGTTTTTAGGTTCTGTAGCTCTTTAGAGGTATTTTATAGTATTATATTTCCCGTATTATTTAAGATATTCTAGTACTTACCGGCCATGAGAACGAGAAGGGGAACTGGATGGGGTTCGTGAAGCCCTTGTTCTGGAAGCGCTGGGCGTCGGTCAGGTTGACCGAGTTCTCGCCCAGAATGGGCGTCACCACGTCCCCGTAGGTGCACTGCGAGGTGGTGTCGATGGTGGCCTGGTAGTGCTTCAGGCAGACGCGAAACCGCGTCTTGCAGCTGCCGAGGCACTTGCCCGTCGCCCCATCGGACTCGCCGCTGCAGCAGCGGCCCTCGTTGTCCCGCCCGTGATCGTTGCTGAAGTACTTCAGTCGCAACTCAAAGCTGCCGGAACTGTGAACCTGCAACGGATGCAACAAGAGGGGGTATTTTATTAGTCAAATCAAATTAAAAAGCAATTCATTAAGGCACACACATTAAAAATAAATAATACAACAAAAAAAGCGAGACAAAAAGAGGGGCAAAAATCGAAAAACAAAGAATGCAGCTCCCAACAAGACGATAAATCTTTCAGCATGGTATTTAAACAAAAACTGAAATTGCAGAGGAATTTTTTAGCAGCGGCAGCGAACATTCAGAGACCCATGCAAAGGACAACACGAAAACAGGCTTATGAAATATTAAGCGAGAACCAAAACCGAATGAATCCAAAACCGAACCGAAACCGAAAAGCCCGGGCCACATGACAAATGCTCAGCAAGCGGTCGTTTTCTTCAGTTTCGGTCCGTTGCGGTCCGATTCGGTTTGCAATAAATTCCACTTGGCTTGGCTTTCTGCTCGACTTTCGTTTTGAAGCGCCGACAATATTTGCATATTTGGATTTGCAAATTTGTTTGATAGCCGTCGTCTCATAAATTTCTCAATTAATTCGAAGCCGTTTGGAGTTTGAGGTGTGAGGGAAATTAGCTAAATGGGTCAGGCTTGTGTTCGAAAGTGTCGTTTGGTTGATTTTAATTGATTTTTTAATATTTACCATGTAGGGAAGTTGTTAATTTTCAGTGATATTACCATATCTGAATAATTTCCAAAAAAAATACTTTTTTCCCCACTTTAAAAAAACTTTTTCAAAAACTTCCCCTAGTGGGAAATTCGAAGGGAAATTGCCATTACACCTCAGTTTGGACTTGGCACTTAAAACTTAATTATGACTTCATCATCTGGGCCCATAAATGGGCGAGACAAGCGACCAATGCCCAAAAATAGGCGCACTGCGGAGTTATTGCTCCGTTTTCTATAACTGTTCGGCAATTAACATTTCAGCCACAACAAGTGAAGCTTGTTAAAACGACAATTTAATTGTTAACAAGACATGAGCACCACAGTCGCCTTCTCTTTCTCTTTCTCACTTATTTATTGTCGAGTGCTCCACATGTGGCTTGGGAAGTTTTGTGGGTTTTCCTCTTCTCTTTCTCGGCTTTTGTAGGAACACGGGTGTTTAATTGCTCAATTAAGCAGAAGTGCGGTCCACAGATGCTGTGTCGAATCGCAGGTGTAATCGTAATCCCAGCCGGAAAAGTAGAGCTTAAGATGGCGCTAACATTGTTCAAAGGCTTTTCCAATTGTAATTGTAAGGGAATTTGGAGCGAAAGAGAGGGAGCATTGAATGAATGTAAGCGCAAAACGAAAGACTTAGGCAACGAACGCGGGCACAAAACGAAAAACGTGTACAGCAAGAAAATTGAATGTTTGATTATAGATTGGCATGTCAGTAATGCAACACAAAATGTAAAAATTATCTAATTCATATTTTTTACATTTTAATGCGTTTTTAAATTATTTATTCCTTTATAAATAAATCCTATAAAAAAGGTAAACATCTATTCAAGCTACTTTTTTTCTGTGCATGTATTAATAAGCAGCCAACAAAAACAAAACGGACGCAAAAGAGCAGCACATCGAAGAAGAAAAAAACACAACAAAAACTTAAATAAAAGAAGCAGCAGCAACAGGCAGCGACGGCGACGGCGACGGCGACGTCGACGTCAGAGAAAAACGATGAAAAAATGTACAAGTAAAACCGAATTGTTTCCCACGGCATACGATTTTGCCGGTCAACATTGATGGTTAAAACGAGGGAAAGAGACAGAGCGAGAGAGAGGGCGGCAGTGCGGCGGCAGAGAGCGAGAGAGCAGCAGCAGTTAAAAGGTGTAAGCGAATGAACGCCAGGTGAAGAAGAGCAGTGCAATGCAGCCATATTGAAAGATCGCCAAAAGAGAGACGGACAGAGAGAGGCCCCAAAGCTATAACAGTTTAGCACAGAGAGGGAGAGAGCGAGCTAAAGCGGTAGTTGTTGTTGTCAGCTGAGCGCAAAAAGAGCAAAGCGTGACTTAAAAGTGAATTGGAGTCGCGTGTTTTGCTAGTGTGTGTGTGTGTAAGCTTACAAGCTGCAGCTGCCAGCTGCTCCAAAGAGAGGGAAAGAGCGGCTCTCCCAGAGCAAAAACTTGTTTTCAACGGCGCTTTGAAGAGGAGCATAAATATGCGCAAAAAAAGAAAAGAATAAGAAGCAGGCAAAAAGAATTAATAGACAATCAAGCCAAACGATGCGTCTGAATTAATAAAAGAAAAACAACAAAAAGACAGAGGGAGAAAAACCATTGAGCGGAAGGAAGGTTAGAAAGGTGGATGGGGGCGGACGGGCGGACGGGGGCATGGCTGGTGGAAAGCCAAACTAAACTTAGCTAAAAAACAAAAAATGAGACAAACAATAAAGGCACACACAAACAAAGGCGCAGCAGTTGACACAACATGTACACAAAAAACAAAACAACAAGCAAATCAATTTGCATAACACCGAACAAACATTCACACACACTTTTTAAAGATGGTGGGAAGCAAAAGCAAAACAAAACAAAAATGCAATCGTTAAAACCACAATAGTTTTGTCCAGCATTTGACACCAATTTCGGTTATAGTTTCTCACACCGTTTTAAGGTGACTTAAAATATGCGGTAAATATTAAAACGCTTTCAAGGGAATTTGATCTTTTTTAACCGTTTTATCAAAAAATATAACAATTTTTAATCATAGAAAATATTATTTAAGATTTTTAGCCCGTATATCAACATTTCCCTGAAACTTTTTCAAGAACATTCAGTTACACCTTGCACAATCTTCCTCATAACTTTGGCATAGGTGCACTGGTAATGGTTCTTTTTCCGTTTCTTATTTGCCTTTGCCTTCAACTCTGAACTCCACTACGACTGAACCCCCGACAGCTAAAGAAGTGGGGCTACGAGGGGGTTCCCCAGGTGGAACTTGAAAGCTGGAACTGCCAACCTCTCAGGTGGGAGACAGACACTTGTTAAAGTGTTAGAAAATAGTGCGTTGCATTGTTTACCTTTTGCTTGAGCCGTTCTTTGTCTCTGTATCTTTGTCTTTCTTTTCACTGGCCACTACTCCTATTTTTACTGCGATCACTCAGGCTTGAAGCGACTAGTTAGTTAGTTCTTCGTTTCTTTTCTCCTCATTTTGCCATTTCCACGTCAACTTGCCTTGACTGACAGACAGTTGTTGTAAAAAAAAGAGAGGAAAATATAACACAAGGGGACATAAAAATGTATGAAAGCACGCATTTTTATTATAATTTTCCCTGACTTTTCCTCGACTTTCCTACAGGTGTTTGCTTTGATGCCCCTGCACTGTATGTTGTTTATTAATCATTTAAATTCATCATCATAATCAACCGTTAACAACGGGCTTGGGAAACAGTTACAAGCGCAAGTGAATCATCGCATTGTGTGGGAGTAGGCGTCTCTTCCTCTTCTCGGCTTCTAAATTGCAATTAATTATGTTATACGAAGAAAGAGTGGAGCCGAGAAGACTACGAGAGCTTCCCCCACGAGTCCCAGTCTTCTCATTCATTCATTCATTCATTTCCATTCCTTCGGCGCTCAATGTTAATATGAAAATTGCATAAATGCAAAACCCAAAGACAAGGCGACTACGGTTATTTGATAGTTAAATTGAAATTTAAACGCAGCATGGGACAAGAAAGGGTCGTCGAGAAATTGTGAGAATAATACGCTATAGAATAAGGAGAAAATTGAATTAAATTGCATTGCTAATGGCTGCCTAATTGCCCGAGATATTATTTTAAATGGCAAATTAAACTATTCCACCTTTAATTTCAGTGGGAAATGAGTCAGAGTTTAGGGATCCACTCGGGGCAGATGTTTCCATATATGGGGAGACATTTTCAGCTGGTCGCAGCAGTCTCAAGACCCCAGGAGGTTGGCGTCGAGACACTTTTTTGGGACGTTGTTAAAATTAGCGACTAAGTAAAGGACTGGAAAAAATAAGCTGGTCGTCGAGTGAAGTTAAAGCACGCAACGTGCCAAAGTTGGGCGAAAATAAAGCGGAGAACGGAGAGTGGAGGAGGACAAGAGCACATGCAATGTGCACGGTAAATAAATGGGTAAATATCATCGATCAACTATAAATAAATGAATATTTTTAAAAAGATATCAAACTTTTGATAAATTATTTTTAAATATATCATTTTTAGATAACAAAAAGTAAGATATTCCATATTCCAATACATTTTTCAAAGACTTGTTTTGGGTACAACTTTTTATCCGTGTAACCAGGGGATGCTGGCGTTAAAGATCAATGAAAGCATGGCAGAAAAGAATCGCAAGGAGAGGAGCAAGTGAAGCTGAGCATGTGTCGCGTTGACCTACGCAGAGCGTAAAGTAAACCGAAAAAAAATCGCATGTAAAAAGCGCATGCAAAGCGGAGGAAAAGAGGAGGAGATGACAGCGACAACGGCAGATGTTGCCCAGCATCATCAACTTTTTAACATCGGCTTGTAGCCCATACTATAGCCTCACATTGAAATCGAGCAGTTTTATAATTTTTTGCTGCTGTTCAAGAGGCATACGCTACGCCGTTGGTGGTAAATTTTGATGTTGAGGCAGACTTTGATTATCTCTGGTTCTTACACAGTGCAAAATGAAGCTGAATCTGTCTAGAATGTGTAAGTAAAAACAGGAAATGCTAAGTTTATTTAAGGATAGGATTTTCAGAACTACAACAGTTTTTAAAGAATAAATTCTCTGATATTCCCTTATCTGCTTAACTGTTTCTAAAACCTTTCCAACGTATATTCGATATTTACCCGCTGTGTACTAGTATTCAACAATTTTTGGGGATGGACCTGTTTGGCCATTGGCCTCGCCTGTTTTCCAAACTAGTTTTCATCTATGAAATATGTTCGTTCCGAAAAGGGTGATATGATCCGATCCACGATTTCCACCCCTAAAAGCCAGCCCGCTTAAAATACCAGCTCAGCTGTTTCTACCCAAAAAGTTCTCAAGTTACAAGCGTTTGAAAAATGAATTGAAAGGCAAAGGCGATTTTAGAGTGGTTTCAAAATGAGATATTTTGAGATCATTTTAAGGCAGCTACTTTAAAATATAGTGAATTTAGTAACCTGGCAACCCTAAAGCTTTAATCGTTTCTTCCTTTTTGGCCACACACACATGCGCGCACACCACGCCAGCTGCAAAAATTCAGCGGTGAGTGCACGCGTGCGCAGAAGAAATAAATTGTGAAAAGTGCCAAAAATTTAGCTAGCTGAAGGGAAAATGTGTGCTTTTCCCTGGACCTTATAACTCACCTGCACGATGACTGTGAAGCAAATGAATGCCGTTAATAAACATTTAATCCAATGCATGTTTATTGATGATTTTGTTGCTGGTTTTTGGATTGAGTGTCGCTTTAAGTGTAATAATCCACGGGCTGTGTGTGTGTGTGTGTGTGCGGCAACTACTCAAATTGTTTATTGTATTTTATGTTGTGTATTTTTTGGTTACTTGTCGCACATGGTTTTGCAATTCGCTTTAAGCGTTTTCGTTGTTTTGCCGCTGGTTTTGTTGTTGCAAGCTACACGTGCACGCGCCACATTTTTTGTTGCAATTTCCTCGAGTGTGTTTATTTTTAAGTGTCGCGAATTCGAAGCTTTTCGCGTGTCTTCTCCTTTTCACGCAAAGAAGCGCAAAAGGGAAAAGCGAGAGAGGGAACTAACGGTGCCGCTGTATTTTTTTTCTATTTCGGCGGAAACACTTTGTATTTTATCTCTTCAAAGATCATTTATTTTGATTCTTGGTTCTGGCACTATTTTATTTTTCTTGCATGAATTTCAATCAAGAACTGCCAAGATTCGTGGAAACTGCAATATTTGGCTGGAGTATTGCATTGGCAGTTCGCGTCACACACTGAATGGTTTTAGTCGCGGACCGGGGACTTGTGTTTTTCAGTAGCTCTAGCTGCCTTCGGGAGCTGCCTTTCTTGAGTTACTTGCGCGGCCGAGTTGAAAAACGTAATGCCGTTAAGTTCCGAAACCGAAATCCAAGTCCCCTATAGTTTTACCTCGGCCGCGAAACATACTAAAATATACCACTCTCTCGCCGCTCTCTGCTCTCCGCCGACTAGCTGCATCTCGCTCTGCTGCACGGCGAGCGCGCTGCACTTCTGCTCTCGCGCTCTCTCCGCCTGGCCGCCGGCTCTCTCGCCTCTCTGCGGAAGGGGGACGCACTGAGGTCCTCTCGCTCTGACTTACGTAGTTGGTGGCGCAGCTGCTCTGTGGAACGGGTTTCGTGGGCAAAATTAGGAAATTTGTGCTGGGGCATGGTGACTCGACCTTCTGCTACCCGGTACTTTACTAACAATTTTTTCATTTCGCGTTTTTCCAGATAGCCAAAACCAAAACATCCTTCGCATTGATTTGTTGGACCAAAATCATAGATTAAGGAACTTGGGTACCGTTTTATGATATTCAACAGTTTTAATGAATTAGGAATTGAAATTACATTAACCGGATGATTCGAGGACTACGTTTCTATTTACTTCTTTAATGGGTTAAGGTTTCCAGGAGTACAGTCAGAATTGGTAAGAACTTCATGATAAATTCTAAACAAAAACGGAGAGTATTACTGTTAAATGTTTTAAATTGATGAATAAAATAATGTACAGAACTTTTGAATATTTTATTTGCTTAGAAATATTATACAGATTAATAATTTTAAGATTTAATTAGCTCTAAAGTAATCTTAGGCTCTATAAAAATATATGGCTTATACAATTTCCTTACTTTTATATTTTGGTTTTTTTTTTTTTTAAATATTAAAAAAGAAAACGTGTCTTTGGTGGTCTTTTATCCGCACTCTCATTAAAAATTAGCCCAATCACCTTACGAAAAGAACAAGATTAATATAATTCAAACATTGTAAATCACTTGATAACAGCAGTTCATTGAAGACGCCTGATAAATGGGTCTACAAGGCAAAGGGCTAAGAAGAACGTGACCAGAACTCTCTTCGCGCGAAATAAAGTTGTTGAAATTTGTACAATAAAAATCGGTCTTCATTAATTTGCATCGAACGAAGGAACATTTGCATATGCATAAGGGACAGACCAGGAGGAAGCCCCAGAAAACGAAACCAATCAAGTCAACACCCAATTTTACAAGGAGGACCCAAAATTTCTCTTGCCAGACTTTCAAGTGTCCGCCACGATTCCTTACACAGTAAAGCTTCCTTAGCACTAACTACAATTTTGCAAAAAAAAATATCTATCTGCTTGATAAAAATATATCATGAAATATTTTATTTGACATGGAACAAGATTCAACATTTATAAAATAGAAAATCCTTCTTTACATAAAATGAGATTTTTAAAGCATTTTTATTAAATCTTAAACGTGAGTAAAATCGATTTTTTAGGTTTATAGAAAAGATTATGACTGATTTTTTAATGTAAATATTTACTTTTAGTAAAATCCACTTTTATAACGCCTTAAATGATAACAGTTACTTTTATACATAATTTATGTAATCTTTTTATAAGCTAAAAATTGATTTAAATCTCCAGACATTAATAAAATATATAAAAATTAATTCACCATAAAGAAGTCTAACTGTAATTGCAATATTTAAACAAAAAATATTTCGCGCAATAAATTTGACAGTAAAGTACTCGCACCGGGAGTTTTCGAGACCCGAGAAGAGTGAAAAGTTTTTAAATTAAACACAAATTTATGATCAAACAACGGCAACGGCGAAATAATAAAATGAAAAGGAGCAGTGAGAAGAAAAACCTGCAGGCTGTGGGGCAAAGCCAAACGGCAGCCTCTCGATCGCCGGACCACGTTTAACCCCCTGAAGCCCCCTTCGAGGCCCCCCTGTCTTTTAGAGCCAAGTTAGCACCTGTAAACCGGTTGGCGGTCGGCAGGTAACCGAGAGCTGAGAGCTCCATCTCCGAAAAACAGATGTCCTGCTGCTCCAAATTGAAAGCGCAACATACATCATCCATCCTTTTTGCGTGGACCCCTTTTCCCTTAACCCCCTGGCAGGCCCAGGCCCCTTAACCCGTCGAAGGGCGCCGTGCAGTTTGAATAATAAGACAGCAACAACAAAGAAATTGGGGTCATGTACTTGGCCAAGTCCGCCAGACAGGCAACATCTTTCACTTTGCAGCATCTTCTGCCGATCCTCTCGTATTTTATGCATATTATTCAGTTTTTTTTTTCGGTTTCGACCAGCAGATATAACATTTTTTCTTGGCCCTGTGCGGAGGTTGAAAAACTTGAAAATTAGTCGCGTGGCTTGTGACACTCACTGGGCTCCGAAGAGGGGCTTTTTAAGATCTGGAGGCGGGACATGCTCTTCGTATCGTGAATGGAGCGTGTGTCGCTCATGATCTGTTTATAGTTCAGATGGATGATGTAACGATCAATTGCAACCTGTTGCCGATATTTCTCCGGTGGCATGTGTCGCTTAATTGCTGAACTTGTTATCGGAAAGGCTTATAAAAAATAAACAAGACAATAATGTGTGGGTCTGTTGATGATATGAAAGCATTAATGAAAGTAAACAAAATTTGTGTAATGAAACAGCATTTTGAAGCCTGCAATTTTTATATATTTATGTTAATAGTATGTTTTACATCTCGTTAAAATATTTTTAATAAAAATGTTTTATTTTTATGCACTTAAAAATAAGAAACTTTTTGTTTTTTATTTTTTATTTTGTATCCGAAATATCTAGACTTTTCCTTGCTGGCAGGTGCTGCCCAAAAAAAATTCCCATCCGATTTTTCCCACACAGGATGCAAATGTAACAGAACCGAATAGGAAACCTTGAAACGAAAATTCGATTTCATGCAAAACACAAACGGGAAATCGGAAAACAGAAAACTGGAAGCCCCAAAACGAGTATCGAGGCCTCTCATGAGGATAAAAACGAAGGACGAACATGTGCGCTTCCCACAGACTCTCTGCAGCAGGTACATCGTTTCACAAATCGCCTAGAGAATCCTGCGGGATATCTATCCAGAGAAGGACTCAAAACCTCTTCCCAGGCAGCTCAAAAAACAGCTGCTTTTCGATCTTCAGTTCTTTTACGAGTTTTTAAGATTTTTATGTCTTATGTTTTTACTGTTTCAGGTTGATGGTGGAGGTGTCGCCACTCGAAGATGCGAACTTCACTTCCGTGTGAATTTTCCTGCGCCGGGATTCCGGGATTTCTGGATTTCGCACAACAACAGCTGGCTAGTTAATCCTTTGCCAGTTGTTAGATGCAGAAATCTTCGACTTTCGCTTAATTGGAAGCAGCAGCAACAGCAGTCGATGGCGAAACCGCAGCAGTTGCTGTCTCTTTGTTATTGAATTCGAAACTTATCGGAAATCTTTCTTGGGCCTGAGAACGGAAACGCGACTGGGATCCTTCGGAGCACCCTGTTTGCTAAAAAAGATGAGAAGAAAGAGGGTCAGATCAAATCAAGGATCGCTGAATGCGAGGGTGGATCAGGTGCATTGCATAATCTTTGCCTTTGTATTCCTGCATATCTCATCTGTGGGAATATCTTTCGGTTTCTGGCGGGGGGATCCTCGTGGAACGGAAGTTGATTAGCGTGGGAAGTCCTGGGAGCAAACAGAGTTCTCGAAGGGGTTGCTGATTCCATCCAATTCCGGTGGAGTTCACAAGTTAGGAACCAGTTGATTAATATTTAGGAACTAATAAAATTCATGTTTTCATCCTTTTTTTTAAAAATAATTTTAAAATATTAAATATCCTGTGACCCTGATCTAAGTAGGAAACTTTTGCAGCTTTAATTCGCGGAATCGACAAGATTTCGCTCCACACACACTCATAAAAATAATTTTCTACATTTTAGAAAATCGCCCTAAAAAAATTTTCGTCCTTGAACTGAGAAAAATTTTCTATTTTCACGACAAATTTGCCATAAATTCAAGGCAGGTGACCATAAAAAAATATTTTTAGGGTTAATTTTTCTATTTTTCTAATAATTAGGGCGATTTTTTCCATTTGCTTCGTTTTGACCTTTTCTAAATCCAACGGCGAATTGCCCTAATTTTTTTTCTAAAATTTTTCTAAATACAAGGGCGATTTGCCTTAAAAATCACTCTAAAAGTGTGAAATTCGGTAGCCCAGCGGTCTAATCACTTGCGCTTTCAACTTTGGTATATGAGGACTAAGGTCGTGGGGTTGTGGGTTCGAACCCTGTGTGATTCAACTTGATTTTTATGTTTTTTTTTTTTTTTGTGAACATTATAATACTAAGTACATTTTTTCGTCCGAATTTTAAATTAAAGTAGTCTTTAAACCTTAAAAACGTATGGGAGTTCTGAGTTAAAAGCATACTTTGTGTTTGCGGGCAAGAAAACGGGACTAATTGTCACAGTCGTCAGAAAAAAATATACGGTTTAGTTGCGTTTAGTCAAATTATAACGTACACCTCAAGAAAATAAGATGTGTGCAGAGTTTGTTCGTCGTCTTTCGCGATGGGTCTGTGGTGCAGCGGTAGGACGTAAGACTCTAAACCGAGAGGTCGTGGGTTCGATTCTCGCAATGACCAAAAAAAGTAAGTTGTTTTTTCTCCTCATATTTATTTCCCTAATTCGTTTACAAACATGATTTTTCAGTTCTAACGGCTGTGCTGTATAGATCGGGCCCCCCTCTTAATGCAGCTCCCATATAAGCTACACACCAATACAATAATATGAAACGGTCTCCTCCGCCGGTGTTGTTAATTTAAAGCAGTCCCAGTTCCCAGAATATACACGAATTAAATACATGCTTCCCAAATTCAGTTAAGCATGCTCAAACACGTTTTTTTTTAATTTGTCTAATTTTTTAGGGCATTTGCCTTTAAAAACAGAACACTCGCCCTTAATTTTAGAAAATTACACCTTAAAATTAGGACAAATCACCCTAAAAACAGGAAAATATTTCTCAATTCAAGAAAAATCACCCTAAATTAAACCCAATTTCCATAGGGATTTTTTAGAAAATTTTTCTAAATACACGGGCGAATCGCCAGCGGATACGATTTATGGGCGATTTTCTAAATCCACGGGCGAAAAGTCAGTTTTTTAGGGCGATTTAGGGTAAAAATTTCTATGAGTGCACACGCGCTTTGTCCATTCAAATGGCGATTCCTGGAATTCCATCCGCATGTCCTTGCCCATCAGCTGGACCACTGGCGGTAAACATCCTGTCGTGGAACCCATTCCAACCCGTTTCATTCATGCCCGAGCTCAAGATCGCCATCAGCATTCAAGGCGAATGCGTAAAAGTTTCGCGTAAACAGAAACCGGAAACAAGAGGAGTGGATGCCAAAAAGGAACTTTCGGCAAATTCGTGGGAATTTCGTGGGCCACTTCCTTCCGAGTGCGGGAGTCCTAACAGAGTCCTTTGCTTTCTATGAGCGCGAATCAAATTACGCGTGCTGGCAAATCGAATGGATCTCTGCACTTAAAGAAATTAAATACTTTATGTTAGACAAAAAAGTATGAAAATAAGAAAATTTTAAATATAATTCAAAAAACATTTTCTTTATCTCATTATATTTATTGTTTTTTTTTTTTTAATTTAGGGACACATTCCTTATATTATTTTGCCAATAAACCCTTGGAAAATAATATTCAGAATATAAAAAATATAAAATATATTACATTTTAATATAATAAGCAGGGAACGTAACTGTTATAAGTTTTATTTTAAAAATCACACTTTAACAGTTATTTTCTGATTTGTAAAGTAAAACTCAAAGAATAACTGTTATTTTTTGAGTTTTATAATAAAAGTTGACAAATAACAGTTATTCGTCGTGATCAAAATAAAACTCAAACTTGATTTATGGCGATTTTGTGGGTAAACAAAATTTTACAAATATATAGGTATAAAATATGCGCGGTTGCCTTTTTTAACAAATTTTTAGTAAGTTATAAAAAGCACGGGTATTATGTTTTTTTTAATTATTTCATTTTTTCAAAAATGTCAAGGGAATAACTGTTATTCATAAAAATCAAAAAATAACAGTTATTTTTTGAGTTTTATTATAAAAATCAAAAAATAAAAATCATTACGGATTTGTAAACTACAATGGCTAATAAAAATTGTGGTGTATTTAAAAAATTTTTAGGACCCTTCTAAGTGCGCGATTTTTCTGTATGAAAAATTTACAATAACAGTTATTTTCGTTCCCTGATAATAAGGGCCGTTTTCTCGTCCGCCTACTTTAAATTTAACAAACGGCCGAGAAAACGGCCCTAAATATATTAAATTATATTTTGATTGATTAAATTAAAATTTTGTTCTATAAATTGCATCTAAAATCGTTAAAGGGATATAGATCAATACTTTTTTAAAATTCTTTTTCGGTGCAGTTGAGTGAAGGCTCCATCCATCATCCACATGCTGCTGCCTTTGCCTTGGCTGCTGTTTGTTGTTTTGCACCTTGAGCCTTGACTACTTCCGGTTTGCTGCGCGAAGGACGACAACTACACAGCAGGTAGTTGTTGTTCTGCTGGTTGTTACTGCATCCTCATTGCCGGACATTTCCTGCGGGCCACTGGCCATGCAAATAAGGATGTCGCCATCGCGGCCAGTAAGCAGGACATGCGTTCGCACAGCCAAGCAATCGCTGGGATATTCTGGGCACCACTTATGTATATGTATATATGGCGGGGCCAGCATCAAGTGGCCGCCACAAGTCCTGCCAGCAGGCCGGATGTTGTTGCCATCGATCGATTTGGGAATAGCGAACTTTAAGTGGCCTAAGGATGCTATTTGCTGAGTCGGGAATGCAGGGCATCTCAGCATGTGTGTGGGCAAATATTGCACTATTTACTTCTAGAAACGCTATGTAAAATATAGAAAGGCTGATTTATTTTAAGAAAATTTTGCGTTATTTTGTATACACTTTTTTTAGTATCTATTACTTTTTACATAACGTTAACCATATAACCATACCTCCCCTTGCAAAAATGTGTTTTATTTGGTTAGCAATTAAAAACTTTCGCCTTTGTTATTTTTCAGTTAATTGCCAAAGACAGCGAGCGTTTTCATTGCCATGGCCAGGACTCAAAGGACTAAAGTAAACAACATTAGCCAAAACGGCAAATTGCAGATATGGCCACCAAACAAATGTCTAGACAGGGCAGGACTAAAGTCCCGGTGCTGTGATACACCTGCCCAGGTAGTAAAATTAATCATCATAACGATTAAAGGGGGAGGAACAGGATCTGTAGTGGGAGTTCCCCGGGCAAACGCCTTCGATAAGAAACCGTATTGCAGAACTACGAAATAATTACGAAAATGATTATCTTCAAACCGAAATGATTGCGCAAAAAATAAAGGAAAATTCTTCGGCTTCGAGGGACATGCTTCCCTTTGATAATGGAATCTGCCGATGCTCAGCAGGTTGCCGAGTAGAAAATAAAAATATGCCGAAATCTTTTCAAAAACAGCAGTACGTGCCCTTTTTTTTGGACGTGGAATGTTCTAGGCATTTGTACAGTTCGGATTCTTTACCTACTAGAGATAGTTCTATGGGTGGTTCTGAACATGTGTTGGACACAGGCCAGGCACGCACTTAGTCTTACGATAAGATATTTGAATACCGGCGACAAAGAGATCCTTAAGTAAAGTACAGTTCGAATGGTTTCAGTTGTGAAATCAATTAGTATATATCACTCTGCCCGAAATTTCTTTGAAGTCAGTTTAGGTAGTTCGCCTGAAGTTTAGCTGAAGTGTTTGCAGTAAAAGATGGCTGATACTCAGAAAGGCATATGGTTTTAAGTAAAGGAACACTTTAAATAATAAAGAGTTTTTCTAAATTTCGATAGGAAATCAAATCCGGTATATTTAAGCAATTTTAGTTCAATAAATATTTTTAGAAAAAGAAGTAAATCAAAAAAGTCGGAGATAACATTTAAAATATTTTTACAATTCCAACATATTTTATAAGATTACCACTCCTAACTCATTTTAAACAGCTAAAACTCGATGACAGCTACAATTACGGATGATATTATACCCAAGGAACAAGTGCTGCAATCGCAACTGAACCATCCATTCAGAAGTTCTGAATCAGAACCGACTTGTAATCAGACAGTGGAATATCTTTACCATACGCACTCGAGCAGGTACAGTTTCGTTACGCCAGCTCCACCAACAATAACAATTACAATAACAACTACAATAACAATAATAATAATGAACAACGAATGTCAAAGCCAATAAAGAGCAAAAGAAAAGAAGTCAACAACATCATCATCCGCATCAACGTGATCGTGTCAGGTTTTTTCTCCTTCACGTGGAGTCAGATAATCAGCCCGCATAAATACAAATTAAAGTGCAGCCAACTTACGGTTAATATATGCAACAACAGCGACAACAACAACAACAACAAACGACAACATCACCATCACAACAGCAAAGTTAAATAAAATGAGAAAGAAATAGCATAAAAATTAAATTTGTCGCGTGTTTGGTCGCCTGCTGCTTCTGTCTCCCTTCTTTTTACCATTTCCCCAACTTAAAACTGAAAACTAAGGGGGCTAAGGGGGCTAAGGGGGCTAAGGGGGCTAAGGGGGTCTGGAAAGGGTCTGCCAAGGTAGCTGGCCCCAGCATTCATTGCTAATCATGGTAATTATGGCAATGAAAAAGTTGCCAAGCCAAAAAGCAAGACGAACAGCAACAGCAGAAGATACTCGCAAAAAACCAGCAAACTGACGAAAAAACTGCAAAAATAAATAAGAGCCGAAACTGGGGAGCAGTGCCCTAGGATCGCTAAAGGGTATCACAAGTTATATGGACAGTATGATAGAGCAAATAAAACTGGGTGTACAATATTATAATTATAATAATTAAGGCTTAAGTCTTAAAATTATCGAATGATAAATCTATTTGATCTTATATTTTTCAATTATTTGATAAGGCACTTTTAATAATCAAATCCCTTGGTAAAATGTGTTATTGAAGGACTATACCTCACCTAGTTTAATAAATTTGAGTTATGCCAAGATTTAAGTATTAATTAATAAAGTAAAGAAACATAGCCGATTAAACAATTGTTATATAATTATAAACAGATTCTTATTTAGTTTTGAGGATGAAATATTATTTTTAGGGAAGCAATCGGGATATATCCCGAAGATATATCTTTAGTCAATCATCAGAAAGATATCGAAAATTGCCATTACTATCATTTAGCTTTGAAAATGAAATATTATTTCTAGAAAGCATTGGGAATATCTTTTAAGGGTGTCCAAAGGTCCGTCAATCTGTTCTCGACTACCCACTAGTATTGCTTTTCCCCAGGGCTGCTGCTCTCCAGCTCTCGTCTGATAAACAATGAAAGAGGAACAACAGTAAATACACCTGTTGACGGGCCGTCGATGTGACTGACTTGTGGCTACGCAGGCGCAACAACACGACTTCTCTTCTCTGCTCGTCGGTTGGGAGAGCTGGGGAAACGGAAGTTTATTCGCATAAGCACAAACACCGGATGCAGCTTGCTTCCAGGACACTGACGAAAGTATCGGGAACAAAAAATTAATTTCGACTTCAACAACAGGTTGGAGCTGGAGTTAAGGTGAAGTAAATTATTTTTTGGCTCCTTCGGTGGGGAAACCGAACCCGAACCCGTTTAGGCTTATCTCTGCGTACATCCCCGAAAATAAAGCGAGCGAAAATGTTCAATTTTGGTTAATCTCCCTATAAAATGAGGGGCAGCTGCCGAGAGATCTGCGACTGAGTCTTTTGTAGATCGCCACTGGCAACTTTCCATGGACTTAATCTTTTTGATATTTTGCCAAAACTGATTTTTCATTATCATAAATGACAAAATGCATTAAGTGCCGCTGCAATCGGCTGCCGGTGAAGGGAAATATTTTGATATATCATTTAATATTTCTTTGCGGCATATCTGGGTCAGTGATTAAGATTTTTAAATGCCAATTATCAGCGCCGGTTTGCGCGTCGAAAGAATTCCGCCGCCCGACAAGTCATAAAATAAAATATATATAATATTTCAAAATTGCTGCCCCTTTCGGGAAGAAATATTGACAAAGCTTAGGACGCAGACAACTCTGGACACTGGGGCTCGGGTCTTTTGGCTCGTGCTAAGCTTTTGCAAAATGCCACAATCAATATTGGAGTTTCTATATTCACGTATCGACATTCCGAGAAATATTGGGGTTAAGTTCAGTTTCGCCGCGAATGCTCAGGTAGCCACGCAAGTCGGACTCTGAAAAATATATAAAAATCCCATGTCCCGATAAGGTCAGCGTTCAAATAAGATAAGATAATGAACTGCACAATCTAAGCAAATACAAATCGAATATGGAATGTTGAAAAGTTTAAAGAGTTCCTCGTAAATACGTTTTTGTACGTTATCAATCCGCCGGGGCAGCTGTTACCTTCAGAAGATAACCCAAACAGGCACGCGCTATATAGTCAGAACCCATCCGATCCTATACGATCCCATATCCGATCCGAACTGTTTGCTCAGTGGTGCAATAAAAACTGTTTGCCGTATCCTTCCGCTTGGACATCTGTCGCAAGGATATGCGCATTTTATTGCTCCTTCGTTTTATGGCTCTGATTATGCCATTTGAAACTAAGTTGCGCCTCATTAAGAGTTCGCTCAGTTTTATTGGTTATGGCTAGTTAAATTAAAGTATTTTTTCAGGACTTTTACGGCTGTGTAAGGAGAGACAGTTGACAGCTATAAACGGGGGTGATCTTCATTAAATTGATATTCCTTAATGGACCACCTTGGAAAATGCATAAATATTTCAATTAGTTTTATAGTTATTAATGGTTATAAAGGACTCGTCATAAGGTCTATCGATCCAGATAATGCAAATAATTTTTAGAACTAATTGAAGTTAAATGGTAAAGCAAAATATGTATCGAAATGTTTAAAACAATTTTTTACTTGATCTTAAAATGTATTAATTTTTGAAAAAATGTCCATATTTGGTGTTATAGACAAAAAAGTTTAGAAAGAGGATTCAAAATTAACGTTTGAGGCAGTTTACTGGTTGTATTGGTAGTTTTGCTATAACAAAAGCCAAGATATAACATTTAAGATATCCCTTTCAGCAGCTCTTCTTTATAAGATTCTGAAATTCTGCAAAGGAGACCACAAAGATGACTGCAAGCTGTGTTTGATATTGATACCAAGACAGTAGCCCGGACAATAAGCCATAAAGTCAGACAAAAGATCAACGTTAGATCATAGTCTCCCCCAACTCATTCCTTGCGATTCCTTGGCATCCCATTCCTTGTTGGCCATTCTTTTATCCACCCCTGAGCAGATGAGCCGACGCCTCCGATCCTGTCGTCAATGGCAGCCCAACTTCTGATCGAGTTTACGTCCTCCTTTGTATCGGAAAATGTTATACATTTCACATTAGATTTTTTTGGCCCCTTTGTGTCCGACTGACTGACTGCCTGTCAAATTCTGGCCTTCTGTTTATTGCATTTTGTGGTCGATCAGCGAGCGATAAGATATTTTGTGGGGCTGGGACTCAGTAGTCTATCCATAATTACAAGGATAATCGCCTGATTGGTTATCCATCATGTAATATTTCAATTTCCCTTAGGGTTTTATTTTATGAAGTGGATCATCGATCGATCGCTTGAGTGGTTGGCTAAGTGTTTGCATCTTGCACTTTGATATGGATAGCTAGATAATGGACGGGCATAATGTGAGATCAACTACACTCATAGAAATTTTTACCCTAAATCGCCCTAAAAAACTGACTTTTCGCCCGTGGATTTAGAAAATCGCCCATAAATCGTATCCGCTGGCGATTCGCCCGTGTATTTAGAAAAATTTTCTAAAAAATCCCGATGGAAATTTGGTTTAATTTAGGGTGATTTTTCTTGAAATAAGAAATATTTTCCTGTTTTTAGGGTGATTTGCCCTAATTTTAAGGTGTATTTTTCTAAAATTAAGGGCGAATTTTCTGTTTTTATAGGCGAATGCCCTAAAAAATTAGACAAATTAAAAAAAATCGTGTTTGAGCATGCTTAACTGAATTTGGGAAGCATGTTTTTTTTTTTAATCGTCTATATTCTGGGAACTGGGACTGCTTTAATTAAACAACACCGGCGGAGGACACCGTTTCATATTATTGTATTGGTGTGTAGCTTATATGGGAGCCGCGTTAAGAGGGGGGCCCGATCTATACAGCACAGCCGTTAGAACTGAAAAATCATGTTTGTAAATGAATTAGGGAAATAAATATGAGGAGAAAAAACAACTTACTTTTTTTGGTCATTGCGAGAATCGAACCCACGACCTCTCGGTTTAGAGTCTAACGTCCTACCGCTGCACCACAGACCCCTCGCGCAAGACGACGAACAAACTCTGCACACATCTTATTTTCTTGAGGTCTACGTTATATGACTAAAGGCAACTAAACCGTATATTTTTTTTCCTGACGACTGTGACAATTAGTCCCGTTTTCTTGCCCGCAAACACAAAGTATGCTTTTAACTCAGAACTCCCATACGTTTTTAAGGTTTAAAGAATACTTTAATTTAAAACTCGGACGAAAAAATGTCCTCAGTATTATAATGTTTACAAAAAAAAAAAAAACATAAAAATCAAGTTGAATCACACAGGGTTCGAACCCACAAAACCACGACCTTAGTCCTCATATAGCAAAGTTGAAAGCGCAAGTGATTAGACCGCTGGGCTACCGAATTTCACACTTATGGAGTGATTTTTAAGGCGAATCGCCCTTGTATTTAGAAAAATTTTAGAAAAAAAATTAGGGCAATTCGCCGTTGGATTTAGAAAAGGTCAAAATGAAGCAAATCGAAAAAAATCGCCCTAAATATTAGAAAAATAGAAAAATTAACCCTAAAAATATTTTTTTATGGTCACCTGCCTTAAATTTATGGCAAATTTGTCGTAAAAATAGAAAATTTTTCTCAGTTCAAAGGCGAAAAATTTTTTAGGGCGATTTTCTAAAATGTAGAATATTATTTTTATGAGTGTAGGCAGCTGAGGTAACACGATGATCATAGGTATATTTGATAGGGATTTAGGTCAGCGATGAAAGAACCGATGGGTTTGAACAATTAATAGAGTACAGTCTAGCCAAAAGCTGGTTCTTATACGAGTTTTTCTGCCTTCATAATTATAAAATGTACAAAAATTTAAAAATAATTGAATTGTTTCTACATAGATATTTTTTTAAAATGAAATAGCAGTTATTTTTTTGAGCCACAAGGATTCTTCGTACTGCAGATCCAAATCATCAGATGAACCTTCAGATGCTTAACTTCAAATTTAGCTAAATGATTGGAGCAACCATCGGAACACCTCAATTGAGGGAAGACGAGCGACCCTTGGCAATCTTCCCGGCTCCAAATTACTTTACGGCTAATCGTTTTGTGCGGCAACCAGCAACAAGGGGAAAGATAAATGGAAAATGAAAAAAACAACAGAGTGAAAAATAGAACATATTGCTGAAAAGCTCGTAACAGGCGCAAAACGTTGCCGGCCTGACCCCGAAGGCAACCCCAGCGGCAAGGCAAGTTGGTGCCACAGAGATCCCCATCCCATCCCACGACCAGGTATTCAGCCATGGCCACATCCACATCCCGATCTCTGCCAGAGACAACAGTTGGTGTCTGACAGCAACCTGACTCTCTGATCAAACTGAGTCCCGGACTCGAACTCAAACTAAAACTCAAACTCGGACTGTGTGAAATTGCCAATGCGCATGCGCGCAAACAATAACAACAATTTCCACATTTAATGATAATAATGACGGCGATAATAGTCCGAAATTAGTTAAACACGAATTATAACAAAACAAAACAAGAGGAAATGCTAGGTGGAGGCACCGAATGTGGGAATGCCCTGATAATAAAGCTTTTAATATGGTTATTAATTAATTAGAATACAATAAAAAATAGTTTGGAGCTTTGGCTTTCATATAGTTTCAATTATTTTAAGGAATTAAATACTTTGTTATTTACCACTAAAAATACTCTAATGTAGTCTCTATTTATATAATTAGTTAGTTAGTTAACAACTCCATAATCAAAAGCTAGAACCCTATATCATAAATACTAAAAATAGTACGCAAAATGTTATTTGATTTATTGGAACCCATTAATATTTCAAATTGCGATCCCACGAGATTGTCCTTTTATAAATAGTAGTATAAAAAGGCTAGGCCACCATATAATACATATTTTAGCAAAATTTGTGTTTGATTTGTTAAATTTTAAATATATTTCCTTATATAAATATTGTATTTATAAATGCAGTGAATTTCAGAGTAACCTATACCAACTCCTCGCTAAAAGTCTGGTACCCTTAGCAAGAGTATAACCAGGAGAAAGATAGCCGGGACTTGAGATGGAAAAGGGTGCTCTGGATCAGCTATTTGAGGCCTTAAGTGCCGCCAGCTGTTGCCCAGAGCGGAGAGCTGGGAGCTTCGATCTGCGAGCTGCGAACTGCGAACAGCGAGCGAGATTGCTTTAGCCGACTTTGGGCCCAACTTAATTTGGCTCAGGTGGCGCGCATTCATGGAACAAATTTATAACAATTTCCAGATCAGCATGAAAACAGGGACCGAAAAATTGCTAAAGGGTTACTAGGCAATCCGGCAATATGTCCATTAGCGGAAGCATTCATCTAGAAAACAACACGCCCATTATAAAGTGAGGGAATTATTATTATTCTGGCCATCGAAGGGTCGGT
This sequence comes from Drosophila takahashii, assembly GCF_030179915.1. Taxonomy (NCBI): domain Eukaryota; kingdom Metazoa; phylum Arthropoda; class Insecta; order Diptera; family Drosophilidae; genus Drosophila; species Drosophila takahashii. Next base: position 22,374,829 of record NC_091681.1, read on the forward strand.
CCACTACACTCGCGTGTATTTTTGTCACGTCCGAGTCAAGAATTTCCATTTAGCTACTTTATGACATACTTATTGCATTTACGATTTGCCTCCCCACCCTTTGACCTGCGCGAGGTTGACTCTGTCAAAACGAACTTTGAAGTGACCGCAGGGGCGGACAAGTCGGCCTATTAATGGGGTTTTACTTTAACGATTCTACGTGATGATCTGCTCAACCGGACTGTGGACCGATCTATCCGTCTATCTCCCAACTGACCACACACACAACTTCTCCCAGTGAGCCACATCTATAATCATCGAAATGATATCAAGAAGCCGGCGATGAACACAATTTATGTGTCAAAACTGAAGTGAAGGGAGACCTCCCACTTGGAGGAAAAGTAAAAGGCTAAGGGCCGGTTTCTCGAGTGCCGGCTAACATTTCTCGAACAGATAAAGTCCTTGCTAAGGCATTTTGGCTTTCTCGAGCATAAATGTGAGAGCTAACTTTGACAGGGACTCGGAGTCCCTGTTAAGCGTTTTCGGCTCGATAGAATGACAGCTGATTTCCCAAAGCCAACTATGAAGAAGAAACGAAATCACAGCTGACTTTTCCTTTGAATTATACCCAAACAGCTGATGAAATAATCGAAGCAAGCCATTATTTGCGCTTCACAGCACAATTCTGTGCGTTAACAGCACTCTGTAATTGTTTCTCGTTCAGATAAATTAAAGTAGTCGAGAAAGCGGATTTGCTTTTACGAACAGTTTATCTGGTATTTAAGTTTTTCGAACAGATAGCTATCAGGGACTTTGACAGGGACTCGAGAAACCGGCCCTTAATCGATCGAAAATATCATTTGGAATTTTCATGGGAAGTAAGCTAAAGAAAAAGTTCTTAAGTTAAGGTTGTTGAAAAACGAATCAAATAGCTATTAAAATCCAAAAAAAATTCAATTAGGAAAACAAAATAATATTTAAACGTAATTATTATACGGATTCCGAGGATAAAAGTATTCAATTAACAGAAACAGAATTTTAGGTGAGATATTTAATTTCCAATTTTGCACTTAAAATTTTCTTGGTATTTCGCAATTTGAATTCCACTTAAAGATCTCTTGGAAATGTGTGCGATTGCTTGTTATTTGATAACTTAATTTAAGAAATTTACCAATGAAATAATTTCGAAAATGAGTTGCTTCTGTTTAGCATTCGATACCCAGTGAGCGAACATGTCGAACAATTGCAAATAAATTAGTGAAAACTAATACGAAACGAATGAAAGGAAAAGAAAAGAAAGAATTTTCGCTATGCGCAAAAAACAAAAGAAAGAAAAACCTGAAACAAAAGACGGCCAGAAATACAGACGTGGAAACCGCAAAATGACAAACGTAAACGGCACCGCAGGAGGCCTCATGATGCTAGCACGCAGGCAAGCAGGCGGGCGGACCTTCAGGACACCAGAATCCTGGGTGGGTTGAGCCCTGAAACACCCACAACCGAACCGTGATTCGTGTCCTGCCCGCCTTTGTTTTTGCCAAGGGTCCAGACACATGCGGCGTTGCAGGCGGCGCTGTAACAAACCACTTGGAAGGACGAATGTAGGGGCCTGGTCACTGATGCTTGACCAGAAGACACACTGAGAGAAAATACAGTCTCAAAATAAAAAAATTGCAAATTATTAAATTTTTGGAAATTTAAGTCATGCCCAAGTTAATACTTTCTGTTTTTTTTAATTATTATTTTGTTCTCAGATTTAATCTTCTCTGCTTCTTTTATATCTTATAATTCCCAACCCTTTATTCTAGAAAAAGTTATATCCTCTTCTCATATTTTATTTTTATTTAATTTAAATATTTTAAAAAATTGTGTTCTTTTGCATATTCTACGGAATTTTCAAGACGTTTTGAAGTCCTAGATTGTACTAGAATTATTTTTCAGTGCACTGACTTAGGTTACCATTTAGTTCCGTTGAAAATCAAGCAGTGTCCAGGTTTGTCCATATGTCAGCAGCAGTTGTTTGAGTCGTCCTGGCTACCGATATGGATATTGATATCTTTTCGCCGGCTGTCCCTAGTTATTCACTGCCTAATCTTTGTTAGTTTCCTTTCGGGTTCCTGTGCAATTGTTCAACTTGCTGACAACTTTCGGCAAATTGCCACTACTGCAGGACACAGACCAGAGATCCTGGCAGATACATATCTCGAAGAATCTTTTGGCTTGGATACTTTGTTAACCAAATTTACACGCGACAGGCGGCTGCAAGTTCTTGTTGCACGGCTGCAAGTTATCAGCTGAAACTGATCGCCCAGGCAACCTGCAAACTGTCCAAGAACCAAAAGAAACCCTTCTAACTAAGCTCAAAAATTCAATTTCGACCAGCTCCAAATCAAAGGTGTTGCTTGACCCTTCAGCGAGGGATACTTAACCAGAAAAAAAAAGAAAAGGGTAGCAGCCGAGAGCATCTGCCAATGAATGCGTAATGACCAACTGCCAAAAAGTAGTGAGGGAAAGGACTCCGAGACGGCTAATGAACGACGATGTTGAAAATCTACAACGTGTCTAAAAAAGCCGAAACCCTTGCGCTTACAGATGCCAACGAATTATATGCCAACGGGTTGGACACGAGAAGGAAAAAAGAACCGAAAAAACGAAACGAAAACAAAACAGTTGCCGAAGGGTTCGAGTCAAAGTCAGTCAAATGATGGCATGGCGCAATTATCGAGGCGGGTTAGGGATTTACCACCTGGAGTCTTGGATCTCTTGAGTATCTTGACCAGCCGGCTAGAGCCACCAGCAGCCGTTTTCCCTGCACTCTGAAAAACTGTGAAAATACATTCTCTTTTAGACAAATAGATATTTTATATACCCCCAAGAAAAGTACCCAACGTAGGTCTCTTTAAATTTTATTAAATTTTACCAATAATAAGACCTTTAATTTCTATTTTATATTATTATAGGAACTTTATATTATTATGGGAACTATTTATTATGAAAATATGATTACTTTATAGAAATAATTTATTGCCAAAATTTATAAATGCAAAAGAATGACACCTATAAGAACCAGAATAAATGGATTCGAAAACATTGGTTCCATAGAAATTTTTTAACTCATAGGCTTTCTTTTGTCAAAATGTGTTGTTCGTATAAACGCGAACTATATGAAATTCATTGTTTCTCTGAGTGTGACTGATCCCGAAAGGGTTTAGTCTTAAATTTAATTGAGCTGTATCTGTATCCAAGAATCGATTCGAGTTGGCATCTGCGGCGGAGTGACCTCCATCTCCATCGTTATCTCCATCCCGCTTCCACTCTCTCTCTCTGTGTCTCTAAGTGGAACAAATGCCTAGCACAGGGCACGTGCCCAGCTTGACTTCGAAGATACTGTATCTGTATCCTCGGCAAGGAGCGTCAACTGTACTAGGGATCGTCCTTGCAGCAAGCGGCTTGATGTTGGCCATAAACAACAGCGACTGACACCAGGTGCTAGCTGGACAGCATTTTCTTGGTCTTATCAGTCCTCGGTCCTCGGTTTTTGGTCCTTTTGTCCGGTTTCGAGTGCTTCGGCGCCCATTGTACTACTCTGTCGTCGCCCGCTTTGTCCTGCGCAGCGAGCGTGTCCTTGCATCTTGGCCTATTGTTTTGATTCATTTTGTCAAATTTATATAAAATTTATTACGACTCACGAAGTCTGCGCGGTTCGGCTAACCGAAAATCTTCATTTAATGGTGTCAAAATATGGAATCGCAGACTTTCGTCGTCAGTTTATGGGGGAAAATCTATTGAATCTTATGGGATGCGATGAAAGGTTGGGTATCATTGAATAGGACATTGGATCATGGTTGGTTGGTTAAAGATAGAGCACAGGATGTTATAAGGAATTTCCACGCGGGAGATTTATATAATCTAGTGATACTTGGGGATCGGTATATGACAAAGATTCCAGAGGTATATTAAGTAAATGCTTGTATTGAAAGGAATTTTCTTAGCAGGGGGCTACCTAGATTTTTGATCTGGAAAATTCTCTTCATTTTCCTTACAGTTTTTACTACAGCCATATCACATGCACTTCTTAAAACGAGCATTAGATTAATATCCACCATCTAAATCCTTGAGATAAACTATAATCACCCTATTTAAAACATGAAGCAAAGAAAATTCTTTAAATTCTTGATCGATAAGAGGATAAGAGGCATTAGCATCGAAATCCCCTAGTTAGAACGTCTAGATTTACGATAAAAACTATTTGCTTGCTAATTAGTGCATATCGTTAGCAGAAAATCTACAGGGAGACACCCAGAAAGACCAGAAACGTAAATCCACCGCCAGGCTCAAATATCCTTGCGAATATTTAAGCCGGCCAAAGGTCAGTTCGGGCCACAAAAGCACGTGCCATTGTCAGAGTTCCAGGGCAGGTGATGCGTAAAATACCGACTAGACTGAGGTGCCCCATTGTTTGGCCCGAAACACCCACAGTGCGTGCACGTATGCAAATATTTTCAAAGAGCCGGGGCAGCTGCAAGATGGCTAGAAACAATAGGGAAGCAACAGGCAGGATCAAATAGGGACCAGGACCAGAACCACGGCAAACAAAGGTGAAACGCACTGAACCTGCTGGCCCAAAGCCAAAGCCAAGGGATAATTTCTTTTCGGCCTCCCTACTGTTTTTGAGGTATTTGCATTCGGCCGAGCCGAGGTCAAATGAAGTGGCCAGAACAGATGTGTTTTACTTCTCAACTCTGGTCTATTGCACAACATAAGAGCGGTGTGGTTAATACCAGGAAAAACATTCACACATCCACCTTGTTTGCGTAAAAAAATCACGCTTAAGTGTGAATCGCTTTTCGATGGGGATTTATTTCCCTATAATAGAAATGTTCTCAGAAAGGATTTTGTCCAATATCACGTACCTTCAAAGAAAATGGAAAAATACAAATTAATCCAGGCAGATGTATTTTTTCTTTGCCTAAGATTCAACATTCAAATTTACCAACATCTATAACCCTTTCGATGGGACAAATGTAACAAATCAATCTGGAGCATCGCAGTGAAAGGATTTCTGCACTCAATGCAAAAGAATAAACATTTCTCTGTCATGTTTGCGTAAAATTCAACGGGATTGAACAATCGTCAAATGTCACAGACAAGCTGCAAAAATTTCAATTGATCGATAGAGCCAGCCGATTGTTTGAAAGGCTTGATATCTATATGGAGGTAAATGAAGGCAATTTTCGCCCTTGACATCAATGGGTTAATTCAGTTGCTTGTTTCGCTATCGCCAAACAATGTGGGGGCGCTAGATACAAATACAGCTGCCCATGAATTCATGCAAAATTTTCTAAAAGGGATTTATTGTCAATAGTTGAGCTACTTATTGAGCAATGCAAACATATGATTGATAGGAAAAATAGAGCTGAAGAAGAAGGGAGCTTAGAAGGTCTTAGAAAATCATCACGAATTCGGAAGTTTATGATTGTTATATTTATCTTGGTATTATCTCTAAAAAATATTCATGATAATTTTAGTATCAACACTTCTATTAATATTTCATGTTTTTATACGATTTATGAATGTATTTAAAAGTCGCCAAATAAAAAAAGATAAGATTAAAAGAACTTAAATATTTGCTTATAAAGTTAGGATAATAGGTACAATGTACATCTTCTTCTAAAAGTTGGTAAATTATTTTTATGGGAAATGGCTTATAGACATTTCACCACACCTATCTGAAGATCTTTTTGGACTTCGCCTACTTTCAAAATTAACCAAACTTGACCGGCATATTCTTGGGGGCCACCTGAATTGAATATGAAATGAGAACCTGGTTTATTTCCAGAAGCATTGAATCATCGCATGGCGAGGCAAGAAAGTAAACTTCTCTTCAGTTCTCCAGGCACCCGCACTATTCCGGAATAATACCCCGCTGGCAGAGGTCTTTCCCTCGACGATGATTCCTTGATTCCTTTCAGCCGAATAAGATTTTGTTTTTTAACAAAAAAAGAAGATCACAAAGAGAAAGAAGTCGGCCAGCATTGTGCGTTGTGCGTGGAGGACAATGCTCCAAAACTTAAAAAAAAGAGGACGAAGGACGAGAACAGATCATGCGTGGTGTTATGTACGCTGTTTGCAGCCTGTTGAGGAAACATCTGCCCCGCTCAATTTTTTCTCTCCTCTTCTTTTTATGCCTCGTCGTCTTCTTGTTGTTCGTCTTCTTGGTATTGTTGCTGTTGCTGCCGTACGCACGCAGGACCTCTTGGAACAGGATACTTACAAAAAGCAAAAGCAGTAAAATTAAAAAAATAAGAATGCACTGAGGAAAATCTGTACTATTATAATCAGCAGAGTAATATATTAAAAATAACAGATTGAAGAATTTCTATACTAAGAAAGCATCTATTAAATTGAACTATGTTTTTTAATGATTCTATTATTTTTATATATTTTAGTAAACATTTTAAAATTCCCATTGTAATTTCCCTTAATTTTTACAATTAGTTTCTAGAGGTTAAGATCCTGGTTTACCATTATACAATTTATGGTATATATTTTAAAATTCAAACCAAAACACTTTTTTCCCAGTGAAGTTTAAAGCGAGGGCAGGCTGTACATGTGCTCTGCACTTAAGGCCGTACAGTCCTCGAAAAAGGACTCGCCTGTCATCTAGGAACAATGTCAAGGTCAAGCGGAGCGCGTGTCCTTCCCCGCCTACGACAATTTCCGTCGCTGTTTTTTAATAGAAAAAATCTCTCAATTTAGTAAGGCACACGCAGGATATGCGTATCCTGCTTTAGTTGCATGTGCGGCATGTGCTCCTTCGCCTGCAGCTGTCACTGGCAATGATCGTCCTGTCACTTCATCCTTTGGAGCGCGTGCGTAGTCTGAAAAGAAAACTAATAACAAAAAAGGTGGCCAGCAAGTACAGTGAATGGGGAAAAAATGATTTGATATTTTTTAGTCTATTTCCTGGGGCCCAGCTCAGCTGCCGTCAATTAACATATGTATTGTCCCGCGCCCACATAATGTCCTCGGTCAGCAGATGTCTCTCCGCAACCTCTCATATATAATATATATTTCAATTCAACTTTTGACAATATTTGGCTTCTGCCAATCCTTTCGCTCTGCCTGCCGACAATTGCCTCCGTTTGATGCAAACCCATCGCACAATGCCGGGATTATCCTGGAGTCCTGGCCAATCCTTTCATTGTTGTTTAAATTTTGATACGCTGCCTGTGTTTGCTCAATGGCCTTTGACAATTTCGCAACTGTTTGGAATTTGATTAAATAGGGGACATTATTTTGGCAGATGGTTTCAAGGGGACTGGGTGAAAAATCAGTTCAGGCTTCGGTCTGCTAAAAGAGTTAGATCATTATTTGTTTATGGATTGAAATTAAAACAAAACAATAGATTAGTCTGGGAATGCATTATTCAACAGCTTTTTTCGATCTTAATAGATACAAGTTATTATCAAACAAGAGAGAACGCTATAGTCGGGTGCCCCGACTATCAGATACCCGTTACTCAGCTAAAGGAAGTGCGAAGGAGGAGATAAAAACTTTGATCCGCCGTAACTTTTTAACGAATGGTCCGATTTAAAAAATTTCTTCTACATTTCGATAGGTATTGATAAACACCACAAAACTGCATTTTTACTTTTCCGAAATATTGAAATTTTTAAAATCGTATATTAGCGATTGTGGGCGTTAGAGGGGGCGTGGCACCCTTTTGAAACAAACTTGCGCTGCGTAGGAACTCCTAGAATCTGCATGCAAAATGTCAATCTTCTAGCTTTTATAGTTTCCGAGATCTCAGCGTTCATACAGACAGACAGACGGACAGACAGACGGACAGACGGACAGACGGACAGACGGACATGGCTAGATCGACTCGGCTAGTGATCCTGATCAAGAATATATATAGTTTATAGGGTCGGAAACGCTTCCTTCTACCTGTTACATACTTTTGCACGAATCTAGTATACCCTTTTACTCTACGAGTAACGGGTATAAAAATACATAATTAAAAAATAAACTTAGCTCCATAAATCAATGTAGGTACTTCAAAAATATAATATCAATCAACTTTATTATTCTTCCCCCCAGATCGACCAAGCAACCATTCCAAGAATTACACCTTATCGCTATTAAAAGGTCCTTCAACATCAAGATACCGTATTTTCATGGATCATAACTCAAAAATTTCTTATCACACAATTTGTTAAAAATTCGAATTAGGTCAGGACGAAAAAATCGACCCAGTGCGATTCAAAAGAATTTCTTTAATTTCCAGGCATTTATCGATCAGCAAGACATTTGTTTTCCTTTTTTTATGGAACACGCTCAGGTGAAATACACACATTTAGGCGTATCGAACCCCCGGGCGGACTGACCATGTCCTGGAGTTTCGTCCTTGGCCAAGTCCTAATCTCTAATCGCTCGTCACGCTGGCAAAAGAAAAGAGGACGACGCTGGCAGGACTCATTTTAGACGCTTTAAACCGGCGATAAGCATCGGCAGGTTCAAGGAAGAAGAGTAGGAGCAGCAATAGCAGGTAGTCCTGCCCCATTGTCCTGCTCACGATTTTTTCGTCCTGGCCAGCAGCCGGCCCCTGGCAGCCGGCATTTAAAATGTTGCAATGTGCATTGTATAATTTATATCATAATTCTCCATGCATTGTGTCCCTACTTTATGGCTGTCCTGCAGCTTTATCCTGTTGCTTGGGCTTATCTTGATTTCAATTGTTGCTTTACGGGACAAGAAATTTTTGTTGCTCTTGTTTTTTTGTAAATATACTTTTTTACCAGATAAAATTGAGACATTTGGAAGTGGTCGTGTTGAATTTACAATTTAATATCATTGAAAATACTTATTTAGTTCCGATTTTGTTTTTATCTCTAATGTAAAAAAAATATAACAATCTTAGTAAGGACCGTTAATTTCGGCATTCCTTAAAAAATAGTTATCCTCAAAAAACCAAAACGAAAAGTAGAAAAATCTACAAATAATTTAATACATATATTATTTATTTGATAAAAAATGTACCACAAATAATTCAAAGCTAAAAAGATCTTCAATCTTTCTACAAAATATTTTTCTTGTCTCTTCCGTTTAAGAGAATCGATCCTTTGTTCTTTTGTATTTCCATAAATTTCCCTGCAAATCTCTTGTAATTCCCCTAATCCAATACTCCTATCCAATTATAAGTGCAGGGTGTCATCTTTCCGTCTCAAAAGAGCAAACGACTTCCTTCCGATCATGCAAATTTTCTGAAAGGAAATGGGAAATTTGGATCCAGTAGACCTGTCCCGCAACCTTTTTGAACCTGTAACCGATAGTTTCCTGGGAAAATCTTTGACCCGCCCCGTTGTAATTTGCCGAAATCCGTGATCCCCTAATGATTAGAGTTTGCCAAAGACACAAAAACTTCCGGTTTGGCAAAAAAAAAAAAGAGAAAAAGGAAATAGGAAGCGCCCGATTTCGATTCGGATCGTCGGACAAAAGATGCGTAGGTAGTACAGAGTGAAAAACTCGGTGTACCTGTCACGAACAGCGACAGATGCGTTCCAAGGATCCAGAGATCCTCGTTATAAGGATGCGGAAGCGACGGCCGCGGTTCCGTGCAGCCAGAACCAAAACAAAACCCGAAAAAATAAGAATGAGAATGCGAAAAACAGAAATCAGAAAGCGGAAATAACAGCAGTCCTGAGGACCCGATTCCGATTCAGATTCCAGTTCTGTGCAACAGTTGTCCCTGCACTCCCGAAATCACAACTGTTCCCGGCTTGTTTTGAATTTATTTCCATTTTTACTGCTGCCATGCAGTATGGTTGTATTTTTCTGTGTTTTTTTTTTTGGGTCCGGCATGTGTGAAGAGCATTAAGCATGGCTCAAAGGAGGATGCTGCGGTTTGATAATGTCAAACATGTGTCTGCCAAGCGGCTTTGCATGCCTAATGAGGACGATCCCCGATGCACCGCCGATGGCTGGGAAATATGCCAAGTCCTAACGGCAATCGAACCGGCAGACATGTGGGAAGATTTCGGATCTGATTGAAAATATTCAGCAGTTTTCCATTTCTCTGGCGTCAATGGGGTAAACATTGTAACAGATTGACAAAACTTAATATTTTCGATCTAAAACATAAAATCTAGCAACATAAATCTTATATTTAAAAGAAAATTTGTATTTCTCCCTAATTATTTTCTGCATACCCATAATAAAAGTTGAGCAATTACTCCCGACAATCCAAAAACTGACTCATCCCATTGGGAGCGCCACTTTAGACCGATTCGCAGTCCGCTCACAATTTGGCCATTTGCATTTGTCCAAAAACCACACGAAAATGGAGCAGTTCCAAGCCATTGAAATGCCCGATGCGAATTTATTGCGCTAAAAACCCCAACTGCATGCCTGATTAAAAGCGAGTACCAAAATTAAACGTAACAAGCCGAAAAGATGGAACCAAATTATGCCCAAGGAATAAATATATAAATTGCTGAAATTAATGAGCCATATTTTGTCGCAATCAAATTATAAAGACAAAGGCAGAAATCGAGACAAAGAGAGGCGGCGATTTCGAGGCTGGGAAGCGATCCTGCGACAGGGCGTGATTATTGCATTTTAATGAACAAATTAAAAATCAATGCCCGACCGACCGATGATAACACGTACATTGTACTTAAATTAAACAAATCCACAAAATTTGTTATGGCAGGTTGGATGAAGAGGGGAATGGAGAGGGTGGGGGCTCCAAAGGGAGTCCATAAAGAACTGTCGATCGAACACCGATCGTGAGAATGGAAATGGCGACAATGTCGAATGCCGCCGTCTTCGCCTGCCTCCTGAACCCCATAAATCTTCATAAGCTTGTCACGTTTCCAGTGCAACAGCTACTCGTAAATATCTGCTGGCTAACCACGCTGACGAAGCTCTTCCCCCAAAATACAATAAAAATAAAATAAATAAAAGGAATCTCAGGTATTGAAAAGATTTTGATTTCTAAAAGTCCAGAAAAGTTTAAAATTTAATGAAAAAAAAACACTTTTCAAAAACAAGTTAAAATTTAAAAAATAATACTGTTGATCAATTATAACTTTTAAAAGTTTCCTATTTTCTATTTTTTTATATACCGAAAACGAAATATGGATTTATTTAATTAATTTTATGTAATTACAAAAAAATGTTTTTTTGAGGGAACTTCTATCTTTGGAAAAATAAATTTATTTATATAAACTAAAAACAAAATATTATAAGAATAACCTAAATGCATTTAATTTTTGCTGGTTTTAGTTTGTATTTTAACAGGGGCAAAATACTCTCTATAAAGAGTATAGTAATGCTACTGCTTGCCGGATTAACAATTATTTTGACATCAAATAGCCGCACGCCCGAATCGGACGAGAGTTCTGGAGCTGAAGAGGAGCTGCCGGTCTGAACCCAAGACCGGGTGTCCCGCTCAGCTCCCTGAAGGTAAAGGAAAAGGTAAAGCTAAAGGTAATGGTAATGGTAATAATGGTAATGGTGACAATCGTCCGCCCCACACAACCGAATTCGTGAGTGCGATGGTGATGGTTTGAGGTTCGGTGCTTCGGTGGCTCTGTGACACGTACGCGGCTCCTTCTCTTGGCCAAGATGCTTTCTGGACTACCGTTTTTTGCGCCCGGGATTGACTCTGATTTGGCAGTCGGGACACGTGTGTGTGTGAGCCAAGGCAGCCGACGTCTCGCCTCCTCAATTTGTGGCAGCGTTCAATGAAATTCGGTCGTAAAAGTTGTTGTTTATCGTTAATGTTTTGCATTTCGGAAATGTTTAAGCCACAAAAGGGGGTGAATGTGCAGGGGAAGTCGAGCTTAATGAGTGTAGGAGTTCAACAACTTCTGGTGGTATTTCGAGTTTTGGTTATTTTAAAAGGGTACAATTGAACCATTTTACACTTTTGTAAACTACCACTTAAAAGGTTTTATTTATTTAAAATAAAAAAACTACAGAAAAACAATTTTTCCCTTTTCGAAATTAATCATAAGTACGTAAGGATTTTATTTTTACATCGATTTGTAAATTAAACCGACAGTTTATTTAATTGAGAAAAAATTATCACAATTTATATAAAAATTCCATTTGTATATTTAACACAAAACAAATATCAAAATGAGTTCACCAAATTTACCATTCCTTGTTACAAATCAATTGCTCTATTTGCCCCAACCTAATTCTCACCGAAGATTTCGCTAACGAGTCTATAACTTTCCTAACTCTCCCCTTTTGGTGTGTGGAGAAAACTTTTCCCAGGCAGAAAGCTATCGAAAAAAAAACACAGTCGTCCCTCACCAACTAGTGCGTCTCAAACGCTGACAGGCCCAGTTAGTGGTAGAAGGCAATTGGTAAGCCAAACAAATGCCGACACTGACGGTCCACTCATCCGCGATTGACATCTTCATCATAAATAAAAGTGAAAAACCTGCTGCTACACTTTTTTCCAAAGATCTCAATCTCAATCTGAATGTGGCAAGTGAATGCCAATCAAGGAGACAAACTAACAAACAAACAGACAAGTTGGGGCTGCAATCATATAACAATAACAACGCCATTGACATTACAATTACGCTGATGGCTATTACATACACTTAACTGGGGCCTAATGAAGACATCGTTTTGCGAGGGGAGGACACAACGCATAATTACTCCAAAATATTGCGCCTGTTTGCTAATGGATCGGGCAAATAATCCGGAGTGCAGCTCCTTCAGATTTCCAACGAGACGCATACTTAATTATCGGTGGAACGGCGTGGCACGCCCGCCCCGTTTTGGCTAGGTGTTAACAAATTCATTTCACTCGGAAACTGTAACTGGTTTGCTTTGCAGCTCCATCACGTAGAGTCAGAGCCAGAGCCAGAGCCCCAAGAGCCTTCATCATCGCTTTGGCCTGATGTTTTCCTTCACGGTGGCTATATGGCTCTTTAATCTTGCGGCAGAAGGGGCGGCAACATTATTTGCATGCTGATTAGCCTTCAATGTCAGTCGCCAGACAGGTTGCACCTCACTTTCCCATGGGGCCGGGGCTTTATTTCTCTATCCACCGACTGCTCCAATTTTCAACACTTTTGACGTGACTGTTAATTGATTTAGAGTGCCAGTGCGGGCAACTCCATCTCTCCATCTCTGCATCTCACCATCTCGATCTCCATCTCCATGTTGGGTCTATGATTATAGAGCGCCACTTGCTTGTTATGGCCAACTTTGGCTCTGGCCACTGTAATGACTCGCCGACTTCGTTGCTGCCCGGTAATTGTTGGCCATTTTGCTCTACGTGCCGTCTCATGGGGGGTTCCCCCGGCCAGCCGCTCGCAAATGTTTGCCTAACTGCTCAATCGTGCAGAAATGACAACTTTATTAGCAGTTGGTGGGCGGCAACGACAACCAGATTTACAAGATTAACAATTTATATCAAGAAAAATGGTCAAAGGATCCCATTTTATTCGGAAAAACGTGGGGAAAGAGCTAATTAAATAAGAATGCATTTTATATTTTAAAACAAATTAAAGAATAAAATATATAAATTATATTATATTTTATTAAGATGCGTAGTAAATTACATTTCCACATAACTTATTTAATTGCTATTAAATTTTTTTTCACAGTTGGTTAGTTTTTAAATTTTAAAAATTCTCTAAAAATCATTTTGATCTTAAAAAAATGAAACTCTTAAATTTTTCACCAATACTGCAACCTAGTTTTATGTTTAGGGAAATTCCTAGCAATTTCCAGGGAAAGTCCCACTCCAGTTTATAAGAACACCTTGAAGATGCACTGTACCCACAGTAACTACTCTGGTTACAGCGATTTGAATTCGAGGTTTCCCCAGCAACTGCAGCGCCATGTGCTGGAAATTTCCTCCATCGGGCATTCCGCGAAAGCAGAAATCACTCCAAATGTTCCGACGGTCAGTAAAACAGAGGAACACCTTGCCGGAGCGTCGAATTCGGTACGCCACCATTTTTTAATGCTCGCCGGGAATCGGAGACATGTGCAAGAGCAACAGATTGCCGAGGGGTTTTCGGTATTTCAATATATCCGTAGGTAGGGATGTGCAACAAATGAAACGAATCTCTGAGGGCTGGCAGTTGGTGGTCGCAGCAGGTACTTGGAAGTCCTAGCATAGAAGGATCAGCAGCAGCATCCTGAGTGCAACAGGCTGCACTAGCCCAAATGGATTGCCTGCTTTTTTTAACATGCAGGAAAGATTTACTTTTGTGTTTTGTTCTTGACCTGGCAGCTGCTCTGCGATTCCAGCAAAATGGTTTCAATCACAACACAGCCAGACCATGGATCCTTTTTCTAGACAAGGATCTGTAGGATCTATACTATCTGCTGCTGATGATTTCAAAATCGCCTGTTGCTGCAGTGATTTCTAGATCAATGTTTCCTCATTCCAATCATGCCCTCGTTAAGGTATTCTTTTAGCCGATTCTGCGATTTGGCCAACACCCAACGATTTAAAAGCGTTCAAGTAGTTACAATGCCCATTGGCCTTTTCCATTGAATTTGTCTAGTTCGATTATGGCTTATTTGTATTCGGTTCGGCATTCTTTACGCGATTTTTATGCTAAATAGATAATGTCTGGTAGGCTAATGAGCAGTGGCTATGGTCAATAGGAATTCCAAGTTGTGACTCTTTAAATTTCTAATGGTTTCTATCGAAAAAAAAAAGGTAACAAAGGTGCGTATAAGAACTTTGCGGAATTGTTAAGAATTCAAGTTGTATTTTAAAGATTAAAACAAATTTTAAAAGGGACGAATGTTCCTGAGAAATAAAAGTGAAAGTGTAAAAACTTGACCTAATTACTTTAAAAAGTTAAAATTTTTCGTTACTGTTTTTTGTTTTAAGATATAAACATCAAAATCGTAATGAAACACGGCAAGAAGACATCATACTTAAAGCTCTACCATAATATTTAATCAACATTAAGCCAAATTATATGAATTCAAAGGGAACTGGGCTAAACAACTTTTTAAGGAACAGCTTAAATTTTACTGCTAAATTTTATCGCTCGGAATGTTTGCGGCATGTTGTCGCTCGTTGATGCCACACACGAAAAACTACAAAAAATTAAAGCAAGTACAAAAAAATGAGGAGCAGACGCAAAGTGAAGCCTGATGGTCACCGGCTGCCCGTTGGTTTTATTTTACTGTGCCTTTGTTTTTGGTTTAGGGCCGCGAAGCCAATCAAAATCTGGTCAGTGGCAGCAGCAGCAGCGGCAGCAGCAGGTTGAAAGTGGACTTTTAGGGCATGCATAAATAAATGATCAGCGTGCAGCGATCGGTTTTTAATTACACAGACTTGCAGTTGACATTTTTTGGTTGCCCGGGCATATGGCACGCGTTGGGGGCATAGACAGATCCAAAAAGGACAGTGAGAGTTTGTTGACACTGGAGACAGCTGCTCTGCTTCGAAATATTTGAACAGCTTAAAGTTTGCCGAGCTGCTGTATGTTAACATTGCGCAAACATGCCACAAAGGACACACATTTCCGCATAAATGTATTTTTCCTTTGTGGCATCTTTTTTCCCCCGTCGCCCCTGAAAACAAGCCAAGAAGTCAAAGGAAAAGGAAATCATTCTGTTTCTTATTCGCATTCACATTCGCATTTCTTCTACTTCCACCCCAAACTGTGACGACTACTGTGTCCTTTGTCCTGTTCCGAGTTATTTTTTTCTTCCTTCCTTTGACTGACATATTTCATACAATTGCCTGGCATTGTGTTGATTTTCCATGGCTGTTAAATTGATGGATTGCTGTGCGACTTCTGACACCACACACAATTGCAATTCCCCCTGCTGTCGTTGGCCGTGAAGGAAACTCCTCAAGGATCTCCGGGGAAAATCTTAAGCAAGCATGCATAATGCCAATGACAACTGCCGCCAGTCCTTTGGATCCTTGAGCTCGTGTCTCCGCCGAGCTGACATTTACTACTTTTTTGGGGATTTTTAGGCGACATTTTTATGGATATCACATTAGGATTGCGCTAAAGAGAAACGTATGACTTTGAAGAAATAAATCTGTCAATCACAAATTAAGAAATCCTATTAGATTTCGATTTTAAAGGAATGCCATTGATTTACCATCAGCTTATTAAGAACAAAGATGTCTGACTTCAATAGAAAATCATTAAAAATTAGCTTAAAAATATGTGTGCCCCTACTATTTTGTTTAAAATTGCTTAGAAAGAACACCATTTAAAATATATTTAATGATCATTTTTCTGATATTAATTTAATATCCTAATTTACTTTGCAGTAATAAATTAAAATTAGAAATATACCTAGTTTAAATAAAACTTTGTGCCTCCAATCTTAGGTTTAGTAAAACTGTGATGGGCATTAATTTCTTTTCCTGCTCTTGAATAACATCTGCCAATCCTCATAGCCAACCCTTCATTCTAAGATGCACTTGTTTCACTTGAAACCAAGTACACATACGAGTACAGATGTATCTATTACCCCCGAGAAACTTCTTCGAGAATCAGCTGACACAGAGAGATGGAGCGAGTGGGCTAGGGATAAAGAGAGAGCGAGAGAGGGGCAGCGGAGCCAAGAAAGCGGACGCAGCCACTTGAGAAATCCACCTGCACGACTGGAAACGATCTGCGATCTCCGGCGATACACCATATACACCATATACCCTCTCCATAATACCCCTCCGACTGGCGACTGACCGTCCCTGCAGTTTTAATTTTGGTTGCGTGGTTCTTCTGTTGGCGCTGCTATAGCTGCTGTTTCTACTTGAGCAAACTGCAGATTACCCAAGTTGAGCCCTTAAGTGTGTTCCATATCAGGTTTATCATTCGCTGTCATTGTCGTTGTGGCTCCGAGACGAGCATACGCTTCACTAACCCAACGAACGAACGAACGGATTAAATATATCATTTTTGTTCCCTCTTTAATGAAAGGGTTGAGCTAAATTCAGTTCGCTTCGATGGCCAGTTGGTTGGAAGCTCTCGGCTAACACCTGAAAATTGCAGCTTACCCGAAAAATAAATATAAAACGGAAACTTTATTTCGGGGACATCGCACATTACACACTAAATATGCTTTATGAAGAAAGTCGAGCCATGGATATATGGCTCAGGGGTTGGTAATATAGCCGAGCGTAATGATTGATATTGAGGAAGTTGCCTTGCGGTTATATTACAAAATATCCTTTTTGGCTGGACGATTTACACTGAACGATTAATAAAATAAAAACCACAAAATTTGTTTTATTCTGATATGCGTACTTAAAAAGTAAGTCAATAAGTGTCATAATAAAAATGTTTTTAGATAGGTAGGATATCAAAACCAAGATATTTGGTATTAAAATAATTTAGGCAATACATGTATTTGCTTATTTGCTAAAAGAAAATATAAAAATGTATGTCTAAAGAATTAATAATAATAGTACACAATTGCAAAATAAATATATTTAAAATCTTTTAGATTTGTTAGGTTTTTTATAAAATATTACTACTATTATAATCATTAAAATTAATTAAATTCATATCATAAATTAATATCTGAATGTCATTCGTATTATTTCTTAAGAAATTTTTTTTCAGTATAAGCCCAATGCATTTACGTTGCAAGTCAAGGGCTAATAAAGTCCTTAGCAAAAAGTTAACAATTAAGCAAAGGAAGGAAGCACAACAGGGTGTTCTTATAAAATTAAACAAAAGTAGGCTTTAACTTAAAATTATATTAGAAAGTTTATGATACTTAAATCTTTGAAACACACATATCAAGGCAAATTTAAAATGAGGATTACCTGGCGAACGTTTCCCAAATTGCTAATTGTGGTGCCATTGCTGCACTTTTACCTGGCCCACTGTGTTCAGGCCGAATCAGAGGAGCACAAGCGCCGCAAAGAATCGGGTAAGAACCTTATTTCCCGATTCAAAATTAAAAAAAATCGATTGCTTTGTCAGAGCAACCTAATGGACAGAATTGAATATCGCCTGGCTGATGAGGCAGGGGATGTTGCGAAAACCCTGGGTGGACACCCTGTACGGAAGCTCGATGGCGAGGAAGTAAAGGCACACAAATTACCCCAAGCCAAAAACTTATCGACAAGCGTCGCTCGAAACTGAAACGGAAGCAGAAAGTCAAGGTGCAAAACCAAAAATCATTACACCTGTTCACAAACACAGCAAACCGAGGAAGATGTGAGTGTAGAAAGCGTAGAAATCGAATGGACAGCGGAGAAGTAATGTGAGGCACGCCAAGTTGAAAATTTAACGCTCGTAGTTCATCCGCAAGGGTTGAAGAAGTTCTTCATGGGGCTGGGGTAACTCTGTTTCGTTTTTAGTTTTATTTTATACTTTTGGATATATATTTCGTTTTCGGGGAAAACTGGTCACGGTTCATGCTCGCCGCTTTCTGTTGCATGTGGCAGGCGACACAAATGCAAAGCAAACGAAAATTGTACCGTCTTGATATCAGAAATTAATAAACTTAATGAGCGGCCAGCGAGAGATAGTCATCTGCAGCTGCATTTGCTCGCCTTGCAAAAGGATTTGCACGAAATTGCATTTTAATTGTTTTGTTAAATTTCATTTTTGGCCACTCAATATTGGTTGCTGATGGTAGATGGCATTAGCACTTCTTTGGGGACTGCACCTGCCTTTCCCTGGAGATCCCTGGAGAAAGGTGTGTTGAGAACGGGTTCCGTTTATAGGTATTAATTAAAGTTATATTCGGGGGTTTTTGTATAATTTATTATCTATTCATCAAGAATTTTGGGCACACAAAAAGGGTTGAAATTAGTCATTTGTGGCAGATGCAAGAGCAGCTGAATAAAATTAAACTAAAACAGTGTGAGATAATGATATTCACACCTTTTGTATTACGACTTAGGAGTGCATTTAAATTAAATGTTTTATGTAATAAAATGTATAGTTTATTCCTTAAAAAAAACATTTTTTGAGGCTTTGAAGACCCTGTTGCTCGAACACGTTTTGTCCTTCATGTGAAACCAAATTACTTCGTTCCGGCCTCCAGCTAACTAGTCATCAGATAAAAAAGATAATTGCGGTGGTTGCATATAATAAGCGTTTAAATTATGGTAATCCTTTAGTGTATATTTGTTTGCATAAATTAAAGCATGAAAAAATAAACTTTTCATTTAAATATTAGCCTACAAATATTACATAGTTTGCATTAACTATCCTTAATATTTAATCGACGGTAACAGCTCCATTCAAAAAGTTTCTCATGGCAAGTTACGCGTTAAGATCCTTCAAGATAACCACCCTTTTTTTAGATTAAGTATATAATTTGTACGCCTTATCAGCCGGAAACTCGTATTCTCCGCTTTTATCAACTTCATTACGCAATGCTCTCGTATAATTATTTGCCAGGGGAAAAACTCACTCGGCAACAAAAGACTTAAGCCACGAACCTTCTTCTTCTCGATCAAGAGAAGAGGGTAAAATTACGGCATTCGGATATTACTTAATCATACATTTGACTGGTCGACTATATATGCAGAGCACCTTGCAGCCGTGATGGGGCGAAATTGAAATGACAGTTGAGTTTATGACAACGGGGAGGAGCAGCAGTTGAGAGATGAGAATACGAATGGGTATTTTTGGCAATGCGTCAGTTGCAATTACAAGTGACAGGAGGAGATGCACCAGTGGCTGAGGGGCAGGGGGATTGGGAATGGGTATAAAGATCTGCCCGATGACAACCTGCAACTGTCAAAATGTCCGACAGTGGCAAAAACTGTCAGCGGATGGCGGGGCAAATGTGACGCCATATAAAATCAATAAATTATGAAAGCCGAAGGGCGGACTGAGAACTGAGGGCTTCACCTCCCTGTGGCAGTGGCAGCCGGAGTTGCATAATGTATTCTAAGGATGCCAAAAAGGAGTGACGACAAACCGGTTGCAACTCCATCAGACGGCGTCCTTAGGGATTCTCCCGATCGCCTGTATTTGGCGTTGATTGATTTAGTTAGTGGCAAGAAGCACTTCGGTCTCTTGCCTCCTCCTCTTCCTTAATGAATTAATTAATGAAGGCCATAATTAAATTTGCACTTTGTTGCTTGGGCCTGCTGTTGCATGTGCTAATTTATGAGTTTTTAATTATTTTTGCAATTAATGTTGTTTTTTGCACCAGCATTATAATTATTTCCTGGCAACAGGATCAACAGGATATGCTGCTCATTTGTCAGTTGCGAAGCGTTAAATCGAGACCCCAAAAAACAAGCTTCCTTCATCCAAAGGAGGGGCAAGTAACAAAAAAACGAAAGACTCAGGCAACGAACTTGTTTTCAGTTTGGGGCGCCAAAATTTTATATTTTTCAGTTTCGTTTTTTTTTTTTGCAGCTGCTTTTCTCTTGTGTTTTGTTTTTTTTTTTTGGTAATTATTAAAAAGCATTATTTTCTCCGTGGCTCGACAATAGAAACCAGCTAAGGCTTCAGGTGTATTGTTCCAATTTACAACTCACATCGAGAAAACTGTCATTTCGAGAACTCAATTGTTTGGAAATGATTTTCGTGCGGCAGGTACTCGTAGTTTTAAGCGTACATCTCTCTCCATAACCAATTTTTTGGGGGTGAAAACAAGAGAGATCTTCTTTCCACTATGGTTTTTGTGCGATGTGTCTCTGCTGCAGGTGGACTGCTCGAAATGTTCTCAGGCCGAAGTGAATGCCTCTTGGCTGGTACAGTTATAAAACTGTTTTAGATTTTCTTCTCTGTTTTTGTTTTTTTTTGCGAACGTGGGAACTGAATTCTGCAACAATATCCAAAGTTGATGAATAGGTTTCAGTGCCAAATAAAAACCAGGTGGAGCTGGAACTATCGATGAACAAGCGTTGGTTGCGGCGATTAAAATTTGATGGGACCTAAAATGGCTTAAACATGGGGTTTTATGACGAAATAAAAAGATAACCTTCTAAAGGATTTGCATTTTAAACGTTTTACCCACCGATAATATTGACAGTTTAAAGAAAACCAAAACAATCTTTCTCCACCCATCTGAAAGTATAAATATATTCTCACAATTTGTACAATTTCCTTTTTATTTTCCGACACTAATTTCCATTTTCTTGTACCAACATCTCCCATTCACTCTTTCTTTCGATGTACAAATATTTGTGTTATGCATTAAATGGAATATTTTCTGTTTGCTCACCTCACTTTCCTAGCAATTTCACTGTCCATAAATATTTTTAGCTCCGCCAGCTGCTGTCCAATCTCCGATCTGCAATCTGCAATCAAATGACTCGACAACTTTGCAAACACATTTCTTAGGATTTCGGTTTTCTTTTTCCAGCTTTGGCTTAATTGTTTGCAAATTAGCTAATTAGTTAATTAAGACGTGATTACAAGGGCAAGAGCTGTATTCTCTTAGTTCAGGGTTAGTAACCTGATTTGGGCATTTATGAAACCATTTTCAAATTGAAATTACCACGGCCGCTTACAAATTTCCGCAATTTCAGACGAGAGATGAGATAAGCAAACGGAAAACGCAGAGTAAAAACAAAGCAGCCATAACCATACGAAAATTAAGCCAAAAATTTGAAAACAATGAGCTTGAACAACTTAATTGAGATGTTGAGGCTGCAAGCCCTCTTTTAAGCTGGCTTCTTGTCATCGTTAAGGAGTTAATTTATTTATTATCCCCAGATTTTTACGGCTCCATTGTTTTTCGTTTATTCCAAGACGGGGGGCTGCTGAGCCCAAGAATAATAAAATATTAAACGGCAACCGCAGCAGCCGAAAAATGAAAAAACCAAGAGACAAACCACCGAAAGAGGAAGAACCGGCTCTTAGCTAATTAGGAGCTTCGGGGAAAATATATGTAACACCGAAAACCGAAAACCAACTCGAAAATGTTTCTTTTTATGGATGCTCATCTCTGTGCATGTTTCTGTTGTCTCCGCGTCGTTAGCCCTCCTTTTCCTCTCGCCCCAACTCTTTTTCGTTTTATGATGTCGAGAGATTTTGCACCTTATGAGAAAATCTTAAGACTCGCTGGCCATCTCCGCCGCTGCCGTCGCTGCCAATCTTGTTAAACTCGCCTCAAAGCCGCATTGACACTTTGTTGCGCTTTGGCTTTGGTCCCAGAGTTACAATCCATCCAAAACACCGGGCTTCGAGCGGGAAGTTAGTCCGGCATTTCGGCTCTTTGCTCTTTTTTTTATATTTTTCATGTGTCTCTGTATTTGAAAGTCCGTTTGGCTGTCAAAAGCGTTAATTTTTAAGTGCCTAGTGAGAGTTTTTTCTCCCCATCGAGTTCAGTTTTCAGTCTTGGCCAACAGCCACTCAAAGGCGGCTTTCATCTCAGCCTCAGAAGCAGCTGCCGTATAATTGTATGTGTGCGCCGGTTTTTAAGGCTTAATGAGAGCACGGGTTCAAGTGGCAAGTGTCTTGTCTATTTCTTATTTGCAGCATTCTTTGGCCTAAAGTGAACCCATTAATTTGTCGCTTCAAATGGGTTGCCATCTTGGCATTTTTCACCTGAAATTTTCCCACTGACTTGGTTATTGACCCAGCTTTTTCCCTTTAATATTTTTGTAGAAATTTGGCACTTTATTTTGTTACCCGCAGAATAAATTTGCTCACAAAGACCACTATGTATAAATCAAAACAATAATGAAATACAGTTTAAATATTAACAAATAATTACAAAAAAAAATATTATTTAATTTTTAAGATTTCCCTTTAAGTTGTTAGTTTTATTAATTTGATTCCACAATTTTGAATACTTTAGAATCCCCTCATATTTTCAGTTATTCCCACAATAATTTCCATTCCCCGCCTAATAATTTCCTACCCCCGAAAATTGTGCTCCCCCAAAAACCAACAAACCTGCTAGCAATTTACATATTTTATATGTTCTGCTCAGCTAATTGCGAATAAAATGTTGACCCAAAAATTAAACGAACAAGCGAGTTATTTCAAATTTCCGTGGCATGTGAGAACCTTGCTCGAGATGTGGCCCAAGAAAGAAATGCTGGCCTTCATATTTAATTATTTCAAAAATTGCATTTTCCTTCTTCTTTTTTATCATTTCACATATATGTGGCCCGGTGAGTGAGTGTTTGGGGGGGGTGGAGGAGTTGGAGGAGGCCGAGCATGACAGGAGAATTGGACAAGTTGTAAAGGAAATATTTTGATGTTACCGTTATTTCAGCGGCAAGGTAGCCAGTCGATCGTTGTCCGCACCGAATTTATATATATATATAAGAAATATTTTTACTTTTGCTCGTTTCTCAGGCCACTGGAAAAAGAGGCTAATAAACTCAATTAAGCAGAGTGTAAGCGTGTCCAAAGCTTTGGTCTCTGGTCTCTGGTCAAGTGCTGATGTCCGACAGTACATGGCACTTAATTGACCAACTTTGAGTTGCGTTTTTGGCCAGGATTGAGGACTGCGGCCAATGTAAATCCCCAGTCAAAACCAAAACCAAAAACCGATTCGAACGCATTATCATCTCCATAATTCAAATGCAAGGCAAGAGGCATTGCATGACTCAGTGGGATCAGATAAGCGGTTGGCGAAAAATTGTTTGGCCACAGAAATAAATATGAAGAAAGGCGAAAATAAAGCCAAACGTAGAACGGTAGCTGTCGAAACGCTGTTGACACTTTTTCCCCCAGCTTTTTTCATAGAGATAAAACCCAGAGCCCAGAGGGGCTCAGCGTGAGTCGGTGGCACTGGCACAAAGTCAACTGCAATGCCTCCTCATCGCTGATCGCAAGCGTCGCAAACGGCGTGAAAACTGAAAAAACTGAAAAGCCGAATACAAAAGCAACGCAATTTCTAGCCATGACTATGTGGAAAATAGTTACGTCCGTCCCGATGGCAACTCACTGCACAGCATGCGCCAATTTCCCAGGAAACTCAAGTTGAGCGAGGGACCCGGACAGGGCTTGGTAAATATTTTGCCACTGTTTTGAATTTGGTTTTTTGTTTTTCTGTTTATTTCTGCTGGTATGTCTTTTGTTCTTGGCCTGACAATCCAACAAGCAGATGCCTCCGGCTGGCGGGGGAGTTGGAGTCGGAAAGTGGCAGGAAAGTTCAGGGGAAATGATCTGACAGTCTTGGTCTAAATATTTCCTGTTTATAAACCCACTTGGGGGTCACGATCATAAATCAAGCAAAGTCGAAAGGCTTGTCGGAGGTAACTTTAAAACTAATTCTAGTTTTTAAAGAATATTTAAAAAGTATTTTATCAAAATTCTGGTCAACCAAAACTCAACTCAACAAAAAATCAATTAGACATTCCTGTATTTTAAAATATATTTTATTATATGTAAACAATTTGTATTAAAAATATAAATATAAGTCTTTGATAAACAAGAATGTACGACTGCTTCTTAAATCTTTCTTTTTCCCTAATTTTGACGATTTTTCTTTCACCCAGATGTCATTACTGTCCCTTTGTCGACTGCTCCACAATTAATCGTTGTCGCAGAATTCAGGGCGTTCATCGCACGTTAACACTGGCAACGCCCCAAAAGCGGAACAACTTCAACGTGGCTCAATCGATTTCACGGGACTTTCTGAATTTCTGTCTACCCCCGGCTGCTGCAACTCCGATCCTGCCCATCATTCATGGCAACTTGAAGACAATGCGTTGACATTTGCGCCTCATGTTGCTGCTGGGCCTAAGTTATGACCAACAGGCAAAACAAACAGCAATACAGAAATACAGAAATCAATAAGGAGAATCGCAACAAAAGGCCCAAGCATTTTCTCCACTCGCCTATTGTGCGTGTGTGCCTTCTGTTTACATTCGCGTCGATTGTAGCAGCGTGAAATGTCGCAACAATGGCATCATATATTTCCCGAATACTCCTCCATTCGATCCGAGTAATATGTGTGAGTTGCCAGTCTCAAGCGCCCGATGATGCATGGGCGCCGCATCTAACGGTAGGCCAAAGCATTCGGACCCGCGAAAAACAAAAGACTTGGACAACAAACTTTGGTCAGGGCATGGCAATCGATTACGGGTACTCGGGGGTCCTGCGAAAGGCGTCAAGAGATGAGGTCAAAGTGATATAGGAGCCATGGAAATTCGGAATTTCACAAATTTTTTGAAAGGTTTGTGGGCGACCACAAGATCCTTAAGCAAACAATACATTGTGATAATTTATTATTTTATATTTTTTTATTTTGTGGTTTTTGTAAAATTTCCAAATTTTTATAATAATCTATTTAATTACAATTTTTCAATTTTACAATGCATAAATAGTTAATCGTTCACCATTAAAAATATATTTAAAAAGTACCCAAAAATATGATTTACTTTCCTCTAGAAAGTCACAACTATGAGAGTTCCTGTCTAATTTTCTTACATTCTAAAACCATTTCATTTTCACGGAATCTTATCAATAAGATAAGCTTTCCTAAACCTCTAAGATTTAAAATTGAGCGCCTCTAACAGTAGCCATTTCCCCGGATTATCGCTTTTTCTAGGCGTTTCGTTCGTCAGCGTTCCCAAGATTTGAACCTCAGACCAACCGCTTCTGCAGGCTGTCGACCCTTTCACTTCACGCCACTCAAAATTTAATGCGTACGTGCCTGGCCACACAAAATATGGCTTAAAAAGCGGCACAAAATCTCAGCTAACAAAAATGCCCAACAGAAAAAGATTTATTATATTAAATGCACGCATTTAGCGCCACTTAAGACACCACTGGAAAAAAAGCGGCAGCACCAACAACAACAACATGCCAAGCGGAGCAGGAAGTCAACATAATTCTCATCAATACCAATAATAGTTTTTGTTCAGCTTTCGTTTTTGTTTCTCCTTCTGTTTGTGTGTTGCCTAGCCACTTGTAATGATTGTTATGTTTATATTTTTGTGGAGAACGACGTGAGAGCTTGGCAGCAACAGCAGCGAGTTGCAAGTTGCAGGTTGCAAGCGCCAGCGCCAAACTTCAAATGACATTGCAGGAGGCGCAGAAGCGAGCACATCAAATAATACTACAAATAATAACAATAATAATAACAACAGGCAATTTCATAAAATGCAGCACGTCCGCACGGCCACAAATCGAACCAGCTTCGATGATGGTTGCAGCTTCTGCAGCAACAGCAACATCGGCCATTGCAAGTTGCAACTGCAACATCGGCGAAGTGAAGTCAATAACAACAACCATGACAATAACAACAAAACAGCAGGAGAAGCACAAACTGGCTACTGGCTTTCGACCAGGCTTCCTGCAAGCCCAGTTCAAAGTTATTTTCAAATTGATTCGGATCTATCTTTAGACGGACATTGCCAGGAGGCCAGAATAAAAATAAAATAAAAATTATTTTTATGCCACGATGAAGAAATATCAATAAATATTAAGGAACTTGGGACTTGGTTGGTACATTTATAGGTAAAGGAGTTATATTTTATAACATAATAACGTTTAAAATAACTAATAAGACATATCTTTAAATTTAAGAACCTTAATTTACTAATACAATATAAACAAATTAATGTCATTAAAAGTTGTACAATTAAACAAAATTATTAAAAATGTAATGGCTTAAGGACGAAAGGCATTTCCAAAATTATTATTATTTTATGTTTTTTTTTTATTTATTATTTTATTCGCTTCAACTTTAAATATTTAACTTAAGACTTGGACAGGGCTTAAAAGTCGCTGGGTCATTTCCTTTCGGGCAATTTACTACGCTTTCCTTGCCGGTCGCTGGCAATCAGTGTTCAGTAGCTGATAATTACGTTTCCCTGTGGTTTCCCTTTCATGGGGCGTTTTCAATTTAATTTTGGCCCCGACCATCCTGCCGAAGACCTTTCACAATCTGCGCCTGGTCGTGTGACTTTTAACGCACATTTTCAGCCACTTTAACGCCGCCGAGCAGGGAGCTCGAAGTGATGGTCAACTGGGGGGACTCATAAGGGGGTCGGGGTTGGTCGCATTGACATAACACCTCATAATTTGCACTACACGTTGAAGGCTGCTGCCACGCCCCCTGCACACGCACTGCGCATGGAGTGACTTTCGCCTTGAGAATTCTCAAATTGCTGCTGGCGAGAAGGTGCACGCAAAAAAAACGTATTTTCCCTTTATTATTTTATTTATTAAGTCCTTAAAAATAAGTCTTAGTTTTTATTTATAATTTAAATGATACCCTTAAGCTCAAGCTTTTGGATGGATTAGTTAAACACACAGATTATACTGAGACACCTTTTAAAAAAAAACATGTTTTAAATTTTAATTGAGTTCCTTTATTTTTTAACATAATAACATTCCCTTAAAATTAAATGAATTTTTTTTAATTTCCTATTAATTTTTAAATTTGAAATATTTTTTATATTGGGTCCCTCATATATGTAAAAAATATATTCGTACTACCTTATTATAAAGGTTTTAAATTTTTCCCTATGTGTAGACCTTGTGGAAGGTGGAAAAGAAAGTGTCGTCATCAGCGTCAACACGTTGGAATCGCCGGGGTGTCACTGTTGCCACCGCGATCAGCGGCATCTGAGGCTCCATCTGAGGGTCTGGAGTCCAGTCTCAAACACCCAGACCATCAAATCTGGCCGGCGCTCGCCGATTCCGCCACACCCCGAATCACTTTTACATGGCCGCGGGGCGCTCACAAGGCTCCGGCACGGCACTTTCTTTTGCGCGTGTCCAGCTGGGATCCGATTTTTGCGTTGTTCACACTTTAGGAAAGTTTGGTTTGGGCCACGCAGGGCCGTGAGGTGCGAAGACATTGTCGCCCGAAGTGTGGCCATCATCATCAATGGCAGCGACATCATCTGGGTAAACAGCTTTTCAGCATCGAAAGCAATCGCCTTTTGTTGTTGAACATAAGTGTATATAATTTATATGGAAATTGTCTGGCCCAGTAATGTCATGCATTTAATGCTTAATTTATACAGATTTTTATTTTCGTACCCTCAGCAATTTTCGGTTTTTTTTTGTTTTTGTCGATTTTTTTTAGGTTACAGGAAAATGCTTCGCTGGGTCTATAAAGGCTGTAATGACTGGCCTGGGAAGTTCATTGCTGAAATATTTAATTGTTCATAAATATTTTATCATATTAATTATGAATTTCATTTGCCATTCCCAGGGAAACTCATTTTTAGCAGGCTGCCAACAGTCATTAGTTGGAGACGCTCTAATAAGCACAAGCCGAAAATGATGATGATGTTGCACAATGGTTTGCAAGAGGGGATTTTTATTGAAATTTAATATTCGACTTCTTAGAAAAATTATCCATTTCCATTTTGAAACCAAAAGTAAATGATAAAAAATGAAACAAAGCTCAAAACATTTATAATGCAATATTGAAAAGACGTCTTTAATTCAATGGAAATAAATTCTTTAAAAATTACATTCAATAAATTTTATATTGTCCCATTTTAAAATTATTTGTCTGACATTATTGGTATCTCGACTTTTTGACCCACTGTACCCCAAAATGTCATGCCCGAAAATGTTAATAAAATTATTATTAGTCAGTAAGCCGCAAGTTGAGACGCTCAAGAGAGCTCTCCCGAATGGACACGCAAACATTTCCCCAAAGAAAGCTAAAGCCGTGGACAAACAATCAAAGCGACTCGCAAAAAAGCACTGAAATTAAATGCTCGGGAGAAATTGCTTACATTATTATTGTATTGTCTTGTATTAGTTAAGGTGTATTTATAATTCTGTGGAGGGAAATTGCATGGCATGTGGGCCCAAGTGGCGCCACTTTGACGTCTTCGACTTGGAGGACTTTGACAGACCTCCAGCCGCAGCTCTCCCGAACCAACTAACTCCCTCCCACATTTACGTGCCCGGAATGGTGGATCAAGTTGCCAAAGTTCCAAACGGTTTCAGGCGTAACTAATTACGAAAACATCGCCACAGGAAAGAAGATGCCAAACAAATACTAATTGGTGGCTAACTCGATGCTAGCTCTTAACTATGCTGTAAAAATGAATAATCGTGTTATGCTAAACACTTGTGACAGACTGAGGCCTGCGCGCCTGCTTTATATGCAAATGTTTTCTCCTCTATTTTTAATGACTGACAAAGCTTGATCATCACTGCAGATAGACGTTCTTCCCCACAGATAAACTGGGCAAAAGGGCGTGAACCAAATTGAAATGTTTTCATCGTTTTTACAAGCTCTTCAAATCCAAGTTTCTTTTTTTTGGAAATTCATTTTCGGTTCACACGCGAATAAAAAACGAAGCACATAACGTACAAAATGAACAGAAATACGAAAAATTTTAATACAATTTAATTTGCTACCATTTTTTAACTGCCCCTCCTCGCTGCCAGTTGACATTCACATTTTCATTTCGCGTAATTACAGAGCGACCAACCTGATGCGAAGTGACCAAGCCGAAGGGGTCTCCACGAATCGGGGTCACCTGGCCAGCTCCTGCTCACTGAGCATGCTCATCCAGTCGAGCTCCCTGTGTATAATTAGAGCTGAAAGCATATTTGTCAAGTTTCGGTTTCAGTCCGGGGATCCGCGGATCCGAGGATCGTCGTCCAGATCAACAGGATGCGATATGTTAATGACAGAAGCGTTGCCTGTAGGTTTCCAGCTTGGGGAGCGCAACCGAATTGAGTAATTGTTAAAATTTTTTAGAGAACTGAGTAAATTGAATTTTCAACGGGGTGTTTCGTGAATTTTTATTTACTTCTCCTTTGACTTCTGATAAAAAATTAAGTTAAGTTAGAGGCAACTTTTCAGACCAAGTTTATAAAAATAGAAGCCACTTAATCTAAAATCCTCAAAATCTTCGTGTTAATGTATAATTAAAGTTCTATTTTTCCCTTAGCCGATTCGAAAATGTAGTGTTAAAATCTTTAAATTTCCCACATTAACGAAATGCGAAATGCCAGATGTCCACAACAAGTTTTGTCAACTTAATTGACTTTTTGTAAACAATTCTGCTGAAAAAAAGAGGTAATAAAAACCAAAACAAAGTTTAAGAAAGGATAAGCATTGATTAGTCGAATCGACGAGTACCCTAATATGTTTTTAGAGATTTCTTTAATGGGAATATTTAACCTTTTCGATATAATGTAATAGAATTTTCGTTTTTCCAACTGAATTAAATCAAAATTATAATATGTAAATAACAATTATTTATTTTTAGTTAAATTTTTTTATTTTCGAATTTTAAAATACTGTTTGTATCAATAAGCTTACTTTTGCAGCCTTAAAGCCTTACAAAACTAAATAAATGTACAAATTTATCAGATGATTTCCTAAGAAGCTTCAAAGGATTATACATATCCACAGACGGGTGATACTCCTGGCGAGGGTATATAAAAGCAAAGCAACGTGAACCACAACTAATTCAATAATGAACACATATCAATAAGCACACAGTGCAGCTGTGGACAAGTGACTTGGCCGGGCTTTCAAAAACACTAAACACGAGCTTCCAAGATGCCCCAAGCAGGCAACAATTTGAGCAAAAAATAAATGTAGAAAAACAAACAGAGCGCAGCATGTTGCCTGACAGGAGTAGCAGGAACAAAAAGCCACCACAAGCAGCTACAATAATTAAAAGAAAAAAATTTAATTGATGCATTAAAGCTGGTAACGTGTTTTCCACTCGGTTCCCGGGCAAGTTTTTTCCGCCGCGACTTTAAGCCACAGAGAGAGATGATGACTGCCTCGTCTGCACTATTTTTAACTGACTAGGACCTCTTAACAGGTTGAAGAGCAGAGCTCATTTAAGTTAGTACTGCCAGTCGTGGCATGTTGTTTAAAATATTTACATTAAAATTGTTTGCATTGACTCGGCGGATGTTCCCCCTGGGCGGCGGATATCTTAGGTTTTTCTCCAAACATTTTTGGAATTTTGATTCGCTGGCTTAAGTTTCTATAAAAAGCTGTAAAAACAAATGACTTAAACGACGAACTCAGAACTTAAAGTACTACAAAATCTGGTTACTTCAGCTTGAATGCTTTGGGCTAGTACTTTATTGACAACAGCCGCCTAAAAAACAATCAAAGGACATCTGCCTCACGAACAAAGTTCACTCTACGCACCGTCATTATATTATATCCATTATGCGGAGCAAAAGACAGAGGGAAAGAGACGTTGACTTTGTCTAAGATAAATTGAATTAGAGACGCCAAACGCGCACATTCATCATCCATCCGGCCCGTGGGGATGGGGACATATGATAGATAGTCGCTGGAGGGATAAAAAACCCGAAGATGTACCGAAACCGAGGTCGTACCCTCGCAGACAAATAGTAGGAGTAGACATTTTAATTTCCCGAAAATAGACTGCCAGATGAATGGCATTCCCCGAGTCCTTCGGGGGTTCATCCCATCTTTCCTCTGTTCTCGTTAAGTGGCAGGGAAACTAGAGCGGCCTGCGTATTCTTCGTTTTTTAAGGATGACCTGGAAGATGCCCCGGCATAGAACTCAAGGACTAAGCCGCTGCGATGCGTAGGCAGCGAATGAAAGGAGTGGATCTTGAATTTCCCCCTTTTTGTGCCTCGCTTTTGAAGAAAACTAAATCCTTTTGCTTATTTTTTCAAGGTGTGGCCATGCAATCTGGGCTCCGCTCCCGATACGTGTTTATTGTCTTGATTTATAGACCACGGAACATCTTTTGCCGGCTTAGGTTGGCAAGAAGAAACTGCCGAAGAATGGCAGGAAAAGGATTCAAGTCAGGCCTCTTGCGGCTTATTAGTTGCGCTGGATTAAATCGCAAGAAGGGATTGAGCTCGTTGTTTTTGGGCTGTGCCTGCTGCGAGCACGGAAGCAGCTGCAAAAAGGATTAACTACCAATTTTTTTATGGGGGTTCAAGAAGTTCCTAGCTTAAATAGTACTATATACCACGGTCTCTGGGCCAAGCTTCAAAGCGACGCCAATGAGGCAGACCAACCTGTTGCCGGCTTTTCAATAATTTTCTTTTCCTGCATCGACCACAACAACTGGGAAGGCAGTAGCAGACGACAACGATTGAAATGCTGTTTGTGATTTTTAATTGAGGAAAAAACAAGAATAAAAGGCGAGATTGTGAAATCGAAGCACTGATTACCCTATAAATAACAAATTATTGTTAATATTATTACTTGAATAATATTATCTTGAAAAATATTTTCTAATCCTAACAACCATTTTAAATCATTGTAAGGGTTTTAAAAAAGAGGTTTGATTCTTAAAAATATGTTTAGTAATCAGTTTTTTTAAGACTAAGTGGTTCTTAAAAAAAGAGTATAAGATTGTGATTTCCGACCCTTTTGCGCTGCAGGTCGGATTCGGTTTCGAGTTCGGGATGTCTGCTAATTAATAAACGCAGTGCCCCAAGTATAGGAAGCCGAATCAGGGGGGGCGGAGTGGGAGCAGAGTGAGCGACTGGCTCCCCGACGCCGCCTCAGATGCCACTTGGCATAAATGCACACTTTTAACATTTCTCGGATTCTCCAACTGCAGCTACTACGGGCGAAACGTGAATCTTATGACAGTTCGCCAATGTCGCCAACTGGCCGCCGGCGACTCAGAGAAGGAGAAAAAATAGCAACAGAAAGGAAAACAAGTTGCAGTAGGAATATTAAGAATTGTCATACTGAAAAGTCACAGATGCCAAGAGAGTCAATGCCAAGCTACTGCCAGCCCCAGCGGAAAGAAAGCTAAGTATCAAAAGAGATCGAAGATGATATACTCTAAGCTAAGCAGTAATTAATAAAACTACCTATTTACAAAAAAAATTAATGACTTTTTTAATTTTTATTAAAAAGAATATTTAATATTCCTTTATATCGTTTTGATCCGAAATATACAGAGATTTTATTATACAAATATATAGATTTTTTATGAACCATTATTTTAAAATTCATTTTTTAAATATTTATCCTCATATTTAGTTTGGTTTGTATTTATTTCAAGATCTCTGGAATAGTTTTACTATTAACATTCCTTAAAGAGTATATCATAATAACAGAATCCCGTCCAGCAAGTTAAGCTCGTTTGTATCTGTGTTGATTTTTGTATTTTTGAGTTATTGTTTGGCACAAAAGCGTGTCCTGTTTAATTTATAAGACTGCGGCCTTAACATAATTCCGCCGTTATAAAACAATATTTACGATTTTACTACAGAACATAAAATCGTAAATGAAGAAACCTTTTGTACCGGGAATCATGCCGCGTAACTAATTGCCGAAATGACAATGATTTCAGCGCTCTTATGAGCTTCGCTTTCTCACCGAGTTTTTCCCATTTTCCTTAATTTAATTACAAGTTTTATTTGGCTGCGTATATGCTCGATTGTTGCGCTAATTTCGACGCGTCGGCGGTGTTGATTACAACTGAAAATTTGTTCACTCGAATTTAATTTTTTATTACACCTCTCATTTGATGGTTTTGTTTCCGCAGTCTGCAATTATTTTGACGGCTGATGCGTGAATACCTTTGTTTCAATGCCTTGGCCAACGAACTTGAAGTGATCAAAACCCAGGCTAATGCGACAAGTGTCAACGGAAGCTCCCTAACAGTTTTACAAGTTTATTAATTTATGATTGCAACAGCTATAAAATAAACTATTTGTGTTACTAATTAACAAAACGTTGGGGTGGGAAACAAATGTAAAATGCTATATACTTAGAATATTATCTTATTTTTATTTACTCTGAATTTATAGAATTTTCTTTCCTTAGCATTAAACTACATTTTATCATTTGCCACAGATCTAGGGAGAAAACTTACCCTATGAAAACCTATTTATTAGAACTAAATTTACATAATTTACATAATTTACACGAAAAACGTATATAATAAGGGAAAACTATAAGCCCAGTAAAGGAAAAATCTCGTTAACAGATATATTGATTTTTATTATGTTTAGTCTTTCAAATAGAGTTATATTTCTTCATCGAACTACTCCTGACCGCCGCCGGCATGAGATCCTGTTGAAGGACTGGGCGCCCGACTGTTGGCCGGACTGCTGCTGGGGGGCGTGGCATCTGGACTTCGACCCAGAGGCACCAACAACGGACCCATGGGACGGCGGGCACGAGGAGCTCCGCGTGTTCCCCGACTAATGGGCGTGGCGGTCTTGGAACGAGGTCGTCCTGGTCCGCGTTTGCAGGACATTCCCGGCGATTGTCCAGAGGGACTGGATCCGTAGTCTACGGAAAGAAGAAGATTTCATTCATAAGAACACAGTTTTAAACTAAGAAAATTTACCATTACCTAAAAAGATAATTGAATTATTTTAAGAGCTTAAATATCCTGTTTAAATATTCTAAAAAAATGAAAAATCTTTTAAAACTACAAAAAAAATTCCAAGGACAACGGTTGCATCTGCCAACCAAAGCTGTAATACAACTGCGTTCAGATTCCATTAGTTGAATGAAAAACGAGCAGATCAAGTTGAACAAAGGATAAGCAACTTTCTTGCTAATTCCACAGGCATTTGTCACCGCACGTTTCATCGTATCCTCGCATTTACTCGTTTGTCCCTGCAATGCATGCAATTGTGGTTTTTTTAATTGCCAAAAGTCCCCCCAAAAACATTCTGGCCAAGTTTAATTTATGCAACGTTGCGTATTTGCCATTGCGATTATGTCTCCATTTTCGGCCAACAGCACAGAAACGTGTTCCTGTCACGTGTGCCCCCCGTTCCCCGCTCCCCTCGTCTGGCGTCTGGGATTTTAAGCGGATTTATTCAATTATCATTTGTCGTGCGCCTGAAAATTCAACTGAAAATTGCCACATTGTTGCAGTATTTTTCTCCCTTTAAATCGGCATTTGTTTGACTTTAAATTTGGGAAATTTACCATGTCACACATGCGAATTGCTTTGAGGAATAATGAATTAAATTGGCAACAATCTATGCGATGTTACGTGTTCATGGAAATGCTCTAGGCATTAATGTCCAAATTAGTTGTAATTTTTTCCATTTCTACAAGTCAATTTGAAATGTGCGGAAGTGACAAGGGGAAGTGATAATGCAGCCAGATGTAAATCTTTAAGCAAATATTTGGCCTGACTTGCATGCGACTGAAAAGGGGAGCACTTTTAAGAAAGTTTTATCTGGATGTATTTACTTTAAGGGGGGGCCTTATTGAAAATGTTTGTGTAATGTAAAAACGCCTGGTACTGCGTTAAAATTGTCACGTACCACAAAGTGGAGGCAATATTCCTGCGGGCTGTAATCGAGACTTATCCAAAAGAAATAAAAATGAATAAAACGAAAGGGGGACCGGTAGATCGACCACAAAGCAATATGGAGATAATAACCACCACAGGGGGAGGGCATTGAGTACCCGAAAATACTTGTTCCGGTAAAAGGCAGCGATAAACGTGATTATGACAAGCGATTAGCGACAAGTGACACTCGATTCAACAGAGGGGGGAAATCCTTTTAAAGGGGTTCTTTCTTGTGGAGTTTGAGTTGCGTGTCGGAAGGGAAGGAACTTTCACTGAAGAAACGACTTTGTAACTGTCTTATCTTAAAATTCTTTTCAACTTTGTATATAATCTTAATATTTTCTTGAAAAACTGCTGTGAATTCATATTAATTTAAAGCCACAAAAACTATAATTAATAATATTTAAAATTTAGTAGAAGTCATTTCTTTGTTCTAAATAAATTAAATATTTTTTCATCAATAAGAGCTATAATTTTATTCTCTAGAAAACGAGAAAAGTTTTATAAAATCACTGAAATTATAAATTAGTTTTAAAAAAATGCTCTGCCATGTTTAATTTTTTCTCCTAACAATCTAACACATATTTTCTACGAGTGTGCTTACCTTCTTCGCTTAGCGGGACGCCGACATTGTCGCCACCGCCACTAACTTCCTGCTGCGGCAGGGGTGAAGACGCTCCCGTTCCCGCTCCTATTCCCGCCGCTGCCTGCGTCGGCGTGGCCGGTACCGCTGCGGTCGCCGTCTGCGTCGGCGTCAGCACGCGCGGAATAGAGCCGTGTCCGCCGCCGCGCCGCGTGCTGCCCCTTGGACGTCCTCGCTTGGTGCCGCGCGGGTGGTGACGTCGCCGCATCGGCGAAATGCCGCTCAGGTCGCCGAGGAAGTCTGCAAGGAGAACAGAAATTTATAGCTGACTTGGTATTGATTAATTGCGGTTGGGCCCGATCCACAAACATCTGGCCCAATATATATCAAAAAACAAACATTAAAATTGGGAGTTTCGTTACATTTACCACAATTTTATGGCTCGCCAACCCAAATGCTTAATTAATGGGGATGGCTTGGGTTTTTTGGACGGCTGCTTGACGGGGATCCCTTCTTGGGTTTCCTTACAGAGATCTCTATAGCGCCGCCAGCACCCACTCTATCCATCCTATCCTATCCAACCATCGTTATTTGTGCCATGACCATATTTGCGCATTTAACGTGTTACTTTTTATGCCCCAGAGACAATGGCAGCAGCAAACAAGTTCAACTTTTATCGTGGCCCAGACTTCACCGAAATGCCAAAGAAAAATAAGCGAAGTGCCATATTTCCATATTACATGGAATTCTTAACCCACGGATATCCGCATTCAACTACTTGTTCTGTCTGGCTAACAGAAAAATGTTTTTATATACTAAAGAAATAAATTACATGGCGTAAAGAATTATTAAAATATTTTTTCGACATTTTTTTTCATAAATTTTAAAAATGTTCTTAAATTTTTAAAGTAAAAAAAATGTTGCTGAAATCGCAAATTCTAGGGTTAACCATATATATTTCAATTGTTATATGTCACCGACTTTAGACGGCTTAACTGTAAATTGTATAAATAAAACAGAGACAACAAACAAATAAACAACGGCGGGCTCGAAAAAAAGTTGCAATCAGCGGGCAGACGAACATTGTCAGACAACAATGTTGTTGTTCTACTGGTTCTATTTCCCCAGTTGTTGTTAGGTACGAGTGTATCTTGTCTGGTGTTTGGCGACAGTACCTGGCGCTCAGCTATTTCGGTATGCAACGCACACAAGTGCCAACAGCATCATCATCATCATGGGCTACCATCGATCGATGATCATCACTTGATGAGATCGCCATTATTGTCTAGTCGGTGCAGTGATCATCGCCATCGACAGTCGCCAGAGGAATTGTCTACAAGATACACGGTGGTGTGTTGTCCCCAACTCTGTAGCCATGAAAGAGAGAGGCCCACAGCAGTTTGTCTCCTTTTAATGATAGGGTTTACTTTTACTGTTACAACGAGAACGAGAACAACTTGAACCACGGCAATGCAATATTATTGAACTAAACTTTGGATTTCCACAGCCATAAGTTTTATCAATAATATTCAATCCAAGGCAATTCACACAGCCCAGAAGAGGTTTTTTTTGGCAATTTGTTCTTGGCTTGTTGCTGCTTTTGCCATGTATTTCGGTCAAACGTCGCGGCATTGCAGCAAAACATCAAAAACACCAAAAAGAACCAAAGTTTCGCTTTTTAGCATAATTCAGCTGTCAACCAGGGGCAAGGGGAATTGCTGGAAAATACCAGGCACAATGAAAATGTTGAGCTTGATGGATGAAGTCTAGCTAGGGTTAGGCTCGATGATTAGGGAATGACAGCTGAAAAGAGGGGTTAAGAATGGCTTTTTATGAAAAACGTAGGTAAGGGAGATTTACTAAGAAAATATTAAGGAATTTTGATTATTACGATGTTAATATTTAAAGAGCACTTTTATACACCCTAACCAACAAATTAATAAATTTAGTACAATACATTTGTTTTACTTGATTAAAACTCTACATACTTTAAACCTTTACATTATATTTAATTATACATAAATAAAATGAATAGTTTTAAAATCTACCGTTTCTAACCAAGCCGAAAGGACTCTAACTAGCCCATCAGAAGTTCTCCAAAAAATCCTTTGACACTACGCCTCTTGTACACCCACCCACCGAACTTCAGCCTCTACTATCAATAGCAAGTATTCCGTTCGCCCCAGTTGCATTTATGATTGTAATAAATATTTTCGCTTTTGTTTGATTTGCTACTGCTTGTCGGTTACATTTACTTCGTCTGGGGCCCTCTCCATATTGCCAATCGACACGAAAGGCCAAAAGAAATAACAACAACGAAACTGCAGCAAGCAAAATATGACAAAAAAAAAGAAGCGGGAAGTAAAAAAAAATAATCGGCAAAGAAGTAAGCTCAGCCCGGCAGCAAACGAGAGAGAATCAAGAATCCGGCGAGCATAATCGGATTTCACAAATCATTCATTCAATTATCTAATTGATTTGACTGATGATCATTTGTGAACCTTGATCCTAGCTCCCTGGGCCCGGTGCCAAAGTCAATGTGACGCATGTTTGTTACGCCTGATAAACGAAGTGAAAGAAGGGAATCACGGCCCGAAAGGCCTCACCTTTGACTGTAATGCGCCGGCCATGACTAAGTTGCTCTCTGGATCTTTTGGCTCCTTGGCACTTCTTTACCCGGCCACCACCGGGCCCACCTCAGATTTGCAGGCTTAGATTACATTTCGCTGTTGTTATTGCCGGCTACTGTAAGCCATAAAAAGTCGAATAAATTGCGATTCTTATCTGTGGGAAATTGTTAATTTTTTAACGGATTTACCAAAGTCGACGGTGATTTGGAGAGAATTGCATCCGTAGAATAAGACCTATTTTAGCTGGATTTATGTTCGAAGCTTGTCTTAAACTTAAGCTTTGAACTATCTTATTTTAGTTTTTAGTTTAGTTTAGTTTTTTTAAATGTGTAACATTAAAAATAAACAATTAAACGGCATTTCGTAGACATTTTTTCTGAAATATAACGTTTGTACTGATTAAAAAACATATATTTCTAAAACTAAGAACAAATCGCTGCTATTTTTTACGACATCATATATTTGAAATCGTATAACACTTGAAAACAGTTACTTTTGACGCCATTTAACATTAAATCACATATAAAAATACTCGTATTCGGGCCGCGACACGGGCTTGGAAAGATATAGCAATCGGATCTGGTGAAGGCGCCATCCCTGGGGTGTGAACTTCTTCCGCGGAGGCGGTTTGACAGTCAGGACATCGTAGATATGATCCGGGTGATAGCAATGTGGTGGAAACTGGGGAGTGATCTTCGGTTTCGACAGGCTGAGAATGCGGGGAGTTATCCTGGCCTTGAGCGCGGCCTTTCGGATGGGAAAGCGCAGTTCGGCCCACCATTTGTCCTCGATGTCGGCGTTGAAGAAACAACAGGGTTTTGTGGGCGGCTTGAAGGGTCGCCCCTTGTCATGGAGTGGTGGCTGTCCCCAGACAATTATCGGGGAATACGGATGGACCGGATAGATGTACTCGTGCTTCGGCGTCATTTTCCGTTCCAGCGGAGTGGCCAACTTGGCAACTTTCTCCTGAAATTCCTCGGGATCGATTTGACGTGGCTTTCTGGCGCATGGCAAGTACTTGGGAAAACAGGGTATGGGCTGCTTGACCGGCTCCGGCAGTTCCTTCGGCATGGCTTTGGTGGCGGCCCATTCGTAGAAGTCCCTCCAGTGAGCCTTCTTCATCGGTCCCGGAATCTGCCAGCGGGTCAGATAGCGCTTCTCCCGGTAGAGACGACGCTGGATCGGCTTGGAGTTCCGCTCGCACCATTCCACCCAACTGGGCGGCGGTTTCACCTCGCTGACGATGCTCGCCTTGTTTTCATCCATTATGATACTCATCGTGACGTGACCCGATTAACGATTTAAAATCACTTAAAATTTAGCAAAGGTTCAAATCTTTATCTAATAGAAAAAATATGAAATTTTTGTGTTCTTATGGCGGAGGTTGTTAATAAAATAGTAAAGTTCCCGACTCGTTGAGATATAAAATGATACTGACAACTGAATGGGCGCCTACTTGAGCAGGACATTTTGTATAGAACCGATTTTAAAAATAATTATAAAATAACAATTCATTTTACAGCCCCTATAGTGTCAAGAAGGTGAGATATAGGAGACTCACTCCTCTATCATATAATATTTCTTCCTAGTTAGTAGTAGATATTAGGATCACTTCGTAAAAAAAGTAAATAACTATATACCAAAACTTTTCAAATAATTTGTATACATCTTTTTTAGTCAACTAAGGCTTAAC
Source organism: Drosophila takahashii (assembly GCF_030179915.1). Taxonomy (NCBI): domain Eukaryota; kingdom Metazoa; phylum Arthropoda; class Insecta; order Diptera; family Drosophilidae; genus Drosophila; species Drosophila takahashii. The sequence continues at coordinate 22,414,846 of NC_091681.1, forward strand.
TAATTAAAATTAAATTTTTAGGAAGTTTAGAAAATACTTTAATAAATAAATTTCGCCCTGAACAAATACAAAGAGCACAGGTTGTTAAATTCTATAAAATAGGTAATCCAACTCGTTCCTAGAAACCGGCTTGGACAGATATATCAGTCGGATCTGATGTAGTCGCCAGGCTCTGTTGCTGAACTTCTTTCGTGGTGGCGGCGGAACATCCAGAGGATCCAATATCTTTTTCGGAATGGGACAGTGCGGCGTTGGTGGATTTGGCCGTGGTTTGGCCAGACTCAGGATGCGCGGCGAAACCTTCGCCAAGAGGGCTGCCTGTCGGACTGGAAACCTTAGCTGCGCCCAGAATTCGCCCTCCAGGTCGTCGTGGGGAAAACAGGAGGGAACGTGGGGGGGTTCAAATGGTCTACCGGGATCGCGATGCGCTGGCTTGCCCCAAATGATCGCCGGGGAGTAGGTTGGCGGTCGGTCTTGCATATTATACTTCTCGGTGATCTTTCGGGGTTTGGCCAACGTCAGCATCCTTTCCTGCAACTCATCCTCGTCCAGGTGGCGCTTCTTTCGGCCGCAGGGCAAATATTTGGCCAAGCAGGGGATTTTCTCAGGTTTTGGCAGCTCTGGTTCCCTTGGTCTTGCTCGGAATGCAGCCCACGCGCAGAAATGCTTCCAGTCCTTCTTAGACATCGGTCCATTCTTTTGCCACTTGCTCAACTTTCGGATTTCACGAATCCTAAGACGCTTCACGGGCTTCGAGTTGCGATCGCACCATGCCACCCAAGAGGGCGGTGGCAGTGACTGTCGCACTTGCGTCTTCGATTCCGGCTCGAATTTATTGTAGGAGTCTACCGGTGCTATCGACGGTTCTGCGCTCTTCAATTTGCTCATGTAGGTTCCTAAGATTTCATGTGCCATTTTTATGAATTTATATGGACTTTACACTTTTTTTTTTTTAATTTTGAAGCTGTTGCTTTACGATTGTCTGATTACTGTCTGATTTCTAGCAGATAACTTTCCCGAATGACTTCAGGAGGCCTACTTTTTAAAGAAACCTTATATTATTTATTTTATTTAGGGTTATACACTTTTTTATTAACCTTTTATTTGTTTTCTATTTAAGAAAAATGAATAGTTCTACACTACAGTTCCACCAACAAAGAAAGGAATTCCTATATCTTCAGTAAATGGATCTGTAGTTTAGGATTAATCTTTTTCCTTCTCAAATTTAGGATGAACAGCAGCATATTAGACCGGCCAAAACCCGTGGATTTGGTTTAGACAGAAATTCGAGACGCTGCAGATGAAGTCGCCACTGACGCGGTGACATTTTCCGGCGTTTGGGTATTTGATCATCCGATTTGGTGGGCACCTTGCAGTGGAGTCTTCGAAATTTTCGTGGCCGGGACAGTTCACAGATCTTCTTGCTGGGACAGGCAATGAGGGCCTTCCGAGAGATTGGGAATCGCATGTTGGCCCAGAACTCATTCTCAAGATCCACATGCTGAAAGCAGCAAGGAACCGCTGGCTTTTCCACGGGTCTACCACTTTCCGGACGAGGAGTCCTTCGACCAGTGAGCCGAGGTCGATAAGCAAATTTCTCAGGGGGCGATGGATTATGCTTTTTGCGCTGCCAACGCGGCATACTCAATCGCTGGGTGTTTTCTCGCAGAAAATTATCATCCTCTTCGGAAGAGGGATTGCTACGCTTTCCATTTCTAGTAAAAGATCAGGGTTGTTTTAAAAAATTAATATTACAAATACCTATTATATGGTAAATATTTTTCAGAACTTAATTCATTCTTTAAAAATACCACTTATAAATATAATAAATATTTCCGGTAAAAAATCGTTTTTTCTTTGATAATTTAAATTTTCTCAGGACAGACATTTACCTGCCTTGAATTTGCCTGCCACCCTTCAATCTTTTTTCATTACGTAACGCTGCACTGGCCATGGCATCCACTTGATAACTACTGTGAAAGTTGGCCCACTCATTACGGCCCATGGGTCCCGACTTTTGCCAACGCGTGGGTTCCGGGCGAACGACGGGAGTGATTTTCGGAGCCTTGGGCTTGGAGTTCCGATCGCACCACTCCTGCGTCGAAGCCCGGAGTCTCTTTGCGGTCGGCATTTTTCGAATTTCGTTTACGAAGATCAAGGTAAGGTCCAAAGGGTTTACTCTTAAATTTGATTTTTTTATGAATTTTCATTGAACGATTTTGGTTATTTCCATCGACTTCTAGAAACATCTTGGCATGGAATTCTATCTTATTAATTCGAGGGTTGCTTGCCATTAATTTGTGATTTTCAACATTTGATTAATTTTGAAAATTAAATCTAGGATTACTAAAAGTAAAAAATTCAACTTTCTTGGCCAAATTAACGGGATTCAAATCCTCTTTTAAGAAGATATTTTCTTGTTAGACAATAGAATTGTTGCTTTGAAAAAAGACATTCCTTAGAATCAATTTTTCCGGGGCTCGGCACAATACTTGAAAAATGTAAAAGATACTTGCAGCTTTTTTTTATGCCGCACTGAAAAGCCAAACGGCTCAATCACGAGTCCATGGTTCAATGAAAGCCAGAGGCTCCAGGCAGATGCATTGTGGCATTGCCCGTGGCGACACGCATTCGAGGTCATAACCCAATTCCTTTCCTGGCCAATTGGTGATGGCCAACTGCATGCGGCAAGCTGCGGCAGCAACTGTATTCCACGATCGATGGGGTCCGCTCCTGCGGCCAATTGAAATTCGGTGCGCATTGCAATTGATCGCACTTTTTGTCCGGTGATTGTCGTATGCCTGCGATACTCGTTCTGGCCTTTCTAACGCTGTCTCCGCCTTCTGGCTGGTCTCTGTTGGCCGTGTCGCCCATCTTCATCATCGTCTTCGGCAGCGAGTTGCCTTTGATGGGGTTCCAGTGGTCATCATTGCTGCCATTGTCATGATTTCTTGTCGCCGCCACACAGAGATTTTTGTCTGGCTTTGCCACATGAATTTTAAATAAAAGTCCCCGACTGGCTGTAGCATTTCACTGGACACTTCCGGGCCGGAACTTTTCAGGGGATTAGCTATAGTAACAAGGACAAGGACTCTGGGCTTCCCTTCCGAAAGAGTCATCAATCTGTGGCGACCGCAAAGTGTTCATAACATGTGTGAAATTGACACCGCAGATGCGACTCGAACTAACGGAAACGCCAGCAATTTTACGCTACATTTAGCTAATGACCAAAAACCCCGATGGCAGATGGTCCTGCCTTCCCTTTTCCTGGTGGAGCCCTCGTCTAAAAAAAATATATATAGTGACTGGGCAACACCCCAAAAAGGAATGACTAAAAAAAGGCATACACCAAGTGGCGTGAAGTATGTTCTTTTTTTGGAAATATTAAGGGTGCGTAATGGCGGCGAATTGTAATTGAAGGGCACTTATTTTATTCTTGGTTTCGGTTGTTTCTAGCATTAAATTCCACCGTCATCAGATCGTTAAATTACAGTAGGGTAGCTTGAAGCTAGTAGCTTCCTATATTCATTGGATATTTAAGCGTAACTTTCTTAATTTTTTTTACCAATTTAAATTAGTTCTAGAATTATTATTAATACGAAAATATCAAAAAAAATTGTAGTTTTTCTTAATTTTGATGCAAATTAAAATATTTATAGCTTCAATCAATCAATCAATGCTGAAATTTTCAATCCACAACTATTTCATTTTTTACTCGATGGCCAATTAAAAATTCACACATTTAAATCCAGCCAATGCAAGGCCCAAGCACTCTGCTCTAAGCCGAATTCTTAAGGGGTTATATACCTTTTTTTTTTTCAAAAAAACGAAATTTTTTTTTTTGCTGAATCCTAAAGTATATCCCCTAGAGAACATCTTCCCAAATTTTCATGCAGATCCGAATAATAGTTCGATAGGAAAACAGCGTTTTGACGCGCTCGACTTCAATAGTTGCAACGTCAACGTAAAACTTTGAATGCGATTATCTCAAAGTCGTGTTTTTCCAAAAGTGCTTTCGCTGTGACCACGATTGCGCAAGAACTATTCGATCGATCTTCTTCAATTTTTTTTTAAATTATTCGTAATGATTGTGCCGAGTTCGTGAACGATTCAGTTTTTATGCGCCAATTTTAATTTCGCAGATCAGAATTTTTTAATAAAATTTTTAGAACTCGAAAAATCAACTTTTTGGAAAAATTGTTACTGTATGCTGAAAAAAGCAAATATTCTTAAAAATAATCGTTCACGAAGTGGATATAATACTATACTAACTAAAAATTTTTGGTTTTTTGATATAAGTTGACCTGCTGGACTTTCATCGTGGTCACCGCAAGCCGCTATAAAAAAAAAGGGTTCCGAAAGAATTGCCATAACTTTGTAAATTATTCATATTTTTTCAAGAACAAAGGTTTGTTGTTTCGATAAAAACATGTACTATCAATAAATAATAACTTCACTGTCATAAAATAATTGCTACACACCAAAAAAAAAATCCAAAGTTCCCTCAATTTTTTCGCTCAAAAAAGGTATATAACCCCTTAAGCGGATTCGTTTCATTTTCACATTGCAAATATGATTAACCAATTTGAGTCAAAACCACTTTAATTATAGAGCTTTGAGCCGGCCGGCTGACAAGTGGCCAACTGCAATTGGCCAAATCGAATGGTTACCCGAGATCCGCGGCACGTACTTGCTATGGGCGCTATGGGGGCCAATAAGGTGTAAATTTATGCGCCAAGTCCGGGCTATAAGCAAGTTGGGCCGAAATCGAACCATTAGCAAACCGAGCCTATGCAATTGATGCATGAATTCTTCAGAATGCTCAGCGAAACGCACATTTTTCGTATGCCTTTGGATGATTGGCATTCGAGAATAGATTTTTGTTTGTTTTTTCGATTTGTAATTACCTTCGTCTGTGTGAATTTTTGTGGCCAATCAAAGTTTTTGTTCGCAGTTTTGATTTGCTGCTAAGATTCGCAGAGTAATTGTATCTCATGGCTAACTTGTATTCTATGAGATACTTTTTTGCCGCTGTTCCCTGAGAGCTTCGATTTAAACAATATACGGGTGTGTATATGTTCAACAAGTGTTTTGGTTTAATTATTTTCATGTCTCACAAGCTCCGCTGACAAAGTGGACAAGGATCTTATGATCTACGCGGGGTTGGGCTAATGAATATTTAATTCGGGTGGAGTAATGACAGCGTTTAGTGTTTCGCCTTAGTTACATTGCATTATGTTTCGTCTATGTGAAAGTTGCACATTTGGCACGTGTCCCCATTGAATGGCATCAATTAAGAAATTGTTTCACTCCGTGTTACACAAGGCAATGAAGCGCAATGGGAAAAAGTTGTGCACGCACTGGGAAATTTGAATGATGGCAAGAGAAAAATGTGGTCAATTGCCGTACAGAAAAACAGTCCTGCTGTATAACATTAGGCTCCCCTCCGATCCACTGGTTTTTTACACGAAAAGAAAATATTTTTTTAACTGGGTTAATATCTAAGAAATATCTTTTACAAGTTATCAAGTTTTAATATTTGTTATCTTGAAGGTAACTTAAATAAGTATTTTTTCTGGGTTTAGATTAATTGATTAAATTATAAAGAATTTCCCGTAATAAATATTAATAGCAGTGTAATTCAGGCCGCGGAATGCGTTGAGTAAAACATTATTTAGTTACGCTTGGATCACAGAAAAGTATTTGATTTGAAAGAATTACAACAGTAGAATGTCTAACTCTGGATTCATGACAATTTCTCATTTTTCTTGGCTTAGCAATAAACAGCAAATAAATGTCGGTTAACATTACGAAATCAAAACAACAAGAGCAAGACCGCTCGGATTGGCAATTTATGTAGCCACAACACGTGAGCTCATTGATTAAATTAGCCAAGTCTTTTGGCCAAGCCCTGTGCACATAAAAAATTATTTATGAGCCACAATTCGGTCGGTTTTTTCTGTTTTCTTTCCGTCTTTCTTCGGCTTTCCTTGGCTTTTTGTGGCATTTTAATGCTAAGCAAAAACCGAATACAAAACAAAAACCAAACGCCAAGTGACAAGCGAACCAAACATAATCAACTTCGTTCATATTGAATTGGGTTGCGTACGTCTGGAAAATCTCGCATAGGAAATGCGGAAAAAATTTGTTTGTTTTGATCATCCCACAAAAAATCCACTTTTCTGATATATCCTATATAATTTTTCTATAAATGAGTAACAAAACATTTGAAATAGGAAACGCAAGCATATTTTTTTTTCGAAAAAAAAGTTTTCCTTGTTGATCATCCTACAAACAAAAATTTTCTGATTTAGCTTACATAATTTTTCTACAAATGAGTAATACTAAATTTCAAATTACCTTTTTTTTCCGTTGATCTTAAATAAATCCGATTTAATCCGATGTCCTAAATTTTTCTAATCCTTTCTATTCCCACTCTCTTTAATTAAGTTTGTTCCGAACGAAAATCTGGCATCACTGTCTTCCAAGAAGGGGACGAAGACAGGAGTTAAGCTGGTTGTATTAACAACAACGACGCGCGTTTGCAGTAACAAGATGAAACGGGGACATAGGCAAAATTAGTTGCGTTTGCCAGCGAATTTGCAGGCCAATCAGTGAGTGTGCCACAATTTGGCCAGCCAAACAAACGGGCAACAAACTGGTCAAGTCACAGATGCCATCGGAGCTGTTTCGCTGCTAGTCTCCTCCTCCTTTGGCAACTGTTGCAACGTGCAACCTGCAACTTGCAACTTCGATCTGCTGACGCTGCACTTGTCGCGATTTCACATCAGTTTTTGTTGCTGTTACGGCTGCTTTTTGCTCGTTGCCTACTTTTCAACGTCTTGTACTTTCGATTGGTTAATTGTTAAACAAATTTGAAATGTTTCTGCTTTGCAGCAGTCACCTGGCTGCCCCATCGTTTTCGAATGCAAATCGCATGAGCTAACAAGCTGCAATCGTTGCACATCCCACATGCAATTGGCAACTCATAACAACCAACATGCTCTCTCAGTTTGAGGCAACTTAACGTGGTAGACCACATTTTCGACTGCCTCCATATATTGCTGGTGATTACCAAATAATTTCAGTTATTAATCATTAAAAAGTGATCGTTCCCGGGGGGGAAATCTAACCACAAGTCGCAAAACATTTGAATCAGGCTTAAGTTATGTGAGATGTCTTTGCGATTTGCTACCCACATGCTTTTAGACATTGTAAGTTTAATGGGTAAGTCATAGGCATGCATTTTCAGCCACACATCGTTAAGACTTTAAATAAAAAATAAAAACAATAAGATTTAATTCTTATAATAGAGATATAACCCATTAATAATGTTTGCAGATAGTTTTTAGTATATTAAGTAACTTTGGTTAGTGAATCAGGAACTATAGTGATCTTAATTACTATAACATGAACGTTTTATTATGGATCCCTCCCAAAAAGTGCTGTAGTACTCACTCATGGATTCGTTTTGGCCCATCAGCGTGGGGCTATCTCCATCCACCACCAGAGCCTCATTATCGGAATCGTTGTCCATCTGCTGGACACAGGTTGCTCCCGGCACATAGGTTTCCTGGCTGAGCGTCGGATGATTGCTATCCGTGCCAACACTCGAGGCCGATGACGTAATGCCCACATCGATAAAGTCCTCTTCCGATTCCAGTTTAAGGCGCTTTCCTGCCGAACTGCAACTGGGCACATCGTCGTCGGGGTGTTGGGTTGAGGTCGAGGTGGCCGCGATTGTGGTGCCACCCATATTTACATCCTAAGACAATAAAAATAATATCATAAAAAAGTTATACCTTAATTCTCAAATGTAACAATCAAATCAATTAGCATTTTAATGGCCAACGGAAATGAGATATATCTGTTGTTGGTCTTCTCCTACAACGGTTGCTTATCGTTCGTATCGTTCTAACTGGCCCAAGAATTCTCCCCTTTAAACCGTTTATAATTTATGCCAAGTTATCTCTGCTCCCTCTCCTTCCAGTGTTCGGCATAAAAATCATTCATGCCAAACTTGAACAAAACTAAGACTTGAGTTATGGGCTGGTCAATCGAAGGGATAGTGTTAAAAATGGGACGTTTTCGGGGGTTGAAGGTGGGCCTCTAGTAATTGCCATGCTTGAGGAAATTGTTCGGAAGTAGGGTAAAGAGTTTTGCATACATTTTGCCGAGATTTTGATAGTCAATTGCTGGGAAAACAGTAGCAATTTTCCTACATGCACTCAGCTGCTTGTTAAATCGCTTAAAAATTAATGATATTAATTGTTAAAGTTTAAGGCAAAATGAGAAAAAATTGTGGTAGTTTCAGATATTATAAAATATAATTGAAAATAAGTAGAACAAAATTCTATAAACATGTGTGACCGTTTGACGAATGATCTAATCTATATTTTACCATATTATAAGAACAAACATATATCATACATATGTATTTATTAAAACCGAATTAACAGAAAAGTTCTCATTTTAATAATTCACAATTTCTCCACCAATAAAACCAACTGGGCGTAAAGCACTCGCTCAAATTATATATCATTATATCAGTAAAGAAAATAAACCGTTCCATAATAAACAACTGCGACACAAATCTTGCACAGCAGAATCTGTTCCAAATGAATGCTCTCTCGAATCGAAAGGCCCAAAGGAAGGAAGACGCCGGCTGCACTTAACCTGAAAACATGAAAAGTACTATTCGCGCATTGGAAACTTGAACTTCCGACCGTAAATGAATTGACAGTCCCGAGACGAGGGGGTTCGGGATATGACTGCGTGCCCTTATAGCACTGTGCCGGCTGGTGGCATATGAACTTGAGTGGACTACGAGTACGAGTACCCGACTAACTAAAAGGAGGCGCAACACCAGTGGTCGTAGAACCAAAAACGGAGAGAAGCCACCAAGACGAAGACCCAGAGCCAGAGCCAAAGGCAGAAGAAGCAACATCAGCAGCACCAGACCATAATCAGTGTTCCATTGAACGCACAAAATCATTTAGCGAAACCAACAAAAACAAAGCACAAAGAAGAGTCAGGGCCCGAGTTTGGAGGTGGTTGGTAGTATGGTAGAGCCTGCACCCCAAACCGAACCAATCCGATCCAAACCAAAGCGAACCAAGAAGCACTTGAAACTGTTTTTTAAAAGAGTCTCCGAGAGACAGCGGCTGCGAGTCCAAGTAGGGTAAAAGCAAAGTGTTTGCTTTGGAGAGTAAGTATGAAGTATCTGGGTAGGGAGTACGAGTACACTGGCGTAAACAAACATAGCAAGTTGAGTTTTTCATTAAAATGAAAACATATTTGAAGTACGGAAGTTGAAAATATGATATAAACGTTTGACTATATAAAAAAGTATTTAAAAGTATCTTTAAAATTTGATTTGTTACCAATTTTTAGTAATTATAAGACTTTACCAGAGTGAATTAGGATTTTTCTTTTGAAAGATAATTGAAATTATCGTAGAAGGACTAAGTACACTTCCAATATTTTATAAACATTTTTTTTTGTAGAACTTTCGATATGTTTTTGAGTGCTTTAAATAATATCCCAATTCATATAAAAGTGCTAACCATTTTCTTAATGTGTACGACACTTGGATGAATGAATATAGTCGGCTGGAAGTGCTAGTGGCTTATGGCTCATGGAGTAGGTTCAAAGCACGCTATGAAGCAGACCAAGACCAGCCAAGACGATGAGTTGAGTTTTGTAGCAAATTGAATTGTCTTTGTTGCCCGTTCCTGCCTGTGAATGTGTGTGTGTCTGTGCTGTGATGTTGCATGAATCACGTGACCATGACCACCATTGCAATGCCATAGGCCAAGAACAACTGAGCCGGGCTTCGCCTCGCTTTTGCTCTCTGTATATGGACGCACTCGCAATTTGAACCTCACTCAAAAGATCATTTACTTTCATTAGGAAGCGCAGACGAAACTTGTCGTGTAGCAAGTGCAAACTTGGTCTAATAAACAGCCATTAGGCAGTCGGCCTGGATCATGCATGAAATGGCCCCCAGATCGTTCGGCTTTAACAAGCCTGTCGTCTTTGGGCCAGCAAATCGTTCTTACCTTATTGGGATGCCGTCTTTTGCGTTCGCCTTGAGTGGCCGTTGGTGTCGGTGAAGAAGACTGCAGTTTGGCCTCCTGGCGATCTAATGTCAAAAGAATAAATAAATATAAATTAATTTAAATTTTCAAATAATGCGTAGCCATATTTATCTCTAATCTACTCACATTTCAATTCGATTTCCTCATCATCCAATAGCAAAGAGACCACTTCCTTGGGCTTGAGTGTGTCGGGTTTGAAATTGCCGCCACTTATGACCATGCGTTGTATCTGAAATATTCGATTGAATAAAAATTATAAATTCCAGGCAGGAAATGAAACGAAACTCGTTCAAGACCAGGGATAGCGCCCAAAGAGTTCCCTCATTTCCTAAACTATTTATTTGTCGGCCCGAAATACTTTCATATGGTAATCGGGGGATTTCTGTTTTCGGTAATTAAGCCAATAAATGCACAAGAAATACTCCAACTTATAGGGAACACAGAAGGCGTAACCAAAATGTCGCCTATCCAATTGTATAATTAATTTCCGGTGTTGGTTTACCAACCCAAACCATTTTAATCCCAACTACAAGTGCTCGTGTTTCGCATTGAGCAGTTTTTTATTGTAAATCCCAAAGGCGCAACAATGCCTGGGTTTTTTAGGATGGTTTTTTATTCCCAACAAAGCACGTGCCTAATATGCGAGGCAACAAAGGGAAAAGAAAAACCGAGCAACTTGAAGAGTTTTGCGGTTCGGTAGGGTTTCCTGTCCCCCGATCACTCACCTCGCTTTTTTCTCTGGCCCTCTGCAGAATCCGCTCCTCGATGGTTCCTTTGCAGATGAGTCGGTAGACAGTCACCTGTTTGGTTTGGCCCAAACGATGGGCCCGATCCATTGCTTGTTGATCTACGGTGGGATTCCAGTCCGAATCGTAAAAGATGACCTGGAATTGAAAGATAAAAATTTAATTTCTATCTAACTAATCTTTTAGAACATCAGAATAATATTGGTAGTTTCTAAGTTGGAGAATAACTTTCTTTGGGAATTTTCCCACTTCTTATTAGTATGCAAATAGTTTCTCCACACGCACATCCTTTCGCCATTCTTTTGATGATTTCGAGCCTGCATATTTATTAGTTCCTTCTTCGAATTGGGCTACCCTATAAACCACTTTGTAGTGTCACGAATTTTCCGCTTTTCCTGTCTATTATCTGGAGTAGACAAACTCCCGCCACCGGTGTTAACCCTTCGTTGCCCCTTTTGAGCCGCACTTGGTACGTGTTTGTTGTGCAAGTGTTCAGCAATTCCCCGTCCGTATCTCAAGGGTTGTCTTTCTTGAGGGAGTGGCGTTTCCGGCTGAGAGATGGGACTAATTAAAATCGAACTGCTCAAGGAATTGATGTTTTCTTTTTTATTTGGAACACGTGTTGAGCTCTTTTCGGAAGCGTAAGAAGGAAGTTGCCCATTGAGGAATCTGTCTATTAAATGGAATTCAAATTCAATTGAAAATATCGCACGGAAGTCCATTAGGAAATTTTTGTACGCAGAGGTTTATTATTTTGCATAATATCGGAAATAAGTGGAATTTGATATATGTTTTTGCTTTAGAAATTTTTAAGTTTGGTTAAGTATGTAGCTTTTATTTACAACAGCGTAATGATTAGATACACCTATTACAATTTCTCCCCATGAAAAATCAAAGCATCAAATTGTTATTTAAAACGCTGAAGCTACTCTTTATAAAGCTGAAAAATCGTATTTACCAGTTCACAGTAGCAACAGCAATGTATAACAACAGATTAGTGTTGTATTACTTAAGTATATTTATTGTTTGCATTCAAGGCAGCGAAGAAACCGTTGAATTCAGATGGTTTGAACAAAAATTGGATCACTTTCATAAGGATTCAAGAACTTTTAAAATGGTAACACTATTCTGTTTAATCTTAATCTTCCAAATAGCTTTAATATCTTTAATACTTTTTTAGAGATATATGGTAAAGGAAGATTATTTTAAGCCGAATGGTACAATATTTTTCTTTATGGGCGGTGAAGGCACAATTTTATCAGATACAACCAATACTTCCAACATTATGTTGACCAAGAGTTATATTAACGACTTGGCTAAACGATATGGAGGATATCTGATACACAGCGAGCATCGTTATTATGGAGAAAGTAAGGCGACAAAGTGCGTTCGGGGAAGTGAAAAAATATATGATCACAAAGTTGATTATAAAATTGATCATTTTTAGATCCCTTAACTTGAAATCTCTGAAATATCTATCAACGCCTCAGGCCATGGCAGATGTGGCTGCTTTAATTCGATTTTTAAAGGCCAATACCACTTATTTCGGAGAGTCCAAGGTTTTTCTGGTGGGAGGATCGTATTCAGGCCTAATGGTACCCTGGTTTGCCAAGCTCTATCCCCAATTAATTGATTTAGGATGGGGTTCCAGTGCCCCGTTGCAGTTTAAAACAGATTTAAAAGAGTTCTATGCAAGAGTTTTTCAACTTGTTCAACAAATTGGAGGTAAGAAGTGCCATGATCAGATAGTTGAGGGCTTCAAGAGCCTTAAATCTGATTTAAACAATCATACCACTACAAAACTTATAGAAATGAATATTTGTGGATTTGATCATACAAATAATGTTCATGTTATTAATTTATTTGAAAGATTAACAAAAGTAATTGGCTCTGAAGTGCAGTATGGAAAGTAAGTAAATGAATTGGAAATTGGTTACAAATAAATTCCACCTCTTTTTTTCTGAATCCAGTATTCAAAAGGCCTGCGATGATATTTCAAAAAGCTCATTTACCTCTTACCTTAAAAAGCAACTAGAAGGGAATTCTTCGGAATGCTATGACAGTGTTTCCAGTTTAAAATCCCTAAAAGACGTTGAATATACCACGGATTCAGGTAGGCAATATATTTAATATCAAAACAAACTTTTCGATTATTTCTTATATTTCAGCTCGACTTTGGTTCTACCAATGTTGCAGTCAGCTTGGCAACTTTCAAACCTCTGAATATATCCCAATTGATTTTTGGCTTGATTTGTGTTTTGATGTTTTTGGAAATAGGTTTTTCGAATGTTACATAAACAGAAAAGTCAAAAACACTGATAGAAATTTTAAGGATTTGGATAATAGAGAAAGTTTTCGCAAGGTCTTTTTGACCCAACCGGAACTGGATGCTTGGTCAGCTACCAAAGTGAGGAAACACAATAGGACATATATTTTAGAGGGTGAATTTTACCTAATTTGAAAATTGATTTTCCTACTAATACATTACAATTACTTAAGGTGCAACTCACTGCGAGGACTTACAGCCATGGAAAGAGAATGATAAGCCTTCTATAAATGCCTTGAAGATGGACATCGATTTCGAAGTGCAAAAATTGCAAACTAAAGCGTACAACTAAGCTAGCAAAATATTAAAAACTAATTGAAAATTAAATAGTCCATTTATATATTTCTTAATATTTTTTAACTCCCTTTGAAAGGGTATAATCACACTCTAGTTAGTAATTGTACTACACCTTGTACAACCCTTATCGGGTAACTCTATTACCTACTTTTCAAGTGCTTTCAAATTGAGTGAGTGAAATCCAATGATTGATAATCGTAACAGTCGTTGCGACCACAATACCACTCGATAAGGCGCCGCATGGCTTTTGGGCTAATAAAAAGCAGCGTAAAATTCCTACCAACAATCTATTTAACCCAGTTGACAATATTATTTACTGGCTTAAAAACTGCTAATTAGGCACTACGTTGGCGATAAGATTTGCTTTGAGCTAAAGCAAGTGAATTAGTTGGCTCATAAGCTTTTAAAGGTTGATCAGTCTTATTCCAACACTCGGCGATCGACGATGAAGTTCTGGCTAGGAATTTCTTTGGCTCTTCTGGCCCTGGGCCAAAGCAATGGAAGCATTTTCGAGAGGACCTTCAAAAGGATCCATGAAGAGCCACCACTGCCAACTACTCAGAGCCGAGCGGATGTAGTGCAGACCCTGTGGATCGAACAGAAATTGGATCACTTCGATGCGGCAGAGTCACGCACTTGGCAAATGGTATTTATGGTTTAATTACATAATAGATTTTAGGGACTTATTAAGGTACTTTTTTTTGACAAACTCTTTAGCGTTATATGCTGAACGATGCTCTTTACACGTCTGGTGCACCTCTGTTTATTTATCTTGGAGGAGAATGGGAGATCTCCGCTGGCAGAATAACTGGTGGCCATATTTACGACATGGCCAAGGAGCACAATGCTCTTTTGGCCTACACTGAGCACCGTTACTATGGACAAAGCAAGCCCTTACCGTGAGTAATTCCAGAATATCATCTATAACTCCCTAAACAAAATGATATCCATGTCCTTACAGTGATCTCTCCAATGAAAACATCAAGTATCTGAGTGTGAACCAGTCCTTGGCCGATCTGGCTCATTTCATCACCAGCATCAAGCAAAGCCATGAGGGTTTGTCCGAGTCCAAGGTCATTATTGTGGGTGGTTCCTACTCCGCCACAATGGTCACCTGGTTCAAGAAGGTCTATCCCGATCTGGTGGCTGGAGGTTGGGCTTCCAGTGCTCCGCTCTTTGCCAAGGTTAATTTTGTGGGTGAGTCGTAATTTCTTAATGGCACTTAGTATCAAAAATAAACCTTTACTTTATACAGAGTACAAGGAAGTCACTGGCCAATCCATTGAACAAATGGGTGGTTCCGACTGCTATAAGCGCATTGAGAACGGCATTGCCGAGATGGAGACCATGATAGCCACAAAGCGAGGTGCTGAGGTCAAGTCTCTTCTCAAGCTCTGCGAACCCTTCGATGTGTATAGCGATCTGGATGTGTGGACTTTGTTCAGCGAGGTCTCCGATATCTTTGCAGGCGTTGTACAGACTCATAAGTAAGTGACTAAGCGTAATAATATATTATTCCGATTAATACTAATCTTTTTTTCAACTTTTAGTGCTGGCCAAATCGAGGGGGTTTGCCAAAAGATAATGGCTGGATCGAGCGATCTTATTGGTGTCGCCAGCTATTTGTTGGAAGTGTTCGAGGAGAGCGGTGGCAAGTGCCATGACCTTAGCTATGACGCTATAACGGCACTGCTTTTGGACACTACCTATAATGGCAATATCAGTAAGTAGATAACTGACTTCCCTTTCAAAGCTTAAGTTATATACAAATTTTACAGTGCGCCAGTGGATCTTCCAGACCTGCAATGAGTACGGTTGGTATCAGACCTCTGGTTCTAGAGCCCAGCCCTTTGGCACCAAGTTCCCTGTTACATATTACACCACCATGTGTGCCGATTTGTATGGCTCTCAGTATAGCAACGAGTTCATAACCAACCAAGTGAGCACCACCAATCAGTACTTTGGTGGATTGACTCCTGGTGTGGAGAATGTCTATCTAACCCACGGTCAATTGGATCCCTGGAGGGCAATGGGAATCCAGGATGCGGATCAGGCCACCATTATTCCAGGTGAGTAAATGGGAGTAAAGTACTTTAAACTCAAAGTATTAACCTTCATTGTGATCCTGCAGAATATGCCCATTGCAAGGACTTCAATTCGATTAGCTCTAGTGACACCGCTGAGATGAAAGCCTCCAAGGAACGCATTGCTGAGCTGGTTCGCGAGTGGGTTAAATAGTCGTATTCAACGTCACACTAAATGAAAATTGTCAATTTAAAATTAAGTGGAATTAAACAAAATTCCAAACATTTTTTATAATCGTATCTAATCAAGCTTAGATAAGATTACAAATAAAAGATAATCTATTAATGATATATTATTGGATCTGATTATTATTTTTAAGCAATGCACATGGATATTATGAAAAATTAATGACTTGGAAAAAATCGAACTGATTAGGTAACCAAGCAACAGCCGTGATTTTGATCGGTCGGCCATAAATGGGAATTTCCAACTAATCCTACAAAAGATTCCCATGAGTTCCGATCGATTTATGATGGACGACAAATGCGAACTTCTAATCGCAACTTCTAATCGCTATCATATCATGTCGCTGGTCACTTATCAACTATACGAAATTTACAATCTTTATCGTGGCCGCAAATTACTTTAGAACCCAACACCGTTAACGGTCAACTTAAAAGGCCAAATCGGACCGACTAGTTGGTTCATTTGTGAAAATGGCTGCTCTGCGTTTGGTCTGCCTGGCTGTAGTCTTGGCTGCAGGACTTGTCCAGGCCTTGGACACTTCCAAGATTAAGGATGTGCCCGTTTTGGTCAGGACACTGAAGAACTTGAACCGTGGTCCACCACAACAGGTGGTCACCAAGCGTGCGGTTGTCCAGGAGAAATGGATCACCCAGAAATTGGATAACTTTGACGCGAGCAACACGGCCACTTATCAGATGGTGGGTAAAAGAATTAATTCTTGGAGAAATGTTATTACGTAATTGTAAAAGATATTTTTCTACTACAAGTTACACATAAATTAGATTAGATTTATTAATGAGTAATATTTCAGCGTTATTTGCTCAATGATGAGTTCCAAACTGAGGGAAGTCCCATTTTCATTTACCTGGGTGGCGAATGGGAGATCGAGCAGAGCATGGTCAGCGCTGGTCATTGGTATGACATGGCTGAGGAGCACAAGGGTGTGCTTGTCTACACCGAACATCGTTTCTATGGTCAAAGTGTGCCTACATCGTGAGTAAATATTAATCCTTTCCTTTAACTTCGAAATATCCCTATATTTTTTTAGAACCATGTCCACGGATAACCTCAAGTATTTGGATGTAAAGCAGGCCCTGGCCGATGTGGCCTATTTCATTGAGACCTTCAAGGCGGAGAACCCCCAGTTGGCCAACTCCAAAGTGTTACTAGCTGGCGGTTCTTACTCGGCCACCATGGTGGTGTGGTTCAAGCGTCTGTATCCCGACTTGGTTGTAGGTGGCTGGGCCTCCAGTGCTCCTCTTTTGGCTAAGGTCGATTTCACCGAGTACAAGGAGGTGGTGGGCAGGGCCTTCCTCGAGTTGGGCGGCCAGCAGTGCTACAATAGGATCGAAAATGGCATCGCCGAGCTGGAGTCCCTGTTCGCCAATAAGCGGGGAGCTGAAGCTAGGGCCATGTTGCGCCTGTGCAACAGTTTTGATGACCAAAACGATCTGGACTTGTGGTCCCTGTTCGGCAGTATCTCGAATGTTTTCTCTGGGGTGGCGCAATATCAAAGGTATGAACTGCATTAAGTACTAATATTTTAGTTGAAAAATTTCAAATTTCAAATTAGCACTGGCGATATCGAGTACTACTGCGACTACCTCTTGAGCTTCCGGGATGATGCCACGGCTATTGCTAACTTTGTGTACTGGGGCTGGGGAATGCCCAGCTGTATTGATGCCACCTATGCCAGCACTGTGGAGTACTATCTGTGGGGAGTGGATAACTTTGATGCTAGTATGTGAAAAATTCCTTAAAGTCCTCAAAAAATGCCCTAACATATCTTTCATAGGTCGTCCTTGGTACTACCAGACCTGCAATGAGTATGGATGGTACCAGAGCTCTGGCTCCCGGAATCAGCCCTTCGGCACTAAGTTCCCGACCACCCTATACACTACCCTCTGCGGAGATGTCTTTAGTTCGCAGTATGGAAATGAACAGATCAACAGCAATGCAGCGCAGACCAATGAGTACTTCGGTGGCATGGAGCCCGGAGTGGAGAATGTTTACATGACCCACGGTGCTTTGGACCCATGGAACCCCATGGGCCATGGAGTCGAGCAGGGAGCCACCCTCATCGCCAATGCCTCGCATTGTGCCGACTTTGGATCGATCAAGACCACAGACTCCGCCGAAATGCGCGCCTCCAAGGAGAAGCTCGCTGATTTGGTGCGCCAGTGGTTGGCTTAGATTTGTTGGCATTGGTCCTTATTTGGTGTTATTTTATGTAATAAAAGAATAAAATAACCAAAAACCAACATGTGAAATGCTTTTTAGTAATACAGCTTTGTGGTTTTATCTGTTTTTTAAAAGGTTTGAATAAATTTCAAAAGTGTGGGTTTTATAATAAAGTTTGAAGAATTTTTACGATAAGTGTTCTAATGAAACTGTGTCATAAAACTTTAACAAAAGTTGTATTGGGACTAAAAAATAGCTTTTCTCTAAAGTGACGCCGAAAAATATGCAACTAAAGGTAAGGGTACTATAAGTACGAGTACAGGGAACCCGAGGTCAATAAAATCCAATTGCATGGAACAGGGAATATATTCAGGGAAAATACTCAGTGATCGTTTAAATCAAAATAAGATAAATATTATTGCATAACAAGAGAGAACGCTATAGTCGGGTTGGTGTCCCGACTATCTAATACCCGTCACTCGGCTCAAGGGAGTGCGAGGGAGACGGATAAATAACATTTTTTTGATTGCTTATAACTTTTTAATGAATTGTCCGATTTGAAAATTTTTTTCTACATTTCGATAGGTACAAATAAATACAACAAAATTTTTACTTCTCAGAAATCTTTAAAAGTGTGGGCGCCAAACACATTTTAAAATCGTTAGTGGGCGATTGTGGACGTGGCGCTCGTCTGAAATAAACTTGCGCTGCGTAGGAAACCCAGTTTCCGAGATCTCAGCGTTCATACGGACAGACAGACGGACAGACACACAGACGGACAGACAGAAGGACATGACTATATATATATACTTTATAGGGTCGGAAACGATTCCTTCTCCCTGTTACATACTTTTGCACAAATACAATATACCCTTTTACTCTTCGAGTAACAGGTATAAAAATATGAATCAGGGAACAGTTGCTGAAAAATTACATTATGTTATAAAGAATTAACTATTCATTTCTGAATAATCAATATGTAATGGGATATAATTACTATTATGTAAGTCTTTATTATATTTTATATTATTATAAGAATTTCTTATAAAACTAAATTTAATATTTATGGCAATTTAAGACATCTTGGTAAGACAAATAAAAAAAAATATAATATAGCTGCGATTTTAGCTCTAACTATTTGAGTAGACACGAACAATAGAGAAACTAATTTTGTTACGTTCTTTGTTCTTACATCATGATAAGACACCAGCTTATTGACCAAGGAACCTAAAAAGTAAATATTTGGTAACAAACAATGACCAATATAATTGTCACGTTTGCTTATATGGGATTAAATTAACAAGTGCTGAATGATTTCATCGCAAGTGTACACTATTCAACAAGGAAATGTTTGAACAAATAACGCAATTCGTAAAGATTTGGAAAACTAAACAAAGAATTCTTCACAACTTAAAGTTACAGTTTTTTGACAATTCTAAAAGATTATTTTATAATTTTAAGTTGAGTGTTATTAAAATATTTATTATTATTAGGGGAGAGTGGGGCAATTTCGTCACTTGCAATATCTCGGAATCCATAAGTCGTAATTTTTAATTGCCCCAGTATATTTGTTTTACTTTTTAATTTTAATAATAATAATAAATCACCAAGATAATTAAAAAAAGGAGAATGTCACATTTTAAAGCTTGGTGCTAACCACATTCCACAATAAAAATAGAAATATGATGATATATGTGGTGAAATTGCCCCAGTATATTGGTTTTACTTTTTAATTTTTTATAAATCACCAAGGTAATTAAAAAAAAGGGGAATGTCACATTTAAAGCTTGGTGCTAACCGCATTTCACAATAAAAATAGAAATATGATAACGTGTCTCAATATGGACAAAAAATAGCTTTGAAAAAATGCTGACAAAATTGCCCCACTCTCCCCTACTTACAAAAGAAAAATTATTTTGTTCTTAGATCATGAAAAGACCCCAGCCAATTGATAAAGGAAAATGAAAAAGTAAATATAGAACGCCCATAAATGTGGCAAGTTTGCTAATATGGGAATAACTTAACTAGAGTGAAATGATTACAAGGCACGTGTACACTGTACATTTACATTATTCAACAATGTAGTAATATTTTTTAATTATTTCCTATAAATAGTTTATTATATTCGTAATATTTCTAATATTTTAATGACTTTTTTTAACAGTTATAAAAATGTATTTAATTAATACGTTTAATTAAAAAGATATATTTTTAAGGAACATGTTTAGTTCCTATATATTTTGAAGAACCCCTGTTACATTAGAACTTTTCCACCCTTTGCATCCTACCAAAGTTATATAAATTTATCAATTGAGACTTGCACAATTTCTTTGTCTTTGCGAAAACCAAATGCATTCTAATGAACCTAGATCAAATAACGTGATGCAAGGCGTGATACGAACGAAGAACCCTCGACTTTATCAGTGCTATATATTTTCCGATATTTGTTTGCGTTGCAGTTAAGTGCCCAAAGACCCTATCAAAGGCTGATGCGACTGTCAGTAGAGAATATTTTCCAATAAATAGTCGGTGGCCGATGGTGGAAAATCATTCGCTAACTAACTTGTGAACTAACCAGCAATATGAAGTATACCCTAGTAGTACTCGCCCTATTGGCACCCCTGGCTTTGGCAGCCAGTCTGGGTGAACAGAAACCAGAGGCCAATGCCTTCGTCAAGTCCCTGAGGGAGTTGCATCGAGGACCTCCAGTGGAAACACTGAAGACCAGGAAGACCCATGTGGAGGAGCGCTGGATCACCCAAAAGTTGGACAACTTCGATGATAGCAACAATGCCACCTGGCTGGATGTAAGGATCAAATCAAAATCGCTATTGATCAAAGTTTACCTTCTATAACCATCTCTCTTTGAATCCTTAGCGCATATATATCAACAACAAGTATTTTAAAGACGGAAATCCCATCTTTATCTACTTGGGCGGCGAGTGGGCTATCGATCCCAGTGGCATTACCTCTGGACTCTGGAAGGACATTGCCAAGAGCCACAACGGTTCCCTGCTTTACACTGAACATCGTTTCTTTGGCGAGAGTATCCCAATAACGTAAGTTAATATATAATGACCAGGTTTACAGGGATAATTAATATTAAATAACATTTTAGTCCTCTGTCCACTGAGAACCTGGAGAAGTACCAGAGCGTTGAACAGGCCTTGGCCGATGTGATCAACGTGATTGAA
This sequence comes from Drosophila takahashii, assembly GCF_030179915.1. Classification (NCBI taxonomy): domain Eukaryota; kingdom Metazoa; phylum Arthropoda; class Insecta; order Diptera; family Drosophilidae; genus Drosophila; species Drosophila takahashii. The sequence continues at coordinate 22,435,961 of NC_091681.1, forward strand.
ACCCTAAAGCTGGAGGACAAATACAAGGACTCCAAGGTTGTGGTCTCTGGCTGCTCCTACTCGGCCACCATGGCCACCTGGATCAGGAAGCTCTATCCGGAGACCATCAGGGGCAGCTGGGCCTCATCGGCACCGCTGCTGGCCAAGGTGAACTTCAAGGACTACATGCAGGTGGTTGGCGAGTCGTACGCTACCCTGGGAGGACAGTATTGTTACGATCTGATTGACAATGCCACTGCTTACTATGAGAATCTTTTCGATATTGGAAACGGAACTCAGGCTGCCAAGGAACTGAACCTGTGCTCCAACTTTAATCCCAACAACGAACAGGACCGTTGGCAGATCTTCAGCACCATTGCCAACATTTTCGCCGGCATTGCTCAGTACCAAAAGTAGGCGACACAAAAAAAACTGGAAGATCTTGATAATAATACATTATTTTCCCATAGGCCAGAGAACTACGACATTCCCAAGTACTGCTCCATTCTGCGAGAATTCAGTGATGATGATGCTGAAGCTTTGTCCAAGTTCATCAACTGGAAAATCAATGAACACTCTGGCGCTTGCCTGAGCACCACCTTTAATGGAGCTGTGGGCTACTATGAATGGTCTAAGGAGAACTACGAAGACAGTGAGTTATAACTTTTAATATAAAATATAAAATAATAATAATTTAATATATCTTTCTACCCTTTTTAGGCGACTTGCCCTGGATCTTCCAGACCTGCAACGAGTTCGGTTGGTTCCAGTCTTCGGGCAGCAAGAGCCAACCTTTCGGATCCACTTTCCCGGCTACTCTGTATGAGGACACCTGCGAGGGAGTCTTTGGATCGGACTACGACTCTGCTGGCATCCACTCGAAAATCCGCGCCACAAACAAGGAATTCGGAGGCCTGGACGTTAATGCCACCAACATATATTTTGTGCAGGGAGCTCTTGATGGTTGGAGCAAGGTGGGTGCTGGAGTTGCCCAGGGAGCCACCATCATTCCGTACGCCTCCCATTGCCCCGATACCGGATCGATCAGTGCCACCGACAGTGCCGAGCTGGTGGCCTCCAAGCAGAAGCTGATCAAGCTTGTGGCCCAATGGCTGAAGGACTAATATCTCAATTGATGAATTTAATTTAATGTTATTTTTTTTTGTTTTTAATTATATAAATATTTAATCACCTATATTTGGCCTAATAAAGCAAATATTTAATATACATATATGCATATTTTAATTATGGAAAAAATAAATAATATTTATTTACTAAACTAAACTCTTAACTGAAGCAGCCACTTGTCCTTTGCACAATTAACCATTATCTCGTCGAGTGGGTTATTGTAGCTATAGAATGTCAAGATCCCATAACTTGAAATTGACTACAAAGGACAGTCATAAATCAGGCCGATATAAAACTTTCTGTTTGAGATACAGCTCAAGAAATTAATTTTACTTTCTAGCTCGAAAGATTTGCAAATATGATGCAATAAAAACTGGAAATTTATGTGGCCCACAAATCCATCAAAATGTTTGAAAAGGTGTGACCACTCCGACAGTCCATCACGGACATAGACGGTACCGAAAAGTGAGGAAAGGTGATATGTGGAGGAAGGGCGGACTCCTACACCCAATGAATTGCACTAAATCCAGAAACGTGCTGGGCATAACAAGATCGATAGACAGCCGGCTGCTTAAAGACTTTGCATTGCTTTAGAAAATGTCATAAATCTTGTGAGCCGAAACCGAATCGAGTCACGCATTATAATGACCCGAGCAGATCCATTTAACAAGTCCCAAGCGAACTTGTTTTCAACAATACAATTTGCTTATAAATAGCATTAAATACAATTAAATCGTGGGCCTCGTATCATTTAAAATGTAACTGGTACAGTTTTCCCTTCCTCTTTGGGATTCTTGTTGGACCTTTCGGGTTGGTAGAAGATGGAGGAAGGAGGGCGACTGAAAGGCCAAAAGAAATGCCAAAGTGTTGAGTTTTTGGTCAAATTATTTCGGTATGCGCCAAAGACATGAACGGGAAATACTTTTATTCTTGTCGAAAGGTCTCAAAGAAAGAAGGCGAGCAAGGGGCGAAACTCTTTTCGATGGTGTTTGAGAAATTATATCGAAAAAGAAATAAAAATTCTTGCCATAATTCAAAAGCTTTTGGAAATTGGTTGATGTTTGAAATTTCTTTTTTTTTCTGCATCCTGAGAGGAAGTTGTAAATTTCTGCCTTTTTGCCTGTGGTCAAACTATAAATGTCAGCGAATCACATCACTTCACTCTTTTTTTGAAAATCTGGAATTTAATAAATGTTATATTTAAAAATTCTTAAATTATCCATGCAGCGAAGAAAGGCCAAGAAGGATGATTGTGAATCATCGTTCGGGATCTCCCCATCCCCCGATAAGTTCTAAAAGGTCTCTGAAGCCGCCTTCGACGATCCGCTGATGGGGAACAATCAGCCAGCTAAAATACCAACATGGAATTAGTCAACTCAAGACATAAACCTGAGCAAGTGAGGCGGGGAGACCGATCCGGCATCAGAGGTTGAGCCTGAGAACCTGGCTATAAAATGACAGAGGAGTTGGAGCTGAAACCAAATTACTTTCGGCCAGGGTGCGCAAATAACAAATCAAAACCGGTGACAAAATGATTTAGGAACCGGGCGAAAATGTTCACACGAAGCAACAGAACTACCAGTCCATAACCAAAGAAAAGATCGACCAGAACCGCTGAAATCGAACAAGAAGTGCCGGGGGAGATACATGCAAAGATTCTGTTCGATATTGTATCCTTTTTGGCTGAGAATTCTTCTACGTGGTCGCTGCATTCGGATTCGGATTCGGATTGGTGGGCCTCATTGTTACGCGGCGATAAAGATCACACGAGTAAATCACGGTCTGCCGCCACTCACTCTCCCAGCTCATCCTCGTCCGCATCCCAACCCTTCACCACACCTGGCTCAAGATTCAGCCTTGACTGCTGCAGTGCATGAACAAGTAGTTTAGCAAATGGATACAAGAGCCACACAGGGTTTTTCCGCCTTCGAGTTCGGGACAATGACAAACGAATTCTTTCCTATAAAATATTGTCCAAAAGCTGCCTATAAATCATCAAGTTCTACAGGAAACTGAGAAATTAGATAAACCTTATATAAATCTGTAATGAATTTACACAGAAAAAAAAATTGATATGAATTTGCACTCAAGTTAACATTATTTCATATCAAATTTGGGCCGATATTAATTAATGCAAGATTGATATTTCGAACATATCAAGTTGATATTTTCGAGAATATCAAGTTGATATTTTTAAATATCAATTCAATCTTAAGAAAGATTAGTGTTTAAAATAACATTTGAACTTTTTGGTCATCAAAATGATATTTTTTATATCAATTTTTGTCATCAAAATGATATATTTTATATCAATTTTGTTCATCAAAATAATATTATTTCGTGTATATTAGTACCCCCCAGTAAAACAGAAATTTTTATTTTATATTAAAACAATTTAATTCTAATCATTTCACATTTTTTTGAGTCGGTGTACATATGTATAGGTGGGCCAGCAAAATCTTCAATATTTTATTATTTTAGTTTTGCCTGTGACACACACAACGTAAAACTGCGGCCGGCACACACACACACGCACATTCAGAACCGAAATGTCTTTAAATTGTGTGCTAACTCGACGGCAAAGTTAAAATCACCACAACTTTGTAATGTTTCGACTTAGCACTCAATAAAAAAATAAATTGATTTCATTTGACAATAAAAACACCTTGTTCTCGAATATTTTTGGTCTCAAAGTTGGGCCAGCTGTTTTTGCAGTGCTGCACAATCTCAGTGTTGTAAACTGTGGAACACTATTTCTCCCTTTCGAACTAAATTCGAAACGACATTTGATATTTTTTCATATCAAAGTCATACGATTTCATATAAATTGTAAATATACTTGTTTTAAATACCGAATTCAGTATTTTTTTTCCAAAATTAATATGAAATAAGATCAAAATAATATTTCTTCATGTTAGAATGATATGACGAAACTTGATCCTTAAAAAAGATCAAATTAACCAACAAATATCAATTTGATATTTTGTCATATTTTTTTCTGTGTATAAGTATATTAAATGAAAAAACATGGAAAACTTTTAGTATCAATTAATTTAATACGACTAACTAGATGTGTAGACTGTTTGCAAATATTTGTTATTCAAGTACCTACTCAAGGCACTAATAATTATAATTTCCCGCTGATATAAGACTTGTAAAAACTATCATGGTAAAGTGGTTACTCATGAAATTTAAACACTCTAGTGATAAAAGTACACTCGACAAAAATATTAAAATGAAGTCTATATTCATCAAAAAAATGACAAGGTAAAGAATTTTATTTTTGAAATCCTAAAGAAATTTACTTTCACTTTCAATAATTTAGAACAACATCGAATTTTCGATAAACTAATGGGCTCGAACATTGTCATAGATCTTTACGATATCTTTGTCCTCCAAAAGAATTTTACAAAACTCCTGGTATCGGGACATTTGTCGATCTGTTAGATCCACCAGCGACTTGTTTGGACAGTGACCCACTTCCGTGTGAGTAATCTTATAGCTGCACTGCCGCAGTTTGTCAGTCACTTCGCGCAGATCCTGCGGTCGACACTTAAACAAAACGGCACCTTTTCCCAAATCAGTAATGGCGCTATCGGTGGCCTTGCACCACAATGCATCCGTTCGCAATGTTTGATTGAAATCATCGAAGCTTAAAGGTGATTTGCTTGGCACAATGGCTTTAATCAGACCAGTTTCGTTGAATAAGTGTCGATTGAAGAAGCGAGATTTGCTATGCCTTAAAAGAGGGGCCAAGCGGAGCTTTAGGTCGATAAGATTATCCGTCCTGACCTTGCAGACCATGGCAACCAATTGCCGCGCATAGTCCATGGGCAGGCTATAAGTGCTCTGATTCCTCTCGTTCAACTCGCACTCCCTCAGGATTCGCTGCACACGACTGTACGGCAACTGCAGGGGAGATAGGCAAGCCCTCAGCTCGTAGTTCTTCTCGGGATCGATGGAACCACCACCGCGATGCACCGCCAATCGCAGTTCGTTGACCAGTCTCACCTCATCTGGCGTATCCTGATCAGGTCGGATCTGTTTGGAGCTCAGTGGACTGATGTAAGTGGATGGCTTAGTAGCCTCATTCCTGTCTCCAAACATCGGAGCCCATCGCACTCGCTTCACTGTAACTGCCTCTTGTTCCTCGGGCAACTGCAAATCCAGTCCATTGCGCTTGTCGTTTTCCAATTTAGGGGAAAGGCTACGGATTAACTTTGGCTTGGGTCGATAGGGAGTAATGCTAGACTTAAGCTGAGGCATATTCGTGGTCACTATCTTGTCCATGGGCTCTAAGCAGCGGTTTTGAGCCATTTTTAAAAAAACTTAAAATTTTGACCGCTTGAAATTATTGCCTTTAATTGGATTTAATTTGGTTGATCCTTTTTGTTACAATGCGAGCGAATGAAATTTGAAAGGCGTAAGATTTGAAAGTTATGGAAGGGCTACTTATGCATTAGTCGTTTAAATTTAAATTCAGGAAATCGATTTCCAAACAGTTTTTAAACGAAAGTAAGATTTTTTGACAAGCAAATATTAATATACTATTTTATATGGTCAACGAATGGTTAAGAATACAAATTTAATATGAACTCACCGTATCTGCAGCTGTTAAATTAATGCCCAGGCCGCCGGCTCTTGTAGACAGCAGGAATACGAAGATATCTGCTCGGGTTTGAAAATCGGCAACCATATCGCGGCGAGCGGAGATCTTACTTGAGCCATCCAGTCGCATATAGCGATGTTTGCGGTGCCACATGTACTCCTGAAAATATTATTAAAAAAACTTAAGAACACACTATGATTTAAAGTATATTAAATTCACCTCTAGCAGGTCAATCATCTTGGTCATCTGCGAGTAGATGAGCACTCGATGGCCATTCGCCTTGAGGCGAGTGAGAAGGGTGTCCAGAACAAATAGTTTGCCGGCATCGGTGATCAGTGTCTCCTTGTCGGGAACCACGATGGAAGACCATCCACTATGAGGCTTGCACAAGGCCAATCCGCTGGAGACAAGCTCCCTGCCCTGGCTGTTTTCGCACTGCTTGTGACGAATCTGCGCCCAGGCGGCAGTGCGACTCTCACAACTAGAATAAAAAGAAGATAAGTTATAAATTTTAAATGGAAATTCAAACAAAAACCATTAAGAACTCACTATAATTGCCTATCCACCGCCTGGACTTTCTGACCTAAATCATAAATAAATCGGGGCATAAAGAGCGGTTCACATTGATAGCTCCTGGGTTTTCGAGGGCGATGCGGAAACTCTGGTAGCAGCAGCAGCGTGGTGACCTTCACATCGCTCTTAGCATTCGATTTAGTTTGGACCTCCACGGACTCGATTTCCAGCTCCTGCTTGGAGGCATCTGCCATCTCCTCGATCAGTGAGGTCTTCTCCTTGAGAATCTTTGAACGAATCACACGATGTTCTATGGTTTCCTGCATGTTGTACGTGAAGTAGTCGCCAAAGGCGTAAACGCTGCTCTCGTTGGTGGTCTGTTCAAAGTAAAATGATAAATGGATGGTAAAACAAATTGATACATTTAACTAATCTTACCATCGCTGTGAAAACAAAGTTTTGCAGAACACTTTTCGTTGGCATATAGTCGAGTACCAATTTGTTTTCCAGCATTGGTTCCAATAGTTGATACCGGCTGGCAGGTTGTTTCTTCCACCAAAAGCGACGGTAGGCCAGCAGCGGATATTTCTCCAGCACTCTTTGATAATGCAAAAGACTGTGGAAAATTAAATTAACTTAATTTATGAATTTTACATAAATAAATGTAATTAAGACTCACAAATCAATCAGCCCATTGAGCGTAACATCCACCATATCGCCCACAGATAAATCACACAAGCGGGTAAATCCAAAGCAGCTATCCACGTTCACATCCTCAAAAAGTGACCTTTGCATGTACTCCGATTTAAAGATATTAAACCTAAGTAGGGTAATTTTAGATAAATATTAGAACACTTAAAAACATTCAAAATAAAATCTGCCTACCGGTTGTACAGCAAATGCTTTCGACTGGCCAACAATCTGTGTATTAGTCCATCATCGAAAACCAATCGGGGAATCGTATACTCCGCACATCGCATGAAGAACGGGCTCTTTGCGTCCCTTCTTTCAAAGAGCTCTGGATGATTGCACACCTTTCGGAACTGCATGACCAGATTCATCAGATTTGAAGCTGAAGAGGACGAAGAAGTAGTAGTAGATCCACTGGTCAGGTGCAGTAGATCCTCAATGCGAATCTTTTGCTTCAGCGCCCTGTAAAGCAACTTCTGGCGAATAGTGAGCGGACAGTAGACCATGATCTCGATCTTATCGGACAGCTCGTTCTCCACATCCTTCTTAATCCGCCGCAACATAAAGGGTTTTAGGATCATGTGCAGTCTGGATATTTGTTTCTCGTCAATTCCCGTTTTGTTCTCAGCATGCGATTCAATATCCTTGGAGAACCACTCGTTAAACTCATCGTGGGAGTCAAACAACGTGGGCATGATAAAATGCAGCAGTGCCCATAGCTCTGCCATGCTGTTCTGGATGGGAGTGCCACTGAGGAGCAATCGATTCCTGCAGCTGAAGCCCAACAGTAGCTTCCAGCGCTGCGAGGCAGCGCTTTTGATGGCCTGAGCCTCATCCAAAACCATGTACTGCCACTTGATCCGGTTGAAGTACTTGTAGTCGCTAACCACCAGTTGGTAGGAGGTGATTACCACATGAAAGCTGGCGTCGCGTGTGTGCAAGTGCTTTTGATCCCAAAATTGCCGCAGGATCTTTCGCTCGCCAGGTGAACCCCAATATGGCACCACCTTGAAATCGGGCACGAATCTGGACATCTCCTGCTGCCAATTGTGCAGCGTTGACGCGGGTGAGATGATCAAAAACGGTCCCCACACTCCGTAATGCTCGGCGACGTGGCAAAGGAAGGCTATAGATTGGACTGTCTTGCCCAAGCCCATTTCGTCGGCCAATATGCCGCTAATTCCCTGATCGTAGATGTTGGCCAACCAGGTCATGCCCTTGATTTGATAGCCCTTGAGGGTTCCCTTAAACATCTTGGGTTGCGGTAGGTCCTTCATTTCCGGGCGGGGCTGTGGTTTTATATCCTCATCACCTTCCTCTTCCTCCTCCTCCTCCTCTTTTTTCTCCTCCTTTTTTACAAACACATCGAACGCCCTTGTTTTGTCCAAATCCCTTTGCATAGCTGCTTCGGCGTTCTCCTGAGCCAGCAGCTTCATCTCCCCCGCGTCGTAGTCATCTTGAACCGCCAACCTGGCATTGGTCTCCTCATCCAGCTGGCTGAGAATGCGCAGCTGATCCTCCTCGCTGCCCTGACCCAGTTTCTTGGACATAAAGTGGGCGTACAGCTCGGTTTGGGTGATCAGGAAATTGAGCTTACGCTGCTGTCGCTTCACTTCGATAAGCTCGACGTCCTGTTTCCGCTGCTCCTCCGCCTCTCGCTCCTGCTTGCGCCGCTGATCCCGCTCCACGCGCTCGTACCGCTTCCAATAGGCGAGCATTTCCCTGGTGAGTCGCTTGGCCCGCCACACCGTCTCCTTCATGATCCTTTGTGAGTTGACGGCACGCTGGCGCACCACTTTGGCGCACATGCCGGCCACCCGCTTGCAATTGGCCAGCATCTCCTTGTGATTATTACTCTTGATGCGCTGCAGTCGGCCCGATTCCTTTTTCGACATAATCTGCCAGATGCGACGACGGCGAGCGGCCAAAGCGGCTGGGTTCTTGCGCTTACGCCGGACCTTAGTCACCTGACCCTCGGTGCCGCCCACCACGTCCACCTCCTCCTCGATCTCCTCCTCCTCCGGGTAGTCCAGGGCCAAGCTGGCCAGCTCCCTTTTGTAGTCCACCTCGCCGCCGTCCTCGTCTTCGTCCTCGTTGGTGGGCATTGTGTCGCCAAACGAGTATTTGCCCAGCTCCGACGGCGGCACCTCCCCGGATTCCGGTGATCCCATGATATCCCGCTTCTTGCGACCCCTCCTCCGCTGCTTGGGTGGCTTTGGTCCAGCCTGGGCTTCGGCCAAGCGGGCCATGAGGATCTCCTGCTTGGTGCGGCGACGCCTCTTGCGCACTCCGGCCGTCGCCTGCTGGCGCTCGGCAAAGACGTCGTGGTTGGACAGCAAGCCGGCGCCATAGTAGGCATACTGGGCGTTCTGATGGGGAATTAGGATAAAGGATAAGTTAAGGTAAACCCCAAGATTCCACAACACTCACTGTGGCCTTTTTGTAGTAGTTCTTCCGCTGTCGCTGCTCCCGGATGTGCTCCCTCAGCAGCTGCTGCACATACTCATCCTCGGTGATGGTGGGATCATCGCTTTCCGTGTCGCTCAGCAGGAGATCGTAGAGCCACTCCCGATCGCTGGTCAGATCGTTGAAATTGTATAGCTGCGCCTTGACACTTTGTCGCTCTGAAAAGAGGTGGTTTTTCTCAAAGGATTCTCGTCTTAATCCCGAAACCAACTCACCTTCCTTGCTGCCCAGCAGACGGTTCTTCCGCCTATTGGATTGCTTCATCCTCACAACGCCCACGGTGGAGGAGTCGTCGGAATCCAGGCCATCCTGCTCCCTCTTGACCGCTTGCTCCTCGTCGCTTTCCTCGTTGCTGCTCAGTGGCTTCCGCAGGGCTCTTTTGGCCATGTCCATGAAGGGGCGCATATTGAGGGCCGCCTCCAAGCGCTGGATGTGCAGCGGCTCCGCCATGGGACGGGGGCGTGGCTGGGGCGGCACCACGGGCTTGGCTTCCATGGTGGCAGCGATTTCAGTCAGCTTTCGGTCACAATTGTCACGTAATTTCCTTGGTAATTCGGCATGCGAGGCGAAATTTCGAGGTAAACAACAGTGTGACCGCAGCGGGATCGGCAAAAAATACCGCCTAATTGGACACTAACAACAAAAAATATCGCCGAATTTACAGTGGGTGTGGGTTGCAAAATTTTTAAAATATAGTACGATAGTTTAAGCATTAAAACTCTATTATAAATTAATAGAGTATTATAAATTAATGAGTTTTAAAGCTTAAACTATTGTACTTATATGTGTAATATTAAAATTTCCACATTTTGGAATAGGGAGTAATTTTTAAGAGACTTTTTTTTGAGGTTCCATATTTATATTTTTTTTCCAAATATAATAATTTAAGACTTAATAATAAACCAATATTGTTTAATATTCAACATATACTTTTTATAAAAATATTTTTCAAGCTGTGCTAGTTGCTTGTATTTTTCAGTGTGTACTCAAAGCCAACATACTAACAAAAAAGTTCCATCTCTAGGTTTAATTGTTTTCAACACTATCCAGCTGTGTTATTGTTTTTATTCTGCGTGCTAATAAATATATATGCATATTTCGTTTTAATACGAAATCTTTAATCTGAAGTGCAGTAATTTGTTATGTCGTGGTCAAATGGACTAATCAAAACAATTCTAAACCCCGAAAACTTGATAATTTCATCAGAAATCGGCGTTGTTATAGAAGACAAGTTTCCCAAGGCGAAGCATCACTATTTGGTACTCCCATTAGCCGATATTTCCAGCATATTTCATGTGAGTTACAATTATGAATAATTTAGAAGAACCCACTCATAATTATTAGTTGTATCCTTTAGTTAAACCGGAGTCATTTGCCGCTCTTGGAGGAGCTTCATCTGTTGGCCAGGAACATTGTGGAGGTAAAAGGCGTCTGCTGGGAAGACTTCAAGGTTGGATTCCATGCGGAACCGAGCATGCAAAGGCTCCATTTGCATGTCATATCCAGGGACTTCGTATCACCTAGTCTGAAGACCAAGAAACATTGGAACTCCTTCAACACCGACCTATTCGTGCCCTACAAAAGTAGGTTTTTTTGATCCAACAGAGTAGTTATTCGTAGGTTATTCCTATTGTAATAAGTTTTTGATTTGATTTTTTATACCCTTGCAGAGGGTATTATGATTTCAGTCAGAAGTTTGCAACGCAGTGAAGGAGACGTTTCCGACCCCATAAAGTATATATATTCTTGATCAGCATCACAAGACGAGTCGATCTAGCCATGTCCGTCTGTCCGTCTGTCCGTCTGACCGTCTGTCCGTCTGTCCGTCTGTCCGTCTGTCCGTCCGTCTGTCCGTCTGTCCGTCTGTCCGTCTGTCTGTTTCTACGCAAACTAGTCTCTCAGTTTTTGAGCTATCGGGACGAAACTTTCGCAAAAGTCTTCTTTCTATTGCAGGTAGTATATATGTCGGAGCCGACCGGATCGGACAACTATATCTTATAGCTCCCATAGGAAGGATCGGAAGAAAAAAACTTTAAAAAATTCTAGCTTCGGTGTTTTTTGAAATATTACCTTCTACTTTTGGGGATGTTATTTTTTAAATATTTCTGAATTTCGAATTAATTATTTAAAAAATCGGACTACTATATCATATAGCTGCCATAGGAACGATCGGAAAATTAATGGAAAAGTAATAGGAAATAAATTCTAGCTTCTTTGGTTTTTATTGTATTATCTTCTACTCTAGGATATGACTCTTTTTAAATATTTCCGAATTTCAATTTTAATTTGATCAAAATCGGACGACTATATCATATAGCTGCCATAGGAAGGATCGGAAAATTTATGAGAAATATTAGAAAATTGAACATTTTTGCGATTTGTTAATTAATAGGAATGATCTGCAAGGGTATATAAGCTTCGGCTGGCCGAAGCTAGCTTCCTTTCTTGTTTAAAGGTAGGTTTGTTTTTTTATGGAGATGAATGGTTAAAGTCTATAGTTTCTAAATAAATTAAAGTATTCCGTTTATTTATTATTCTAATCAATATTCTGCTTTCTGTTCAGTTTGATAAACTTTGAATCTTTTAAAATAGGTTTAAATATCATAATTATTAGGCTATCAAATTGTCCTTTGATATAATCAAATATATTATTTTAGAATTGTGCGCTGAACTGGAGAAGGAGAATAGCATTTCGCGACTGCCGAAATCGCTGAAAGACGAATTGCTGGCCAAGCCACTGATTTGTAACCAGTGCGAATTTGTTGCAAAAAATTTACCAACACTCAAGGAACATCTGGTGGAGCACCTCCAAGATTCCAAGTACTAACTAGAGAACCAGTTCCCCCCGATAGAGAACCGAGAAAAGCCAACTGCGAATCTGATCCAGTTGCCAGCGCTACCGGCTGATTCTTGACAGATGAGTCAGAACTTTTCTTGATTCGATTTCGGTGATTTACACAAATAGTAAAGAGGCGTATCCGATAAAATGGAGGTGGATGAGAAAGCATATTTTCGGGATGAGCTGAAGCGCAAGCTTAATGATAAGAGGAACTTTCTTATCGAAAGTGATCAGGCGGTGGTGATCAAAGCGGATTTCCCCAAATCCCAATATCATTTTCGAGTGGTTGCTAAGGAAGAGTTAAGAGACATAACTAAGGTGGGTCTATGGTTATACTATGGTTGTACTGCTAATTGATCGACTCTATTATCAGTTAACTGGAGACCAGTTGCCTTTGCTGGATCACATGATGGAGCTGGCTAATCAAATAATCGAGAAGCAGGATCACCTGGAGTCGCGTAACTTTCGAATAGGTTTCAAAGTCCACACGTTTTGGAATCGTCTAAATCTACACGTGATTTCCGACGACTTTTACTCAATGGCTATGAAACGTCCGCGACACTGGAATAGCTTTAATACAGAGCTATTTATGCCCTTTCAAATGGTTCACATGATGCTAAGCGTCCAGGGATCCATTGAGCCCATGTCGGAAGAGAGATACAAGGAGCTGCAGCTTCAAAAACCGTTTCGCTGCAATCAGTGCGATTTCGTCACCGATCTGCTGCTGGATCTGAAGGCCCATCTATTTCACCACTGGCACCGCAAGGAGGGCGAGCGTGAGCAGAAGAAAAAACTGGATAAAATAACTCAAATGATGGATGAGGCGAAGTTAGATACGGCTGCTAAACCAGCTGAGCCATCGGAACTGCCTATCGAAAGTCAGCATGCAGCTGAAAATAGCCAGTTAGCTAATCCAAATCCAAGGAATCCCTTCCAAACGCCACAACAACAGCAGGGTCAGCAGCAGGCCGAGAATGGATATGCTGAATACCAGAACGGACCACCGGTGAACATGATGAATCTGCAGAACCCCAACAATCCTTTCAGAAATACTCCTCCTCTCAATATCCAATCCTTGAATCCGCCGCAAGTCAATAAGTTTAATTATCGTCCAGCCGGTTATATGCCACGCGGACCTTTGCAACATCAAGGACCGAGGGCTCCTTGGAATGGTCCTCGTTTTCCACCCAATCAACATAAGAACAACTTCAGGACTCCAGGATACAATGGATTCCGAGCGCCGCCTCCAATGAGCCAGCAGGGCCCGCCGCAATATCCAAATCAATCATTCGTCGGCGGAGGAGCTGGGCCGAGTGCTCAACAAGCAAGACCTAAATGGATTCCAAATAATCCACCACACCAGAACCAACGAAATACAAGTCAAACATTTCAGCAAAACTACAATCCTCAGCAGCCAAGCCAGCAAAATCGTTCAAATTTTAATCAACAGAACCGCCATAATCCCAATCAACCAAATCAACAAAACCAGCAAACAAATCAACAAAACCAGCAACCAAATCCACATATGAATCCCAATCAAGGGAATCGCCAAAACACCAACAATCACAATCGCCAGAATAATAATCAACAAAACCGTCCGAATAATTATCAACAGAACAAGAACAAATTCAAGAAACCAGCAAACCAAAAAAATCAGCAGCAAACTGTTGGGAATCTTCAGAGTCAAGGAGCTCAGGCTCCATTACCTCCAAACAATTCGCAGTCAGCGGGCCCTTCTTAGGATCAATTTAAACAACTTAAAATGTATTTAGAAGGTTATTTTTAAAATAACTAACCATTAGGAATTGGGGTACAGACAGCCCTTCTTAAATTGGCATTATTTTTTCAAAGCTTTAAAATATTTTTTGTCTGTTTACATCAACAAATCTTTAGAATCTTACACATTTAATAATATAAATATGATTGACTGATATATTTCTGATTGGCTATTTAATAAATAAATCCAACGACGCTACCAAAAAGAATTTAAAACATTTGGAAAGAACTGATTTGTTTGCATACAATCTTTAAGGAATTCAAACCAGGGACCGTAAATAACAGTTATTTGTGATTTTTATTTTAAAAGGCCTACTGAGATTTGTACAAGTTTTAATCAACAATTTAACTGGTTTTTATGCACTTTATAGAGATGAACAAATAACAGTTAATTTGCTTTCCAGATTTGTTGAAATGCATATACTTTGTGGACAAGAGTAAAAAGAACGTTATTTTTGACGTTTAAAACCAAATATCACAGTAGTCTTTGTAAAATAAAAATCACAAATAACTGTTATTTACGGTCCCTGATTAAAACTATTAACCAATTCATATGCCACATGAACATGTTTAAAAAAGTAATAAAATTTCATGAAAACGCAAACCTCGTTTGTTCAATAAGATATTAGTTTTAAATAGAATAAATCATTAGCGCTTGCCAAATAAAACAAGAGAGAACGCTCCCTGCAGGAAAAATGCGAACTAGTCTGAAAAACAACTAGTAATACAACTAAAATAAAGCAACCAGAATTTCTCTGAATACATTTGGACTACACAGGGTCTAGAAAATTGGTGCTAGTCGAAAAAATGATTAATACAAAACTAGTAAAAAAGAAACATGTCTCGGACTAGTACCTTTCTGACAAAAAAAACCTTAAAAATATTTAACTGGTAGAACAAATACATGTTAGGGTCTAGTTAAAAGGCAACTGGAATTTAACTAGTTGCAACTGGAACACATATGATCCAAAAATATAGCCTAGAGTGTAAATGTCTTGGGAAATTTAACACTAAACAAATCAAACACTCGAGGTCCTCGGTTCAATCCCCAGTCTCTGTACATTTTTTTTGTTTGCTAGGTGATGCTTTAGTTTTATTTTAAACTTTGTTTAATCTGTCCGAGGCAATATATATGTGAAAATCGCTGTTTTTGAATTATGTCACACTAAAATTCATAAACCTTGTTAGGGCAATACAAAATGTGATGCGTGTATGGCTCAATCAGTTAGTGTGTCTACAAATCCAAAGGTCCCGGGTTCAAGTCCTGGAGAGGGCGACTTGCCTCAAAAAAAGTAAGTTGGTTTTAATTCCATTTAATTATCATTTACTGTATTTGATTACATAATAATTATCAGAAATTCTCTAAGGACCGCGTCTATTGATTGGATACTAAATTATGAGAGCGTCAAGTTAGGCATCGTCAAGTACTAGTGAAATTCAATCACTTGATGGTTTAGAGATTAATTTTTAGTTTTTTCGTGAAAATATTTTTAGTTTAACAGCTGTAACCGTAAATCGGTTAACAGTAACTAGTGCAAAACTATTAGCAAATGGACTAGTTGTTTCCGACGACAAGCATATGAAAAATGGACCACTTCGTTACAAGGAAATGGACATAACTTTAACTAGTTAACCTTCTTGACCCAACTAGTATATAAATGGTCCAAAACTGATTCCGTTTCCTGCAGGGCTATAGTCGGGTTATTGTCCCAACTATCTAATACCCGTCACTCAGCTAAAAAGTGTGCGAGGAAGATACAATTTTGGTTGCGCTTAACTTTTTAATGAATGGTCCGATTTGAAAAATGTCTTCTACATTTCGATAGGTAAAAATATACACAACAAAAATGCATTTATACTTCTCGGAAATCTTTAAAGGTGTGGGCGCCAGGCACATTTTAAAATCGTTAGTGGGCGATTAGGGGCGTGGCGCTCGGCTGAAATTAACTTGCGCTGCGTAGGAAGCCCAAGAATAGCTTCTAGCTTTTGTAGTATCCGAGATTTTAAAATGCTCCATTCGCAAAATGCTCCACTCGCAAAATACTCCAGTCTCAAAATGCTCCAGTCTCAAAATGCTCCACTCGCAAAATGCTCCAGTCTCAAATGCTCCAGTCTCAAAATGCTCCAGTCGCAAAATGCTCCAGTCGCAAAATGCTCCAGTCGCAAAATGCTCCAGTCGCAAAATGCTCCAGTCGCAAAATGCTCCAGTCTCAAAATGCTCCACTCGCAAAATGCTCCAGTCTCAAAATGCTCCAGTTGCAAAATGCTCCAGTCTCAAAATGCTCCATTGGCAAAATGCTCCAGTCTCAAAATGCTCCAGTCTCAAAATGCTCCAGTCTCAAAATGCTCCAGTCTCAAAATGCTCCAGTCGCAAAATGCTTCAGTCGCAAAATGCTCCAGTCTCAAAATGCTCCAGTCTCAAAATGCTCCATTGGCAAAATGCTCCAGTCTCAAAATGCTCCAGCGGCAAAATGCTCCAGTCTCAAAATGCTCCAGTCTCAAAATGCTCCAGTCTCAAAATGCTCCATTGGCAAAATGCTCCAGTCTCAAAATGCTCCATTGGCAAAATGCTCCAGTCTCAAAATGCTCCAGTCTCAAAATGCTCCACTCGCAAAATGCTCCAGTCTCAAAATGCTCCAGTCTCAAAATGCTCCATTGGCAAAATGCTCCAGTCTCAAAATGCTCCAGTCTCAAAATGCTCCACTCGCAAAATGCTCTAGTCTCAAAATGCTCCAGTCTCAAAATGCTCCAGTCTCAAAATGCTCCAGTCTCAAAATGCTCCATTCGCAAAATGCTCCAGTCTCAAGATGCTCCAGTCTCAAAATGCTCCAGTCTCAAAATGCTCCAGTCTCAAAATGCTCCAGTCTCAAAATGCTCCATTCGCAAAATGCTCCATTCGCAAAATGCTCCATTCGCAAAATGCTCCAGTTGCAAAATGCTCCAGTCTCAAAATGCTCCATTCGAAAATGCTCCAGTCTCAAAATGTTCCAGTCTCAAAATGCTCCAGTCTCAAAATGCTCCAGTCTCAAAATGCTCCATTCGCAAAATGCTCCAGTCTCAAAATGTTCCAGTCTCAAAATGCTCCAGTCTCAAAATGCTCCAGTCTCAAAATGCTCCATTCGCAAAATGTTCCAGTCTCAAAATGCTCCAGTTGCAAAATGCTCCAGTCTCAAAATGCTCCATTCGAAAATGCTCCAGTCTCAAAATGTTCCAGTCTCAAAATGCTCCAGTCTCAAAATGCTCCAGTCTCAAAATGCTCCATTCGCAAAATGCTCCAGTCTCAAAATGCTCCAGTTGCAAAATGCTCCAGTCTCAAAATGCTCCATTCGCAAAATGCTCCACTCGCAAAATGCTCCAGTCAAAATGCTCCAGTCTCAAAATGCTCCATTCGAAAATGCTCCAGTCTCAAAATGCTCCAGTCTCAAAATGCTCCAGTCTCAAAATGCTCCAGTCTCAAAATGCTCCATTCGCAAAATGCTCCATTCGCAAAATGCTCCAGTCTCAAAATGCTCCATTCACAAAATGCTCCATTCGCAAAATGCTCCATTCGCAAAATGCTCCAGTCTCAAAATGCTCCAGTCTCAAAATGCGCCAGTCGCAAAATGCTCCAGTCTCAAAATGCTCCAGTCTGAAAATGCTCCATTCGCAAAATGCTCCAGTCGCAAAATGCTCCAGTCTCAAAATGCTCCAGTCTCAAAATGCTCCAGTCTCAAAATGCTCCAGTCTCAAAATGCTCCAGTCTCAAAATGCTCCATTCGCAAAATGCTCCATTCGCAAAATGCTCCATTCGCAAAATGCTCCATTCGCAAAATGCTCCAGTCGCAAAATGCTCCAGTCGCAAAATGCTCCAGTCTCAAAATGCTCCAGTCTCAAAATGCTCCAGTCTCAAAATGCTCCAGTCTCAAAATGCTCCATTCGCAAAATGCTCCATTCGCAAAATGCTCCATTCGCAAAATGATCCATTCGCAAAATGCGCCAGTCGCAAAATGCTCCATTCGCAAAATGCTCCAGTCTCAAAATGCTCCAGTCGCAAAATGCTCCAGTCGCAAAATGCTCCAGTCTCAAATGCTCCAGTCTCAAAATGCTCCATTCGCAAAATGCTCCAGTCTCAAAATGCTCCATTCGCAAAATGCTCCAGTCGCAAAATGCTCCATTCGCAAAATGCTCCAGTCTCAAAATGCTCCAGTCGCAAAATGCTCCATTCGCAAAATGCTCCAGTCTCAAAATGCTCCATTCGCAAAATGCTCCAGTCTCAAAATGCTCCATTCGCAAAATGCTCCATTCGCAAAATGCTCCATTCGCAAAATGCTCCAGTCTCAAAATGCTCCATTCGCAAAATGCTCCAGTCGCAAAATGCTCCAGTCTCAAATGCTCCAGTCTCAAAATGCTCCATTCGCAAAATGCTCCAGTCGCAAAATGCTCCATTCGCAAAATGCTCCAGTCTCAAAATGCTCCAGTCTCAAAATGCTCCAGTCGCAAAATGCTCCAGTCTCAAAATGCTCCAGTCTCAAAATGCTCCATTCGCAAAATGCTCCATTCGCAAAATGCTCCATTCGCAAAATGCTCCAGTCGCAAAATGCTCCAGTCTCAAAATGCTCCAGTCGCAAAATGCTCCAGTCGCAAAATGCTCCAGTCTCAAATGCTCCAGTCTCAAAATGCTCCATTCGCAAAATGCTCCAGTCTCAAAATGCTCCAGTCGCAGAATGCTCCAGTCGCAAAATGCTCCAGTCGCAAAATGCTCCAGTCTCAAAATGCTCCAGTCTCAAAATGCTCCAGTCTCAAAATGCGCCAGTCGCAAAATGCTCCAGTCTCAAAATGCTCCAGTCTCAAAATGCTCCATTCGCAAAATGCTCCAGTCTCAAAATGCTCCAGTCTCAAAATGCTCCATTCGCAAAATGCTCCAGTCGCAAAATGCGCCAGTCGCAAAATGCTCCAATCTCAAAATGCTCCAGTCTCAAAATGCTCCAGTCTCAAATTGCTCCAGTCTCAAAATGCTCCAGTCTCAAAATGCTCCAGTCTCAAATGCTCCAGTCGCAAAATGCTCCTTTCGCAAAATGCTCCAGTCTCAAATGCTCCAGTCTCAAAATGCTCCAGTCTCAAAATGCTCCAGTCTCAAAATGCTCCAGTCTCAAAATGCTCCAGTCTCAAAATGCTCCAGTCTCAAAATGCTCCAGTCTCAAAATGCTCCAGTCTCAAAATGGTCCAGTCTCAAAATGGTCCAGTCTCAAAATGCTCCAGTCTCAAAATGCTCCATTCGCAAAATGCTCCAGTCTCAAAATGCTCCAGTCTCAAAATGCTCCAGTCTCAAAATGCTCCAGTCTCAAAATGCTCCAGTCGCAAAATGCTCCAGTCGCAAAATGCTCCAGTCGCAAAATACTCCAGTCTCAAATGCTCCAGTCTCAAAATGCTCCATTCGCAAAATGCTCCAGTCTCAAAATGCTCCAGTCGCAGAATGCTCCAGTCGCAAAATGCTCCAGTCGCAAAATGCTCCAGTCTCAAAATGCTCCAGTCTCAAAATGCTCCAGTCTCAAAATGCTCCAGTCTCAAAATGCTCCAGTCTCAAAATGCTCCATTCGCAAAATGCTCCATTCGCAAAATGTCTCAAAATGCTCCAGTCTCAAAATGCTTCAGTCTCAAAATGCTCCAGTCTCAAAATGCTCCAGTCTCAAAATGCTCCAGTCTCAAAATGCTCCAGTCGCAAAATGCTCCAGTCGCAAAATGCTCCAGTCTCAAAATGCTCCAGTCGCAGAATGCTCCAGTCTCAAAATGCTCCAGTCTCAAAATGCTCCAGTCTCAAAATGCTCCAGTCTCAAAATGCTCCAGTCTCAAAATGCTCCAGTCTCAAAATGCTCCAGTCGCAAAATGCTCCAGTCTCAAAATGCTCCAGTCTCAAAATGCTCCAGTCTCAAAATGCTCCAGTCTCAAAATGCTCCAGTCTCAAAATGCTCCAGTTTCAAAATGCTCCATTCGCAAAATGCTCCATTCGCAAAATGCTCCATTCGCAAAATGATCCATTCGCAAAATGCGCCAGTCGCAAAATGCTCCATTCGCAAAATGCTCCAGTCTCAAAATGCTCCAGTCGCAAAATGCTCCAGTCGCAAAATGCTCCAGTCTCAAATGCTCCAGTCTCAAAATGCTCCATTCGCAAAATGCTCCAGTCTCAAAATGCTCCATTCGCAAAATGCTCCAGTCGCAAAATGCTCCATTCGCAAAATGCTCCAGTCTCAAAATGCTCCAGTCGCAAAATGCTCCATTCGCAAAATGCTCCAGTCTCAAAATGCTCCATTCGCAAAATGCTCCAGTCTCAAAATGCTCCATTCGCAAAATGCTCCATTCGCAAAATGCTCCATTCGCAAAATGCTCCAGTCTCAAAATGCTCCATTCGCAAAATGCTCCAGTCGCAAAATGCTCCAGTCTCAAATGCTCCAGTCTCAAAATGCTCCATTCGCAAAATGCTCCAGTCTCAAAATGCTCCATTCGCAAAATGCTCCAGTCTCAAAATGCTCCATTCGCAAAATGCTCCAGTCGCAAAATGCTCCATTCGCAAAATGCTCCAGTCTCAAAATGCTCCAGTCGCAAAATGCTCCAGTCTCAAAATGCTCCAGTCTCAAAATGCTCCATTCGCAAAATGCTCCATTCGCAAAATGCTCCATTCGCAAAATGCTCCAGTCGCAAAATGCTCCATTCGCAAAATGCTCCAGTCTCAAAATGCTCCAGTCGCAAAATGCTCCAGTCGCAAAATGCTCCAGTCTCAAATGCTCAAGTCTCAAAATGCTCCATTCGCAAAATGCTCCAGTCTCAAAATGCTCCAGTCGCAGAATGCTCCAGTCGCAAAATGCTCCAGTCGCAAAATGCTCCAGTCTCAAAATGCTCCAGTCTCAAAATGCTCCAGTCTCAAAATGCGCCAGTCGCAAAATGCTCCAGTCTCAAAATGCTCCAGTCTCAAAATGCTCCATTCGCAAAATGCTCCAGTCTCAAAATGCTCCATTCGCAAAATGCTCCAGTCGCAAAATGCGCCAGTCGCAAAATGCTCCAATCTCAAAATGCTCCAGTCTCAAAATGCTCCAGTCTCAAATTGCTCCAGTCTCAAAATGCTCCAGTCTCAAAATGCTCCAGTCTCAAATGCTCCAGTCGCAAAATGCTCCTTTCGCAAAATGCTCCAGTCTCAAATGCTCCAGTCTCAAAATGCTCCAGTCTCAAAATGCTCCAGTCTCAAAATGCTCCAGTCTCAAATGCTCCAGTCTCAAAATGCTCCAGTCTCAAAATGCTCCAGTCTCAAAATGCTCCAGTCTCAAAATGCTCCAGTCTCAAAATGCTCCAGTCTCAAAATGCTCCAGTCTCAAAATGCTCCAGTCTCAAAATGCTCCAGTCTCAAAATGCTCCAGTCTCAAAATGCTCCAGTCTCAAAATGCTCCAGTCTCAAAATGCTCCAGTCTCAAAATGCTCCAGTCTCAAATTGCTCCAGTCTCAAAATGCTCCAGTCTCAAAATGCTCCAGTCTCAAATGCTCCAGTCGCAAAATGCTCCTTTCGCAAAATGCTCCAGTCTCAAATGCTCCAGTCTCAAAATGCTCCAGTCTCAAAATGCTCCAGTCTCAAAATGCTCCAGTCTCAAAATGCTCCAGTCTCAAAATGCTCCAGTCTCAAAATGCTCCAGTCTCAAAATGCTCCAGTCTCAAAATGCTCCAGTCTCAAAATGCTCCAGTCTCAAAATGCTCCAGTCGCAAAATGCTCCAGTCGCAAAATGCTCCAGTCGCAAAATACTCCAGTCTCAAATGCTCCAGTCTCAAAATGCTCCATTCGCAAAATGCTCCAGTCTCAAAATGCTCCAGTCGCAGAATGCTCCAGTCGCAAAATGCTCCAGTCGCAAAATGCTCCAGTCTCAAAATGCTCCAGTCTCAAAATGCTCCAGTCTCAAAATGCTCCAGTCTCAAAATGCTCCAGTCTCAAAATGCTCCAGTCTCAAAATGCTCCATTCGCAAAATGCTCCATTCGCAAAATGTCTCAAAATGCTCCAGTCTCAAAATGCTTCAGTCTCAAAATGCTCCAGTCTCAAAATGCTCCAGTCTCAAAATGCTCCAGTCTCAAAATGCTCCAGTCGCAAAATGCTCCAGTCGCAAAATGCTCCAGTCTCAAATGCTCCAGTCTCAAAATGCTCCATTCGCAAAATGCTCCAGTCTCAAAATGCTCCAGTCGCAAAATGCGCCAGTCGCAAAATGCTCCAGTCTCAAAATGCTCCAGTCTCAAAATGCTCCAGTCTCAAAATGCTCCAGTCTCAAAATGCTCCAGTCGCAAAATGCTCCAGTCTCAAAATGCTCCAGTCTCAAAATGCTCCAGTCTCAAAATGCTCCAGTCTCGAAATGCTCCAGTCTCAAAATGCTCCAGTTTCAAAATGCTCCATTCGCAAAATGCTCCAGTCTCAAAATGCTCCAGTCGCAAAATGCTCCAGTCGCAAAATGCTCCAGTCTCAAATGCTCCAGTCTCAAAATGCTCCATTCGCAAAATGCTCCAGTCTCAAAATGCTCCAGTCGCAGAATACTATAGTCGCAAAATGCTCCATTCGCAAAATGCTCCAATCTCAAAATGCTCCATTCGCAAAATGCCCCATTCGCAAAATGCTCCAGTCTCAAAATGCTCCAGTCTCAAAATGCTCCAGTCTCAAAATGCTCCAGTCTCAAAATGCTCCAGTCTCAAAATGCTCCAGTCTCAAAATGCTCCAGTCTCAAATGCTCCAGTCGCAAAATGCTCCATTCGCAAAATGCTCCAGTCTCAAAATGCTCCAGTCGCAAAATGCTCCAGTCTCAAAATGCTCCAGTCTCAAAATGCTCCAGTCTCAAAATGCTCCAGTCGCAAAATGCTCCAGTCTCAAAATGCTCCAGTCTCAAAATGCTCCAGTCTCAAAATGCTCCAGTCGCAAAATGCTCCAGTCTTAAAATGCTCCAGTCTCAAAATGCTCCAGTCTCAAAATGCTCCAGTCTCAAAATGCTTCAGTCGCAAAATGCTCCAGTCTCAAAATGCTCCAGTCGCAAAATGCTCCAGTCTCAAAATGCTCCATTCGCAAAATGCTCCAGTCTCAAAATGCTCCTGTCGCAGAATGCTCCAGTCGCAAAATGCTCCAGTCGCAAAATGCTCCAGTCTCAAAATGCTCCAGTCTCAAAATGCTCCAGTCTCAAAATGCTCCAGTCTCAAAATGCTCCAGTCTCAAAATGCGCCAGTCGCAAAATGCTCCAGTCTCAAAATGCTCCAGTCTCAAAATGCTCCAGTCTCAAAATGCGCCAGTCGCAAAATGCTCCAGTCTCAAAATGCTCCAGTCTCAAAATGCTCCATTCGCAAAATGCTCCAGTCTCAAAATGCTCCAGTCTCAAAATGCTCCAGTCTCAAAATGCTCCATTCGCAAAATGCTCCAGTCTCAAAATGCTCCAGTCTCAAAATGCTCCAGTCGCAAAATGCTCCAGTCGCAAAATGCTCCAGTCTCAAAATGCTCCATTCGCAAAATGCTCCAGTCTCAAAATGCTCCAGTCTCAAAATGCTCCAGTCGCAAAATGCTCCAGTCGCAAAATGCTCCAGTCTCAAAATGCTCCAGTCTCAAAATGCTCCAGTCTCAAAATGCTCCATTCGCAAAATGCTCCAGTCTCAAAATGCTCCAGTCTCAAAATGCTCCAGTCTCAAAATGCTCCAGTCGCAAAATGCTCCAGTCGCAAAATGCTCCAGTCTCAAAATGCTCCAGTCTCAAAATGCTCCAGTCTCAAAATGCTCCAGTCTCAAAATGCTCCAGTCGCAGAATGCTCCAGTCGCAAAATGCTCCATTCGCAAAATGCTCCAATCTCAAAATGCTCCATTCGCAAAATGCCCCATTCGCAAAATGCTCCAGTCTCAAAATGCTCCAGTCTCAAAATGCTCCAGTCTCAAAATGCGCCAGTCGCAAAATGCTCCAGTCTCAAAATGCTCCAGTCTCAAAATGCTCCATTCGCAAAATGCTCCAGTCTCAAAATGCGCCAGTCGCAAAATGCTCCAGTCTCAAAATGCTCCAGTCTCAAAATGCTCCATTCGCAAAATGCTCCAGTCTCAAAATGCTCCAGTCGCAAAATGCTCCAGTCGCAAAATGCTCCAGTCTCAAATGCTCCAGTCGCAAAATGCTCCATTCGCAAAATGCTCCAGTCTCAAAATGCTCCAGTCGCAAAATGCTCCAGTCTCAAAATGCTCCAGTCTCAAAATGCTCCAGTCTCAAAATGCTCCAGTCGCAAAATGCTCCAGTCTCAAAATGCTCCAGTCTCAAAATGCTCCAGTCTCAAAATGCTCCAGTCGCAAAATGCTCCAGTCTCAAAATGCTCCAGTCTCAAAATGCTCCAGTCTCAAAATGCTCCAGTCTCAAAATGCTCCAGTCGCAAAATGCTCCAGTCTCAAAATGCTCCATTCGCAAAATGCTCCAGTCTCAAAATGCTCCAGTCGCAGAATGCTCCAGTCGCAAAATGCTCCAGTCGCAAAATGCTCCAGTCTCAAAATGCTCCAGTCTCAAAATGCTCCAGTCTCAAAATGCTCCAGTCTCAAAATGCTCCAGTCTCAAAATGCGCCAGTCGCAAAATGCTCCAGTCTCAAAATGCTCCAGTCTCAAAATGCTCCAGTCTCAAAATGCTCCAGTCTCAAAATGCTCCAGTCTCAAAATGCTCCAGTCTCAAAATGCTCCAGTCTCAAAATGCTCCAGTCTCTAAATGCGCCAGTCGCAAAATGCTCCAGTCTCAAAATGCTCCAGTCTCAAAATGCTCCAGTCGCAAAATGCTCCAGTCGCAAAATGCTCCAGTCTCAAAATGCTCCAGTCTCAAAATGCTCCATTCGCAAAATGCTCCAATCTCAAAATGCTCCATTCGCAAAATGCCCCATTCGCAAAATGCTCCAGTCTCAAAATGCGCCAGTCGCAAAATGCTCCAGTCTCAAAATGCTCCAGTCTCAAAATGCTCCATTCGCAAAATGCTCCAGTCTCAAAATGCGCCAGTCGCAAAATGCTCCAGTCTCAAAATGCTCCAGTCTCAAAATGCTCCATTCGCAAAATGCTCCAGTCTCAAAATGCTCCAGCCTCAAAATGCTCCAGTCTCAAAATTCTCCAGTCTCAAAATGCTCCAGTCTCAAAATGCTCCAGTCTTAAAATGCTCCAGTCTCTAAATGCGCCAGTCGCAAAATGCTCCAGTCTCAAAATGCTCCAGTCTCAAAATGCTCCATTCGCAAAATGCTCCAGTCTCAAAATGCGCCAGTCTCAAAATGCTCCAGTCGCAAAATGCTCCAGTCGCAAAATGCTCCAGTCTCAAAATGCTCCAGTCTCAAAATGCTCCAGTCTCAAAATGCTCCAGTCGCAAAATGCTCCAGTCTCAAAATGCTCCAGTCTCAAAATGCTCCAGTCTCAAAATGCTCCAGTCTCAAAATGCTCCAGTCTCAAAATGCTCCAGTCTCAAAATGCTCCAGTCTCAAATGCTCCAGTCGCAAAATGCTCCATTCGCAAAATGCTCCAGTCTCAAAATGCTCCAGTCGCAAAATGCTCCATTCTCAAAATGCTCCAGTCTCAAAATGCTCCAGTCTCAAAATGCTCCAGTCTCAAAATGCTCCAGTCGCAAAATGCTCCAGTCTCAAAATGCTCCAGTCTCAAAATGCTCCAGTCGCAAAATGCTCCAGTCTCAAAATGCTCCAGTCTCAAAATGTTCCAGTCTCAAAATGCTCCAGTCGCAGAATGCTCCAGTCGCAAAATGCTCCAGTCGCAAAATGCTCCAGTCTCAAAATGCTCCAGTCTCAAAATGCGCCAGTCGCAAAATGCTCCAGTCTCAAAATGCTCCAGTCTCAAAATGCTCCAGTCTCAAAATGCTCCAGTCTCAAAATGCTCCAGTCTCAAAATGCTCCAGTCGCAAAATGCTCCATTCTCAAAATGCTCCAGTCTCAAAATGCTCCAGTCTCAAAATGCTCCAGTCTCAAAATGCTCCATTCGCAAAATGCTCCAGTCTCAAAATGCGCCAGTCGCAAAATGCTCCAGTCTCAAAATGCTCCAGTCTCAAAATGCTCCATTCGCAAAATGCTCCAGTCTCAAAATGCTCCAGTCGCAAAATGCTCCAGTCGCAAAATGCTCCAGTCTCAAATGCTCCAGTCGCAAAATGCTCCATTCGCAAAATGCTCCAGTCTCAAAATGCTCCAGTCTCAAAATGCTCCAGTCTCAAAATGCTCCAGTCTCAAAATGCTCCAGTCTCTAAATGCGCCAGTCTCAAAATGCGCCAGTCGCAAAATGCTCCAGTCTCAAAATGCTCCAGTCTCAAAATGCTCCATTCGCAAAATGCTCCAGTCTCAAAATGCTCCAGTCGCAAAATGCTCCAGTCGCAAAATGCTCCAGTCTCAAATGCTCCAGTCGCAAAATGCTCCATTCGCAAAATGCTCCAGTCTCAAAATGCTCCAGTCGCAAAATGCTCCAGTCTCAAAATGCTCCAGTCTCAAAATGCTCCAGTCTCAAAATGCTCCAGTCGCAAAATGCTCCAGTCTCAAAATGCTCCAGTCTCAAAATGCTCCAGTCTCAAAATGCTCCAGTCGCAAAATGCTCCAGTCTCAAAATGCTCCAGTCTCAAAATGCTCCAGTCTCAAAATGCTCCAGTCTCAAAATGCTCCAGTCGCAAAATGCTCCAGTCTCAAAATGCTCCATTCGCAAAATGCTCCAGTCTCAAAATGCTCCAGTCGCAGAATGCTCCAGTCGCAAAATGCTCCAGTCGCAAAATGCTCCAGTCTCAAAATGCTCCAGTCTCAAAATGCTCCAGTCTCAAAATGCTCCAGTCTCAAAATGCTCCAGTCTCAAAATGCGCCAGTCGCAAAATGCTCCAGTCTCAAAATGCTCCAGTCTCAAAATGCTCCAGTCTCAAAATGCTCCAGTCTCAAAATGCTCCAGTCTCAAAATGCTCCAGTCTCAAAATGCTCCAGTCTCAAAATGCTCCAGTCTCTAAATGCGCCAGTCGCAAAATGCTCCAGTCTCAAAATGCTCCAGTCTCAAAATGCTCCAGTCGCAAAATGCTCCAGTCGCAAAATGCTCCAGTCTCAAAATGCTCCAGTCTCAAAATGCTCCATTCGCAAAATGCTCCAATCTCAAAATGCTCCATTCGCAAAATGCCCCATTCGCAAAATGCTCCAGTCTCAAAATGCGCCAGTCGCAAAATGCTCCAGTCTCAAAATGCTCCAGTCTCAAAATGCTCCATTCGCAAAATGCTCCAGTCTCAAAATGCGCCAGTCGCAAAATGCTCCAGTCTCAAAATGCTCCAGTCTCAAAATGCTCCATTCGCAAAATGCTCCAGTCTCAAAATGCTCCAGCCTCAAAATGCTCCAGTCTCAAAATTCTCCAGTCTCAAAATGCTCCAGTCTCAAAATGCTCCAGTCTTAAAATGCTCCAGTCTCTAAATGCGCCAGTCGCAAAATGCTCCAGTCTCAAAATGCTCCAGTCTCAAAATGCTCCATTCGCAAAATGCTCCAGTCTCAAAATGCGCCAGTCTCAAAATGCTCCAGTCGCAAAATGCTCCAGTCGCAAAATGCTCCAGTCTCAAAATGCTCCAGTCTCAAAATGCTCCAGTCTCAAAATGCTCCAGTCGCAAAATGCTCCAGTCTCAAAATGCTCCAGTCTCAAAATGCTCCAGTCTCAAAATGCTCCAGTCTCAAAATGCTCCAGTCTCAAAATGCTCCAGTCTCAAAATGCTCCAGTCTCAAATGCTCCAGTCGCAAAATGCTCCAGTCGCAAAATGCTCCAGTCGCAAAATGCTCCAGTCTCAAAATGCTCCAGTCTCAAAATGCTCCAGTCTCAAAATGCTCCAGTCTCAAAATGCTCCAGTCTCAAAATGCGCCAGTCGCAAAATGCTCCAGTCTCAAAATGCTCCAGTCTCAAAATGCTCCAGTCTCAAAATGCTCCAGTCTCAAAATGCTCCAGTCTCAAAATGCTCCAGTCTCAAAATGCTCCAGTCTCAAAATGCTCCAGTCTCTAAATGCGCCAGTCGCAAAATGCTCCAGTCTCAAAATGCTCCAGTCTCAAAATGCTCCAGTCGCAAAATGCTCCAGTCGCAAAATGCTCCAGTCTCAAAATGCTCCAGTCTCAAAATGCTCCATTCGCAAAATGCTCCAGTCTCAAAATGCGCCAGTCGCAAAATGCTCCAGTCTCAAAATGCTCCAGTCTCAAAATGCTCCATTCGCAAAATGCTCCAGTCTCAAAATGCTCCAGTCGCAAAATGCTCCAGTCGCAAAATGCTCCAGTCTCAAATGCTCCAGTCGCAAAATGCTCCATTCGCAAAATGCTCCAGTCTCAAAATGCTCCAGTCTCAAAATGCTCCAGTCGCAAAATGCTCCAGTCTCAAAATGCTCCAGTCGCAAAATGCTCCAGTCTCAAAATGCTCCAGTCTCAAAATGCTCCAGTCTCAAAATGCTCCAGTCGCAAAATGCTCCAGTCTCAAAATGCTCCAGTCTCAAAATGCGCCAGTCTCAAAATGCTCCAGTCGCAAAATGCTCCAGTCTCAAAATGCTCCAGTCTCAAAATGCTCCAGTCTCAAAATGCTCCAGTCTCTAAATGCGCCAGTCGCAAAATGCTCCAGTCTCAAAATGCTCCAGTCTCAAAATGCTCCATTCGCAAAATGCTCCAGTCTCAAAATGCTCCAGTCTCAAAATGCTCCAGTCTCAAAATGCTCCATTCGCAAAATGCTCCAGTCTCAAAATGCTCCAGTCTCAAAATGCTCCAGTCGCAAAATGCTCCAGTCGCAAAATGCTCCAGTCTCAAAATGCTCCAGTCTCAAAATGCTCCAGTCTCAAAATGCTCCAGTCTCAAAATGCTCCAGTCGCAGAATGCTCCAGTCGCAAAATGCTCCATTCGCAAAATGCTCCAATCTCAAAATGCTCCATTCGCAAAATGCCCCATTCGTAAAATGCTCCAGTCTCAAAATGCGCCAGTCGCAAAATGCTCCAGTCTCAAAATGCTCCAGTCTCAAAATGCTCCATTCGCAAAATGCTCCAGTCTCAAAATGCGCCAGTCGCAAAATGCTCCAGTCTCAAAATGCTCCAGTCTCAAAATGCTCCAGTCTCAAAATGCTCCAGTCTCTAAATGCGCCAGTCGCAAAATGCTCCAGTCTCAAAATGCTCCAGTCTCAAAATGCTCCATTCGCAAAATGCTCCAGTCTCAAAATGCTCCAGTCTCAAAATGCTCCAGTCTCAAAATGCTCCATTCGCAAAATGCTCCAGTCTCAAAATGCTCCAGTCTCAAAATGCTCCAGTCGCAAAATGCTCCAGTCGCAAAATGCTCCAGTCTCAAAATGCTCCAGTCTCAAAATGCTCCAGTCTCAAAATGCTCCAGTCTCAAAATGCTCCAGTCGCAGAATGCTCCAGTCGCAAAATGCTCCATTCGCAAAATGCTCCAATCTCAAAATGCTCCATTCGCAAAATGCCCCATTCGCAAAATGCTCCAGTCTCAAAATGCGCCAGTCGCAAAATGCTCCAGTCTCAAAATGCTCCAGTCTCAAAATGCTCCAGTCGCAAAATGCTCCATTCGCAAAATGCTCCAATCTCAAAATGCTCCATTCGCAAAATGCCCCATTCGCAAAATGCTCCAGTCTCAAAATGCGCCAGTCGCAAAATGCTCCAGTCTCAAAATGCTCCAGTCTCAAAATGCTCCATTCGCAAAATGCTCCAGTCTCAAAATGCGCCAGTCGCAAAATGCTCCAGTCTCAAAATGCTCCAGTCTCAAAATGCTCCATTCGCAAAATGCTCCAGTCTCAAAATGCTCCAGCCTCAAAATGCTCCAGTCTCAAAATTCTCCAGTCTCAAAATGCTCCAGTCTCAAAATGCTCCAGTCTTAAAATGCTCCAGTCTCAAAATGCGCCAGTCGCAAAATGCTCCAGTCTCAAAATGCTCCAGTCTCAAAATGCTCCATTCGCAAAATGCTCCAGTCTCAAAATGCGCCAGTCTCAAAATGCTCCAGTCGCAAAATGCTCCAGTCGCAAAATGCTCCAGTCTCAAAATGCTCCAGTCTCAAAATGCTCCAGTCTCAAAATGCTCCAGTCGCAAAATGCTCCAGTCTCAAAATGCTCCAGTCTCAAAATGCTCCAGTCTCAAAATGCTCCAGTCTCAAAATGCTCCAGTCTCAAAATGCTCCAGTCTCAAAATGCTCCAGTCTCAAATGCTCCAGTCGCAAAATGCTCCATTCGCAAAATGCTCCAGTCTCAAAATGCTCCAGTCGCAAAATGCTCCATTCTCAAAATGCTCCAGTCTCAAAATGCTCCAGTCTCAAAATGCTCCAGTCTCAAAATGCTCCAGTCGCAAAATGCTCCAGTCTCAAAATGCTCCAGTCTCAAAATGCTCCAGTCGCAAAATGCTCCAGTCTCAAAATGCTCCAGTCTCAAAATGCTCCAGTCTCAAAATGCTCCAGTCGCAAAATGCTCCAGTCTCAAAATGCTCCAGTCGCAAAATGCTCCAGTCTCAAAATGCTCCATTCGCAAAATGCTCCAGTCTCAAAATGCTCCAGTCGCAGAATGCTCCAGTCGCAAAATGCTCCAGTCGCAAAATGCTCCAGTCTCAAAATGCTCCAGTCTCAAAATGCGCCAGTCGCAAAATGCTCCAGTCTCAAAATGCTCCAGTCTCAAAATGCTCCAGTCTCAAAATGCTCCAGTCTCAAAATGCTCCAGTCTCAAAATGCTCCAGTCTCAAAATGCTCCAGTCTCAAAATGCTCCAGTCTCTAAATGCGCCAGTCGCAAAATGCTCCAGTCTCAAAATGCTCCAGTCTCAAAATGCTCCATTCGCAAAACGCTCCAGTCTCAAAATGCTCCAGTCGCAAAATGCTCCAGTCTCAAAATGCTCCAGTCTCAAAATGCTCCAGTCTCAAAATGCTCCAGTCTCAAAATGCTCCATTCGCAAAATGCTCCAGTCTTAAAATGCTCCAGTCTCAAAATGCTCCAGTCTCAAAATGCTCCAGTCTCAAAATGCTCCAGTCGCAAAATGCGCCAGTCGCAAAATGCTCCAGTCTCAAAATGCTCCAGTCTCAAAATGCTCCAGTCTCAAAATGCTCCAGTCTCAAAATGCTCCAGTCTCAAAATGCTCCAGTCTCAAAATGCTCCAGTCTCTAAATGCGCCAGTCGCAAAATGCTCCAGTCTCAAAATGCTCCAGTCTCAAAATGCTCCATTCGCAAAATGCTCCAGTCTCAAAATGCTCCAGTCTCAAAATGCTCCAGTCTCAAAATGCTCCAGTCTCAAAATGCTCCATTCGCAAAATGCTCCAGTCTCAAAATGCTCCAGTCTCAAAATGCTCCAGTCTCTAAATGCGCCAGTCGCAAAATGCTCCAGTCTCAAAATGTTCCAGTCTCAAAATGCTCCATTCGCAAAATGCTCCAGTCTCAAAATGCGCCAGTCGCAAAATGCTCCAGTCTCAAAATGCTCCAGTCTCAAAATGCTCCATTCGCAAAATGCTCCAGTCTCAAAATGCTCCAGTCTCAAAATGCTCCAGTCGCAAAATGCTCCAGTCGCAAAATGCTCCAGTCTCAAAATGCTCCAGTCTCAAAATGCTCCAGTCGCAAAATGCTCCAGTCTCAAAATGCTCCAGTCTCAAAATGCTCCAGTCTCAAAATGCTCCAGTCTCAAAATGCTCCAGTCTCAAAATGCTCCAGTCTCAAAATGCTCCAGTCTCAAAATGCTCCAGTCTCAAAATGCTCCAGTCTCAAAATGCTCCAGTCTCAAAATGCTCCAGTCTCAAATGCTCCAGTCGCAAAATGCTCCATTCGCAAAATGCTCCAGTCTCAAAATGCTCCAGTCGCAAAATGCTCCAGTCTCAAAATGCTCCAGTCGCAAAATGCTCCATTCTCAAAATGCTCCAGTCTCAAAATGCTCCAGTCGCAAAATGCTCCAGTCTCAAAATGCTCCAGTCTCAAAATGCTCCAGTCTCAAAATGCTCCAGTCGCAAAATGCTCCAGTCTCAAAATGCTCCAGTCTCAAAATGCTCCAGTCTCAAAATGCTCCAGTCTCAAAATGCTCCAGTCGCAAAATGCTCCAGTCTCAAAATGCTCCAGTCTCAAAATGCTCCAGTCTCAAAATGCTCCAGTCGCAAAATGCTCCAGTCTCAAAATGCTCCAGTCGCAAAATGCTCCAGTCTCAAAATGCTCCATTCGCAAAATGCTCCAGTCTCAAAATGCTCCAGTCGCAGAATGCTCCAGTCGCAAAATGCTCCAGTCGCAAAATGCTCCAGTCTCAAAATGCTCCAGTCTCAAAATGCGCCAGTCGCAAAATGCTCCAGTCTCAAAATGCTCCAGTCTCAAAATGCTCCAGTCTCAAAATGCTCCAGTCTCAAAATGCTCCAGTCTCAAAATGCTCCAGTCTCAAAATGCTCCAGTCTCAAAATGCTCCAGTCTCTAAATGCGCCAGTCGCAAAATGCTCCAGTCTCAAAATGCTCCAGTCTCAAAATGCTCCATTCGCAAAATGCTCCAGTCTCAAAATGCTCCAGTCTCAAAATGCTCCAGTCTCAAAATGCTCCAGTCTCAAAATGCTCCAGTCTCAAAATGCTCCATTCGCAAAATGCTCCAGTCTCAAAATGCTCCAGTCTCAAAATGCTCCATTCGCAAAATGCTCCAGTCTCAAAATGCTCCAGTCTCAAAATGCTCCAGTCTCAAAATGCTCCAGTCTCAAAATGCTCCAGTCTCAAAATGCTCCAGTCGCAGAATGCTCCAGTCTCAAAATGCTCCATTCGCAAAATGCTCCAGTCTCAAAATGCTCCAGTCGCAGAATGCTCCAGTCGCAAAATGCTCCAGTCGCAAAATGCTCCAGTCTCAAAATGCTCCAGTCTCAAAATGCTCCAGTCTCAAAATGCTCCAGTCTCAAAATGCTCCAGTCTCAAAATGCGCCAGTCGCAAAATGCTCCAGTCTCAAAATGCTCCAGTCTCAAAATGCTCCAGCCTCAAAATGCTCCAGTCTCAAAATGCTCCAGTCTCAAAATGCTCCAGTCTCAAAATGCTCCAGTCTCAAAATGCTCCAGTCTCTAAATGCGCCAGTCGCAAAATGCTCCAGTCTCAAAATGCTCCAGTCTCAAAATGCTCCATTCGCAAAATGCTCCAGTCTCAAAATGCTCCAGTCGCAAAATGCTCCAGTCTCAAAATGCTCCAGTCTCAAAATGCTCCAGTCTCAAAATGCTCCAGTCTCAAAATGCTCCAGTCTCAAAATGCTCCAGTCTCAAAATGCTCCAGTCTCAAAATGCTCCAGTCGCAAAATGCTCCAGTCGCAAAATGCTCCAGTCTCAAAATGCTCCAGTCTCAAAATGCTCCAGTCTCAAAATGCTCCAGTCTCAAAATGCTCCAGTCTCTAAATGCGCCAGTCGCAAAATGCTCCAGTCTCAAAATGCTCCAGTCTCAAAATGCTCCATTCGCAAAATGCTCCAGTCTCAAAATGCTCCAGTCTCAAAATGCTCCAGTCTCAAAATGCTCCAGTCTCAAAATGCTCCATTCGCAAAATGCTCCAGTCTCAAAATGCTCCAGTCTCAAAATGCTCCAGTCTCAAAATGCTCCAGTCTCAAAATGCTCCAGTCTCAAAATGCTCCAGTCTCAAAATGCTCCAGTCGCAGAATGCTCCAGTCTCAAAATGCTCCATTCGCAAAATGCTCCAGTCTCAAAATGCTCCAGTCGCAGAATGCTCCAGTCGCAAAATGCTCCAGTCGCAAAATGCTCCAGTCTCAAAATGCTCCAGTCTCAAAATGCTCCAGTCTCAAAATGCTCCAGTCTCAAAATGCTCCAGTCTCAAAATGCGCCAGTCGCAAAATGCTCCAGTCTCAAAATGCTCCAGTCTCAAAATGCTCCAGCCTCAAAATGCTCCAGTCTCAAAATGCTCCAGTCTCAAAATGCTCCAGTCTCAAAATGCTCCAGTCTCAAAATGCTCCAGTCTCTAAATGCGCCAGTCGCAAAATGCTCCAGTCTCAAAATGCTCCAGTCTCAAAATGCTCCATTCGCAAAATGCTCCAGTCTCAAAATGCTCCAGTCGCAAAATGCTCCAGTCTCAAAATGCTCCAGTCTCAAAATGCTCCAGTCTCAAAATGCTCCAGTCTCAAAATGCTCCAGTCTCAAAATGCTCCAGTCTCAAAATGCTCCAGTCGCAAAATGCTCCAGTCGCAAAATGCTCCAGTCTCAAAATGCTCCAGTCTCAAAATGCGCCAGTCGCAAAATGCTCCAGTCTCAAAATGCTCCAGTCTCAAAATGCTCCAGTCTCAAAATGCTCCAGTCTCAAAATGCTCCAGTCTCAAAATGCTCCAGTCTCAAAATGATCCAGTCTCAAAATGCTCCAGTCTCAAAATGCTCCAGTCTCAAAATGCTCCATTCTCAAAATGCTCCAGCCTCAAAATGCTCCAGTCTCAAAATGCTCCAGTCTCAAAATGCTCCAGTCTCAAAATGCTCCAGTCGCAAAATGCTCCAGTCTCAAAATGCTCCAGTCTCAAAATGCTCCAGTCTCAAAATGCTCCAGTCTCAAAATGCTCCAGTCGCAAAATGCTCCAGTCTCAAAATGCTCCAATCGCAAAATGCTCCAGACTCAAAATGCTCCAGTCGCAAAATGCTCCAGTCTCAAAATGCTCCATTCGCAAAATGCCCCATTCGCAAAATGCTCCAGTCTCAAAATGCTCCAGTCTCAAAATGCTCCAGTCTCAAAATGCGCCAGTCGCAAAATGCTCCAGTCTCAAAATGCTCCAGTCTCAAAATGCTCCATTCGCAAAATGCTCCAGTCTCAAAATGCGCCAGTCGCAAAATGCTCCAGTCTCAAAATGCTCCAGTCTCAAAATGCTCCAGTCTCAAAATGCTCCAGTCTCTAAATGCGCCAGTCGCAAAATGCTCCAGTCTCAAAATGCTCCAGTCTCAAAATGCTCCAGTCGCAAAATGCTCCATTCGCAAAATGCTCCAGTCTCAAAATGCTCCAGTCGCAAAATGCTCCAGTCTCAAAATGCTCCAGTCGCAAAATGCTCCAGTCTCAAAATGCTCCATTCGCAAAATGCCCCATTCGCAAAATGCTCCAGTCTCAAAATGCTCCAGTCTCAAAATGCTCCAGTCTCAAAATGCGCCAGTCGCAAAATGCTCCAGTCTCAAAATGCTCCAGTCTCAAAATGCTCCATTCGCAAAATGCTCCAGTCTCAAAATGCGCCAGTCGCAAAATGCTCCAGTCTCAAAATGCTCCAGTCTCAAAATGCTCCAGTCTCAAAATGCTCCAGTCTCTAAATGCGCCAGTCGCAAAATGCTCCAGTCTCAAAATGCTCCAGTCTCAAAATGCTCCAGTCGCAAAATGCTCCATTCGCAAAATGCTCCAGTCTCAAAATGCTCCAGTCTCAAAATGCTCCAGTCTCAAAATGCTCCATTCGCAAAATGCTCCAGTCTCAAAATGCTCCAGTCTCAAAATGCTCCAGTCTCAAAATGCTCCATTCGCAAAATGCTCAAGTCTCAAAATGCTCCAGTCTCAAAATGCTCCAGTCTCAAAATGCTCCAGTCTCAAAATGCTCCAGTCTCAAAATGCTCCAGTCTCAAAATGCTCCAGTCTCAAAATGCTCCAGTCTCAAAATGCTCCAGTCTCAAAATGATCCAGTCTCAAAATGCTCCAGTCTCAAATGCTCCAGTCGCAAAATGCTCCATTCGCAAAATGCTCCAGTCTCAAAATGCTCCAGTCGCAAAATGCTCCAGTCTCAAAATGCTCCAGTCTCAAAATGCTCCAGTCTCAAAATGCTCCAGTCTCAAAATGCTCCAGTCTCAAAATGATCCAGTCTCAAAATGCTCCAGTCTCAAATGCTCCAGTCGCAAAATGCTCCATTCGCAAAATGCTCCATTCGCAAAATGCTCCAGTCTCAAAATGCTCCAGTCGCAAAATGCTCCAGTCTCAAAATGCTCCAGTCTCAAAATGCTCCAGTCTCAAAATGCTCCAGTCGCAAAATGCTCCAGTCTCAAAATGCTCCAGTCTCAAAATGCTCCAGTCTCAAAATGCTCCAGTCTCAAAATGCTCCAGTCTCAAAATGCTCCAGTCTCAAAATGCTCCAGTCTCAAAATGCTCCAGTCTCAAAATGCTCCAGTCGCAAAATGCTCCAGTCTCAAATGCTCCAGTCTCAAAATGCTCCATTCGCAAAATGCTCCAGTCTCAAAATGCTCCAGTCGCAAAATGCTCCAGTCTCAAAATGCTCCATTCGCAAAATGCTCCAGTCGCAAAATGCGCCAGTCGCAATATGCTCCAGTCTCAATATGCTCCAGTCGCAAAATGCGCCAGTCGCAAAATGCTCCAGTCTCAAAATGCTCCAGTCGCAAAATGCTCCAGTCTCAAAATGCTCCAGTCGCAAAATGCTCCAGTCTCAAAATGCTCCATTCGCAAAATGCTCCAGTCTCAAAATGCTCCATTCGCAAAATGCTCCATTCGCAAAATGCTCCAGTCGCAAAATGCGCCAGTCGCAATATGCTCCAGTCTCAATATGCTCAAGTCGCAAAATGCGCCAGTCGCAATATGCGCCAGTCTCAAAATGCTCCAGTCTCAAAATGCTCCAGTCTCAAAATGCTCCAGTCTCAAAATGCTCCAGTCTCAAAATGCTCCAGTCTCAAAATGCTCCAGTCTCGAAATGCTCCAGTCTCAAAATGCGCCAGTCGCAAAATGCTCCAGTCTCAAAATGCTCCAGTCTCAAAATGCTCCATTCGCAAAATGCTCCAGTCTCAAAATGCTCCAATCTCAAAATGCTCCATTCGCAAAATGCTCCAGTCTCAAAATGCTCCAGTCTCAAAATGCTCCAGTCTCAAAATGCTCCAGACTCAAAATGCTCCAGTCTCAAAATGCTCCAGTCTCAAAATGCTCCAGTCGCAAAATGCTCCAGTCTCAAAATGCTCCAGTCTCAAAATGCTCCAGTCTCAAAATGCTCCAGTCTCAAAATGCTCCATTCGCAAAATGCTCCATTCGCAAAATGCTCCATTCGCAAAATGCTCCATTCGCAAAATGCTCCATTCGCAAAATGCTCCAGTCTCAAAATGCTCCAGTCTCAAAATGCTCCATTCGCAAAATGCTCCAATCTCAAAATGCTCCATTCGCAAAATGCCCCATTCGCAAAATGCTCCAGTCTCAAAATGCTCCAGTCTCAAAATGCGCCAGTCGCAAAATGCTCCATTCGCAAAATGCTCCATTCGCAAAATGCTCTATTCGCAAAATGCTCCATTCGCAAAATGCTCCAGTCTCAAAATGCTCCAGTCTCAAAATGCTCCATTCGCAAAATGCTCCAATCTCAAAATGCTCCATTCGCAAAATGCCCCATTCGCAAAATGCTCCAGTCTCAAAATGCTCCAGTCTCAAAATG
Source organism: Drosophila takahashii (assembly GCF_030179915.1). Lineage (NCBI taxonomy): Eukaryota > Metazoa > Arthropoda > Insecta > Diptera > Drosophilidae > Drosophila > Drosophila takahashii. The sequence goes on from NC_091681.1 coordinate 22,473,269, forward strand.
CTCCAGTCGCAAAATGCTCCAGTCTCAAAATGCTCCAGTCTCAAAATGCTCCAGTCTCAAAATGCTCCAGTCTCAAAATGCTCCATTCGCAAAATGCTCCATTCGCAAAATGCTCCATTCGCAAAATGCTCCAATCTCAAAATGCTCCATTCGCAAAATGCTCCATTCGCAAAATGCTCCATTCGCAAAATGCTCCAGTCTCAAAATGCTCCAGTCTCAAAATGCTCCAGTCTCAAAATGCTCCAGTCTCAAAATGCTCCAGTCTCAAAATGCTCCAGTCTCAAAATGCTCCAGTCTCAAAATGCTCCAGTCTCAAAATGCTCCAGTCGCAAAATGCTCCAGTCTCAAATGCTCCAGTCTCAAAATGCTCCATTCGCAAAATGCTCCAGTCTCAAAATGCTCCAGTCGCAAAATGCTCCAGTCTCAAAATGCTCCATTCGCAAAATGCTCCAGTCGCAAAATGCGCCAGTCGCAATATGCTCCAGTCTCAATATGCTCCAGTCGCAAAATGCGCCAGTCGCAAAATGCTCCAGTCTCAAAATGCTCCAGTCGCAAAATGCTCCAGTCTCAAAATGCTCCAGTCGCAAAATGCTCCAGTCTCAAAATGCTCCATTCGCAAAATGCTCCAGTCTCAAAATGCTCCATTCGCAAAATGCTCCATTCGCAAAATGCTCCAGTCGCAAAATGCGCCAGTCGCAATATGCTCCAGTCTCAATATGCTCAAGTCGCAAAATGCGCCAGTCGCAATATGCGCCAGTCTCAAAATGCTCCAGTCTCAAAATGCTCCAGTCTCAAAATGCTCCAGTCTCAAAATGCTCCAGTCTCAAAATGCTCCAGTCTCAAAATGCTCCAGTCTCGAAATGCTCCAGTCTCAAAATGCGCCAGTCGCAAAATGCTCCAGTCTCAAAATGCTCCAGTCTCAAAATGCTCCATTCGCAAAATGCTCCAGTCTCAAAATGCTCCAATCTCAAAATGCTCCATTCGCAAAATGCTCCAGTCTCAAAATGCTCCAGTCTCAAAATGCTCCAGTCTCAAAATGCTCCAGACTCAAAATGCTCCAGTCTCAAAATGCTCCAGTCTCAAAATGCTCCAGTCGCAAAATGCTCCAGTCTCAAAATGCTCCAGTCTCAAAATGCTCCAGTCTCAAAATGCTCCAGTCTCAAAATGCTCCATTCGCAAAATGCTCCATTCGCAAAATGCTCCATTCGCAAAATGCTCCATTCGCAAAATGCTCCATTCGCAAAATGCTCCAGTCTCAAAATGCTCCAGTCTCAAAATGCTCCATTCGCAAAATGCTCCAATCTCAAAATGCTCCATTCGCAAAATGCCCCATTCGCAAAATGCTCCAGTCTCAAAATGCTCCAGTCTCAAAATGCGCCAGTCGCAAAATGCTCCATTCGCAAAATGCTCCATTCGCAAAATGCTCTATTCGCAAAATGCTCCATTCGCAAAATGCTCCAGTCTCAAAATGCTCCATTCGCAAAATGCTCCATTCGCAAAATGCTCCATTCGCAAAATGCTCCATTCGCAAAATGCTCCAGTCTCAAAATGCTCCAGTCTCAAAATGCTCCAGTCGCAAAATGCTCCAGTCTCAAAATGCTCCAGTCTCAAAATGCTCCAGTCTCAAAATGCTCCAGTCGCAATATGCTCCAGTCTCAATATGCTCCAGTCGCAAAATGCGCCAGTCGCAAAATGCTCCAGTCTCAAAATGCTCCAGTCGCAAAATGCTCCAGTCTCAAAATGCTCCAGTCGCAAAATGCTCCAGTCTCAAAATGCTCCATTCGCAAAATGCTCCAGTCTCAAAATGCTCCATTCGCAAAATGCTCCATTCGCAAAATGCTCCAGTCGCAAAATGCGCCAGTCGCAATATGCTCCAGTCTCAATATGCTCAAGTCTCAAAATGCGCCAGTCGCAAAATGCTCCAGTCTCAAAATGCTCCAGTCTCAAAATGCTCCATTCGCAAAATGCTCCAGTCTCAAAATGCTCCAATCTCAAAATGCTCCATTCGCAAAATGCTCCAGTCTCAAAATGCTCCAGTCTCAAAATGCTCCAGTCTCAAAATGCTCCAGTCTCAAAATGCTCCAGACTCAAAATGCTCCAGTCTCAAAATGCTCCAGTCTCAAAATGCTCCAGTCTCAAAATGCTCCATTCGCAAAATGCTCCAGTCTCAAAATGCTCCAATCTCAAAATGCTCCATTCGCAAAATGCTCCATTCGCAAAATGCTCCAGTCTCAAAATGCTCCAGTCTCAAAATGCTCCAGTCTCAAAATGCTCCAGTCTCAAAATGCTCCATTCGCAAAATGCTCCAATCTCAAAATGCTCCATTCGCAAAATGCCCCATTCGCAAAATGCTCCAGTCTCAAAATGCTCCAGTCTCAAAATGCGCCAGTCGCAAAATGCTCCATTCGCAAAATGCTCCATTCGCAAAATGCTCTATTCGCAAAATGCTCCATTCGCAAAATGCTCCAGTCTCAAAATGCTCCATTCGCAAAATGCTCCATTCGCAAAATGCTCCATTCGCAAAATGCTCCAGTCTCAAAATGCTCCAGTCTCAAAATGCTCCATTCGCAAAATGCTCCAATCTCAAAATGCTCCATTCGCAAAATGCCCCATTCGCAAAATGCTCCAGTCTCAAAATGCTCCAGTCTCAAAATGCGCCAGTCGCAAAATGCTCCATTCGCAATATGCTCCAGTCTCAAAATGCGCCAGTCGCAATATGCTCCATTCGCAAAATGCTCCAGTCGCAAAATGCGCCAGTCGCAATATGCTCCAGTCTCAATATGCTCAAGTCGCAAAATGCTCCATTCGCAAAATGCTCCAGTCTCAAAATGCTCCAGTCTCAAAATGCTCCAGTCTCAAAATGCTCCAGTCTCAAAATGCTCCAGACTCAAAATGCTCCAGTCTCAAAATGCTCCAGTCTCAAAATGCTCCAGTCTCAAAATGCTCCATTCGCAAAATGCTCCAATCTCAAAATGCTCCATTCGCAAAATGCCCCATTCGCAAAATGCTCCAGTCTCAAAATGCTCCAGTCTCAAAATGCGGCAGTCTCAAAATGCTCCATTCGCAAAATGCTCCAGTCTCAAAATGCTCCATTCGCAAAATGCTCCATTCGCAAAATGCTCCAGTCGCAAAATGCGCCAGTCGCAATATGCTCCAGTCTCAATATGCTCAAGTCGCAAAATGCTCCAGTCTCAAAATGCTCCAGTCTCAAAATGCTCCAGTCTCAAAATGCTCCAGTCTCAAAATGCTCCATTCGCAAAATGCTCCATTCGCAAAATGCTCCATTCGCAAAATGCTCCATTCGCAAAATGCTCCATTCGCAAAATGCTCCATTCGCAAAATGCTCTATTCGCAAAATGCTCCATTCGCAAAATGCTCCATTCGCAAAATGCTCCATTCGCAAAATGCTCCATTCGCAAAATGCTCCATTCGCAAAATGCTCCAGTCTCAAAATGCTCCAGTCTCAAAATGCTCCATTCGCAAAATGCTCCAATCTCAAAATGCTCCATTCGCAAAATGCCCCATTCGCAAAATGCTCCAGTCTCAAAATGCTCCAGTCTCAAAATGCGCCAGTCGCAAAATGCTCCATTCGCAATATGCTCCAGTCTCAAAATGCGCCAGTCGCAATATGCTCCAGTCTCAAAATGCTCCATTCGCAAAATGCTCCATTCGCAAAATGCTCCATTCGCAAAATGCTCCAGTCTCAAAATGCTCCAGTCTCAAAATGCTCCAGTCTCAAAATGCGCCAGTCGCAAAATGCTCCAGTCGCAAAATGCTCCAGTCTCAAAATGCTCCATTCGCAAAATGCTCCAGTCTCAAAATGCTCCAGTCGCAAAATGCTCCAGTCTCAAAATGCTCCAGTCTCAAAATGCTCCAGTCTCAAAATGCTCCAGTCTCAAAATGCTCCAGTCTCAAAATGCTCCAGTCTCAAAATGCTCCAGTCTCAATATGCTCCAGTCTCAAAATGCTCCATTCGCAAAATGCTCCATTCGCAAAATGCTCCATTCGCAAAATGCTCCAGTCTCAAAATGCTCCAGTCTCAAAATGCTCCAGTCTCAAAATGCGCCAGTCGCAAAATGCTCCAGTCGCAAAATGCTCCAGTCTCAAAATGCTCCATTCGCAAAATGCTCCAGTCTCAAAATGCTCCAGTCGCAAAATGCTCCAGTCTCAAAATGCTCCAGTCTCAAAATGCTCCAGTCTCAAAATGCTCCAGTCTCAAAATGCTCCAGTCTCAAAATGCTCCAGTCGCAAAATGCTCCAGTCTCAAAATGCTCCAGTCTCAAAATGCTCCAGTCTCAAAATGCTCCATTCGCAAAATGCTCCATTCGCAAAATGCTCCATTCGCAAAATGCTCCATTCGCAAAATGCTCCATTCGCAAAATGCTCCATTCGCAAAATGCTCCAGTCTCAAAATGCTCCATTCGCAAAATGCTCCATTCGCAAAATGCTCCAGTCTCAAAATGCTCCAGTCTCAAAATGCTCCATTCGCAAAATGCTCCAATCTCAAAATGCTCCATTCGCAAAATGCCCCATTCGCAAAATGCTCCAGTCTCAAAATGCTCCAGTCTCAAAATGCGCCAGTCGCAAAATGCTCCATTCGCAAAATGCTCCAGTCTCAAAATGCGCCAGTCGCAATATGCTCCAGTCTCAAAATGCTCCATTCGCAAAATGCTCCATTCGCAAAATGCTCCATTCGCAAAATGCTCCAGTCTCAAAATGCTCCAGTCTCAAAATGCTCCAGTCTCAAAATGCGCCAGTCGCAAAATGCTCCAGTCGCAAAATGCTCCAGTCTCAAAATGCTCCATTAGCAAAATGCTCCAGTCTCAAAATGCTCCAGTCGCAAAATGCTCCAGTCTCAAAATGCTCCAGTCTCAAAATGCTCCAGTCTCAAAATGCTCCAGTCTCAAAATGCTCCAGTCTCAAAATGCTCCAGTCTCAAAATGCTCCAGTCTCAAAATGCTCCAGTCGCAAAATGCTCCAGTCTCAAAATACTCCAGTCTCAGAATGCTCCAGTCTCAAATTGCTCCAGTCTCAAAATGAGCCAGTCTCAAAATGCTCCAGTCGCAAAATGCTCCAGTCTCAAAATGCTCCAGTCTCAAAATGCTCCAGTCTCAAAATGCTCCAGTCTCAAAATGCTCCAGTCTCAAAATGCTCCATTCGCAAAATGCTCCAGTCTCAAAATGCTCCAGTCTCAAAATGCGCCAGTCGCAAAATGCTCCAGTCTCAAAATGCTCCAGTCTCAAAATGCTCTATTCGCAAAATGCTCCAGTCGCAAAATGCTCCAGTCGCAAAATGCTCCAGTCGCAAAATGCTCCAGTCTCAAAATGCTCCAGTCTCAAAATGCTCCAGTCTCAAAATGCTCCAGTCTCAAAATGCTCCATTCGCAAAATGCTCCAGTCGCAAAATGCTCCAGTCGCAAAATGCTTCAGTCTCAAAATGTTTGCTCCAGTCTCAAAATGCTCCAGTCTCAAAATGCGCCAGTCGCAAAATGCTCCAGTCGCAAAATGCTCCAGTCTCAAAATGCTCCAGTCTCAAAATGCTCCATTCGCAAAATGCTCCATTCGCAAAATGCTCCAGTCTCAAAATGCGCCAGTCGCAATATGCTCCAGTCTCAAAATGCTCCAGTCTCAAATGCTCCAGTCGCAAAATGCTCCATTCGCAAAATGCTCCAGTCTCAAATGCTCCAGTCTCAAAATGCTCCAGTCGCAAAATGCTCCAGTCTCAAAATGCTCCATTCGCAAAATGCTCCAGTCGCAAAATGCTCCAGTCTCAAAATGCTCCATTCGCAAAATGTTCCAAATGTTCAAATGCTCCAGTCTCAATTGTAAGATGCTCCAGTCGCAAAACGCTCCAGGCCCCTTTTAACCATATTGTAATATGGTCTAAGGCTCCGAGTAAAAAGTATTTTCGACGACCGGAACTCCTTCAAATGCACTATAAGCGTGCTCGCCAATGGGTTGGCCATTACGCTCCATAATCATAAATGGAATTAGTTCCAAATATTTAATGAATGATTTTTTTAGTAAGAACAATTTACAATAATAGTTATTTTCAGTCCTTGGTTGTTTTTTTTTTTTGAATTTACATACAATGCCGCAGCTGAACATACATCGCTCGGTTCAGCCAAGCTGCCGAAAAACGCTGAAAGTTTTTTGGGTAATATTGTTAACATCCTCCAAATCAACGTCGACATGGGGTACTTCCATATCCAACTCACTTTCCATTGATTTAATTTAAATTGAGAATTAATTAAATTGATTAGCATCAACAAATGGCGACAAGGAACTTTGAAGATTAAAGTGTAGTGTTGCAAAGTACCTATTGCATACCTACCAAGTTGCCTTGCCGCTATTTGCAAGCTTTGATTTGATTCGTGTGTTAAGTTAATTTCGTTAATTTTAATCCAATTCAAAATTGTGTGTTACAATTATCTAAAATGATGAAAATGACCCAAACAGGTGAGCTGTTTTTGTAACGCAGAGCATTTCTAAACATTTCTATTATATTTAGGATTATTATTATTTATTTATATTTATTTATTGCAGGCTTTGGTGTACTTGCCGGCGCCCACACAGAAACAGATTTATGATCTGTTGCGACAACTGGGAGAGTGGTTCCACGGAATGCAGAGGACACGCTCCTCTTGACTTGACCGGCTGTTAAGGTGGTTGAGGTTCCTTGAAGCTCCAGGACCTTTGCGAAAAATTAAAAAAAAAATTTCAGGACCACCTAGCACAATAACATAAAGAGGAGTGAGGCTGCTTCAGAAACAGTGGAAACGGGCTGTTGGCAGGCATACTCCCTGGCTCTGGGGATTTTGCCGTTCTCAGTTGACGGTCACACAGTGCACCGAGCTGCGTTTTTTCGTTGATAATTTTTAAATTTATTTATTAGTTTATTGGTTGGAAACAGAGCTGCCCCCGCCCCCAACTGCCCGCTAAACAAATTAGAGTAACTCGGTCGACCGCCCCCGTTTGGCCAGACCATCGGCTATCGATATATCCGCTGACGGTAATTGGAGAACGTTTTTTCCATTGGAAAAATTTCCACCTTGTCCGCACTTCGTTTTGTGCTCTCTTTGTGCGCTGCCTCCGCTTTACGTTTGGGCTTCAAGAAAACGCACAGAAAAGCCTGTGAAATTGGTTTGGTTAAATACCGCCACCAGTGGGCTGACGGGCCAGTGGCCAGGATGCAATAAGAATATGTGTGTGCAATAGTAATAGGGATCGGTACGGTGCCCCAAAACATGAAAATGGTGCTAGACGCTCCTAACGCCGTGCCGAGCTGGCATATTTTGCTTAGCGACGCCGTCGGCGCCGTTTCTTCCGGCCGCGAACTCTGCGCCTGGAATTTACAACAAAAACAATGAACGAAATGGTACTTAAATTGTCCATTCAATGCGGTTTATAAGTGCGGGATTGCGATGTGAATGTAATGCCCGTGGCAAACGAATGTGTGTTTCTCTTTGAAGGCCCCTGTCTAAATGACGTCACAAGCGTAACAGAGTGCAACAGACAACAATGACCGATGAGCATAAAAGTAACATTAACAGTAACAGCAGTAACTCCAGCAACAACAACAATAACAGCAATAACAACAGCGGCAGCAGCAACAACAACGCAGCCAGTAGCAGCAGCAGCCACAGCAACAACAACGGCAACGAGAGCAGCAGCAACAACAACTGTAGTAGCATAATTGCAGAGGCGGCCGCCAAGTTTCTACTGAAAAATGGCCTGAATGGGAACAGTAGCAGCAGCAACAGCAGCTTTCCCCCTCTGCCACCGCCCCTGCCCAGCAACTTAAGCAGGACGACCACGCCCACGCCAACGCCCTCATCCTGCAGCTCCACCCCCTCAAATGGCTTTTTGCCGCATGCCAAGACGCCAAAAAGTAGTAGCATCATGGCTGCATCCGCCGCAGTGGCAGCCGCCAGCATCGTTGGAGCCACTGCATCCAAGCCCCCCACCATCGATGTCCTGGGCGGCGTCCTGGACTACAGTTCCTTGGGGGGAGCAGCAGCAGTAGCAGCGGCAGCGGCAGCGGCTGCGGGAACAGTGAAGATCGGCAAGGGCAGCAGCAGCAACTCCGGCGGCGGCTTTGAAATGGGCAGGACTCCAATAGCGACGCACGGCAGCAACAGCGGCAACAACAGCTGGGGCGGCTACGGCGGCCGTTTGCAGTTCTTCAAAGGCAAGTATTCAATCTCCCGGAAATATTCAAGATTAACCATTGAGATTCACCCACGCAGATGGCAAATTCATTTTGGAACTGGCACGATCCAAGGATGGCGACAAAAGCGGCTGGGTCTCGGTCACGCGCAAGACCTTCCGGCCTCCATCGGCGGCCACCTCGGCCACTGTGACCCCGACGTCGGCGGTGACCACAGCGTATCCAAAGAACGAGAATTCCACATCGCTGAGCTGTACGTAGCACGGGATACTTTTTAGTTAGAGAACCCAATTGGGAAACCATCTGAAATAGGGGATTAACAAAAATTGGATGGTCTAAGCTATATACCCCTGCCGTATTTACAAAACATGTGCTTATTTGTCCAAATGATTCTAATGACACGTATGGGATAAAGTCCAATTTCAATGAAACGCAAAACAATCGAGTTAAATTTTATAGAAACCCACTGTACCTACTAAACTATCAATATCGATTTATTTTTTTTTAAATCAACTAAATTATGCCAAATTTATCGGATTGATCCGTTGTAATTAAGTTTAAAATCAAAGAAATGATCTTGAAGTTTGATCTATTTTAAAATTAGATTTTAATAGGCTTTATAAAAGCCTAATTTTGCTACAAATTACATCGTTTATCAATCCTTGTTGTTACATTATAATCATATCCACTCCCTTGCAGTTTCGGACGACAACAGCTCGATACAATCCTCGCCCTGGCAGCGAGATCAGCCCTGGAAACAGTCGCGTCCCAGGCGCGGTATATCCAAAGAGCTCTCGCTCTTCTTTCACCGCCCCAGGAACAGTGCACTCGGCCGGGCTGCCCTTCAAACAGCCGCTCGCAAGCGACGGCGGCCCCATGAGCCGCTGACCAGCAGCGAGGAGCAGCAGTCCATCTTTGAGGCGGCAGTCAAGGCGGAAAACGGTGACGATACTCTTAAAGCGGAAGCCGCAGAGGCCGTTGAAGGTGGCGCCGAGGCGGACATATCCACAAATGAGATTAAAACTGAGAAACCGGAAGCGATCAAAGGCGCGGAAGATGCCGATGGGCCTGAAAAGGAGCCCAAGAAAGAGGTAACCGAGGACAGTGAGTTAAAAGTAGCATCCCCTGATCAGAAGGTGGAGGCAGAAGCAAAAGAGGAGCCAGTGGAGAAGATGAATACGAGCGAGGACGAGGAAGCCATGACAGAGCCGCCCAAAAGCACGAATCCCGTGAACGGAGACCTGAACGGCGACCTCAAGACGGGAGTGGGAAAACCAAAGCCGAAACCGAAACCGAGGGCCAAGCTCAGCAGCATCATCCAGAAACTAATCGATGGCGTACCAGCACGCCTAGAGCAAATGTCGAAGGCACCAGCGGTATCCGCAGCGACAACGGCGTCAACAGAGCGCAGCGGTGGCGGAGCCATCGGCAGTTTGGGCCACTCCTTGACGCACAAGGTGAGTTTTGCTTGCATTCTAAATAGTCTACGATTTACATTCTATTTCTGGTATTCTCACAAACCAAAATGTAAATTGTGTTTGCGTTTTAACGAATTTTTAATTACCTATTCAAAGTTCAAGTTTATTGCGGAACAAATTCAAAGTAATCTCTATAAATATCCATACTGTTTTACTTCGATTTCCTGAATTAACCATTGGAATGTCTTCTTTAAGGTCTCTCCGCCCTCGTCGGCAACAGCAGCCAGCCGTCTAGTCGAGTACCACCACCAGCACGTGTCGCCCAGGAAGAGAATCCTGCGCGAGTTCGAGAAGGTGTCGCTGGAGGACAACGGATGCGTGAATAACGGCAGCGCTGGCGGAAGCAGCGGGGGAGCTGGCGGCAAACGGAGCCGAGCAAAGGCTTCTTCGACTTCATCACCGGCTGGCAAGGCGTCGCCGATGAATCTGGCCCCTCCGCAGGGAAAGCCGAGCCCCAGTCCCGGTTCCAGCTCATCGAACACCTCGCCAGCGGCAGCGTCAACGCAGCCCACGCGACTGAACAGCTCCTATAGCATCCACTCGCTGCTGGGTGGAAGCAGTGGCAGCGGAAGCACATCCTCCTCCTCCTCCGGCAAGAAGGGCGGCGATCATCCGGCGGCTATAATCAGCAATGTGCACCACCCGCACCACTCCCTGTACCAGCCCAGCTCCTCGAGCTATCCACGCTCGCTGCTCACCTCGCCCAAGTCCCCGGATGTGAGCGGCAGCAATGGAGGAGGAGGCGGCGGTAAATCCCCGTCGCACGCTGGAACCAAGAAGCGTTCGCCACCGTACACGTCGGGATCACCCGTGGACTATGGCCACACCTTCTACAGGGATCCCTATGCGGGAGGAGGTCGTCCACCCACGAACTCAGCGTCGCAGGACCTGTCGCCGCCGCGCTCTTCGCCGGCTTCGCCCGCCACGACGCCGCGCACTGTGCCCAAGAAGACTGCATCGATCCGACGGGAGTTCGCCTCGCCGTCGGCCAGCAGCAGCAGCTGCCCCTCGCCCGGCGATCGGAGTGCCTCGCCTCCGGACCGGCGCCACATGCAGCAGCAGCAGCCGCACCTGCAGCGCAGCTCGCCGCTGCACTACTATATGTATCCGCCACCGCCTCAGGTGAACGGCAATGGATCGGGCGGCAGTCCGACCTCGGCGCCGGTCACGTCCAGCAGCAGTGCAGCTGCAGCAGCGGCGGCAGCAGCGGCCGCAGCAGCCTACATTCCCTCGGTGGTGTCGCCATCGCTGTACCACCCCTACATATCCACATTGGCGGCCCTGAGGCACAGTCCGCTGTGGATGCACCACTATCAGGCGGGAGGATCGCCCCTGCTGCCGCCACATCCACAGGCCGGCAGTTCGGCAGCCGCCGCTGCTGCAGCTGCAGCTGCTGCGAGACTGTCGCCGCAGTCGCCCTATCACGCGTTCGCCTATAACGGAGTGGGAGCGGCCGCTGTGGCGGCTGCTGCAGCTGCCGCCGCCTTCGGGCAGCCCGCTCCCAGTCCCCACACGCATCCGCACCTGGCCCATCCGCACCAGCATCCTCATCCGGCTGCACTGACCACCACCCACCACTCGCCCGCTCACCTGGCCACGCCAAAACTGACTGATAGTAGTACCGACCAAATGTCTGCAGCGTCCAGTCATCGCACCGCCTCCACTTCGCCGAGCAGCTCGAGCGCATCGGCCTCCTCCTCGGCGGCCACTTCCGGCGCCAGCTCCTCCGCAATGTTTCATACTAGTAGCCTAAGGAATGAACAAAGTTCAGGTGAGCAAATCATCAGGGCGCAGTAAGGAAACCCAATTTTCATGCGAACTCTTTCTCTCCACCAGACTTACCACTGAATCTGTCAAAGCACTGAGACATACACACGCCCCAGCTGCCCCAGTTTCTGGGCCAACCATCGAGTTAAGTACATTTTCGCACTAGTAGCGCTTAAGACGACATTCAACTACACGTAATATTATTTGATAAGTTCGCTGCTAGTTTAGTTCTAACCTAATTGTTTTAGCCTAAGGTTCTCAATTAAGGCCGAACATTTAAGTAATGCATACGAAAAGAGAAAAAAAAATGTACGAGGAAAAAATCAACTATGTTTTTAAACCCGTTCCAGAACTTTTTATACAATCAGTTGAGAAATGGAATTTTCGACAAACATATTTAATATGCAAAGGAATTTTATTCTATGCCGACTAATGAAAAGTAATACTAACAAAAACATTTTTCTATAGGATGTATAAAATGCAAGTCTTGAAGAATCTCAAAAAAGAGTTACGTTTTTTTCATCAAAACATTTCCTTGAAACAGACTGAACCTGAATTTTTTTAGAAAAAAAAGAAAACTTAGTTACGGATCGCAGCAGATAACTTTTTAAAGTATATTTAACAAAACTACAAGAACAGATTTTTATAAAATGCTTGTGCCTTTAACGATGAAAACAAAACTAGGGATACAAAAATTAATGTGTAAAACAGAAAACAAATTTACTAAAAACGAACTATAGATAGATATCCTAAATATCGAGGTCCAAAAAGCAAGTGACAGGAATTTGTATTGGGTAGATTTTATACGATTAAAAATATGGTCTACTAAGTCGACGCAATGCATTTTTGAATTCATTTTGAATTTTCAATTCTAAAAAAGTTCAAAAATCGAACAATTTCTACCAAAATTTTACCCTATTTCAAAGAGACATTGAATGAGTTTTTTTCTAGTTAATGAATTCATTAATTGACTCTAAGCACATTTCTTTTTTATCATAACTTCAAAAGGTCCTTTGTGAAGTTCAAGTTTAAATCCTCTACGGATCTAAATTTCACCTTCACAATTGCTGTAACCCTCTAAATATTGTACATCTTTACCCAGTACAAATTCACTGTCAATGCTGTCCAATCAAAAACAAATGAAAATGTACAAAAATTCACATATACAAAATATTTACAAAAAATGGAAAGCAAAAAGATCCTAAGCAGACAATTTCAAACCGGAATTCGTACAACTGAAACTGATACAAATAAAAAACATATTCCTAACGCAAAAAGACAAAAACAAAACGCGGTTTCTCATATTTTCTAAATTATTTATAAAATCAAATGACTATTTATATTTACTGATATGATAATGTGTAAGTAAATAGTTGTAATTGTAAATACAGTATTTTTACACGACAACAAAGTAAACCGATACACGAGAAATAACCAATATATCTAATATACCTATTTTTATAACGGATTTTAACAAAATACTGTATATTTTGTATCTGATTACGCAGAATAAAAAAAATTCCATAAGAGGTCGAGAAAAGATTGCACAAGGCCGATTGAAACTTGCTTAATATTTTACTGACGCCGAATTTGTAAGAAAATAACCGACTGCTCAAGGAAGAAAAAAATAATATTTTCCAATGGAAAAATTAATAGCTTCAGATGATTTTCAAGTCATGACATGGAATCCAGTTGGAAAATTGTTAAGCAAGTCCCATTCGGCTACAATTTTTAGTAAGCGTTACAAAAAAGATAAATTAAACGAATATAAATAAAATTTCCATACAAATTCCATACGGTTTTTACTATCTACTGACTAGTTAGTTAGTTAGGCGTCTAGGGACTATTATTTTATTTTTACTTTTACAACGGTACTGTGTACGACGTTCTTGTTTTATTGAATCGTAGTGTTTATAATTTAAATATCGATGTCTTTTGAGAGTTGCTGTTGTTAAGCACATGTACTACGTGCATTGTCGAACAATGTGCGCAAACCCGAAAACAATGTTGGAAAAACGAGGAATAAGCAAAGGGTTTCAAAATACTTCATCTCGTGATGTTGAAATGTGTGTAAAGTAACGGAAACGAAATTAATTTTAAAGAATATATTTTATATAGGTATATATACTGAAACTGAATACTTGATGTCAATAAAAACTTATACTAAATGTATGAAAACTAATACACAATCTTGCTGTTGTTCAGTTGGGGACGTCTGACTTTTAGATGGAGCGATTAGTCTGCTAATCCCATTCAAGAAAAACATAAATTGTTGAGACGAATGCAGTAAACGGAGAAGCATATTGTTCGTTATCAATGTTGCTCAACATGACCAACGTTCGTACTCTATGTTGCTCATCATAATCAACGACCAACAACTCTAGCAGTGGTATTATTGGTTACAGTATCAGGCGTCCAGTTACACCCACGGCAGATACTATTTGCTGATCAGCATATTCTACATAGTCAATGTCAACGGTTGACTCGATGTCTCACTGACCCGCCAAGCAGTCAGCACTTTCTGCAGAGTCAACCGACCCAACTATGCAAACTGCTACCATAATCAAAGCGTTCTGACCTACTCCAGAATACAACCAATTCCACTATTCTTTACACTAAACTTCCGTGTTATCCAAGTAGTATATAAGCTAGTACGAAATTCACAATAAATCAGTTATCAACACATCTTATAACTCCGCGGTCTTCCTTTCTGACCTCCGGGAAGAGGCCTCGTATAGAAACTTATATTGATCTACAAGCCACGCTTGGGATCAAACACATATTATGTATCTATGTTTATTTTTCTTCTTTCGATTAAATTGTATACATTCGTTCATTTATATATTTAATTTGTTTCATTTAATTGTAGTTATCCAGCGATTTACAAAATACGTTACAAATATTAGAGAACATTATAAAATGAAACCGGAAAACACGGAAATAATGATTTCTTGCTGGTACAAAGGCAGACACAAATTATATAGTACACAATTAACGTAATGTAGGGATAGAAATCGTTAATATTAAACTTATAGAGTTAAATGTCTCTTAAATTAATATATCATAATAGGATACAATTTTTGTTGCACATTCAGCGCGAGTGTGCATGTGCGGGGGGGTGTTTAAACAACAAATGAATAATAGACAACAAAACAATTCCAGGGTCCAAAGGTCACTGTATGAGGGGGCGATAAATGATAAGAATTACAAGAATGGGTGAACGCGTAAATGTACAAATTAACAGTAAAGTATATTGGAGCACTTGTGGGAGCGACATTATCAGCTATGGGTCAAGGGTTGTCTGTGTGGGGTTTGGATATATCTCGGCCTAACATAGTGAACACATAGTTTTGAACTTTATGAATTGGATACGAAATTGTACTACGCCTGTGGCAGAGGCTCAGAAAGGCAGGCAGAAAAGAAAAGTGGATCCATTTAGACTTGGTGTGGGGGAGATGAAGTTGACTTCGAATCGATCGTGTGGCCAACTTCTTGATGTTCGATGTAGTTGTCGTTTACTGTTTGTTGTTCTTGGAGAAATTGTGCGAGGCCCAGTTAAGGGAAGTCTTCCAGGAGTTGGCCAAAGCTTCGCTGAATTTCGCTCGGAAATGTTCGCGTGCTTTCTCCTCCGTGTAGTCCAGCACCTGTAACAGAATATTGCCATGAATTAATACGAGCTTCGCATTCAAATAGTTTTCTATGACTCACTAAAGTTTCACGTAGGTAGTTTAAATCCTTTTCGGAGGAAAGTTCTGGCAGTCCCGTTGAAATCATCATTGAGAACAGCGATAAAATAAGGCAGCCGTGTTTGCGTAAAACTAAAAAGGCCTGCAAAAGTAAATAATATTAGAATTTCGCAAGATGGGTAACAATTTCCTTTAGACTTACGCGCTCGCACAATTCCTGAAAGTGACAAAACTCTTTCGACTCGCGGTCATTGAAACCCTTGTTGATCACGTACACAAAATCGTGGGTCAACACGAAGGGCACTCGTTCCCGACGCACTCCAAACTTTTCCTTGAAGTGGCCCAGGATGTGGCCAAAATCGATGTGAAAGAGCTGAGGAAAAGATGAAGTTTTAAATAAATTCCACGACAAATTATGGCTTTTCACCCACCTGTCCATTTCTCTTGACCATTATATTGTCCGAGTGCCGATCGGCCACTCCGAGCACGTAGGTGGCCACGCAGTAGCCAGCACAGCTGAGGGTGAACTCGTTGATGGCCTTGTTTAGCTTGTCGGCGGGCTTGTTGTGCTCCTTCAGCCAACTGAGGAGCGAGCCCTTCTTGAAGGGCGACGTGGCCGAGAACATGCCCTTCTCCTTCTGAATGTTGGCAATGGTCTCGGCGTGTCGCACCACCTCAATCATTCCAAGACGTTGCTCCATGCTGATGCAGTTGTAGATGTTCATGCGGAAGTCCATGCTAAGAAGGGGGAATTTATTACTCGATCTGTTTGCTTTGGCTGCCCTTTGGCTTACCCATCGCGCTTCCACAGCTGGTCCATCACCCGCAGCATCTGCAGCGTGAGCATGTCCTGGCGCAGATCGTCGCCGTTCTTGAATATGATGTGCACATCGTTCGAGTTTAGGTCGGCGTTCTCGAACACCACCCACAGCGGACGCATCTTGCTGTCCATCACCTTGCACCGGTCTGGGGTGACGCCGCTGCACCGGAAGCTGGGATTCAGCGGGTTCTGGATGTTCTGAAAGACACCCGAGTTGCGCTGGTCCCGCAGAAAGTCCTGCAGCATGGTCTTCACCTTCTCCTTGCCGCCCTTCTTGGCTATCAGAGATCCCTGCTTCAGCTTCTCCAGCACATGCAGCTGCTTGCGGAGCGGCGCCACGTGATGTTTGCAGCCCTTGAGGTAGACCTCCAGCAGGAGGCCGAACCGCGTCTGCATGGACGGCGTCTGCATCTCGGAGCGCAGATGCCAGAAGAAGTAGTGTCCGATGCGCTGGTTGCGCAGCGCTCGCTCCAGCAGAAAGACCACCAGGTCGCTTTCCAGATACGATTCGTGCTTGATGGCTTGGACCAGTTGCAGGAGATACAGCAACAGGTCCTCGTCTCTGTAAATTATCGTTTTAATAAGTTGAAGCTACAAAGTAGTAGCACTTCTTACTTGAGAAAGTGTAAGCAGCGAATGGCAAATCGTCGTACGGCCGGATCTGGATACGCGTAGTCCAGCAGCTCCAGGGAGCGTTCTATAGAAATTAGCGGCCATTTATTGAGCAGGTACCAAATGTCCGCTACATCGTCGCGCTCCTTCCAGTAGACGCAGTGCAGCAGGATGGACAGCTCTTCGGGCAGCTCGCGCATGATGTCGTTTCTGCAAAGATCAGAGAATCGTTATTAGGAAATACTCCAACTGTTAAAAGAGCCCTACATGAATGGATTCAATGAATTATTTTGAATTTTTTTTTTTATATGAATGTATTAATTAGAATTTTGAGTCTAATAGACTTAAATGAATTTGAATTTTGAGTTCAATAGAATTGAATGAATGAATAACATGAATTTCGAAATAATTCAAACGACAATTTCTTTTGAAAAAGAAAGGGCCATAATTTTGTGATTAAATCTGCATGAATTTTATTTTCTAAGCAGTGAACATTGATTTGTAAAAAAGGGTACCACTTTTTGTTCTCAAAAGAAAGCAAAAACAAAATCTGGCAAATTCAGAAAATTCGTAAAAATTATTTATTCATTCATTCAATTCGAAATGAATTTATTTCACATAGAATTGAATTAAGCAAATCAATAATTTCATGGCATGCTATGATAAAACAAAAATGGAATGATTCACGCAATGCATTCCTTAGCCTTACCTGCGCTCCCAAATGGCATTGCGGTCCTGATCGACCATCTCGTAGATCTTATCCAAACCCGTGTAGTTGGCCACCAGGTCCTTCAGTTCCTTGATCGGCTTCTCCGCCTCCGCCGACAGCTGCTGCTGCAGCCGACTGGCCTGCGCCCGATCGGCGGCATACTGCAGCACCACCTCCTCGCTGGGATAGCGCACGCTTGCGGTGCCGCTGCTGTGGAATGTCAGGTCCACCAGGGCGCACTCCTCCTTGCGCGGATTCGGTTCGATGGTGCCCAGCGGATGGAAGACCTCGTCCGACTGGATGTCGTCCGCGTACGTCCACGTGTACAGCGTCTGGCGGCCGGTGCGCAGGATGTCCTTGTGGTCGAACAGCGTGGTGTTGACCCAGGCCAGCGGGTTCTTGTTGTAGGAGACGTCCTTCAAAGCACTATCCTTGCTGTTGGACGACTTCTTGGAGCGCGACATCTTGGTCACCTCGAAGATCACAATGCAGAGGCGCGTCATCCGCGGCAGGTTGCGCATCTGGATGTCAAAGTCCATCTTCAGGTCGTTGAACAGGAAGGTGTCGAAGCTGCCGTTGGGCGAGTCCGTCGATCGCTGGGCGCACAGCTTGTGCTCGCCGTGGAAGAGGCCCACATGCACGCCCACCTTGAAGGCGCGCGCCTTGTCGTAGTTCACATTGGAGATGCTGTGCAGCGTCAGCTGGAAGTAGTTGCCCATGTCCCACAGCGACGAGGGCAACTTGGGCGGCGGCAGCAGGGCGGGCTGCTTCTTCGGCGGCGGTCGCTTCGGCACCAAAGCCTGCTCGTTGTGGTGATTGATGTACGACTCGAGGCGGTACACCGACTGCAGCACCACATTCGGCACCGCCGAGTCCGAGAGCGTCTCCTGGATGTACAGGAACTGGATGAGCGGATAGTCGCCGAGCAGATACTCGTCGCGACCGCTCACCTTGAGTATGTAGTCGGCGGTGCGGTCGTTCATCTTCATCTGCGACCGGTTCATCTTCTGCAGCGTGCTCTCCGTCAGCGAGAAGGGAGTGTCCTGCTCGTTCACCGACAGCGTGAAGGTGCTCTGGTCGTTCTCGTTCTTCACCACAATGAGGAAGGTCCGGGTGGGATGACGCTCTCGTATCAACTCGGGCATCTTCGCGGAGTTGGCCAGTCGGAGGGGATGCTCGTAGAGCAGTCGCTGCTGCCAGGTGTAGACGGATCGCTCCACCTCGATGTTTTCGCAGATCTGCGTCATGCACAGCCGGAAGTCATCGATCTCTGGGGTGCCCTGCGTCCTGTGGTGATCGAAGGACTTGCCTATCATCCCGCTGAGCATCTTGGTTAACTCGTAGTCGCTGCTGAAGCTGGTCGCATCCGTGCGATCGCCCAGGCTGAGCAGCCCGAAATACGGCTGCACCTCGCTCAGCCGCTTGGTTTCATCCGTGTAGGGTTCTATGTTGAAGGTGGAGATGCCGTACACCTGGTACTCGCAGGCCTCCTTGATCATCCAGCTCAGCGCCATCCGCTTGGCCTGGCTGACCATCTCGGCCTTGACCATCTGGATGGTGGTCGCCGGATTGACGCGCAGCCCCAGCAGGAAGCCATTGGGCAGCAGGCAGATCAGCTCCACGCAGTCCAGCGGCTCGTTCTTCCACAGATTCACCGAGAAGCGCATGCAGGGCGGCTCCAGCTCCTCCTCCGGCAGAGGTGGCTCGTACTTGGGCTGGTGGGCAACGTAGGCCAGCGACCGGTTGTCCATCATGGCCATTTGATCGCAGATCGGCGGGATTACCAGCTCCTCCTCCTCCTGCTCCTCCTAGTTAACTTTCTCTGTGGCGTCTTTTAGCTTAGTTAGTTGGCATTTCGCTTGTTGCCTTATCAACAGTTTGTTGTTTTCAAAGTTTTCCATTTAAATCAGCTCGCCAATCTCTGTGAAATAAATGGGAAGGTGGCGCCGGGTTACTAGTGATATATACCGACAATTGTTTTGGTGTCTAATTACGGAAATTACCAAAAAATCAACCGCCCACCCGATTTGATAAGAAGTGTATCTATAGATCTGCAGAGATCCCCGATTCTAAGTGGGTTCCAACCGCCTGTAACCTCCATGATTTTAATTTAGAAAGAAACCCCTGCCTCCAAATCGTTAGTTCTTGTTAATTAAAACAAAAACGCTGACTTTATATTTAGTATGAATCACACAGTCAAAAGTTGATGGTGGGAGGGGGGGTCAACTTAAAAACAAAAACAAGAATTCAGGGTGAACTTAGGCGACCTTTGAATGCCCTAACAAGGTGTTTTTGGATAGTTTAAGTGAATTGAATGATTAAGATTAAGGAAATTAGGAACCTAATGTAAGGTTCTGCTGATAAGGTAGTTTAGATTCAAAGAATCTAAGCTTTTAAGGGCACTTTTCAAAGGCGACGGGTCAAATTCCATGACCGAACAGGTGGAGTTTTGGTGGCGGAAAGGGTATCCTAAAAAGTTACGCGGCACCGATGTCTCATCTCTAAGTCGCGATGCCACAAAAATATGGAAATTGCAGCCAGGCGGCCGAAAGAGCCTGAGAAGCACACGAATCGCCAACTTGTAATCCGAATTTCACTGGCTTTTTGGCCTGGCCCGTTTGTTTTTGTTTTTCATCTGCATTTTGGCCCTCGCCTTTATCGCGTTTTTTTTGGGTGTGAGCTGCGCAGTTTCTGCTGCTCCTTACTTGCTTTCCAGCTCCGGCACTCACTTTTGGCCACTTTCGGCCATCCCGCACTATTGTCGTGTCTCAAATGCAACGTGCAATTGGCCCGCACTCGCGTTGGATTTAAGAATATTTAACAATTTTATTGTTTTTATTTGTATTGTTGAATTACGTGCTGTTAAGCGTCTGTTAACCTCCCACAGGGTGACTGCAATCGGCGGTAGCTCTTGACTCGCTAGAGGTGGAACAAGTTCCAATTGCAAATGGTCACTCTTGCACAGCCATAGCGGAGACACCCTCCCACAGGGTGACTGCGGCCAGACATAGCGGAGACACTTTCCTGATGTCGAAATTCGGTTGGCAGCCCGCTTTCAGCGTCTTGTAAACAACGTGAAGTGCAATCAAAAAGGTGAGCGAGAGAGGCAGAGCGAGGTAAGAGCGTAGAAAATGGAAAGAGAGTCACAAAGTGGTAAGAGTTTCGCCTAAGAGTTCACTGGATTTTTTAGGGGGAAAGCAACATTTTCATCTGGCAACACAATAGCAAACAAACAAGCACCAAACCAAAGAACAACCAAAAGGATAAAATCGGTTAAAAATGGAAAATTCAGAAGGCCAGCCGTTCGAAAAGAGGATTAAGATCGAACCAGGCAAGTGTTTAACAAAAGCTAATAAAAGTGCATGCTGCCAGTTTGTAATTTTGTTTGTTTTCACAGAAGATGGTCAGCTGGAACCAACAGCAGAGGAACGTATAATATCTGTAATTAGAGGTAGTTTACTAACTTTTTAAACTGTATATTAACATGTAATAATATGTTAAATATTGCAGCTGAAAATCAAGAACTTAGGGGATCCATTGAATCGCTCAAAAGGTCCGTCACCTTGCTTGCTGAAACAGTGGCCTCTCAAAAGGAGCTAATCAAGGAATTATTTAACCGTCAGGAGAACGGTTCCTCACAAATTGTCACCAATTTTCCATTAAAAACAGAGGATGATCTGTTTGTCATAGACAGTAATATGAAGCCGGACATTCAAGTATTATATGTAAGTGATTATAATTATCTGATTCAAATTCAACGGATAATAATTGTTTATATTGCCCACAGGTTAATGAGATGAAGAACATCTTTAGTCAATCGCCTCTTTCGAAATCGTTGAAAAAAGTTCTGGCTGCAGAACTTGTCGTGGCCTTCAATGTGGATGGGACGCAAAACAAAAAATGCCTGCGAACATACACCAATTTTTTCTCCGCCCTTCTAGGTAGGTTACAATATAAATGTAATATTTTACACCCATTTTATGAGTAATATTTACTTTCAGAGGCTGTTCGTTTGACCGATAGGTCTCAGCCTGCGGAGAAGTCGCTCAGAAAAGCCATGCAATGTATTAAAAACAACGCATGCAAAAGAAGAATAAGATTCCAGAAGAGTCGTCATAATGATATAACGCAGGATTGACAGGAACAAGAGTGATATTTAAAAAGTAATGTAGTTAAAATAAGGAATTTAGGAACTCTTTGACATGATATAAAAGTTCAAACAACGGAAAAATCAATTGTTATGTTATGTATGAGTCAGGGGTGAATCAGCATTGGTCATTCATGGGTGATTCACAGGTAGGCAAGGTTTTGGCGAGGGAATATTCAGTTTGATTTTTCGTTTCTGAATTGTATAGTTACTTTTTATGCTACATATTTCTGTTAAAATTAGTTTAATTTTAAGTTTTTTTTTAAACCCAATAACAGTCACTGCAATTTCACGCTTTGCGCTTAACAGCACTTATTGTGCCGAAGATACTCTGTTACATATTTCTTTAGCGTTTTTTGCCAAACAAGAAACGGTATCACTTCAAAAAAGGTAAACAAAGTGAAAATTTCGCAAAATGTGTAAAATAATTAAATGAGACTCGAAAACAGGTGCTAAAACTAGGCCCTTGTTCGCAACACCCAAAGCAATAGAAAGTGGAAGATGAACGACTTAAGGATCTGCTAAAATACTCTACACAAAACAATGAGTGACTCCGATGAAGGTGAGACAAAATCCTATGGAAACCAGTCTTTAAATGTTAGTTTTGTGCAATTACTACTACAAATTTAAAGCGAAAATGAACATTAATTGCTGTCCTAATAATTGCATTTGCAAAATAACCCAACCAGTTGTTATTGGTTTTTCAACAACACCAATTACACGCACAGGGTGACTCTGGTGCAATGGAAATGGGGGCGCGCAAAATGTTCAATTTGAAAATGCAACCACATCTCCCCCGAAAGCAACTGGTGCGCTGCAACCACTGGGCCATTCGACACCCACGCGATAAATCAAAACAAAACAAATGCCACGCATCCACGGCCAGTCCTTGACCACGTGCAACAGTTGCCGTGCTTCTTTAGTCTCGTCTTGCGCAGTGCGTCCCAATCCGGCCTGGATCAATGACCACAAAAACGTGGCCCGGGCAACGGCCATCGATTTTCCCCAGTTCAGTTTTCGCCAGCGACGCGTTCGGTCCACTCCGCCGATGCCAATTATATTTTTGGTCCGCACGGCATCGATTTGGGTTACATAATGTCTTGGAAATTCAGCATGGAGCAGCCGAAGCCGGGAACTGAAACCGCTCTGGAGGCCTGCGACTATTTCGTGGATGAGGTCATTGAGGCATCCTCAATACGGGGTGGGGTAGCAAGCTGTTCCACCAACATATGCCTAACAAAGAGATTGCTCTTTTTTCACAGATGCCCGCGAGGAAGTGCGGCAGATCAAGCATGGAGAACTAAGGACGGCAGTGAGCGCCGGGGATGAGCGGACCGTGCGGGTGCTGCTGGCGGCCCTGGGAACCGAGCGGCAGATTATAGTCAATATGGCTCCTTCGGGAGCAAATACCCTGCTGTTCATGTGAGAAAGTTACCTAACTTAGTAACTTACGACCCATAATATGACCCATTTATCCCTTTAGATCCTGCCAGTCCGGCTACGAGAGCATCACACAGCGTTTATTAGATGCCGGAGCCGATGGTCGCTCCCATGCGGTCACCAAGTACTCCCCCTTGTACGCCGCCGTTCACAGCGGACATTTAGGCATCGCTCGGCTGATGCTCGACCGCTTCCCGGAACTCATCCAGCAACCGACTGTAGAGCGCTGGCTGCCGCTGCACGCGGCCTGCATCAATGGACACATCAAGCTGCTGGAACTGCTCATCAGCTACAGCTATCCCGACTACCTCTATCAGACATATCGCGACGAGGAGGGTCAGTGGGAGTGGCGGCTGCCCTTCGACGCCAACGCCCACGATGTGACGGGCCAGACAAGTTTGTATATAGCCAGCATTTTGGGCAACAAGCAGCTGGTTGGAGTGCTGCTCAAGTGGCAGCTCCACTGCCGGCGCACATTGGGCGATTCCGCCAGCTCCGTGAGCACTCCCATCACGCCCACCAGGAAACGCATTTCGTTTGGCATTCAGGCCATCATGTCCAAGCTGCACATATCTGGTGATTCGGAGGGAGTCGAAGACCAGTCATCCGCCGAGTCCACCGAATGCCAAAGGTGTCCCATTAATGTAAATTTGCTTTGTGGAGCAGCGAGGGAAACAGCTTTGTTAGCCGCTGTTCGCGGCGGACATCTCGATGTGGTGCAGTCTCTGCTGCAGCACGGAGCAAATCCGAATATTGTGGCCAAGCCAGTGGAAGATCACAACGACCCCAAGTGCTGCGAGGAGATCTACGGACTGAGCAATGTTCCCATTGCAGAGGCCTGCAAGCAAAGGTCCCTGGCCATGTTGGATCTCCTCCTGAAACATGGAGCCCGCGACGACAATGGTTCGGCCATCGGAATGGCCATCACGGGCAGCGACGAGGCCATCCTGAGTCGCCTCCTGGCACGACGCGTCCATCCGGACTCGGACTACAAGATTAACAAGAAGGGCCTTCCCACGCCGGTGGAGGTGAACGTGTTTCTGCCTTCCACCAGCAACATATCCTACAGCGCCATGTTTCCCAACGTACCCACCATCATCGACTGGCACAGCATGGGCTCCAGTGTCCAGTTGTCGGTGGTAAGAGTGCCCTGGATGGTCAGCGGGGTGTTGCTGCTGAATCCCAAGCTGCAGTCGCATCCCCGACTGGACGAGGTTGCTCTGACCGCCATCACGAGAATTGACTTTTCGCACAATCTTCTCACGGCAATTCCGCAGGAATTGTTTCATCTGGTTAGTCTCAAGTGAGTTTATTATTAATTATGTACTTTATATTGCTAAATTAATAATAAATAATTTCCCTTAGGTATCTAAATGTGGCTCAAAACAAGATCACCGATCTGCCCGCGCCGCTGGGTAAGTCATATGGTTGCCCGGTTCTGGACGAGCTCTTTCTGCAGGACAACCAGTTGACTACTCTGCCGGCGGCCATCTTTCACCTACCCGCTCTATCCATTCTGGATGTTTCGAACAACAAGCTCCAACAGCTGCCCTTCGACTTGTGGCGTGCGCCCAAGTTGCGTGAACTGAACGTGGCCTTCAACCTGCTGCGGGATCTCCCAGTGCCGCCGATGCAGACGAGCAGCTCGCTGCTGAGCCTGGACAAACTGCAGCTGCAGGCCTACGAGGAGGTGCCGTCAAACAAGCCGAGGAATGTGACGCAGCAGAGGCTTACGCATCGCAATCTCTGGTCAAGTTCCTTGGACATAACCGACAATGACATGAAGTGGCAGCATGAGCAGGATTTCGGCGATGGAAAGTCACCTGGCATGGGCTCCTCCCAGCTGAGTAGCCTGAATATAGCAAATAACCTATTCAACAGTATTCCTGCTGCTCTGCCCTGTCTGGCGGTCAATTTAACCCGGCTGAATATGTCTTACAACAGCCTGCGTTCCATGGGACACGTAACCAGCTATCCGGCTACACTAAAGCAGTTGGACCTAAGCCACAATGAGATCTCTTGCTGGCCCAGTTTGCCGCGGATTACCGAATCGGATCCGCACCTGCTGTGCTACAGTTGTGTCCAGCTGCCGGAGGGTCGGCAGGAGGAGGAGCAAGCTTACAAAACCAGTTCCTCAAAGGGGAGCAGCTCCTCCGCCACATCCTTCCGTGCCTCAGTGCTGAAGAGCGTTTGCCGGCACAGGCGGCATTTGCGCCTGGAGGCGCTGCGCACTTTGATCCTGGCGGACAACCTACTTACCCGCATCCAGCTGTCAACCGACGACGCCACAACGCTGTTCAACGAGAGCGAGGACGCCGACTGGAGTGTGGTGGGCGTCAACCGGTCAAAGGTGATATTTCCCAACCTCTCGATGCTGGATATGACCAACAACTGCCTGAAGGAGATACCCGCCTCGCTGCACGAACTGAGCAGTCTCTCGGTGTTGAATATAAGTGGGAACGTGAATATCACGGAGCTGCCACCACACTTGGGTCTTCTCTCGCGCCTTTGGAATCTAAACACGCGCGGTTGCCTCCTGCAGGAGCCATTGCGTTCGATGATCGAGAGCAAGAAGCACAAGACGATGGACATTGTGGGATACCTCAAGTCAATCTACGAAGATGCTCAGCCGTATGCTCGCATGAAGCTAATGGTGGTGGGTGTCGCTGGAATCGGCAAGAGCACTCTGCTGGATTTGCTGCGCCAGGGAGCGGGCTCAGGCTCTAGTTCCAGCTCTCATCGATCTCGTGCCAGCGAAAATCATTGGGCCAAGCGAATGGGACACGCACGCAGCACATCTCGATCTCACCGACACTCGTCCGCCTCCAGGGCTAATATATCCACGGTGGGCGTGGACATCGGAACCTGGATTTGTGAGAAGCGCAAGCGAGCGCCCGGTTCCCATGGCCCCGTGGTGTTTCGCACCTGGGATTTCGGTGGTCAGAAGGAGTACTACGCAACCCATCAGTACTTCTTGTCCAAGAGGAGTTTGTATCTAGTGCTATGGCGCATAAGCGATGGTCACAAGGGTCTGGCGGAGTTGCTGCAGTGGCTGGGCAACATTCAGGCCAGGGCTCCAAACTCTCCAGTAATCATTGTGGGCACGCATTTTGATGCCGTTGGGGAGTCTATCTCTCCTCAGCAGGCAGAGCAACTGCAGCAACTGATACGTGAAAAGTTCATCGCTATTCCTGATGCGGAAAAGATCGGTTTGCCGCGGGTGATTGACTCCATCGAAATAAGTTGTCGGTAAGTGATGAGTAGACATCGGATTTAAGGTGAAATCTTTTTTTTTAAATACGATTTAAAGACACATTTTTTACAAATTTTATTTATTAAGTTATAATTAGATTTAGGCAAAACTTAATTGAGGTTTTTGTAAAAAAAATGTAACCAATCAAATGTGGCTTTAAATCATATTAAAAAAAACACGATTTCACCTAAAATCCGATGACTAGTAATGAGCTATATCACGAAGTAAAAGGATTTAATAAAACAATTGTTTTCCATTTTAGGACCCTACACAATATCCATTTGTTGGCCAACATCATTTACGACACCGCCATGCAACTGCGATCGCCTGGCTCCAAGGAGCCCATGCTCCTGCAGAAGATCCCGGCCAGCTACATTGCCCTGGAGGACATTGTAAATGTAATTGCCTGCAACTTGCGTGCTGCTGGCCGAGATCCCGTCCTCGATGGTGAACAATACAGACGCTTGGTCACCGAACAGATGCGACTGCATAACTACAAGAGCTTTCGAGATGCCGCTGAGCTGCAGCAGGCCACCACATGGTGCCACGAAAATGGAGTTTTGTTGCACTACGACGATGCAACGCTGAGGGACTACTACTTTCTCGATCCGCAGTGGCTGTGCGACATGCTGGCCCATGTGGTCACCGTGCGGGAGATTAATCCATTTGCTCCCACGGGCGTGATGAAGTTGGACGATCTTCAGCTGCTGTTTCGTAGTGCTCAGGTTCAAGGAAATGGAAACAGAAGGTTGGTTTTAATATGACATTTGAAAAAATTATAATATTAATTTGATTCACTACCATTTCTTTTAGTTACATTGTTAGCTTATTGAACAAGTTCGAGGTGGCTTTAACGTGGGATTCGAGAACGCTGCTCATTCCCTCCCTGCTGCCATTGCAAGAGTCGGCAACACCCAACTCTGGAAGCACAGTGAAACTTTCGCAACGTTCCCGCGGTCGCAGTTTGGGCTGTTCCGTCTCGCAAGAGGTGAATCTCAATAATCTGATCTACGAGCAGAGGTCACCGCTCACTTCACCAGCTTCCTCTGCTACGGCTAATCAAGGTCTGCGGCGCATTCTTTTGATGACTTATTTCCCGTCCGGGTTCTGGTCGAGATTAATCACGCGGATCCTAGCTGATGAGCAGATAATTGAGGCTATTAGAGGCGCCTATGTGGCTGCACAAGATGTAAGTGGTTATGAGACATTATTTTTTTGTTATAAGACACTAATTTCAATTCGTATTCCTCAAAAGTACTTGGATTTCGATTTGCGCACTTCGTTGGAGCAGGACACCCAATGGAATCTGTGGCAGACTGGCCTAGCTCTGTACTATGGACCCATCCTGATATTCAAGATCTGGGAAGTGCCCTTTCAAAACACTGAGCGCACGCAACCCTTCCGCACAAATGGCAATCGCTTCAAGTTGAAACTGGACGGCATATGGAGCGATGTGAATTTGAGCTCCTCGAGCATTCTGGAAGTATACTTTCCACTTCACGAAGTGAACATATCCCAGGAAGTGGATAACCGAGAGCGTCAGCTGCTGGCTGAGCTCCAGCCGCACATGTCCCAGGTGGCCAAGCTGTTGGCCCTGACTGTGGATCACATTGACCTGCTTCTGGAGGACTGGTATCCTTCGTTGGGCACGCGATTTGTGCACACCTCGGAGGGTCGTTTCCTAATCACTCGATTGGTGTTGTGTCCGCGCTGCCTTTGGAAGCTGCAGTTGCAGCACAGCAACGAACCCGCGGATCGGGATCTGCCTGCCATGGGATGCAATAGACCAAGTCGAAGTAGCAGACGTGGAGCGGGAGCATACTTCCTGCACGGTGTGGGTGATCCCGGTGAGGATGGTGCTCTGAACGTATTCTCTGCGTATCTAAATGCCACAGCAAGGAGGGAGCGCCGATCGGAGGATTCTTTGGGCGCTGGCTCGGATGCAGATTCCGGTGTGGGTCCTGATTCCGCCGGCTCTTCACGCAACACTTCGGTGGACGGTCATCCTGGCTATCACCTGCCCGATAACTCGAATGTTTGCTACGCCTGGATGATTGAGGAGTGCATTCTGTCCGTTTACAATCAAAGCAAGATCAGCTGCCCTGTCCATCTGGAACAGTCGATGGCTCAGCTGGCGCCGGATGTCATATTTGCCGATATTCCCGATAAGCACACTATTCCAAGCGAGTGCATTATTAAGGGATCGCTGCTTGGTCGGGGAGCCTTTGGATTTGTCTTTAAGGCGAATTGCAAGGTAAGGGGCGCCAGATCATTTAAACCGGTGGCCATGAAAATGCTCCAACCAGTGCCTCCCGGAGCTCGGGCCAAGGAGGTGAGTACTTCAAGTTACAGATAATCGTTTTCAATGCTAAAGGATTTACTACATTTTCAGAGCGCCTTAATGGCTTTTAAAGTGGCTGTGGGCAAGTGGGACCGGGATCCACTGCAGCATTCCTGCAAGGCCTACTGCACTGCCCGCCAGGAATTGGCTGTACTACTCACCCTCAAGCACCCGAACATTGTGCCCCTGGTGGGGATCTGCATTAAACCATTAGCTCTGGTCCTTGAACTTGCACCTCTGGGTGGTCTGGATGCTTTGCTTCGCCAGTATCGACGCAGTGGCGCCCACATGGGTCCGCACACATTTCAGACCCTTGTACTGCAGGCTGCTCGTGCAATTGAGTATCTGCATCGCAGACGAATAATCTACCGAGATCTCAAGTCGGAAAATGTTCTGGTTTGGGAGCTTCCACAGCCTCACACCGAGGACAGTCCGCGAAACCGTGTGCACATTAAGATAGCCGACTATGGAATCAGCAGGCAGACAGCACCCAGCGGAGCAAAGGGATTTGGCGGCACAGAGGGCTTCATGGCTCCCGAGATCATTCGTTACAACGGTGAGGAGGAATATACTGAGAAGGTGGGTTAATAAACTCTTTTTACGAGCTTTTAACTTTATTAACTTTTCATTTCCAGGTGGACTGCTTTTCCTTCGGCATGTTCATATACGAGAACATCAGTTTGCGACAACCTTTCGAGGGGCATGAGTCCATTAAAGAGTGCATCTTGGAGGGTAGTCGGCCGGCTCTGACGCAAAGGGAAACCCAGTTCCCAACCTGTTGTCTGGATCTCATGGTCCTGTGTTGGCACGAACAGCCGCGTCGCAGACCCACGGCAAGTCAGATTGTTTCCATACTCAGTGCCCCGGAGTGCATCCATCTGCTGGATGTGGTTGCCATGCCGCACAGCGAGAAGATTGTATGTGGAGTTTTTCAGTCGCTGGTCGGCGCTGGCGATGAGGAGCGTAGTGGTCTCGAGCTGTGGCTTCCCTCCTTCGGTTCCCGCATAGACATTCTGGACTGCACACCCTCGGGCAGCCTGGTGCAGTGCAACAGCATCAGTTGTTCTCCGCAGCCACAGGTTGCTCCGCCCAAGACACCCGAAAACGGTGCCCACTCACGGGCTCGTTCCGCCCAACGGTTGCCCAAGATGAACATGCTGTGCTGCTGCCTGGTGGGCGATGCCATCTGGATGGGCGACGTCTCCGGCAACCTGCATGCTTATAGCACCTCTAGCTATGCCCACTTGTTTTCCTACATGCTTGATCCGGCCATCAAGTCAGCTGTCATCAGTTTGGTCTATATGGAGCGGATAGCTCGCGTGGCCGTGGGTACACACAATGGTCGGGTGTTTCTGGTGGACGCCACTCAAGTTCCCAGCAATTGCGCCTTTGCCGAGGGCTCCTTTGTGCTCACGGAGATCTGTTCCGGTTTTGTTTTGCACGCCGCTTGCTCCGTTTTTGTCGATGGGTAAGTTTATAAATCTTTACCAACTGATCTTGTAATATTTGATGTGTGATTTCCATAGAAACTACGAACTGTGGTGCGGTGAAATAGCCGGAAAAATAAATGTATTCCCGTTGAACGAGACCGGGGTGTCCGGCCATCAGGCTTTGTGCCACAGCGAGGAACCTAATTTAATCGAGGACGTCAAGGTGGCCCGCATGTGCAGCAACGACAGTCACGTCTTTAGTTGTCTATATCCCGGCTGCATGGTGTACCAGTGGGGTGTGGTGTCCAAACGGATTGAGAACAAGCTGGACTGCTCCAAGCTGCTGCCCTGTTCCGAATCCCTGCAGAGCATCGCGATTGATGAGCATGTGAACTTGATTAAGTGCCAGATTTCGGCGCTGGCGGCTCACAATACGGAGTTGTATATTGGAACCACCTGGGGTTGCTTAATCGTGGCCGAGTTGCACACCCTGCGTCCCATAAGCGTGTTCCGGCCTTATGAAAATGAGGTAAGAACTGCTAATTTCACCTTCTTCTTGTGGATATTGATTTTTATTTGATTCTCCCACAGATTAAATCCATTATAACGCTTTCTAATGACAAGGTGCCCCTGATCGCCACGATCGGAAGACGGTATCGCTCGCTAATCTCACGCTACGTGGACTCTGCAGAGACATCCAGCATGTGCTCTGCCGTCAGCACACCCACACATGGTGCAGCCAAATTATTGCCACCGGCGGATGTGGACAATCACATCCATTGCCTGCTGTGGCGCGCCAAGCACTGGACCTAAATTCGATCTCATTCGAAGTATTTGTTGACGTATTTAATAATCCTCTAACAAATTTGTTAAGAAAGGTGCTAGGTATCAGGAATAGTCGCTGAGAAGTATTTAGTTACTGTCGCTTTATCCTTTGAGTGCGCTTTTGGTAGATTGCCAAATTCTTGCCTAATTAAAATGATTTTATTTGGTGCAATAGAACTTTTACCGACTTTATATCTCATTTATAAAAACATCGTATTTATTTATTTTTAAGTTCAAGTCTTTATGAAATATCCAACAGTTTTAGCAAAGTGTCTTTACTCAGTTTCTACAAACAATTGGTTAAATCGGTTAAAAGCAGCAACTCTTCGTATAATACTTTGTGGCTCTTTCAAGCTAAATAATTTATTGGTGTGATTTCGACATTCCGTCTAACATCTAACAACCTTAAAATGCGAACAAAATACATAGTTTATTTCTGGTTTGATAATAATTTATTATTATTTCTAAAAAATGTTTCAGTGTTTAACATTCCATAAATCAGTTCAATGAGAATTTAAATCTTTTAATAAATCTTGCAACGTACATTAATGAAAATGTTTTTTTATGACGGAGACAAATATCAATATTTCCAACTGACAACAAACATTAATTTGAAAAGTAGTGAAAAACGGAGGACTCTATTGCGAGTCCTGGGCCACAGATGCAACGGACATGGAGGACTGACGGCTGCGCGAGTAGATGGAAGCCGAGTTTTTCAGAATCCGTACATAGTTATTAAAATCGATAACGAACTGGAACTCTTCTTTAAGAGCGTCGCGCAACGGGACCTGAAATATGATAGTCACTTTTAGCCAGGCTGTTAGTCCTAACGTAATTTAAAACTCACCCGATAGTGATGAGCTTTCTTCATCACAAAGAAGACCCAGCTAATAATGCCGTAGAGCAGGGCACACCAACTTCCGACCAGAAGTACGATGAACACGCCCGCTAGGTTATTCATATCTAAGGCCTGGGCATCTGGAGCATCCTCGGTGGTAGGGCAAATACCTGTACCCACCTCGTTCCACCATTTGTTCTTCATCTTCTCCAGCACTCCCTGCTCCTGCAGCTCCAACAGGGCATTATTGAACTTGTCGCGGTGCGGCCAATCTATAGGATACAAAGTTAAGAATTTAATATTTAACTTTAGGGGAATTTTAAACTTACTCTTTCTCATGGCTATCCCATAGCCTTTCTCGTCCAAAGCATCTCCAATTTTATTGAGATTGCATTCTCGCTTAATATTGTACTCAATGGAAGTCGATTCCATGAGGAATGCATAGTGAGTACTCGACTTTACTCGATTTACTCCCTCCATGTTGTCTTCGGTAAGATATTGGGGGTTTTCGGTCATGAATTTATTCATCTTCTTATATCGGGGGTCCTCCGATGTCTAAGAAATATATATGTCACTAAAAAGGGATATGACATATGAAATAAAACTATCACAATACCATAAAAAAGTTCCTGGTTGATCCAGTTCTTTTTGCTCCGTAGACAACTCCATCCTTGTTATCTGCCAAATCATCTACGCTATCGATCAAACTCTGCGGCTTTTCGATGGTCAAGAAGGCAGCCAAGTTCGCGGTGTAGGAAGACACCACAATTAAGGTAAAAAACCACCAGAAGCTGGCGACTGTTCGAGTGGATAAGGCTCTGTCAAGGATATGGGAAAAATAGAAATCTATTAATTATAATTATAATAATTATTCTTCATACTTTGGGCCAATTTCGGAACCCTGCTGAAGCAGGGCTCCAGTGGTAAACCAGACGGAATTTCCGATAGTGAATTGATTTTCCAATTCTTCCGGTTCTTCAATGCAAGGATACGGATTATCCCATTCGCTCGGCGACAGGCGACCCAAAATGAAGAAGCTCAAGGACACGCCCACAAAGGAGAGGCCCAGGAACCACCAAACGTCCGGGGAGAACGGATCCATGAAAGTAAAGAGCTCGGGTGC
This sequence comes from Drosophila takahashii, assembly GCF_030179915.1. NCBI lineage: Eukaryota > Metazoa > Arthropoda > Insecta > Diptera > Drosophilidae > Drosophila > Drosophila takahashii. Next base: position 22,505,907 of record NC_091681.1, read on the forward strand.
GGCTTTCTGTGGCTTCAAATAAAGAATTGCAATGCCTAAAATCAATAGGGCTGTAATAAGATTTTGATTAAGAGAAGGAAAATGTTACATGCCTAGATTCATGAAGGGAATGGTAAAGTCAATGGCCTGTTCGCGTTCCGAAGTAATGGTCAAATCCGTGATAGCCAAGTCAGCTCGCTGAAAGAATAGATTCTTAATAATGGATTTACAAAATAAGAAAATTATTTCCAACCCCAATCATAATTTGCCTCAACATTCCCGTGGATTCATTGGAGGTTTTGTTGTACGATCCATAATCATTGCCACCGTTTTCGAAGGTAAAATTGAAGCCCAGTTTATCGGCCAGTTCCTTGATCAGATCCACACCGTAACCCTCGTACTGGCTATTGCCCTCCAGCTGCTTGAAAGTCTCCACCAGTTGGGCATATGGTTTGTTCTGCAATTTGTAATTTCGTCGCGATTAAATATGGTTTTATTTGTATGGCTTGTAGTCACCTACTGGCACCGAGAGCAAGACAACGAAGGTCTTATTGGCCAGCGAATTGTCAACGCTATCGAATTGGGCGGTAGTTGGTGCCAGTCGCTGGGGTCTGTAATCCCTCTGCTCGTCCCAGGTTCCCACCTTTACGATACCCGAGGGCTGCAGCTCGATGACATCCAGGTGGTATCCCTTGCGAACGTTTCCCTCGAAGTAGATGGGTCCCGTCAGCAGGTGTTCGGTGAGGCGCAACTGAAAAAATCAGAAAAATTATAATAATACTTATTTTATAAGGGAGTTTTCAGTCACCGTTCGCATGTAATTCTTGAAGGAGGAACCATCATCCCGGACACTTTCCGTTCTCAGTGAGCAATTCTGCGGCACCGGTTTGAAAGGAAGGTTCTTTAGGGTCTGTGCAAACAACTGAATGGCATCGTAGGTTAAAGCCATTTCCACGGTAATGGGACAGGAACCTCAAAGATAACGATTATTTAGCCATGAGCATAATCATATAACAGCGAAGAGGATTTCTTACCATTCCTAAACTCATCCTGATCGGTGGGATAGCCCATTTTCATGAGCAGTTCCTTGACGGCCATCTTCTCCGGCGAAAACAATCGCAGCCCAGTTATATTGGCCTCACTGTACTTGTACTCCTCCAAGTCAAAGGAATGAAAGTCCAGGTTGCCAATAATGTATTTGTAGTCCTCGTTGATTATGCCCACTTGCTGGGCCTGGTTCAGGAACTCCGGCATCGTCTCGCTGGAACCCACGACCACAATTCGCTTATCCTCGGACTTTCGCACGCGCCGGAGGATCTGTTTGTAGTTCCCATTTAGTTGCATGTCGTATCGCAGCACCGTGACCACGGGTCCATTCATCCCGAACAAGGCGGACAGTTCGTTCAAAATGTTCAGGTAATCGGCTGCGAGCGATTTGAAAATTATTAAAGAAGCCCATTCATTCCGTTGACAAAGACAGCTCACCCGATTCGTAGAGGAAAATAAATCGAGTCCAGCTAAAGGCCATAATAAGGCTATGTAGTGCCTTGGCCAGGTCGCTCGGATGCGGATGCAGATTGAAGCCCTCCGCATACTCGCTCATGTGGGAGTAGATGTGGGGTATATCCATGGCATCGGATATGGACATCAGATGGACGGCAGTGTGCCGCGACGAAGGTCCAAACACGCCCGCGACGCCAGTCTAATATAAAAAGTTTTGAAAAGTAATGAAAAGTTAATTGTTTACTTTAAAAATGTATATGAGAAGCTCATTAAAATGGAAGGTTAGTATTATAAATAAAAGATTGTTTAAAAAATAATTAAATTGGCATATTAATGGTACAATTACATTTATTTGGGGTCTAATAAACACAAATGTATTTCTTAAAATAAATAATGTTAATAATGTTTTGAAAAATATGAATTTTAATACAAATATACACTCAAAGAAATCTTAAAGAATTTTAAATATTATTGATATTGTTTATCCTATAATCTAGTTTCTATAATTTTTAAGAACTTCTTATTTCCGATTATATATCTTTACCTCCAGCATTCTGCACAATCTGCCGTAGCTCTGGTAGGCATCGCCGTAGTTCACCTCCTCCTTCAGCGATGTCAAGGTCGTGCCCAGCTCCTGATTGGCCACATCGATGGCATGGTCAAAGACTATGTTCATCTGCTCCGTGTTCTGGTCGGTGAGTAGGCCTGAAACCGAGAAAGTCTCTCACATCCACTTTGGCCATTTCTCTCTTGCCGGTTTGTTTATAAACAACAACTTGACCTAATCATCCCATTCAGTCGGAAAACCCAAACAAACAAACAAATACTAAAACCGTTTTTACGAGCTTTCAGCGTTGATGGAACGAACAGCTTGTTCTCTTTATGAGAAATTAAAAATAAATCGCGCGTTGAAAACAGTTTGTTTGGAACTGCACGACGAAAAAAAGTGCTCACGCGACACACATTTTTCAAATGAGTTTTTTGGGTTATTTCTCGAAATTACTTACCAATCGGAACACTTCCGATACTTTGAAAGTTGTCGTAGCCGCCATTGTTCTCATACTGAGCGCTGTTACCCGAAACTTTAATGCAAAAAATCGTCAACAAAATTATAAAATTATTGCTAAACATTTTATATGGTTTTTATTTGAAGCAAATACATATATCTATATATATATATTGGACTAAAAGAACTAAGAAATCTGCTTTCCGAACCGAACACTTCGAGTGAAAAGCCACAACTGACGTTTGCTTCCAAAATGTCAATTTGGAAATCGTTTTGAGTGAAATATTCGAAAAGCTTTGCCGAAACTTTGGAGAGAAAAAAAATCTCAATTCTAATCCTCATCCGGCATATTCTCCTCAGAATCTGTTTTTAGGGACTCTATCGACTGAGATGAATTTCGACTGCGGGAGTAAATCGACTGGGCGCTTTTCAGAACTCTTTCGTTTTCCGAGAAGTGGATAACAATTTTGAATTCCTCAGCCAGGGCATCGCAAAAGGGGACCTAGGAGAGGATAATATTGCTTTTAAGGTCGTTAAGGCAGTGTTAATAGTTTACTGTACCGCATAGTGTTTAGACTTCTTGAAAACAAAAAAGCACCAACAAAGAATGGCGACAATCATCGAGATAATGGATCCGATGGCCAGGACAGCGTAAATGCCACTCAGGTTTTCCACTTCCAACGCAGAAGGGCCATCACTATCGCTTTTCGCCTGCAACGAGTATTTTTATGATGGTCGGATGCTGTTTTTATTGGTCCACCAGAAACTTACACTGCAAACACCGGCTCCCACTTCGTTCCACCACTTGTTCTTCAACCTGGCCAGGACCCCCTGCTCCTGCAGCTCCAACAGGGCGTTGTTGAACTTATCGCGATAGGGCCAATCTGTGGAAGCCTTGTTATTACACCCGATTAATAGTATTAGTACTAAGGATACCCACTTTTCACCATAGCTATGCCGTAACCCTTCTCATCCAGCGGATCTCCCACTTTGGTGAGATTGCATTCCCTAACCGTATTAAATTCAATGGAAGTGGATTCCATGAGAAAAGCGTACTTGGTGCTTGCCTTCACCCTGTCCACTCCATCCTGATTGTTCTCCATCAGCATTTCCGGATGAGCGTTCAGGTATTCGTTCATTTTCATATAGAGCGGATCCTCCGATGTCTTCGAATTCAAGTAGAATGTAAACTTATGGGTTCTTGCAGATGCTTACACTTACCGAAAAGAAGTTGCGTGTGGAACCCGTACGCTTGGCTCCATACTGAACATCTTCCTTATTCTCAGCCAAGTCTTTAACGCTGTTAATGGGACTGGTGGGATTCTCGATGGTCAAGAAGGCAGCCAAGTTGGCAGTATATGATGATACCATGATTAAGGTGAAAAACCACCAAATAGCGGAAATTGTACGCGTGCTGAGAGCTCTATGATAGTATAAATATATATTGTAATTAAAATCCTAAGTCAATAGTTAATATTTTTACTTCGGCGCAATTTCCGAGCCTTGCTGCAACAAAGCTCCTGTAGTAAACCATAGGGAATTATTGATGGTGAACTGGTTTTCCAGCTCTTCTGGCTCCTCAATACAGGGAAAGGGGTTATCCCACTCAATGGGCGATAGTCGACCTATAATAAAGAAGCAGAGCGAGACACCCACATAGGCTATACCCAAGTAGAGCCACACCTCCGATGAAAAGGGGTCCATGAAGGAGAAGAGGGCGGGTGGAGCCTTCTGAGGCTTTACATATAGAATTTGTATGCCTAGGTAAATTGAATAAATCATCAGATTATGAAACTAAATGTTTAGGCTATAAAACTCACCCAGATTCATAAAGGGTATGGAAAAATCAATGACTTCTTCTCGCTCCGAAGTGATGGTGAGATCAGTGATCGCCAGATCAGCTCGCTATTTAGATTATAAATTGTATTCACTCTCGATCGGTAATCATTTAATCTCGCATCATACCCCTTCTACTATTTCCTTGAGCATTCCTGTCGTGGAATTGGTTGTCTTATTAAAAGATCCATAGTCATTGCCACCATCTTGGAAGGTGAAGTTAAAGCCAAGCTTGTCGGCCAACTCTTTGATCAGATCCACTCCATAGCCCTGGTACTGATTGTTGCCAACGAGTGTGTCAATACTCTCCACGAGACTAGCATACGGTTGGGTCTGTAATTTATAAAACCCATGACTTAAATGATTTAAATGACCTATGATAATGATAGCGTACCGCCACAGATATTAGAACCTTGAAGGTTTTGTTGACCAGAGAACTGTCATCGATGTCATTAAAGTTAACCACTTGGGGTGGCCGCTCGAACTCAAAGTCCTTGCCCTCTTCCCAAGTGCCGATCTTGACCAATCCACTGGTCTGCAGTTCGATGACATCGAAGGCGAAACCCTTGCGCACATTTCCCTCGAAAAAGATGCGACCTGTGATGGTTTTCTCTTTGATCTCCAACTGTTTAAAGTATGTATTAAGTAAGAGGTATAATACTTAATGAATATTACTAACCGATCTCATGTAGTTCCTGAAAGTGGAACCATCAGGTTGAACATTGTCATGGCGCTCGGAACAGTTGAGCATTTGGGGTTGATAGGGAAGATGCTTTGTTGTCTCTGCTATTACACGCACTGCATCATAGGTGAGAGCCATGGACATGGTGATGGATGTGGAACCTCAAAAAGGAAAACTCACAGATATATTAACATAACTAATAACTGGTAAAATCTAGGAAACTTACCAGTATTTTCCGGTTCACTTTCCCCCAGTTCCTGGTGCAACTTTTCAACCAGATCCCTTACTGCCTCCTGATCGGGTGAGAACATCCTTATGCCTGTGATGTTTACCTCGCTGTATTTGTACTCCTCCAGCTCGAAGGTGTGCAGGTCCAAGTTACCAATCACATAGGTGTAGTCCTCGTTCATTATGCCCACCTGTTGGGCCTGACGCAGCAGCTCGGCCACGCCCTCTGTGGAGCCCACGACCACAATGCGACTGTCCTCCGATTTCCTGATGCGCCGCAGCACCGATTTGTAGTTACCATTCAGATTGAGATCGTAGCGCATCACCTTAATGACGGGACCCTTGACGCCATACAGGGTCATTAGGTGGTCCAAAATATTCAGGTACTCAGCTTTAGTTTAAAGCCAGGAATTAGTATAGATTTTAGATTTTAGTTAGGACCACCAACCGGATTCATAGCAGAATATAAAGCGGGACCACTGGAACTGGTTGACAATGTCGTAGAGGGCGTGGGCTATATCTTCCGGGCTGGGATGCAGATTGAAGCCATCCGGATGGGAGCCCCACGACAAATGCGGGTATACGAAGGGGATGTCCTTCGAGTCGCAGGCATTCAGCAGGTGGGAGGCTGTGTGCTTGGCAGCCGGCCCAAAGACGGCACCCACTCCGCTCTGGTATGAAAAATGGAAGTCAGTTCCTCCTCACCTTTCACAAAGATATTCGCTCACCTGCATCAGCCGGCAAAGTTGGGCAAAGGCCTGAACGGAGTTGCCATAGGCCACCAGTTCCGTTTCCCCGGCCAGAGGAACTCCGAGCTCACTATTTACCACCGATATAGCGTGCTCAAAGGTCTGACGGATTCGGTCGGTGGCGTCGTCTGTGATAAGACCTGTATACATTGTTTGAGTGAAAAGGAAATTCGGGAGAGGAAATTGCCATATGTTCTGGGAACTCTTTCACTCACCCAGGCGAATGGATTGACCAGCGGACGAGTCGTAAGTACTGCCCCCATAAAACTGTGCCTGCACTTGGTTAAGGCAAACAAAAATCACCACAAGCCATGGGAAATGCATTGCTTTCACTTTTTGAAGTTTCGATTTGGTATAAATGAAAACATTTCCCTCCTCTGATTTTCCGGTATCCAACGCGGGGTATGTATATAAATATATATGTATATTTTTGGATCACCCACTAGCGCGTTGTCTTTGAAGTTCTTCAGTCGCCGAGCGCACGTTCCTAACTGAATGGGCACTCATAATTGCTTTCAAAATTTCACTCAAAAGTTTTCCAAAATATTCGTTTTTTGAACTTGAAAGCTGCCAGTGTTGAGCAGTCGCAATCTTTATTCCCACAGTAAAAAACAACATATTTGATAATATACATTTAATTAGAATTATCACAAACATAAATTGCATCATAAACTAAACTATTGCAAGTTAGAAATATAAATAGTCAAGGGCTAAGAAAAATATATAGAATTGCAAGTTAATTTTTGGCACATTATCTTTGTTGGTGTGATGGGAGTCCAGACATCCCATGCGATCCGAGGCATTGTCTTTGGGAATGGGAACCAATTGAAGCCTGAAATGGAGATGGAAATCTTAACAGAAGTTGTAATTTTTCTGCGGAGATAAGCTATATATAGTGAAGCGTTCCAAGTGGCACGCACCAATTGCAGTTTTATTGGAAAGACAATTGGAGAAGTTGCCACCCGGGCCACTGAAACTGAGCCAACTGCTGGGCATAAATCACCATTAATTAAGTGAGTGCGCCCCAATTGAAGTGCGATGTCGTTGTTGGCACAACAACAGCAAGGGGATTGGAATGGAAATGGGTAACGAGCCACAAGGAAGCTGCACAAGAAACCACCACCACCACCACCGCTTTCTCCCTAAGTGGCGCCCAAAGTGGAGCAATTAGAGCCTCGCCAGGGAGGTTCTTTGCCTCCTATCTACTCACCAACTGGCTTGCCCTCGGTCTTTGGTCTTGGGCTGCAAGGCATATGTCATGTTTAATACTCTTAGGCTATAACTCTGGTTCATCGGCTACCAGACGCTGCACTTCTTGAAGGGATTCATCGGTGAGCCCAGGGGACAATTGAACTCCCGCGCAAAGTCAAAGGAGTTCGAGAGCGTTCCGATCACCCGGAAGCGACCTGGACTGTGGATGGCCGTGTTCAGCTTGTTCCGTATGGCCTCCGGTCGCATCGCTCCGCACCACACCTGTCCGAAGTTGAGGAAGAACAGCTGCGGCCCCGTCATATTGAGGCCCGGCAGGATCTCGTCCTGGACCTCGTTGGGATGCTCCTTCAGCCAGCGCTGGTAGGCGTGGAAGGCCTGGCGCAGACCTCCATTGTCCGCGATATTCTCACCTGTAAAATAAAGCAAAGGCAATTAATCTAAAACTAGAGGATAATAATCTATTAACCAGTGATTAAAATATAGATTATTTTCATGCATATTAATAAAGAAATATAATCTAACTTTGTGGATTTCTAAAATATTATTTTAAAAATAAAGATTTTTAAAAGAAAAATGATCAACGTTTTTGTTATATTAATTATTGCGATCACTGAGATCAGAGAGGTAGAAATTGTATGATTGGCTAGACTTATGATTATTATATTATTACATGATTTATAAAATATCTTTCATTTGAGTAACAGAATTAATACAATGTTGTATCAAATAGACTTACCCTGGGTACTCTCTCCATTCAGAACGATGCCCACCTCCTCGACGGTATAGTTGCTGTACTGGGCAATGATGCAGCGGGCTCGCTCGTCGAATCCCCGGATCGAGGAGTCCGTCCACCACTTGTGGATATTGCCATTCCTGTCGAAGAGCCTTCCCTTGTCGTCGAAGCCGTGGGTCAGCTCGTGGCCAATAACCACACCGATGCCCCCGAAGTTCAGCGATTTGGGGAAGTGGCGGTGGTAGAAGGGCGGCTGTAGGATGCCAGCGGGGAACATGATCTGGTTCTTGTTCCGGCTATAATAGGCATTCACGATGGCCGGCGCCGTCTGCCAGTTGGTCTTGTTGACCCTTTCGTGCAGCTTGGCCTGCTCCGTTTTGGCCGTGTGGAGCAGAACATTCAGCGTATTCTCAAAGTACTTGTCCGGATGGATTTCGATGCCCGCGTACTTGCCGTTCAGCTCACCCGGATTGAGGATAAAGTCCGGATAGCCGATCTTCAGGGACATGGCATTGACCTTCTCCTCGGCCAGTTGCTTGGTGGTCGAGTCCAGCCAGTCGGTGGTCTTCAGGATGTCGCGGAAGGCCTGCTGCAGATCGTGGGTCATACGCAGGGTGTCCCGCTTGCTGTTGTTGTCGAAGTAGCGACTCACGAACATGGAGCCCACCGCCATGCCCATATTGGTGTTCACCTGGGCAATGCACACCTTCCAACGCTGCGGACTCTCCTCGCGGCCAAAGAGAGCGTGATAGAAGTGCTGCTTAATGTCATCGAATCGATCGTCCACGTTGTTGATGCGGTGCCGCACAAAGCGCCACATCATGTAGTTGGCCACCGTGCGGGGATCCGACTCATCCAGCAGGGTCACCAGCTTGCTCATGTACTCTACCGCGTAGATGACCACCTCCTCGGAGCCCAGGACCTCGCGATCCTGCAGGCTCTGCAGATACGCACGCCACTTGATCTCGGGCACCACAGCCTGAAGTTGGTCCAGAGTCATCCGTTTGTAGAGCTGCCGGGGATATGACGGAGGGTTCATTTACACTTATATTTAAGTTTTTACTTTTTGTTATTTAGGGTCTTACAAATAAAAACAAAAACTCAAGAACAATACAAAGTTAATTACAAATTTAGATTTTTAAAGTTTCTTATTTAAAACACTTAAATGTGTTTTCACTCAAAATATAAAAACTTCCTTAATTTAAACATTAAAATATTCTTGAAAATTATTACTAGTTTAATTTGTTTCTGATTATGCAATGTTCTTGATCGTTTTATTTAGATTTGAACTAAATTAAAACAAAAGATTGTTACATAATATTAATGAAAATAAGCGAATATACCCAGAAAAATAAAGAAAGAATAATTTGGGATTGAACAATCTTTAAACAATACCGAATCTTACTAGAAATTTTCCGAACGATCGTTCTGAAAATGTGAATAAGTCGTTCTTTAATTTAAAATTCAATCAGACAATATATTATAGATTTTTTGTATCTATATCCATAAAAAATATATATTAAATGTAATTTAGTTCGCCACGTCTTAAATTTCGGGTTGTTTACAGTCGAGATCTTAATTTAAGGGCATTCTACCGTTAATTAAAGACAAACCATTTTTGTCCGACTTTTGACTTAAATTTGTATAGCTTTCCATTATTTGAGATTCACTCACCTTGGTCACGTTGAGTCGCTGCTCCGCTGGTGCCGTAATCCCGGCGAGCTGCGTCTCGAAGGCCACCAGCTCGCTGGCCACCCGCTGGGCGTCCGCCTTGGAGGCGCCCATCTTGTGCATCACCTCGGACATGTAGCGCTGGTAGGCCTGCAGATACTTGGCGTTGGTCGGCTGCAGGAAGTACTCCCGGGTGGGCAGGCCGAGGCCCGTCTGGTCGAACTGGACGATGTTCTCCTCGGAGTTTTTGATGTCCGCCCCCACCCACTGGACGATGAGGATGTCGTTGTTGTAGCGCCTCAATGTGGCGGCCAGCACCTGCCAGTTGAAGTTGGTGTCGCTCCACTGGGGCTCCAGAACGGGCCAGCCACCCAGTTCCCGGATGAGCGTGTGCAGCGGTTCCAATCCACGCTTGGCCAGCAGGGCACTGTTCACACAGGAGCGATAGAGATTCTTGGCCTTCAGCTGGGCGTCATGTTGGGGCTTCAGGAAATCGCTGGGCACATGCAGTTGCTCCTCGTTGTCCGGCTTGTCCTTGGACTTGTCCTTGGGCAGGCTGCCTGGCGGAGCAGCCTCCTCCTCTTTGGTCCGCTCACGTGGCGTCTCAATCAGGCGCTTCCTCTTCGTTCCGTTGGTATAGCGTTTGTAGCGCACCAGCACCCGGTTGAGCAACTGCCTCTTGCTGACAATGTGCCGTCGAAGGCGTTCCGCTGTTAGTTCCGCCGCCGCCGGCTGGTCCGCTTCCGCTTCTCCCTCCCCCTCGCCCTGCTCATTCAGCTTGAAGAGTGTATTTCGCACCGGACTCTTTCGTGGCTCCGCCGCGGGTTGCACAGTGGCATCATTCTTCTCCAGGAGATTCCTTAGCACCAGGTCCAGACTCTCGCGCAGCATTTCAAAGGTATCAAAACCAGCCTTATCCTTGGGAATCGGATGCAGTCGCTCCCAGTTGCCGCAGGCGTACTTGTAGAAGTCCACACAGGGATCCACCTTCTGGTCCATGTAGCGCTTCATGGTCTTGGCCTGGGTGAGACGAATGCCCTCCCGGGTGCCCTCCTCGTTCCAGAAGCTCTGCAGGGCGGCGGTCTCTTCGCTGATCTCGGAACTGGCCTCTTCCTCCGCCTGCCGTTCGGCCTCGCGTCTCTCGCGTGTCCTGATCCTCTCCAGCCAGTAGGGAGCAATGTCCTGGTAGCGCTTCTTCTGCCGCTGATAGACCTCCGAGTCCAGGGGCTTGATGTCCAGATCGAGCCCGCTGCCGAGGCACTCGCGTGGAATGCCCAGTGGCAGGAAGGAGGTGCGCGAGTCCTTCATCAGCGTGTTGCGCTCCTCCAGCTCCATGGCCTCGCCGTTTCCATACCGATATGGCTGGCAGCGACGGGCCCTCTCCGCCGCCAGGAGCTGCAGCTGGGCTCGCTTACTGGCCGGCAGGAGGAACTCCTCGTTGATCAGCTCGTTGTAGGTGCTGCCCTCCGGCAGAAGCGCCTCGTAATCCTCCATATAGGCGGGAACCTCCCCCGCTGCAGAATCCTGTCGCTCCCGCATCCTTTGCTCGTTCAGCTGCAGCGCCTCCAGCATCCCGTCCAGCCGCATGATCAGGATGAGCACGAGGGTCAGGGGCAGCATTAAAACTGGAAGAAGGAGTAGCAGTTTGCAGCACGTCAGACCGGGACACCATTGCACGCGACCCGTTCGCTGATTAACACCCAGGCCCAGCTTCACGGGTCTCCGCGGTGGGGAGGCGGAGGCGGAGGATGAGGGCGTGGCCTGGCCAGGAGCCCCGTGAACCGAGGGCATCGCTAGCTTCAGCTGGCTGTGGCGACTCATCCCACGAGCAGCCGTAATTGAGGAGCTCGCTGGCCTTTATACTTTAATTAAACGCAATTTTTCGCGCAACGCAGTTTGACGAACCGAACGGGACGTAACCTAAACCGAGAATGGAGAGCCGGAGAATGGCGAACCGGAGATGTGAGATCGCTGGCGGAGATCGGAGGCTGGAGACCGGAGACTGCGGACGAGTCGCGCTCGCATTGCCAACTAAAAGCGCCGCATGGGGATGCGCAATCACGGCGCGCGACAAGCAATTGAGTGGCGACAGCAGCAACTAGCGACATCAGCAGCAGCAGCAGCAGCACGGCAGCAACATCTGTCAGAGCAGCAGCAACTAGCAACTGGCAACATGCAATCAACATGGATCTCCAGCCAGCGTGGGTGGCTCTGGGGGTCAGGGGTGGCGGCTCTACTCAGGCTGATCTTATGCAGTTTCTGTAAACTATGTATTCCGATCTTAGGACAGGAAATATCTGGTATTTCCCAGCCTAAGGTACCTGCACTGATTTGACCCATTAACCCCAATCGCTTCATTAATTCGCCTTTATATCTCTGTTAATCAACAGGAACGGCAACAAAGCAGATCGTTCAGCAATTTGTGTCATTATCACTGAACTAGCAATAACAAACGCGCCTCTGTAGCAATAACTACACAGAGAAAACTATTATCTACGATCAATGCGATGTGTATTGAAAGGTTCTATAAAAACTTAAACCATATACAACTTTTTATCCAAATAAATCATTATGTTTATCAATAATTTCTTGTTTCTTTTATTTTATTTTAATTAATTAGAAAACTTTAAATTTTGAAAAATATTATAAATTATTTTGTGGTTTTTTATTTTTATAGATTTAAATATTACAATTAGTTATGAATGCTGTTACTAAGATCTTAAGAACATATTACAATTTCTATATTTTCTCTAATAAATCCGGAAAACAAACGTGTTTATCTTAAAGCTTTTAACAAATCATCTTTATTAAATTATGGCTTGATTTTCTTCGTGTGCAGAGCAGCCACCCAAGCACCTCCGCATTGACCTCTGGCCGAAGAGCGTCTAAATTCAATCAATTTAATTTAATTTCACAAAACAATTGCACCGACCGGCGACGGACAGCTGGCCACGGGTTACATACTCGAGTGGACCCAGTGGATCGGAACTAAGCTTTTCGACTTGCGAGGAACCTCAGATATGAACGAGAGATGGATATGTATAGATATGAGTGCCCGTCTCCCGATGAAATCGCCCTTTAAAGGCTGTCGGCAGCACTCATAACTCAGCCGTTAAGCCTGCCCATTCAAGTGTAATGGAGATGGCGTCATTGGGCGCCACTAACTACTCCAGTCACACGTGTTTTTCGGAAGAGGGGGCTCTGTAATCCCCATCTCGCCATACAGTGTGCCACTATTTAAAGGGAATTAAAGCTCTGCCAGGCGTAACCGAAACCCAAATTGGACCTTTAGAACGCCGAGGGGCGCGGGCATTTGGTTTGGGTTAGTATTACAAGATTATGCGGGTAATTGGTGGCATGCGATGCCATCTAATGTGCCTAAAAACCCCGCCCCCCTCTTCACCTTCCCGTAAACGTTCTCGCTTTGCATATATAGTCGCAGGCCCATTTTGGAGGGGATTTTCCGGGGATAGGGGATTCGGGAGAGATGGCTTTTGTTCACGTCATGTATGAATTTCAGTCTCATGAACACCAAACACGCAGGTGTATCTGTGTGAGATGATGAGTGCCAGTGTGTGGGTGTGTATCTGTGTTTATGCTGCCAGAGGGGGGAAATGGCGATTGCTTCATATGCTAATTTTAGCCTTAAACCTTTTAATTAGCGACTATGACCGAGATTAGTCGACTCGTCGTCCATTTGTCAATCTCACATGCTGCACTGTGCACAGTGCAATCTGCAATCTGCAACATATGTGTGTTTTGCGAAAAGGGGGTTGGGGGAATGGAAAGGGGGATGCAGCCCCTAGTGCAAATGTTATGCAATTTGCCAACGCTCCGATGGACTCTAATTTCAATTGGCTTTTGTGTTCACTTGATCTGCGGTTCAAGACCAACCCGTCGACGCATGACCCACTGAGCCAACATGCGACGATTTGCAAACACACATTCGATTGCGGCATCAGGTTTGCGAGAGGTAAACGAACGAATCGTGAATCAATCAATTGGGGTAAATAAATATACTCGGGGATCGAATATACCTACTATATACGCGCCGATTTCATTTGGTTGCGGTCGGGTTTCGGGGATAATGACTATTGAACTCGGGTTATCGACTCTAGATTAATTAATCTAACTAATGTAAACATCTGATGATAATTGACTATTAGAACTGCTTGAACCCATTCATTATTACGATTTAATTTGAATAAATGTTCTTAATAGCGAACTTAGTATTAAAATATGTTTCATTTGTATTTTCGGATTTTTGAAAATATTAAAAGCTTTCTTAGAAGAAACACAGTTTTACTTGACATTTTTTGATGCCCAACATTTACTAGAACCAAAGAAAAATTCTTCATTGCTAAAGTTTTTCTCCAAAATCAAAACACGAGTTTTAAGTGAATGGGAATTTACAAAACTTTTCTGCGTATGAGCAATTCTTGTGCATTGACAGAATTTTCCAAATAATTGAAGAACAAGTGTTCAACTACGAATTTACTACACAACCTAGCATATAAACAACATTGCATTGACAAAATCTCTAGATGCCAACCAAATTTCGACAATATTCAAGGTAAATAAAGGATTTCAACTCAACTTCATCCAGCAGAAGCTCTTTTCCGCACTTCAAGGTTAACCCAATGCAGGTGAAACTAGTTTCCACCTGGATTGCAACTCATCGTGATGCATGAAAGTGTTTCTGTCTTTTCTCTAGGGGAAAACCGGTCGAAAGGCAGCAATAGATTTTGGCCATGGTTTTGGCCAACTGTTGCTCGTGGGAAATTGGGGGAATTCGACGTCCCAAATAAAGTCGTAAAACAAACTCACACTTTATTTTCCGTTGCGGTTGCACCTCACTTCAACACTTCAGAATCCTGGATACCGTGACTCCTCTCACTGGAACTTTAATTATTTGAGGGATTTAGAGCTTAACCGCTGCGTTGCGAAGTCGTTCTAAAACTGATTTAAAATTTGTAAATTGTAGAGCTGCTTCGCTGCTACCGGCGTGCTTGGTAGTGATCCATCTGCTCGTTATCGCTCCCGGGTTTTTACCACTGAGCTGTCTGCTGTTTTCCGCCGGGGAGATGATATATGTAGAGTTGGTGAGTTGCGACTGGTAGGGTCTAATTCTTGATCGATCGCCAGTAATGCAGGTGATTCACGTCCATTCACCTGTCCACAGGAGATCGCCAGAAGCAGAATTTTCGAGCCGTTGACATTCGTCGCAAAGCAGCCTGGTCATACACTACAAAATATACATATCAACTGGGAAACAATATTTTGCACACATACTTATTAATTATTTTTATTTTAAATATTTAGTTCTCCATCGTTTGTGAACCGTTTGTATCTTTATTTCATTAAATATGTTAAAAGAATACTGTGTTATTTAGGGTTTAATATTCAAATTTATTATTAAATATTAACTTCTAAACATATGTAGTTTGGATTGAGTAAATACTATTGTAATATATTATAAATAAATTTCCCCTGGATATTACAATTATCTTTTCCAGTGTAGAGCTTTTCAAAAATATGGAAATAATTGCGTGTGCCTTGTAGATAATTCGCACATTTATAATGCATGTTCATACCCGTGTCATTGTAAAAATGCTAATTGAATTCATCAAACACAATGTGCTATTGACAACTCCATCTGACAGTCGAGCGGTTTTATTAATTTAAAGCCCGCTAAAAGATCATAAATCAATGGGGTTGGCTTCGTCTGTGCCCTGGCCCACAATCATTGATTTATCCACTCACGTTTGTTTGTTGCCAGCTGACAACAACATTTCAATTACAATTTGATTGGCTAAGACCACACCTGGACATGACTATTGTCAATCATGTTTGATGTTTGCTTGGCGATGCCCTTTTCCAGCAATAAAAAGATGTCGTTCATTCGAGTGCCTTTTATAGAGTCATTTAATAATTAAGTGCTCTGATTTAATTAATTAGAGTGAAAAGGGCATGGCCTTTCACTCGTGTGTGACAATTTTAGTGTGCAGTTAATGTATTTAAATTCTTTGTCGCCGCCTTCATTTTGCCACATTAAATATTCACGAGCTCCGCGAGGTGGCAAGCCAAATAACTTTTTTAATTACATTACCATCCGCACGGGTCAATTAATTTTGGCATGAAGGTATATACATACATATGTGCATATATTGGCGACCCACTCACTTTTCCATTTCACTAATGCACTTCCACCAGGATTGCGGCCTCGTTTATTAGTCTAATTATTTGTGAAACACAACCGTCAGCATCGACAGTGGCTAACGTTTTGACTGAAACCGAAAGCCGGCAAATAATGCCGGCATTTTATTAAAGGCAAACTAAAAACAAACCAAAAATCCAAAAATTAATGGCTGAAACTGCTGTGGCGACTATAAATTTTTCACTATCGATCATTGTCGGGCTGCCAGATAATTTACAATAAATCTGCGCGCCGTTTTCAGAATAGCAGGCCGGCAAAACTGCATTAGAGCGACCGCCACACAACATAAATTAGGATAATTACAATTGCACCCACAAGTGCCATTCGAGCCATTTGTGCTGTTGCCTTTTTTTCGCCCCGGGAACGGCAAGAATTTTGATTGCATAAACACAAAAATACAAACAAACTGCAACTTTGTGTATTGCAAATTGTCAGCAGCGGGCGTTCGAATGGAAATGAAAATGAAAACGAAAACACCACAAATACAAAGCTACTAAAATCCAATATCCAAAAATTAGCCAAAAAAGAATTACCAACCGTGCCAATTACAACAACAACAAAAGCGAGAGGGTGCCCACAATTAGGAGACGCTGGAAATGGCCGCAAATATTTGCCAACTCCTCTGGCCAGCCCGGTCATGTTTGGCCGAAATTAGTTGGCCAAGCGCTGATTTTTCAGATTTTTTTTCTGTTTTAGCCATCCAGCGGTTCAGGTGGTGGTGGTGGGGTGTGAAGCGGTGCGTTTTATGAGCCCAGTTCCTGCAGCAAAGCAAAATCAATTAAAACGAATCGCTGGAGCAAAGTTCCAGCCAACTCCGACTGGCTCATTCATCCGTGACTTTGCACTTTGCCGGCGCCGACTATTGCGGCTCTATGGGTTTTCTGGTGCACACAGAAAAATCGAGATCACACGATTATCAAAATGTTGAATAAAATAATATTAGATTTTCTGGCAGCCTAAAAATCAACCAAATCCTAAAAAATATATTCCGATTTGATGCAGTAAAAGTTCCTTAAAATAGGTTACTAAAATAACTAAAGATTCTGTACTGATTTTACAGATAAAGCTAACAATATTTGTTAAGAACTAATAAAAACTTTTGGTGTTAGGATCATTAAGATCTTACAATTCAGCAATCTTTTTTATGAGCAGTTAATGTTTAACATAAAGTGATTTTTATTTTCTGTGCATGTATGTTTCCTATTTATTTAGTTGCTGTTGTTTCCACTGACAGACGGACCACCCGCCAGCGTCTGCAGTTCCCAACCGGCGTTGCGCATGCGCGAAGGTGTTGCTCGGTTGCTCAGTTACTGAGTTACTGAGTTGCTGGTGCTTTTGCCGTTTCAGCTGCCGTCTGGCATTTGATATGCTTTATATTGTTTTGCATGCCGACTCCAAGCGGCTTTTGCTGTCGTTAGCCAAATTGCAACAAGCCAGGCTTAGGAAATTGATATGGAAATGTATCGCTTAACTAATTCCGAGCTTAAGAGAAATGTGAAGCTAAGGACTTGCGGCCAATTAAAGTTAAATATTGCATGGAGCGAGATAGCTTGAGTTGGGCAATAAGTGTTTGTAGTTGAGCGAAACCTTTTATATTTTGGTTATGTGGGTTTTATTATTTATTTGTTATTTTAAAACTTAAATCTCTTAAAAATCATTATTTTTTTTTTAAGTTTTGGACAGATTTTATACATGTTTTTATAAGGAATATATTGTATCGACACATTTTCAGGACTTTAGATGTTTTTCTATTTATTGCTCTTCATCTTTAGAGCAAACGTCCTATTTTCCTAATAACCAACCCTAGTTTTAAGATATCTTGATTATCAAATAAATAAAAGGTTTTACGATGCCTAGTTGAAAGCTACCTTGAACCCCATATACTTCATTTATCAGCAGTCGAAACCCTGAATAGGAGTTCCTCAATGAACTCTGCGAATTCAGCACGTAAATCATTTACTTCGAGGCTGTTTCTAACCAAACGCGTGTTCGATTTTCACGCACCTCGACATTGTGCTGGAGCCATGGCATTGACTTTCAATACGAATTCCCGTTTGGCGGGAAACTGCACGAATGCGACGACGACTGGTTTCTATTTGGGGCTGTCCCTGAGATTGCGTATACGCAGCGGTGTGCGGCCACGCATGCGCGACCACCGAGCGCCGGGTAATTGCTGCTGTGCGGTCGGTGGCAATTTGCCACACTTGTCACTAATGTGGTTAACATGTTGCAATGCGGGCTGCACTCCGCTCGAATCGATTTAATTCCAATTGATTTGCCTCGATTGCACTTGCAGTACAATTTTTCTGACAGACTTTCACACTTGTTGTGTGCCAACTTTTATATTGTGGTTGCGATTGTGCTAATCGATTGCGGCGGATTATGCAAATGGGATTGCAGCAATTAGCAGACAGTGGGTAAAGTTTTCCAGTGGCCTGCATCGGCACTTCCGAAGGATCCGAAGGAATGTGAAAATAGTTAATTAGCAGAACTTTGCCGAGGGCATAAAGAGCAATTAGCCAGCAGATAACTAGCAGGATGCTTGTCCTTCTGGGATTTTTTTTTATATTATTTTTAAATCGAGGAAAGGGATAACTAACCGCCTGCCAAGCTGCGGTTTTTCTTGTTAGCTTTGTAGCTCTCACTTTGCCCTTCGCCTAATTAGTTTTTAATCCTTTTTAGTGCCATGAACCTGGCGTCAAGTTGGCTGCAGTTCACGGGAATGTCGGACCAGGTCAGAGATCTCGGTTTTCCACTTTTCCGCCGGCTAATTAGCCTTGAAACCACCAACCCACCGATCCATCAATCGAAAGTCTCTTTTTCCCTGTGACACCGAACGTGACCTTTGTTACTTTGTTTCTCAGTTGACATCTCCCCGAAAGCCCCAATCATTGCGCGGATTTGAAAGTGAGACGGCTGCTGGGTCGGCTGTCAGATAGGCGATTTGACAGATGGATAAGAGCCCCGTGAGCAGCACTTGAGTCCGATTCGCTTTTCCCCATTCCCATTCCCAAAAAAAAAATAAAATGGAAAAATGGAATTGGACATAATGCCAAAGGTCGACATTCGACTAACGTTGCGAGGGGATTTCGTGGGCGTCGCAGGCGTGACCTTCATAAGTGGGCTATGAATAATGGAGGTGCCACTATATGTTAATACGTGTGCCCAGGCACGTGAGCCAGCTGCCGGGTATGGGATCAATTTGAAAAATAGGGATTTGACAGCCCCCAAATGCGAAATGCCTGGCTTCTAATCCGGGTTTGATGTAAGCATGAAATTGTTATGCCAGCAATAAATTACGTTGCCTCCTGTATTATCCTCTCACCTACAGCATTTCTTTTGGAGGCCATCTTAAAGTTTGCAAGGAACTCTTTATGACTGCTCCTTTTTTTTTTGACAAAATAAAATAGACATCAGTGTGCTAAGGTTTTATGGCCCCTCGTTATGCTCCTTCCTCGTTGTTTACTTTGTTGGCCAACTTTATGCTCACCCCGCCGACTCCGCACGTAGCCAGGTTTTTGTGCCGCTTCTGGGTGGTCAGCTTTGGATTTTGGAGTTTTAAGGTCTCGTTTTATGCATGTGGGTTAGCTGCGGAATTTTGCTTTTCGGCCAGATTGGCGGGTGCGCCTCCAAAAATGTTGGCCATTCGCTTGGGCGCACTTTATGGCCAGGTTGCGGGATGACGATGGCGGATGGCGGATTTGCGTTGCTAGCAAATGGAAATGTTAAATTGGTGGGCCCCCAGAACGGCGCGCAAATGGCCATTCGTGATTGTGCGACATTTTGGGCCAGGACACACGTGTGTGTCAACTGCAGGAATCCGGCGTTGAGTGAGTGGGAGTGGCCACCACGGAGCAGCGAAGGAGAGGCGGTGGTGGCGCCCAGCTGGTGAACCAACCACTCGCTAGTAACCCAGATGTTGCAAGTGAACAGAAACCCGTTTCTGTGGCGTGTCAAATTGCTTATGGCTGGATGCCTGCCTTTGACCAGTTTCGAACTGGGCCATTAGATCGCACTACACCGATACCGATACCAAAACCGAGAACCCACGCCGGCCATCTAGGAATATGAATCTGCGCAACTGCACCCAGTAAATATATTTAGCACCCAGCAGCGGCATCCCAAAGCTCTGCCCCGTTGCCAATCAATCAACTGAGAAATTTGCAATTTAATTTTCCGCCAGCTACGCCCGCAACTCTGGGTTGGTTAACCCCCAACAGCATTCTGCCAATTAGCTTGGCCCGCCATGTGACAAACTGCAGATACACATACAGATACAAATGCAGATTCAGTTACAGATACGGATACCTATAGATTTCGAGCTACGCCCCCTTTGGGCGGCCCCTTGGCCCCGGTTCATTCGACAGCTACACCCTAATAATATGTTGGTCCAGGTCCCTGGTTATAATTTTCGTAATTCCACGTTAGGGTGGCCCCTGTTCATGAAATCAAATTGAATTGAATCGACCACCACTCAACACGATCCAAAGAGTGTATAACTACCCGATCATGGCTAGCGATTCAATCCGATTCGATTAGAGCTGTTGCTGCTTTGCCTTACATTTTATCTGTGGCAATAATTGAAGCCAATTAAATTCATAAATTTTAATGATTTATTTAAGCTTTGCACGCTTAGCACATTGAATTAATTCTTGAATGGCGGCAAACAGGGTGCTATCGAGATTCGTATAGAGGAAAATTCTAGTTGGGCTAACTTATAACAAGTAAACCTATCTTAACACCCTGTAGCCGAGAAATGCTCGCTTCTCGCACCATAAACTTATTTGTCTTACGACCAACAACTGGCGAAGCAATTAACATTTTTAATTCACCACAAATATTCGAAGCAACAGTTTTGTGTAAGAACAAAAAGCACAAAAATGAAGCAAAGAATGAAATCGACAAATGCGATTGCTTTTTTTGCCATTGCCTTCAATTAGCCATTCCCAGGAGGTGGCTTTTACACCCGCGAGCGCACCGATTGCCGATTGCATCCGCCTGGCCAAAAGTCACTCAACGCTTCACTGCCTCGCTGGGCAAAGCAGGGCAGACCGTCTGAATGAATGGCCAGCAGTCATAGCCAAACCAACTGGGCAAAGAATTTCAATGCCAAAAGAGTACGATGGTATAAAATAGCAGAATTAGTATAAGAAGAGTAATTGATTTTTGAAAAAATAATATCGAGAAATTCTTATTGAAAACTGGGAACCTTTGCTATGAACATTTCATATTTTAATAGTTTTTAATAACGCAAAGCTCTAAGAAATAATATTTTTAACCATTATTTTAGTTTCCAACTTGACTATTTAAGTGTTGGTAATTTCCTAAGTGATTTGAGAGATGCCAATTAAATGGTTAAATAATTTTTTCGACTCCAAATCCACTGTTTTTTGGCTCAGTGATGCGTGGCCAGGTTAGAAGGCATCGCCGATGGTGTTGCCATGCTAATTCCGATTGCAATTGCTGTTGGCCAAGCCAGTTTCTGTTGCGTCACGCCACGGAGAATTTTATTGTCTTGCGGGCAGAATTTTAAATATTAATTACAATTAATTGCTGCCACTAGAAGCAGACCACGCTTCATTTGCCTAATGGCCTGCTGGGTCGCAAGTGGTCGGCCACTAAGCTAGTGACCACCACCACCCGCTATCCATCTTAATTATGTTGTTTAACAGCTAGTTCAATTAATTGAACATGATTTAGCAATGTGTAAATATTCAATCGGAACAAAAATGATTGCAGAGCCAACACCTGCCCACACGTAGGTAATTCTATGCAGATGCAAATGTTCTTTTCCTGCCCATAACTGTAAGTAACAGCAATTAAGTAAGAGCTGAAACCGACCAGGCAATTTATCGAAAAATATCTTTGCATCCAGGCTCTATTTGCATATATTCAAATTGATGAAAAGGCAACAAGTTAGGAACTGCAGAAAACGAAGGAGGTTCTGTCCAACCCACGCCCTCTTGAGGTACTTTTTTTGCGACTTGCAATTGTAAGACATTTCCTACGAATCTAAAAATCTGCAATGAATGTGGAAACTGAGAATTCTGGGGGGCTCTTAAGTGGTTCAAAGTTACAGTTCTTTGAATATTGTTTTCCGCCGAAAGACAGTTTGGCATTGGTACGTGCTGAACAAACAATGAGTAAGCTTAAAGAGGCAATCACTGAAAAAATAAGTCTCTGCTTATAAATATAAAAACAAAGTTAAAACTTTGAAGGATTTTATTTATTCGATTTTTTAACGTTTTTTTTACGATTCATTCATATTTATTAATCAGTAAATTTGAACCTTTATTCTTGTAATCTAATACTTGGATATTATGATGCAAAGCTTTGTGTTTTACTCTTTACCGAAGCCATTTATCTTTTATTGACTGATTTACTTATGATTTCGATTTCCTACCACATAAATTTGATGTGCTTAATAGCGCACATTTTAAAATACACTCAAGCTTGGCCGCTTTAGATTAGAAATGCATTTAGATAAATTGATTCTGATTGCATAATACGTGTTATTACCAGGTAATTAGTTAATTTTCGCCCAGATACCAATCAGAATTTATGTGCCCGACACCCGAGCACATAGAGTGTTCGGATGGAAAGCCAAGACAATAATTACGCTCGCAAATGGAGCTGGATTGGGTTGGAACTGAACTGAACTGAGCTGCACTGGCTGAAGGTGGGCACCCCGACAGTCCACAAATGTGTGGATTGCACTTGAGCCAGTCAGCCAGCCAGCTAGACAGCCCACAGCTGTCGACAGTGGGCCGAGCTAATAAAATGAAAACAAAAGTGGCACCGGGAATATAATTTATAATGTTGCGCATACCGTAAAAATGTCAAACACGCCCCAAAATGATCGCCCGCCCGCGCAAAAAACACATGCGAGTTCAAAAGAGCAGTTTGCATTTGGTTTATTCAAATTAAATTGGCGGCAGGCGAAGGCAAACAAATTAAGTTGCCGATACGAGTACGAGTACGAGTCCCAGAATATGGAGTGTGCCACAGCTATAGAGCCACCCGCTCTCCCGATTTCGCTTATCGAATGCAAATAATCGAAGGCAGTCAGAGTGCAAGCACTCATTATATTGCAACGCTGCACTTAGGGAAAATATGGAATATTTGCTTTTAAACAATAACTATGTTTTAAATTTTTATAAAACCTACACATATCGAAAATTCACAGAAAACCGATCAAATTAAAATTATTATCATGTGACATGAAAACATTTAAGTAATTACACTCTCGTTTAACCCTGATCCTTAGTTTTTTTATTTTAAGAAACTTTGTTTCCTATTAAAACTAAGATTTATTTATTTATTAAATGAATTTTAACACGGAAAATATTTATTTCAAACTAAAGTATATGAAGTGGTTTCAATGGAAACCTTTTCATAAAAGACTAAATAAGGGTACCTATGATTTAAAGTGGTTTTCTAAATTGAATGATATTCTTAAGTTTTTGCCATTTATAAGATTTATTTTTCGAGTGTGCTTGTGAGTGCAACATCTAGATTAGCGGACTGCAAAGAAATGCTGCAACATGTGGCAACAGCAGCGGCATAGAAAATCCATTTTTCTGTCTTTTGTTTTCCCCTGGCTTCTTTGGGCCGTGCTCTTGTTTTTATTTTTAATTTGCAAAGTTTTCGTTTCGTTTTCCGATGCAGTTCAATGATTAAAGAGGCAAACGCCCAGAAATTGGCCAGCTCACAGCTCACATTTCGTTATGGCCCCCGTTGGGGCATGGGCATGTTGCAACCTGCGAGAGCGGCGGCTTAAGAATTTTTTAATTTGATCGCCGGCCAGCTTGGGGCGGGTCTCTTGGGCGTTTTTTGGAAAGGCACCGATCGATAAGATCGGCCTAATCCCGTGACCAAATAATGAGTGCTAATTGTCCGCAGCGCGGAAGTCAAAGAGGTAGCCCCCCCAAATAAAAAAACCATCAATCGCTTGAGCTTGAGTTTAGTTTCCAACCGGCAATTATAACGCTTTGAAAGCAAGGTCATGGCAGCTGCTTTTTTTTCGCAGTGACAAACGGCAAACGCAGCGAAGGAAACGCACACGAGCAACATGTTGCCGGTGCAGCTGCACGCCAGCAACATGCTGCTGCAAAAAGCAATTGATACACATTCTTCGGCCGCGGCTTCGATATCCACTTCGGCTTTGGCCAAAACCCGCTTCGAGCCGCGATTAAAGTGGTAATACGATTACATTGTTCTGCTCTTGCTCTCGTTGCTTTTTGTTGTATGGCCGATATTGCTGTTGTTTTGCGGGTGTTGCTGTTGTTGTTTGGCTGGTGTTGCTGCCGTTGCTGCTATTGCTGCTGTTACCAATGTTGCGCATGCGCCGGCGTCTCAGCTCGGTGTCTCTGTGTGCTCTGCTCTGCAGCAACGCAGTCTCCAGTCGCCAGTCTCGGGCGGTATATATTAGGGCCGCCAGCCAGCAGTCAGCACAGTTCGTTAACAGTCCTAGTCGTGGTTCTAGGAGGTTCAACCAGCGTCCAGCGACCAGTGCTTGTGTCGTGTCGTGTGTAGTTACCCATAGTTTTCCACTTCCGCTCGTCCCCAGTGTATCCCCGAAACTCCTTTTCGAAGCTCAATCGCGTGATCTAAACTAAGATGAAGCCATTCGTAAGTATACGCCATGCGATCAAAAGGATAACGTCGAAAGCAAAAGGATATGTGAACCAATACGAGTGATCAAGTGTTGAATCTGAGATCTGAGAAAATACCAAAAGGATGTTCGGTTTAGGTGTCTGATCAACAAAAATACTATCCTGTTATTTTCTTGTCTATTTTAAGTGCATTTCATTTATTATTTGCATCTCAGTAGCTCAAGTTTAGATCAATGTCTTAAGAACCAAAGTAAATATATTGGGTTAAAAAACTAATTTAATTTGTATAGTTATTTGATATTTTTCTGAGATCTGAGATAATATAAATACAGTTTCTATTAGATTCCAAAAAGAAAACGATCTTTAGAATCTTTAAATCTTCTTACCAAAACAGAAATATATTTCTTTTAAGTACAAGGTTTTATAAATTTCCTAGAAATGAATGGCTTTTAATATGAATGCATTCCTTGCATTCTTTAAATCTGTCGTAGGTCAATTATATTCACATTAAGCTGTCATTTAATCTGCGATTCGAATTCGATTCATTTAAATTGCGCTCCAAATGAAATGAAAATGCCACCTGTGCTGCTACCGAAACACATAAATCCTTCAGTTTCGTCCGAGAGTCAATTACGCTGGCACGTCATGCTAAGCGAACCACCCAGAAAACCATCAGCTGCCATCAAATTCTGTGCGAAATCCCGTTGATAAGCCGTTGACATGTTGCATGTCGGACAGTTTATTTAACTGTTTTTCCGCCACTTTCCGCCGCCCGCTTACCCCACTTGCCTCACTTGCCCCACTCACCTGCTGACACATAATATGGTACATAATCGCGCCGCATGCGGTAATATCTGCAAAACGAATACATATTGGCTGAAACGAGTATCTCGGAATCGAATCAAACGGTTGCGCTTCACGGCGTTGGAAAAGCGAATCCACAAGAAAAGCGGAGAGATGGGCGTGAATTGTGGGCAAAGAAAAGCGAGAGGAAAACATTGGCGCAAGCGCAAGAAAAGCGATGTCTGTAATTAGGTTAGCAGAGGCGGCTTATAAGATCCCAGTGAGTGACACCTGCGATTAGAGATTTTAGGCGGTGGCTACCGCAAGAGTAATTACTGAACCATGGCATAATCTCACACCTAACACTTTGTACACAGAGAGAAAGGGGTGAACGATAAGGGACTAGCTACTGATTTTAATTATTATTCAAAAGAGTTTTTACCTGGATTATCTATAATAATAGTTATACCCGTTACTCGTAGAGTAAAAGGGTATATTAGATTCGTGCAAAAGTATGTAACAGGTAGAAGGAAGCGTTTCCGACCCTATAAACTATATATATTCTTGATCAGGATCACCAGCCGAGTCGATCTAGCCATGTCCGTCTGTCCGTCTGTCCGTCTGTCCGTCTGTCTGTCCGTCTGTCTGTCTGTATGAACGCTGAGATCTCAGCAACTACAAAAGCTAGAAGGTTGAGATTTCCCACACATATTCTTTGGCTTCCTACGCAGCGCAAGTTTATTTTAGCCGAGCGCCACGCCCCCTCTAACGCCCACAATCGCCCACTAACGATTTTAAAATGGGTCCTGCGCCCACATCTTTAAAGATTTCCGAAAAGTAAAAATGCAATTTTGTTGTGTATATTTATACCTATCGAAATGTAGAAGACATTTTGGAAATCGGACCATTCATTAAAAAGTTACACGCAATCAAAATTTATATATCTATCTCCCTCGCACTCCCTTTAGCTGAGTTACGATTATTAGTCGGGACACCAACCCGAGTACAGCGTTCGCACTCCCTTTAGCTGAGTGACGGGTATTAGATAGTCGGGACACCAACCCGACTATAGCGTTCTCTCTTGTTTTAATTGTAATTAAACTCGATTGAATTAAATTCGATTTTTTATACTTTTAATACGGCAAATATCTAATTATGTTGTTTTTCTAAGAAGGACATTTTAGTTTTTTTATTATTCGGTAGTAATAATTGTAAAAATAAATGTGAAAAGCTTAAAAGGATTTAAAGAAAATTCATCTGATATCCCTGTAATTGTCTCTGTGTTGTTTAACCAAAATATTTGCTTACCCTCTCCATTAGTTTATTGCCGCCGCGCTGCTGGTCTCGACGGTGTCCGCCTCGTGGCACGGAGCCGTCTCCACACAGTACCAGCACCTGGACCCGCACAGCCACACCTACTCCTACGGATACGCCGATCCCAACTCACAGAAGCACGAGACGCGCGGCCACGACGGCACCACGCACGGCTCCTACTCCTACGTGGATGGCCATGGTCACGTGCAGTCGGTGTCGTACACCGCTGACCCGCATCATGGCTTCAATGCCGTGGGCACCAACCTGCCGCAGGCTCCTCAGGCCCACGCCGCCCCCGTCTACGCTGCTGCCCACTCGCACGGCTCCTATGCCCCCTACGCCCATGCCTACGCCCACGGACCCATCCACATCCCGGTGCTGACCCATGGTGGAGTTCCTGTAGACACGCCCGAGGTGCAGCATGCCAAGGCCGCCCATGCCGCCGCCCACGCCGCTGCCGCCCACAATGCCGGCGGACACCATCTGTACAAGCGTTCGATCTACGGAGGAGGCTGGGCCTACGGACAGGCTGCCCATGTGCCGCTGACCCACGGAGGAGTGCCCGTTGATACCCCCGATGTGCAGGCCGCCAAGGCTGAGCACTATGCCGCCCACGCCAAGGCTTTGGGTCAGGTGGCCCATGCCCATGGAGCTGCCGTTGAGACGCCCGAGGTGCAGCACGCCAAGGCCGCCCACTTTGCCGCCCATGCGGCCGCCCGTTCCGGACATGCCATCGCCCCCATCAGCAGCCATCACGGTGGCTACCATGTGCCCGTGATCCACAACGGAGTGCCCGTCGATACGCCCGAGGTGCAGCACGCCAAGGCCGCCCACTACGCCGCCCTGTCGCAGGCCTCCGCCCACGGAGGAGCCTCGCACGGATCCTGGGACGAGGGCCACTACGACGGACGCTGGGAGCAGCAGAGCCACAGCAGCCACGGCGGCTACGCCACCGGCTATGCGCACAAGGGACCCATCCACATCCCCGTGATCCACAACGGAGTGCCTGTTGAGCCCGCAGAGGTGCAGCATGCCCGTGCCGCGCATCTGAATGCGGTGGCTGCCGCCGGACACGGAGCTCCTGCCAGCCATGGTGGCTACTATGGTGGCAATGGACACGAGGACGATGGCCAGTACCATGCGCACTACGACCACTACTAAGCGATGGCTGGGGTCGGCACTTGACATCCGATCGACGACGAGCATCTCTAAACACTCTGCCTAACCGACTACCGAAGCCAGCGTGGCGTATGCGTAACCTCGCATTGCGTATACGCACGCCAGTGCGACTTTAAAGCAGCAGCATTCCCAACTCTTTAACTACCAATCTGTCTTTCCACCTGTCTTCCTATCTGTCTGTCTGTCCTTTAAACGCAACTATTTTTCACTCTCTCTGAGTAACGCACACACAAGCCACCTGAACACACGGAAAACTGAAAGCGACTACACACGGGAGATTGAAGTTCTTGAAAAGAGGACTTCCTTGCCCGCTGGGTTTCGATCGATTCGGATTTGGATGGAAGTCCCAGTCACAGCACACACATCTCTTCCCACTTACATCTCTCTGTACTAGCCTTTCTCTTACTTTCCTTTCTTATTCTATTCTGTTACTTCGATTGAGAAAACGCTGTATGAGTATGTTGTAAATAACTGTTGTAATCTTTATGTATCTGACCAGATATAGATCTATATTTTATATGAAACTGCAAACAGACAAATAAACTGCAAAAATGTATTTGATCACATTTTAAAGTGTTTGGAATTGGAGCGGGTTTTGTGGTATTAAAATGTAGTTATGAAATATATTTATGAGGGTCTTAATTTATTAAATAAAAAACCATAAATTAAATGAATTAATTTAGGGAATTGTGTGTAAATTTTCTTAAAAAAAGCTTACAACATTTTTAATACAGTGCAAATTTACATTTATTATACCCTTGCAGAGGGTATTATGATTTCAGTCAGAAGTTTGCAACGCAGTGAAGGAGACATTTCCGACCCCATAAAGTATATATATTCTTGATCAGCATCACAAGACGAGTCGATCTAGCCATGTCCGTCTGTCCGTCCGTCTGTCCGTCTGTCCGTCCGTCTGTCCGTCCGTTTCTACGCAAACTAGTCTCTCAGTTTTAAAGCTATCGGGATGAAACTTTCGTAAAAGTCGTATTTCTATTGCAGGTAGTATATATGTCGGAACCAACCGGATCGGACAACTATATCTTATAGCTCCCATAGGAAGGATCAAAAAAAAAAACGTAAAAAAATTCTAGCTCCGATGTTTTTTGAAATTTTACCTTCTACTCTTGGGAATATTTTTTTTTATATATTTCTAAATTTCGGTTTTTTTGTTTTTTAAATCGGATTACTATATCATATAGCTGCCATAGGAACGGTCGAAAAATTAAATGGAAATTCATGGGAAAAAAATTATATCTTTGTTGGTTTTTATTACATTCCCTTCTACTCTGGGATATGACTATTTTGAAATATTTCCGAATTTCGATTTTAATTTTTAAAAGATCGAACTACTATATCATATAGCTGTGATAGAAACGATCGAAAAATTAATGTGAAATAATACGAAATTTAACATTTTTGCGATTTGTAAATTAATAGAATGATCTGCAAGGGTATATAAGCTTCGGCTTGCCGAAGCTAGCTTCCTTTCTTGTTTAATCAGAAATAAATTAAAAATGTTAAAATAAATTTTTTATTTTCTTTCTAAAAATTTCTAGGTACAATGTTTTCTGTTTCCTGTACATAAATAAATATTAGGTTGCTATTTCTCTATTTTTTGTCCCCATTAAATCACAGATTGTTCTTTGTGCTCCTTTTAATTTAATTTATTTACCCGTATTTCGTTTTATTTTGATACCACATTTTTATGTTATTCCTATTGTTTTGTCATACCAAATAAAAACACCTCTGAACGAGGTAAAAAACTAGTGACGACCGCACCTTCAACATACAAAAGTTCTGATATCAACATTTGTGACGAAAAATTATTACACTCGTCATTAAATAGACTTTCTAATATTTTCTCATTCGGCCCGCCCTAGCAAACTATTCCAGCCTTTTTCCCTTCACAGGCATTTTCTATTGCAGCGTGCCGAATGAGAAAATATTAGAAAGTCTATTTAATGACGAGTGTAATAATTTTTCGTCACAAATGTTGATATCAGAACTTTTGTATGTTGAAGGTGCGGTCGTCACTAGTTTTTTACCTCGTTCAGAGGTGTTTTTATTTGGTATCAGAAGTTTTTGTTTGTTTACATTTGCTCTCATAGGAGCTAATATATACATTTAAATTTAAATTGGTCAATCATAATTTTTAAACTATTGTATTTTAACAAATTAAGTTAAGAAGGCGTTGAAGTATTTCAAAATTTCTTTTAAACGAGGTATAGCACATGTCTGTACCTTTAGTAGTGTAGAACTTACAAACTAACGAAATTTAGCTATTTTTAGCTTTTTCCCGCTAAAGTAGCGGCTTTTTCCAAAAGTCGTAGAACAAAAGATTCCTATATGGAACTCTTAAGTGCAAATTTACTGATTCCATGACCCTAAAATACAGTTCGGATACCCTCCCACAAAATTCAATACTCAGGGAGCGTTAGTTGTTCTGAGCTGGCAAAAGTGGCTATTTTCGTTTCTGAATAACTTTTAAACGCGATTTTTTACATAAACATGATATATACCAAAATTTAAGGAATCTCAAGGGCTATACAGTTTAAAGTTGTAAGGAAAATCGTTAGAGCCGTTTTTGAGAAAATTATATCGATGTGATGAACGTCATATCAAATTTTCAGAACTTAAAAAACATATTTTGGACAAGTGGACAAACTGACAAACAGAATTAAATTTTCATTTTGGGAAGAAGAAGAAAATCTTATTTTGGCTATAACTTTTGAACGGAGCGTCGGATTTTATCGTATGACCCCTCATTCGACGGGTATTTTCAATAAGAACACAACTAAAACATTGCGAGGGGGCATTTATCCCCACCGGCCCCAACAGCTCCAAATTTCGAAATTTGCGCTTTTTCACTTTCACCGCTCTCTCTCCCAAGCCAATTGATTTTCTTAAAGTCTTGGTATGCAATCCTTTAAGTTTTTGCAATACCTTTCGATTGGTGTATTACTCATTACGATCGGACTATCACAGCAGATTTTCATTTCTTCGTGTATATATAGTAGTCGCCTTTGCACACTCTCCTGGTGCGCTTCGTCACTACATGGACTGCCGTCCATAGTGATTAATTAAGAGGGCTTCCTGTTACGAGGTTCGTCTGTGTCTGTGGGAATTCCATTTCCTCTATACTCCGGCTCATAATTCCCAGTCACAGGTCAACTGCCGCACCACCAACCCACAGAATAACCACCTAAACCAGCAGCCCCGTTTTCCACCCGTTTCCACAGTGACTGCATTGAAAGGAACATAAATATTTGCAATGCAACGATTGAAATTTGCATACCCTCACATGTGTGTTTGTGTGCGATGTGGAAATGCCTCCTGCGGGGGACGGTGGGTGGTGGGCGTGGCCTTTGGTATCCCCATCAGAGGATAGCTGCATGTGGCACGACACTGAGAGCGAACAAACAATCAATCAATGCGGTATGAGTCTTGTATTTTTTGCCCAGCCGCCTGCAAAATTGTGTGTCTTATGTGGGGGAATGTGTCACTCGACTTCGGGTGACTCGAACTATTGGCGCAGAGTGAAGCTGGGCAAACAATTTGAGTAAATAGATTGCCAGGCATTTGTCAAGTTGGAATTGAATGCGGCGCCAGGCCACCCAAAATGGCAACCCCGAGGGGCCATAAATTCAAGTGCAACCTTTTGGGGGCCCCAATCAGCGACCTTGAGCCCAAAGAGGGGGCCTAGTTTATTACGCAGGCGGAACCCGGGTGGCTAATTAAAAATTAACAACCCTAGTCCGGGTGGCCAACACGCAAAGGTCAGCAGGGCCGACAAGCAGGTGAAAATACGAGCAGCGATTTTCAATTTTCCACGCATAAACAAGCGCAGGCTTGGCTTATCGTAAATTCGGGGACGTCTTTAGGGATGGGCTCCCGATTGCTCCCCTTTGCCATTTAATTAAGCATGCATTGGCATTTCGATTTACGACCAATTGTCGGCCACTAACAGTGGCTTTAAAGCCCCAAAATATTCGACCTTCGGGGCAGGTGGGACTTGAAACTGGAGTGTGTTTGGTCGACTTCGATCCGGTTACTGACCCGGCAGTTAATTTAATTACACGCCAGGCCAGGCACATAAAAGCCAAAATTGTTCGAATTACCCGCCATGCGATTGTGTTTATCCGCAGTTCAGAATATTTGGCTTTGGCACCCAGTAGCTGACCAATAGCCCCGATTGGTATTGCCCCAATGGAATCGGAGCCACAAGTGTTGGGGAGTGGTCGTCGGTGTTCCAGCCGAAAAAAGAGAATGTGCAACGGCCACCAGTAGTCG
Source organism: Drosophila takahashii (assembly GCF_030179915.1). Classification (NCBI taxonomy): domain Eukaryota; kingdom Metazoa; phylum Arthropoda; class Insecta; order Diptera; family Drosophilidae; genus Drosophila; species Drosophila takahashii. The sequence continues at coordinate 22,537,904 of NC_091681.1, forward strand.
CAGGCAACTAATTTTCGGCCAAACAATATTATTGCAAGTGCCGGCGTTGATTTGCACTCACTTCTCATTCCGTGCTTTCAAAAATTTCATTCCGAGTGGAAGAATTACATTTGCATTTGCCCGCCAGTCGGCCGATTGAGCAAATCAATCGAAGCCCCTTGCGGTTTTTGTTTTTGTTTTTGGCCAGAACTTGTTGGCCAGCTTGTGTGGCTGTGGCATTTGGCCCTGCGCCCAGGGCCTGGATTTTCGCTGCAACACAAAGCCGTTGTGTAAACACACACAGAAACTCTGAGCCAACACAATCCAAAAGCGATTTTTAGCCCTGGCATTCTGACGCTCTTGCAGGCAGCTCTTGTCTTTATTTTCGGTTTATTTTACTGTGGGCGTTGCATGAGGTGCATTTTGCATATCTTTGGTCAAATGGCTTTTATGTTTTGCATCAATTTAATTTATGGTTAAGGCGTTAATTTATGGCCTAATTGATCTGATTTGAATACATGTTGCAATATGGCAGGAGTGTCGAAATATAACTATTGGTAATTGTTAGGAGGGCAAAAAATAGTGAATTGCTAGTCGGATGGGAAAGGAGCAATATATTATAAATATTCTGCTGCACTGGAAGAAAAGTATGCATTAAAGCGATATACAAATAATACTAACTATTAGCTTTGGTGGTAAGGTATATTTGCATTCATACAAATTTTGAAAAATCAAATTAGAAATAAATAAAATATAAATTATACTAATGCCATTTTACAAAAATATTAAAAATAACATATATTTAAATGTTAATCATTTATAAATGTTAATGTTTTATTCTAGCTTTAAACTCCGAAAAAAGCATGTCAAAGCTTTTCGTTATTCCTAACTATCTTTTGGTAGATATTCCCAATTCCTAAGCAATCCACTTTAATCCGCGAAAGCGTTTGCGCGGATAAGCATTTTCAGATACTTTGTCGCAGCTGGGCGATAAGGATTCACCCACTTCGAGTGCCGTTTCAAAGACATGTGCACAAATAGTGCCAGCACTCACGGCTAAGGCAGAATCATTGTTGCAAAGTACATAATGCAACGCAGAAAATTCGATTTCCACCGAATCGCGCAATTTGTGCAACAAAGTGAGCCAGCCACACGAAAGCGAGAAAATCGAAGTAATGAGAAGCTCTCTTTGGCACCGGCAAAGATGAGCAAAGTGTGTGGGAAATAGAAAACAGTAAGTTCATCTGGGCGAAAACAGTTTGGGAATATTTAACTGAGATAGCCAAAGGTGGATATTGTTTCCTCAGGCTTTGACTTTTTCCCACATGAATATTCAGTTCAGGGTTTGAACTTCAAGCCCACACATGATACGATGTAAATGCGCAGGTGTATCAATTCGACTGTTTTCCTTTTAGCCGGAATATATCTACGTTTTTCCCTACTCAAAATTAACATGAAGTGATTGACACGCAATTAGCATTTTTCCCTGGAAAATCGGCTAGGAAAAGGCGTATGTAAATTACAGAGCCTACTTTTAGGCATAATTTATGCACCACTAAGGTCTGACATTTGAAAGCTTTTGTACAACACTGCTTCTAATTGGCGGTCTCTGATGTTGTTCCAACATTTATTCAGTCCAAATATAGAACACTTGGGAGATAGAGTAACTACGGCGGAGAAAAGGTTAGAGTCTGAACCATTAGACCTTTGACCCTGTCATGTGTGAAGTAATAAAACCCCAGACACCTTTACTTTTTAATCGAATTTTAATATTCGCTTGCCTTAGCTTAGGGTAAATGTGTGATCCAAAAACATTGACTAGCTTTAAGACTAACTTAAACGGCTACCGGAAAGGGTTAAAGAGCAAAAGTCCTTGGTCGTCTACCCTACGTGACTGCAAGTAATGTGAAAAAATTGAGAGTCAGACTGATATATATATACTTTACAGCTATTTCCACCTACACCAAATTCAATTCCGGATCTTGCCAAACGGGAGCGGGAACCAAAACGGCCTGAACGGGAATCCCCGGTGCCGGTGGCTGGGGAGCAGCTCCTCCGGCTCCTCCGCCGCCTCCGGCTCCATTGCGAGCTCCCTTGCCACCCTTGCCGCCTTTTCCGCCCTTCGAGCCATCCGGACCATCGGGCCCGTCGGCTCCATCGGCCCCATCCTCGCCATCGGGCTGCGGTCCCGACGGACTCGGTGCTCCCGGCTGGCCACTGTCGCCGCTCTGACCGGATGTGGCTGTTCCACCGCCGCCACCGCCTCCGCCGCCTCCACCGCCGCCGGCACTGCCTCCACCTCCAGCTCCACCTGCTCCTCCTGCTCCGCCGAGAACTCCTCCTGCCTGTCCTGCCTGTCCGGCCTCTCCTGCTCCTCCTCCAACCACTGCCGGTGCTGGGGCATCTTGGGCATCCACAGATCCCGAGGCATCCGAACTCAAAGCACCATCAACGGCACTAACGCTTCCACTGCCGCTCTGGCTTAGTTCCTCACCGGGGTACTCACCCTCCAGTCCAGGCTGTGGCTTCCACAGGCCATCTTCGGCGCTCGAAGGCGGCTTGTAGGAGCCATCGTCCTCCGGCGGAGGAGGAGGAGGAGGTGGCTGGACCAGCAAGAGAACTTGGCCAGGAGGAGACAGTAGATAGGTTCCAGCTGAGGGAAGGGCCACGGGCAACAGATGACCGGCTGCCTGCTTGTAATTTATAGCCAAAGTGGCTAGAAGGAAGAACTGTATGGGAGGAAATAAAATATTGGTTGTCTGTATTTCTATATATAATATTTAATACACTCACCGCTAAGGTACGCATTTTGGAGAGCTCTTTAATTATCCCTTCGAGTCCGTGCTCGACTGCTTCCACGGCGGGACTGACTCGGTTGGCAATGCCCTAGGCCGGCTTTTATATTTGATACGGTGAGTACGGATCGGCCGACTGCAAAGTGCTGATTAATTGCGAGTGGCGGCATTGTCTATACTTGGAAGCTTGGAAGCTGCTGCCACTTTGCATGGCAGCTGCATAAATCAAGTGCTACCAACGCTAATTGCAGCAACAACAATTACGAGAGACAATGATCTTGTTAATGTGTGTAATGTGCACCATAAGTCGGAGCAACGAGCACCGGACTCAGAGCACCCAGCATCTGATCAAAAGACGCAGTTGGAATTACACCTGAACTTGGCCTTCTTGATTGACACGGGCCAGTCTTCGCAACGTTGGCTGTCCTACAAGAAGCCATATATGGAGTTTACAAGAAGGTATCACATAATATCTTGTCAATCAAATCAGGGTTTTCATTTATGCCAATAACCAAAGATTGTTACATAAATTTGTATACCCTTAATATCACTTAGAATGCTTTAAGCCATTTTTGCTTTATTTTTTCTCTGAATAGTACGCACAGCTGCATAACTCAAATTACCATTCATTAAGCATAAAACAGCAGACGAAAATAGAAGACCCATTACCACTAATGAGCTATAAATAAAAAAGGCTTTTTAAGAAGAAGTTGGTATTACTCTTTTAAGGAGCATTATTAATTAAAAGAAATTAAGGAATTTAAATATAGCCTTGCCTATTTATAAAATGTAATCTTAAATATAAAGTAAATTTTATAGGGCATTACAGCAATCCACTTGGCCGCAGCTCTCCCATCCAGTCCAGATTCTTGAAATTTCTTACTGCTTAATCTGCTAATAAATAATTAAAATGGTTTTTTAAATGCACCAACAGCCGGCGAGCTGTTTTGCCGCGGATTAGATAAAACGCCATTCATGGCGCTGAGGCGTCAGTTGGCAATTCGAGCTTCGCAGGGAGGTTGACCATTGTTGACCAGCCTGGTTGGCTCTATGTTGATTCTGAGTTGGCTCTAAGTTGACTCAATAGCCCGACCCGATTGCATGCGACGCCGGTAATGGCAATGGGTCGTAGATACGAGTATTTCCCCAACCGGTTTCCACTTCCAGCGCGTCGAAATGTGTATCACAGTGCTGGAGAAAATTAAACGCCACGCCAAATAAACTGAACGAGGCAAGGAGCTCCTTGTGGCCTGCTCGGGCGCCACATAAATGATGAGCAACTATTAAACTCTGTGCAGCTTCAACTAAATCAATTAAGCCAACAAGCTAGAAACAACAACAGCCACACGGCCCAGAAGGAGCTGCGCCAGCAGGCAGCTAAACAAAGTAATGGCAACGAGGCCATTATCATCATCGTCCTGTGACGCATTCCCGTTTCCCAGTCCTCGTTCTCTGCTCCTTGGTTCCCTCGTCATCGTTAGCATTTAGCAACACAAGCAACAACATTACTCGCAGGAGTGAGGAGAGGTGGAGGACTAGCCACGGAGGTAATGGAGTCGTCTAGCTGGGGTCGGGGCATTCTGTTTGCCCATCCGTGCGTTTCCCAGCTGAGATAGCGCGGTGCGTCGTATGTGGGTGTTCCTACACTCATCAGAAATTTAGACATTCCATGTAGAACTCAGTCAATAGTTTTTATCCGAAAGAGCAAAGAAATGCCTGAATTTATATTTAAGTTAAGTTATTTTCTTACATTTTTCTATAAGAAACCTTTCTGCGGTTTTAGAAAATTATATAAATTTACAGCATAAATATTAAGTAATATTTTCAATCTGTGCATTAAAGGGTTTTTATAAATCATTACTGCGTCTTAGAAAAAGGTTACTCAAACTCCAGTAAACTTCTTTATTTCTTATAAATATAAATCCTCTTGAAGTTTGGTTTATGGACAAAGTTTCAGATGATATTTTTTTCAAAAATATTTTTTATAATAATTATTTTTACAAGTGTAATTCCTTGAAGAAAGTTTGTGCCAATTAGGCGAGAGAAACTTTGGAACGCGACAGGCACGTGGAATTATGCCAGCAGTGTTTGGCCGAGATTCCTTTTGCTGGCGCTGCAAAAATTCAATGTCCGCATGTCGATTAATCAAGGCGACGACTTACCGCAGATGCAGACAATGCGCTCGAATATGTTGCCAATAAACGCGATGGACAACCGTCAAAGATCCATCCATCTAGTCGGACTGCGAAGCTCTCCCGACTCCTGACCACGCCTGGGGCAGCATATAAATAGTTTCCCTGCGGCCCGGGGGCTCCTCCATTTGTTTTGCCGCCTGACAGACAAGTCAAGTCAAGTTGCCCAGGACAGCCATTTGTATTCCGCTCCCCGGACGGGGATTGGTTTGCTTGTGTGGTGTGGCTGCCACGAAAGGACGAAAAGGTTTCTCCTCCTACGTGCCCGGAATGGAGGGACTGGAGTGATGGTGACCGCACGGGGCGGGGATCGAAAACAGTTTACAGAAATGATTACCACTGGGCGAATGCGTAATGGGCAATGGGGCGTATGTGCGATGTGAGAAGTTATATGAGTGCACGGCGCTCTGAAGTGTGAAAAGCCCGGCCGAGAACTGAATTAAATGGCAGCAAACTTTTATATTTAATATTTGTGGCCCACGCATTTACGAGGGAAATTCATTGGAAAACACTTTTGGGTAGCCATTGAATTGAACCGATGGCTGGATGTTATTGAATATATTAAAAAGTTTGGGGAAATGTGAAATTCGATGAAGGAATATTGAATTACGTTAAAATAAACCCACAGTTTTTGACAGGCTCCCCTTCCCCTTGGGTTCGGCTAAATGATTTATGGTTTGTCAACGTTTTGGCAATACCTTTACACCTGTCACATCGCGCTGCTACTGACCAAAGGCTGGGGCCAAATCATCAATAATAATTCAACCACCGAAGAACGCACCCGTGCAGACAGATAGCGAGACAAAACCACATTAAATTCACGATAAATCAAAGGTTTGTTATTAAAGCCGCCCCCCGGAATGCCAGCTATGTGCGGAGTGGGCGTGGCAGCTGGCCATCAAACCACAAGCCCATTGAACAGCACTCACTGCCCCTGCCCGTCGATAATAACTCATAAACGTGCCGCAACGGAAAAAAATATGAGACAGAGACAGGCAAACGGACGAACAAACAAGTGACTAAAGAGCTTACACAAACAGAGTGTGGCCAAAATGGTTGGCTTTAACAAAAGTTGCAACATTTTTATTATTTTTATTGAGCGCCGCAAATTGGCCCATTGTTGGGACAGCGTGGTCGCCTTTTATGGCCATATCATAAAGGCATTTTGCTTTTGTTTTGTAGTTTTTGATTTGATTGCAATTTTTGTGAGCCTGGTCCCTCTTTATTTCTTTAGGCCCGTCGCGTTTATTGGTTTTCACGCCATGGCTAATGACCAAAACATTTACGAGCACAGGCGGCGCCTCGGGGCACCAGCCAACCAGAGGCGGAAAAAAACTCATATCACGCCTGGAGATCGACTTTGGCCGGTTGGATGGGTCTGGTTATACCCTTTTAGGGGGTGTTATAACATAAGATATATAAAGTGGGCAAACTTACTGAACGAGGCATCTTAAGAGGAGTCAATGTCTCTCCATTATAAAGATAGTTGCCTAACATGAGCGTGTAATATAATTTTCAAAGCTTCAATTTTGGGTTATTGTGGAAAAAAAACCTAACCCCCTATAAAAAAATAGGTCAAATAATATTTTTGCTTAATTATTGTAACAGAACTACTCAATACTACTAAAAACTCAAACGAAATCACTTTAAACCTTGAATTTTTTTGCCTTTTTGGGTTCAAATCGAATAGAGGGTTCACTTTAAGAAGACGTAATAATCCAACAGCCTTGGAGTGCTAAGCCTGGGATCCCGATTGAAAGCCGTCGAATATGCCATAAATACTGCAGGCCAACATTAAGCGACTTATCGGCTGCCTGCCGCCAGTTGGTCTGTCATCAATTTGCTCCAGTTTATTCGCCTGATCCCTTATCAGCCAGAAATTCCCTTCTTCGGCGTGCAATTTACGCATAGACCATTGACGCCAAGGCAGCAGAAATGGGTCTTCTTTTTTTTTTTGGCGGGATGGGGATGTTTTCATAAATTGAGTTGGAAGCAGACAGAAATCTGTGACCCAAGTTGGGGCGGCGGAACTACTTGTTCCAGCTTCACCCTGTCATAGCCTGTAATTGGTGTTAACACAGCAAGGACTTCGAGTGCGGCTGTCACAATCCCAGCAGTTGCACCACCAGAACCAAAGTCATTTCAGTAAACAGCCGATGTCTGTAAAAGAGGAAAGTATTCTGAGAACCAAGGCCTGTCCTGGCGCAGTCCTTGATAATTGAATGTATTGTCCTCGGCAGAGGCTCCGCAGCCGTGCTATTCATAGAGCACAAGACGCCCATTTGCATAAATGTCTGCCGCGACACGAGGCAGCCATCGAGGGACAGACCAGACCGTTTTATCTATTTGCTCGATTCATGGGGATTCACCATTTATGAGCACTGCAGATTATTATTGAAGCTGAGCAAAGGGAGCCCAGCCAGGGAAATGATGACGCAAGTGCCCAGCCATCCTTCGTTTTGTCTTGAATTTCGTCATCCATCCGGCAACCTGTTGATATGGCGACATTTCGAGTTATAATTCCGATGAGTCATCGGAAAACATGGCGGAGCAGCCATATAAACGAGCCCTTTTTTTGTTGGCCTCCAGAATCTTCTACGCATCAGCAGTTGACCGTTTTAGCTCGTAGATGACAAAACTAAATTGAAGCAATTTATCCCCTGTTAGTTTGCAGAAGCCCTAATAACATTCGAGCTGCTTTAAGTTGAATCATTATTTTGGTAAATACAAACACACACCGAAAGCCAATTATATCAAAGCCAATACTTGTGTATGACACTTGATTCCCCTTTTGAGGCAATAAAGCCAGGGCGTTGAGTAAAGCCCATAAGTGACATTTAAGAGGGGAGCGCTAGAGGCTCACAGCCGCAGCTCCACAGATCCACTTTCGGTTCCGGGTTATTTATTGCCTTATTTGCCCAGCTCGTTCACACAAAATGGCTCAATTTCGTTCCGGCTTTATGCCAGGCCTGTTTTTCGGGCCTCAACTCCTGGAGCCTAAAGACCAATCATCGAAACCACAAGAAAGCCAATTTGCATGCAGCACACTAAGCCCCATAACACGTATACGCATGGGTGTACACCGAACACCGAACACCGTACACCTGGAGCAGGACGCCTGGGAAATGCGATGCTGACGGCTTTTCTATGCCAGTTGTTGACTTTTCACACCGCCGGGCATTGTTGTTAACAGGCAGGAGCCAAAAAACAAATCATCTTTTATTGTAACGCATTAATCTTATCCGAGCCGAGCCTCAGTGGTTGCCGTTGTGTATTGGCCACGGAAAAGTGCAAAGTTCCCGAAAAAAACAATAAAGGCACTCCGGAGGTCGCAGCATCAAAACGTACACATCATTTTTCAAGTTTCCACGCCGCAGCCGTGCATAATGCTGTTGTTTTCTCTGACGATTCCTCCTTTTTTTCCGGCCATGCTTTTAATTTTTGCGTTGCCTACCTTTCTGTGCTCGGCCATAAATTATGGCCAGGTGTGGGGCCTCTAATTGCGTGATAAGTTTACCAATTCACTGTTGCTCTCAGGCTGGCCACGTGGCTTCTTCGGCCAGACATCTTTGGGTGATTTGCGTCATTGGCCGAGACCGCGTGGGTGCCTGGGAACTTGGGATTTTTTCAATCACTACATCAACTTGGTATTTTTATGTAATCGGTGTTTACAAAAAAAAACCTTGATTCTGTACTTTTTCAAACTTAAGTTTGTAGCTAGTTATATTTTTCTTTTCACTGCAATCCTGGCAAAAACTACTTATTAGTTATTCAGAAATTACAAATTACCCCAATGCGCTCGGAATAACTTTGATAAACTGCGCTTAATTGCCAACTTTTGTCGGCCTGCCAATTGATTTATGGAGAAAACTTATTACCAGTCGTTTCACGTGGCCAACACAACGAGCAGTTGCTTTGTTTTCGGCAACAACTGGTTGGCAACAACTTCATTTACGTGGAAACTGGCTACCCACTTGAATGCTGCTGCCGCCGCAGGTCGTATTGTTCCTCTCATTGCTGCGCAAAAACTGAAGCATACTTGCAGGCCTGTCATGCTTTCGCCAGCGAAACACAAAAAGCCGCAACTGCCAACTTTGAGATTGCCGCATTTTTTGTGCCATTGCCCCGGCAACAAGGATGGCCAGAACCTTGCCTAACTGCACATCGAACCGGAAGTGTGGGGTGTAGGAGTAAACGTGGGTGGGAGTGGGAGTGGGAGTGGGAGTGGGCGTGGCTCGCCTGGCTGTGTAATTTTCGTTTTGGCAGAACTGCGACAAAAACTCGCGAAAGCGATACGGGCCACGTTGAGCGGCATGCAACTGTTTAATGCCATCCCGGTATTCGGTAGCCAGCAGCAAGCAGTTACACTTGGAAAAAAATATAATAAAACTCAACAGATACACTTTCAACTTAGGACCGTCATTATTATTCTATAATTTTTTATAAAACCTTCTAGCTTGGCAAAAAAATTCACCAATGCCCAGAGCTTCTAAACTTATGAGATAGATGATGATTAATCTGGGGATCAGTCGGAAAAAGATAGTAAAACAAGAGAGAACGCTATAAAAAAATGTCTTCTACATTTTGATAGGTAATAAAAATACCATTTTGGTATCCCATATCAGGGGTAAAATTTTGCACCGTGTAACAGCTTAACCGAGGCAGGGCCTCTGTTTATCTTGCTGCTGTCAGTGGCAAAAAACTCTTCCCGCTCAATTGTCGACTGACATTTAGGAAAGCCCGGGAGGTTGTTGCTCAGTCATTTCGCATTCAAAAACCACTCGAGTGGCCACGGGTGGGCGGGTGAGCAAGTGGGTGGGCGTGGGCCTGGGCTTTTGAAGAATAATTCCAGGACACGCCAGCCCAGACGATTGACCGACTTTTGAAAAGGCTCTGCTTGATCCAAGCTGAGAAAGAGAATACCTCCCTCCACTCAATAAATAAATGAGATATTCGGCCACAGCATTGCGTATTACAATTTAAGCCACAAACAATTCGAATGGCTAAAATAATTTCCAGGAAGTATGCCTTAAATTCAAGCATTTAAGAACTACGCACTTACTTTTATTGAATAAAATCTTGTGGCATTTTTGGATGAATGAAAATGAATGAATGTGAGGTCATGTGGACTTGAGTTTAATGCAATATTCTAGGCAGGGCCAAGGGAATATGATAGATGGCGAGCTGAAAGGAATAAATAAATGGCATGCCCGAAAATGTTTTCATTGAAATATTTCTTAATGTGCCACACAATCTGGCACACTCCATTGCTAGCTTTAAATAAAGTATATGGGATTAAAGTTTGGCGAAAAATAAATTAAATGAATTTTATGAAAGGCCATCGGGCACACGACCAAGATTTAAATGCCCACCAGAGAATACTGTCATAAAAACATGAAATCGGCGCACAGGTGGGCGAGGTCCATCTGCTCTCGACATTTTCCCACAACCGAGTCCCGTCCCTCGTTCCCAAGAGCGATTTATGGGGAAGTCATAAATCTGTGCATCGCAAACACACTGGCAAACAATAGACAGAGCTGCGTCCTTTGTGCCTTTTCTGGCAGTAAACTTCCGGTTAATGTCCTCCAAATGAGTTTTAATGGCGCTCCTGTCATCTATTTGTTCCGCAATGCAACATCTAGATGACATTCTTTTTGGGCTTTTCTAGATCTAAAATTTATTTGTTTCTTGTTTCTTGGACTTGTTTCAATTTAAAAGGTGTCTGCAAGGCATTCCATTGACACCTTAAACATTTTTTCTTTAAATTTTTCTTATTTTCCTTAAACCTCAAACGTATAAATGAAGCTTACCACTGACCTTTTATGAAGTTTAACTTTACACAAAGTGCTTGGGGTCACCTAGCTAATTGGATGAGAAAAATTTTTGTATTCTTTTTCTTTCTTATTTTCCTGCAAATTTCGTTCGGTCTAAGGTTTTCTTTATATACAAATGACCGCAGGCTGCATTTAATTATTGTGCACTTAGGCCAAAACTCACTATACGCTTCTATGTAATTGTATGTTGTGACAAATCAATGATCTAATTTGCAAAATAAAATAACCACTTTGTTGAATACAGTGGCAGTCAGCGATTAGTACAACCGACCTCTGACGGATCATAATTTAATCAAGCGGAACGTCTGCTTCCGTTTCAAATGACACATACAAACTCTATTTGGTATCAGAAAGTTAAGAAATATTTACGAAAAACAAAACATGATAAGAGTAGTTAATATTTTTTAATCTGGGAAACAATCGGAAGTCATGAGTCAGAAAATTATCCAAAATTTTAAATTCCAATGCTATGGAGCCGTTTCCTGGAAGCTGAGTGTAAGTACTAGCTCACAAACGCTAGCCAACCGCCGTACAGCAAAGGTCTACTTCAAAATAGAGTCAAACGCGAAAATGATGTTGAGTGTAAAACTGATGTTAGCTCTCAGCCTGCTGGCCACGTTGTCCTCTTTGGGTACGTGATCTCCTAAAATTAATCTACAGAAATAATCAACATAGTATCGACTTGCAGGGTATGCCATTAGGTGTCATCAGTGCAATGATGTATTTGGTCCTGAAAACTGCGGAGTGAATGATGAGCACGTTGTAAAATGCGAAACCGCTGCCACCGCTTGCATAAAATATTCATTCGTTGGTAAGTACTACTGTTAGCCACGAGAAAAACAATCTAGGTTGGCTATGGATTTTAATACAGAAAGTATGAAAAAAATCGGACTTACAATTGGACTTTTCGTTAAATAAATACTCCATCTAACTCGCACTCCCTTTAGCTGAGTAACGGGTACCTGATAGTCGGGGCACCCGACTATAGCGTTTTCTCTTGTTTTTCTATCACATGAGATCATTAAATTTATTCAGTATCTAATCACATTCCAAACCAATTGTGCTCCATTTTTAGTTAACGATAAAAACTTGGCAGCTAAAGACTGCTATTTCGGGGACACCGAGGAAAAGAATATTGTCTGCCACTCGCCTTTTCTACAAGCTGTTGCCGATCTGAGCTGTGACATCTGCCTCGGAGACAAGTGCAACGGATCCTCCTCCCTGGGCCCCATGGTCGGAGTTATTCTCCTCTTCTTCGGAGTAGCTGGTCTGCTGGCCTAGATCTACATTAAAATAAGAATTACTTTTACAAATTTTAATTATTACGAGATCTTTTTATCCATGTTAATCAACCTAAAAACGACAATGACGTTATGTAACGCAAACCTTATAAGGGTGCTGTGCTCCACACAATTTATCTTAAAATAAAATTCTAAGGCATATCAAATACGGCACATACGATATACTGTACTTCATTCCACAGATGGTTTTCCTGCGCGAGTTACTTGATAAGGCTTTAGCTTTTTATTGACGTTCATGATAAGAGTAATTTAAATTTATTAATCTGGGAAGCAGTCGGAAATCGAGGGTAAGAAAATTATCCAACTATTACACTTCTCGACAGTGTTTTTGGTGCAGTTTTATGGGCATTAAATTCAGTTAATATATACTGTTACTGTGCTTATGCGATGCCGAATTCACGCTTTTATTTCGCGATTTCAGCCAAAACTACGCAAAGTAGTCTCTCAGTTTTTAAGCTATCGGAATGAAACTTTCCCAAAAGGCTACTTTCTATTCCAGGTATATAAGTCGGAACCGGCCGGATCGGGCCGGTGCTATCTTATAGCTCCCATAGGAAAGATCGAAAAAAAAACGTAAAAAAAATTCTAGCTTCGGTGTTTTTTTTAAATTATACCTTCCACTTTTGGGATTATTATTTATTAAATACTTTTGAATTGAATTTAGAAAAAATCGGAACACTATATCATATAGCTGCCATAGGAACGGTCTGAAAATGAATTGCAAACAAATGAAAACAAAATCATTGCTTCGTTGGTTTTTATTGTATTCTCTTCTACTCTGGGATATGACTCTTTTAAAATATTTCCGAATTTCGATTTTAATTTTGTCAATGGAACTACTTTATCATTTAGCTGCCATAGGAACGATCGGAAAATTAATGAGAAATAATAGGAAATTAAACATTTTTGCGATTTGTAAATTAATAGGAATGATCTGCAAGGGTATATAAGCTTCGGCTGGCCGAAGCTAGCTTCCTTTCTTGTTTCTGTTCTTTTGTATTAATTCCAAGAGAGTAATTGCACTTTATCCAAAATGTTTGTTCAAAAGTAATTAGTGTGACTCCAGTCACATCAGTTTTTTTGGTCCGGCATATTCATCAGCTGAGAGTGAATAAAATGTGTGGCATAAACGTTGTTATATTTTTTTCACGCTTTCAAGAAAAAAATTGCATCCTTTGACGAACAATGGTGGTGGTATTTATCTCAAAAAATTGGGCAAAGACGCCCCTAGATGCCTTTACAAGATTTTGAGGCACCTATTTTTCTTTATATTTGTTATGCCTGGTCACCGCATCAAGTTGGTTGTAAATAAAGGTGAACAAATTACTGAAATGGCCCATAAGCTTTGATTAACTCAAGTTATAATGGAACCTTAAATGTAATTCGGTAGAAGGGCATCTTATCAAATTTTTGGCATACGTAGGTATCAATAAAATTGAATACCGACTCTCGAAGAAATCTTAAATCAAAACATTAAATGTTGCTATTTTTTTCAAACCGTGATAGCACAAATACCACCCTTTAAAATCAAAAACGAAGTATGCAGATATGCTTATATACATACTTCTATATTAACATAATTTAATTTCCACCTTTTAATAAAGTCAATTTTTTTGTCCAGTGCTGTATTCCAGAAAGCTGTTGGAGTCAAAACTCCACTTACGAAAAAAAAACACGATAAGAGTAGTTCAAATTTATTAATCTGGAAAGAAATCGCGAGTGTGCGAGTACGAAAATAATCATACACTCATAAAAAAAATCGAAAAATTTACTTAAAATCTAGAAAAGTCATTATTGAATTTTTGCCAAAGGCGACCTCACTTTTGTTTCAAGAAATGGTATTTTTGAAAGGCATGAAGAAAATATTTTTGCTGCGACGGCAAAAAAAAAACATATGAGATTAAATTTTTCTAATTTCAAAAAAAATTGTTTTTTTAATTTGTTCCATCTAGAAAGGATTTCTATGATCAAAGGCAAATTTTTTCATAACAATAACTTTTTTTCTATTTCCAAAGGTAGGCCGTTTTTGAAATTAATTTTTATGAGTGTACATTCAATTATTCTAGAAAGCTGTCGAAGTCAAAAGCCATGAAGCCGTTTCCTGGAAGCTGAGTGTAAGTACTAGCTCACAAATGATGACCATTCGCCGTACAGCAAAGGTCTACTTTAAAATATATTCTTTCTTACTTTCCTGCTAGTTTCGTTTGACTTATGGTTTTTATACCCGTTACTCGTTGAGTAAAAGGGTATATTGTATTCGTGCAAAAGTATGTAACAGGGAGAAGTAAGCGTTTCCGACACTACCCAGCGGCGAAAATTGCCATTACAAAATGGATTACGAATGCATTACTTCTCCTCTCGTAATAGAGAAACAATGGATTACAACATACCTGATAGTCGGGGCACCCGACTATAGCGTTTTCTCTTGTTTTTATATCATATAAGCAGTTATAGTGAGATCATTAAATTTATTCAGTATCTAATCACATTCCAAACCAATTGTGCTCCATTTTTAGTTAATTGGCAGCTAAAGACTGCTATTTCGGGGACACCGAGGAAAAGAATATTGTCTGCCACTCGCCTTTGCTAAAAGCTGTTGCCGATCTGAGCTGTGACATCTGCCTCGGAGACAAGTGCAACGGATCCTCCTCCCTGGGACCCATGGTCGGAGTTATTCTCCTCTTCTTCGGAGTAGCTGGTCTGCTGGCCTAGATCTACATTTAAATAAGAACCACTTTTACAAATTTTAATTATAACGAGCTCTTTTTATCAATGTTAATCAACCTAAAAACGACAATGACGTTATGTAACGCAAACCTTATAAGGGTGCTGTGCTCCACACAATTTATCTTAAAATAAATTTCTAAGGCATGTCAAATTCTCCGCGCGAGTCACTTGATAAGGCTTTAGCTTTTTTGAAACTCATGATAAGAGTAATTCAAATTTCTTAATTTGGGATGCTGTCGGAAGTTAAGAGTAAGAAAATTATCCAACTATTAATCTAGAAAGCCATGGAGCCGTTTCCTGGACGCTGAGTGTAAGTACTAGCTCACAAATGATGACCATTCGCCGTACAGCAAAGGTCTACTTTAAAATATATTCTTTCTTACTTTCCTGCTAGTTTCGTTTGACTTATGGTTTTTATACCCGTTACTCGTTGAGTAAAAGGGTATATTGTATTCGTGCAAAAGTATGTAACAGGGAGAAGTAAGCGTTTCCGACACTACCCAGCGGCGAAAATTGCCATTACAAAATGGATTACGAATGCATTACTTCTCCTCTCGTAATAGAGAAACAATGGATTACAACATGGATTACTTTGCCATAGGCATGGCCGCCTTGTAATGTGGTCGGGAGACAATTTGCATTACTAGTAATGGGAAAAGTATGCTAGGGCCGAATCACCTTCGGGTCTCCATTACGAATTCAATATACTTTTCCGAAATTGTAATGCAAAATGTAGACGGACTAGAGAAAATTCAACATACAATTTGAAAAACGTATGCTGAGTTGTAATGCATGTTCATTTATGAAAACAAAAAATATTCTTTCCTCATGTAGGAATTGAACATGGGTATTATTGTATAATGGATGGAAAGGCTAACCGCTCGGCCATTGTCTGTGCTTTTTTTAGTTCGTCAAACTATATTTAGAATGCATGCTGTTATTATTAAAGTTCCGAAGCTCAAACGTGAGGGAGGGGAAACGAAAAACGAACACATAGACAATAATTTTTATGTGTGTTTGTGATTTTTGACGAAGGGAAATCGTTAGCGAACGAAAAAACGAAGTCATAGGAGCCCTGATTACAACTTCTCTAACGAAAAGCAGCGATAGTAATCGGTTACATTTTCTTTACATGTAATGCATTTTTTCTCCAGACCCCATTCGCCTGTTCGCCGCTGGGTATAAAGTATATATATTCCGAGCGCCACGCCCCCTTTAATGCTCACAATCGCCCACTAACGTCTTTAAAATGTGTCTGGCGCCCACACCTTTAAAGATTTCCGAAAAGAATAAATGCAATTCTGTTGTGTATATTTATACCCATCGAAATGTAGAAGACATTTTTTAAATCGGACCACTCATTAAAAAGTTTTACGCAATCAAAGTTGTTTATATAAATATCTCCCTCGCACTCCCTTTAGCTGAGTTACGATTATTAGATAGTCGGGACACCAACCCGAGTACAGCGTTCGCACTCCCTTTAGCTGATTGACGGGTATTAGATAGTCGGGACACCAAACCGACTATAGCGTTCTCTCTTGTTTTGTATAGAAATGACCGCAGGCACCATTTAATTGTTGTGCGCTTAAGCCAAAGCCACATGTTATATACATATACGAAGTTGTGCCAAATCAATGATCTAATCTACGAAATAAAATAACCACTTTGTGAAATCCAGTGCCAGTCAGCGATTAGTTCAACCGACCTCTGACGGATCATAATTGAATCGAGCGAAGTAACTTATTGAATTGAGGCGAGCGTCTGCTTCCGTCAACAAATTATCGCCGGCAACAACTAAACAACTTATCGAGTGACACAAATCCGAAACGAAAAAGAAAAGAGCAGGCGGAAATCGACTTGTAGCAGGCCAACAAAAACAAAAAAAAAAACAGTGTCCTGGCTCAAGGATATACTCTGTTTTTTGTTTTGCCATAAAAGCAAATTGTTTGCCATTTTGTGGATTGGCTGCTTGAACGCAAACTCTAACTGGAAATTCTTTGTGCCGAGCATTTTTTTCGTTTCAATCGCCGCAGAGGAAATGGGTTATTGAACTGCAAAATGGCCGGCCAGGTGGCAGTTGGCAGGTGGCACTTACTCGGCTGACAGCCGGGCAACCGCACGAGGGTCCTGCGAATGGCAGGACGGCAGGACTCGCTGGCTTTGGCCTGTTCGTTAAACGCGTCACCACCGGACTCTTGCCCTAAGGGGGCAGCTCCTCTGACTGTCTGTGGGTTGTGCAAAAATTGTTTTCGGCTTTCGTGTGCGTGCTGGGTATTATGGTATATTTTTTGTTTTTTTTATTATTTTTTTCGGGAACAAAACACTTGCCCGACGGGCCCGTCCGTTGATTGCACTTCGGGCGGCCATAACAATTAGGCGTAAATTAATGGAATTAACGCGATGCGCAAATTGTCACCACTTCGGAGCCGGGGAGCCCCAATTAAGTGCGTGTCCTTGTATTTGGATAAAAAAAGGGAAGCCTATTGGCTCGAAAGGAGTCTGAACCTCGTTTCGCTGTTGAGATGCTGTGAGATGTTTAATAGGCGCTTACTTTCAAAACAATTCGTTTGCGTTTTCCCTGTTATTTCAGCGATTTGGAACTTTTTCGAGTTATCGTAAAATGTTAACTAACAACTTGTCAAACTTTTGCACTTAACAAGGCTCGTAGCAGCGGCAGCTTAAAGTCCCGAACCGTTCGGCCAGATAACAATGTTCGATACATTTCCCGACCGGCCAAATGGGAAACTTTTGGCCCGTAAGAGTGTGTAAACAGTTCGCTGAGTTTGCAGCCCACTAAGCCGTCTTCACTTCTTCGCTGCCTGTTTTAGTTTCGCCTCAGATCTGGCGAACACTCGAACTTATGTTTTTATTTCCGCTCCATTTGTCAATCCGCTTTATAGTTTTGCAAGCTGACTTATTTGTTTTTGCCTCTGGTTGTTTTTTCTCGATGCTAAATCGAAGATGCCCAAGGGGCAGGAACAAAAACTTGGCAAGCTCAAAGAAAAACAGCATTTATATAATGCCCACATGCTGTTAAGTTACAATTCAGGTTTTTATGATTCCAGCAATCCCTCACTATAAGCTTAAGTATTTTGTAAGATAGAAATATACTTAAGTAAAATGTTTAAGAATTATTAAGATTCTAGAATATTAAGAATTTTTAAAGATGAAACAATGATTATAATTTAATGGGAATGTTTTCCATTTTAAAGATTTCTAAAGGTCAGAGTGAAACCTGAAATCACTGTACTCGTGCACCCTCTCACTTTTCCCCGCGGCTATTTTTCTTTGCTGGGATTGGAATGTTTGCTCTATCGATTGCCGTAGAGTGTTAGGAATTTGCCTGCCCCTAGCACCGTTCTGAAGCTTCTGTATCCGCTGGCCGGCGTGTCCATCTATCTGCACCTCGGAGTGCAAACAAAGAGCCAAAGCCAAAAGCACTCAGACAGCTGGTCAGACGGTTAGTCGACCATGCTTCACTGCCCTTTGGTTATATCTGTGAGCCTGGAAATACCTTCAAAGTTGGCCAGAGCAGGAGAATGGAATCGCAGTCAAGGAGGAGCATTTAAAGGAGTACAAACTGGCTGTTTGTCTGTTTGTCCTCTGTTTATGTGCGGTTTACATAATGAAATCAGAAACTTTTGTAATTTATGCCGTCTACCCAGTTTGTTCTACCATTTGCTAGCCCAATTATCAACTACCTTCCTTCGGGGCCCGTTGAACTTTTTGCCATATTTATGCAAATTCGCCATGTATACATGGCGATATTTCATGGCAAACTTTGGCGAGTACGACGAATTGAAATTGTTTTACCTTGGCCCCCTTGGAAACGGAACACAGGTGAAAGCTATCGAAAATTAAATTCAATTTGATTAATTAAGCGCGCCAAGTGAATCTCTACAGGGGAGGCACCGTTAAGGATCTTGGTATATCTTGTTAAGGTTAATAGCCAAACTTTGGGTATACGTAGTCTGTAACAATCGACTTTATCTGCCACCCCGATTGCTTCCTCTTCCCTTAGCCTGTTTTATGGAGGCCAGCCAAAGGGGCTGTGGGCTGTGAAACTTTAGCTCCAAGTTAATGCGTTTTATCAATTGATTTCCATCAAATAAAACACTTTCTTGTTGCGGAAAGTGAAGCAAATAAATTGGATTTCCCGGGGAATGGGATGGGCAGTGGTTCCATTGGCAAAGTTGCTTAGTTAGTGAGAATCTTCATTCTGGGCATAAATTAGTGGGTCGACTCATTTAGCTGTTGTCTATTTTATGTGGCCGCATGAGGGAGCAATCCAAGGAAATGCCTTTGGTATAAATGTAGCTTGAATTTGAGACCCATCCAGCTATGTCCCGCACTGTACTTCAGCCTTTAATTCGGTTAGCGGAAGTGCCTCGGGCATTCCAGCTTTTAATTTGGCCTTTGTTGCTGGCAGCTCGGCAATTTCTTTATGCTGCAACTCTTTTATCGCACTCACCTTCTGCCCCTCTCATTTAGGGGCGACTTTGTAGCGCCGCGCTACGAGTACTTCCGCTTAATTAAAACCCTGGTTCTTGTCCATTTAACCCCCTTTCCTCGAGAGCCAGGAAAACTCAAAGAAACTCTCACTTTAAGTTGCCGAATAAATAAAACTTCCTTTATTTGTAGCACACAAAACGTTTAACTTGAGGATCGTATATGGGAATAGTATATTCATGTGCCGTACGTATACTTATGGTAGGCAAGGGGTTCGTTTATTGCATTTAACATGTATTCGTATTCGAGACACAGAATAATCTCTCCGCGGGCCTAGGGAGTACAACATTAACAACACTTTACTATGTAGTTACGAATTTGTTTAGCACTGGGTAATGTTTTATTTGCGTTTAGCAACAATTTGGTTTCTGCTTAGAGGTAACAACCAGATATCAATATTCATGCGGAAGTTAAAAGGTACAACTCTCAAGTGCCAGCGATTCCTAGCTAGACTATACATATATATACACAACTCGTCGTCGCCATTTGGCCATCTTAGGTTAGAATGTAAGTCGAATGTACAATGGTTGGCTTACAGAGGCCGTTGCTCAAAGCAAGGCCAAGTCCTTTCTGCCCCCTTTCATGTCAAAGGATAGCAGGATTTCAGTTGCCGGTTCATCTTTCATGCTGCCGAGTTCTACACTGAGGGAAAAGTGGTTTTGAAAAATACATTTTGAACAAATTCTGTCTTTAAGTACAAAAATTGTAAAGTAATTAATTTAATTTGGTTCGAAAAAAGAAGCAGTCTTTAAACTAAATTATGTTGATTTTATTAAATTTAACTCGTTTAATATGATATTATTTTATCATTTGAATCAGTAATGCTTACAGAAAATATAAATAATAAATACTGTAATTTGAAACTATTTAGTTAAATCATTAGATCATAAGTTACTTGCGTGCAGAGAGATGAATCACCATCATAATAAGCAGTCTTTACTTCCAGAAGACTCATTTACATTTTCCCTCAGTGTAGCCACCTCAGCTGGCGAACTCTAGACCCTGGCATCGCTGTACTCGATGCGAACCACGCGTCTTGGCCGCTGCCCCACCGGCAAGGGAATCGCCCCCGATCCCGAACCCGTTCCGCGCAGCGCCAACAACTCCCGCGGCTACAACTGCGTCCGCTTGGGACCTCCACCTGATCCACCGCCGACCACTGAGCAGGTGGCGGATCCCTCGCTGGTGGCCTCCACATACGAGTAGCAGGCCGTCTCCATGACCAGCGGATGGCAAATCTCGTAGACGGGCACCTTCAGACTCGTCTTCCTCAACCCACCCAAGCTGCTCTGTGAGCTCGAGCTGGGCCCAAACGATCGTCACCTGGGATCGTTGCTTATCTCGGAGTGGTGCAGCTCACTCTCATCGCCGAAACTGTGGGCCGCCGCACTGGGCGTGATGCTGGGCGTTCGGGCACGGATGCGAATGGCGGACATGTCGGATCCTCGCCGCGAACTTTTCAGCGAGACGGACTGCCGCGAGCAGAAGCACCGGCAGATGATCCGCTTGAAGGCGAACCGGAAGTCCTTGGAGAACAGCGCGTAGATCATGGGATTGACCGCCGAATTGCAGTAGCCCAGCCAGAAGAGCACCGAGAAGAGCAGCGGATCGACGCAGTCCTGGCAGAATGGCCGGATGATGTACATGGTGAAGAAGGGGCACCAGCAGAAGATGAACATGCCGACTATGATGGCCAGCGTCTTGGCCGCCTTGGTCTCCATGCGGAAGCGCTTCACCTGCGCCTTGATGTTCCGCCTGCCCATCTTCTTGTTGGCCGGACGCGAGTGCCCGGAGGAGCCGCCAGCCTCGCTGGTGTTGCTCTGCCGCCTGGCCAAGTCGGGCAGACCCTTGCCCACCTGCAGGTAGCAGGAGCTGCTGCCTCCGAGATGCTGCTGCTGCTGCCGGTAGAGCTGTGACTCCGTGGACTCCCGCCCATTGGTGCCGTTGTAGTGGACGGCGAACAGGGCGTTGCCCGATGGCCGCCGCCCATCGTGACCTCCATGATCCGCGTGCCCGTGCCCGGCCAGCTCGCTGATGTTCTCGCTGGAGGGATACGAGACCGAGATCTTGATCTTGTCGTGGTGGTGGTGCATCCGCCGCGTGGCGTACTTCGATAGCCTCTCGGGCGACGGGGTGCCCAGGGTGGTGGTGGTGCTCTGGGTGCTGCCGTTGCTGTGCATCGAGTCCTGCTGGTTGGAGCCCCTTCCACGATGGATGCGCAGTGTGAGACGCTGCTCCTCGAAGCGCGAACCGATGCCCTTGGAACCTGGTCAAAGAGGGGGAAAGAAGGTATTATACACAGGTATTACATTTCGGCGGTGTTGTATATTGCTTGTTTCTTCCCTTTCTCTCTCTCTCTCTCTCTCTCTCTCTCTTTACCCCTGAATATCGCTCATACGCCCTGCTGCACGCACTCGGAATTCGTTGCCTACTTCACGGCTTTTGGCCTCCCTGGCCTGGAAAAGAGCCAGTATTCGACAGCTTGCCAGATTGCCAGCCTGCCTGCACTTTAGCAAATTAAACGCGTAATTATGCAAATGTTGCGCCATAAACGCGACAAGCACTCGACGTTGTCGTAGTCCTCGTTTCGGTGTTTTCCGCCCCCCTCCCCCCGCCACACAATCTCTTGCAAGAAGCGTAGTCCCCTTTAAGCCGCCTTCAAAGCGAACTTTATTTCATTAACACAACCATTTGCATAATCCTCGCCTTCTCGCTCGCTCAGCCTGCGCATATGTTGGCTGCCTTGGCTCGCTTTGCATTTATTACTCATACGCACGTTTAACTGCTGAATACATTTTCATTACTCGACCCGCGACGAGTAATGAATAATCGGCGCAATAATGCAATATTTTACTCGAGCCATTACTGGCACTGTTGCTTCGCTGCTTCTCGACTACTTCGGTCGCATTAAAAGCTGGCTTATTGTCCAAGAAACACTCGAGGACTTTAAGTCTGCCCAGCGTTTTATGGACACTCGGTTGGGCAGCAGATCATGTGACTCACAGGCAGACAACTTATATACGTGGGCGAAGTCCTATTCAATTGGATTGCCATTTAAGAGGGGTTCCGAAAATCTATAAGAGTTGTGAGCCTGAGTTTTATGTCATTCCTTGGAGTAATTATTAGGGTAACTGATAGGGATAGAAATTACTATTTCATTTTGATGTAATTTTAACCCAGAAAGTCGTAAAAAGGGTATTATCAATCCAGTTGGTTTAAGAAATAAGTAAAGTAAAGTAATTTTAAAACTAATTCTTCTAAAGTCTTTAATCAATACAGATTACTTTTCCCTATTAGAGAATTTTCCATTTTCTTCAGATAAAATAAAAAAATATCTTTTGTTAGCGATAGGGAGAGATTAAGACCTGATCAAGACCTAATCATATCCCGAAAAGTATACATATTAGAAGGGAATAAGATCGTCGGTTTAGATCATAACGTTTGTGATACTTGTTTAATGTCACGGAATGTTGACCTCCTGTCAATACCTGTTAGTTACCCGTTGGTATTTGCCAATTTCTGTTTTCTTCGTCGGCACTTGTTTTTATCTTTTGTCCTCACTTTGATTGGTTTTCATGTTTGCTTTGTTCGTTTTTTGTTTTTTTTTTGTTTTTTGCTGTTTTACTTTTATTGAAAATGCAGCCGACTTACACAGCTGCGATACACACATACATATACATTCAATATATATCTGGATTAACTAATGCGTGTGAGAGTTTTCCTCAGCGCCTAACACATGTACACAAACAACGTAACTGAAAACAAAGGGCTGCTTAACGTCTAACAGGTGTATCTCCTGGTGATCTGTATCCGTATCTGTATCTCATATGGTAGGTATAGTAGTACATATCTATATGGTTTAACATAGCCTTAGGTCTAGGTAAATACATGAAAATTATTGCCATACAGTTACAACGTCGTTCAATGCGAATACTGACAGTTTTCTTTCATTTTCTTTGAGAAGTGGGATGCGTCTGCTTCTGCGTCTGGCGGTGTGCTTACAAAAGTATCAAAAAAGCGAAATGCATTGTGTACACAGGGGCATCCCCCCATTTTAGAGGACGCGGCCCTTGCAGAATCCACCCCGCCGGATGCGCCGTTGCGAACCGGAAACGGAAGTCGAGCACTCCGCCTCCTGCGGCAGCGAGGAGCTCCGCTGCAGCGGACTCTGCTCGTAGCTGCCGATTAGTCAGCTAAAGTCCACCCCATCCCCGTCGTCCGAGCATCCGGAAATGGTCTTGTGGAATGTGGCCGGGGCCATCAGCGCTCGCGCGGCTATCATCTGGAAATTCTCCGAGGCGCGGAAGCCACTGCGCGTGCAAACGCATCGGCAGACGATCCGCTTGAAGGCGATGCGGAACTCGTTGGAGAACAGGGCATAGATCATCGGATTGATGGCCGAGTTGCAGTAGCCCAGCCAGAAGAGCACCGAGAAGACCGTCGGCTGGATGCAGTGGTCGCAGAAGGCGCGAATCAGATACATCGTGAAGAAGGGCAGCCAGCAGACGATGAAGCCGCCGACGATGATGGCCAGCGTCTTGGCCGCCTTGGTCTCCATGCGGAAGCGTTTCACCTGGAACTTGGCACTCCGCTTTCCGGCCCGCTTCTTGGCCGACAGCGAGGTGGTCGAGAGGCCCGTCTCCAGGTCTCCGTCGCCCGCCGAGGGAGCAGCTGCATCCAGATTGAAGGTGGTCTCGCCAATGTCAAAGAGGCTCGTCTTGAAGGAGGCACGTCGTCCGTTGGCGCTGCTGATTACCGCATAGTGGGGCGAGGGAGGCGGCGGCTGCTGCTGCTGATTACTCGAGACATCCAGGACATTCTCGGAGGAGGGAAAGGACACCTTGATGGCCACCTTCTCGTGCCGCTGGCGGCAGACGCGCATCGACGTGGCTCGCTTGGGGGTGCCGCCCTGAAGGTGATCCTCGCCAGAGGCCCCTGCTCCTCCACCTGCTCCACCACCTCCGCCTCCCCCATTGCTGTTCACGCTGAGGGTCGAGGACATCGAGTGCACCGAAAGGGGTGTGCGCTGCGGGGTGGAGCAGGGTCGTCCGCGGTGGATGCGCAATATCAGCTGGGACTCGTCCACCCGATTGTTGCCCGACTCGCGGGGACTGCCTGCAATTAGTGAGTGGGAGCAATTGGGCGGAGTTTGCTTCGCGGTTTGACCACCTCTCATGGATTAATTTCGGTGGATTGGTGGCTTTGTGGCTTGTGGTTTGTGGCTGGGTTACATGGATCGGATGTAAGACATTCAGCTTGTATTGTACATGGACATGTGTGGTTAAATGGTGATTGAGTTAGATACATTCGCATAAGTAGATGCAAGATACATTTCGCCTTGAGTAAGGTAAAAACTTTGCTGACTGACACTTCACAGAGAGCGGTTGACTAACTACGAACTGGTTACATTGAGATAGGTTTAATGGTGGAATAAACTTACGAGTAATTGTAATTGAGTATTGGAGTATGTTTAATAAAATGCTGCTCTACTTTTGTAAATACAAACATATTATTTATAGAGAGAGAAAAAAGGGGCTCATTCCATTATTAAAATCTAGTACAAGATAAACGTACAAATATTGGAGTTTGTCGAATGTTCTTTGTTTTTTTTTTCTTTTTTTGGTTGCGTTATTTTCGGTTTACTAAAACTAGGACCAGGCATTTTTTTGGACTCGGGGCTACAGGGGTTTTATGGATATTGATCACATCATTTATAACTTTAAAATATGTTCGGTAATTAATTGTTATAAACAAGTTTGTTAATTTATTTGGGTTTATTTGTTTTGGCTTTGTCTATCGGGTTTTTTCGCCCGCTGGGCATGGTTTTATTGGCCTAATTTTATTTATTATTCTTTGTGGGATAGGTCGAGGGATGGGCTGGAAGTGGAATTAAAATGCGAAATGTACTCCATGGAATTATAAGGGAGAATGGTCGGTTTAATGGGAGTACTCAAATAAATTGTCCCAATCGATTTTAGCCACCTTTCGCAGAAGTGGCTTAAGTAATTAACCGAAAGGGTCGAGCTCATTACTTATTGGTTACTCTGGCATAACAGACAGCTATCATTTCCGAATTGTGAACTGAATAAATATTGGCAACGACTCGGATGGGTATCCATGTTGAGCAAACACAGCATCATTTCAAGCTATCTTAATTTAAAGCGAGGCATGCCGCATTTTCATTTGCATAAACCATATTAAACCTATTGAGAACAAATATGGTTCGCCTATGAATAAACGAGAGTGGGCGAAAGGAAAATGTGTTCAAACAAGAAGCCCAACATATGCAGGATACAGTAAATAAAAAAGGATACACTATTGATTTTTTTCCACTTTTGGCCCTTCACCCCCCCGAAACGAAAATGAAAGTTAAACAAACAATTTGTATACAAATATATAACGAAAAAAATATCCTAATGTATGTACATATGCCAAGATATGAAGGCGCAATCCCGGCGAAAGCCTTATTCCTTTTCCCTCTGTCCAGAGCCTCGGGATGTTTCGCATCCTGCGGCGTTGCTTATTTAAATAAATGTTGGAATAACTTTTGTCTTCCACTAGGGATAATCCCTGCACATAAATGCACATGGAAATGCTTGGCCGGATTTCGCAATTTCCATTTGGCATTTTACATTCGCCGTTGTTTGCTGTCCATTAATTTGGCATTTACAGTTCACTCGCCACATTTTTGTGGGTGCTTTTTGTGGCCTTTAATTGAATGGCATTTAATAATAATAAAACCGTTTGGCATTCGCCTGAATGTCTGAATGTCGCGGGGTAATTAGCCAGAATTGATTTGTCCGCCGCCAGTTGTTAATGCTGGCGGACTTGCATGTGCGCTGTGTTTCTGTGTTGTCGCCAGCTTTTGACCTTTGAACGATGGCCTGGCCGGGACGTAGACAGGAGACAAGTGGCTGCAAGTCAAGGCCCAGGAGGACTCAACTCAAGACCGGCTGCCAGGGGCAGCTCGCACGAAAGTTGCTCGGATCCCTGCCTTCGCTATCCTTTCCTTTCCCTTCCGTTCTGCACTTGACACAGGGCCAGGGTCACACTTCTGAAATTTCTAAAGCCTAACAATAACAGTAGCCCCCGCCCCCTCGCCCTTCTACCCGGTGGTCGACGCCGTGAACCTCGACAAGTTTTGAACTTGAAACTTGATTACCTTCAAAAGCCACTGAAAAGGCGCGTGGGTTGGATGGTAGACCTATGTGGACCTCCAAAAAAATAATGAAGAACGGGCAAAAGCATCAGAACCACCCGCATTGTGTCACGGAGTGATTTCAGGCTTTTTTGCACGCACATTCAAGTGGCCCATGTACACGGCCAGTGCTCATAAAAATAATAATGGGCAAAATAATGGTGTGCCTCTGGTAAAAATATATATTTTCAAGACATTTTTAGAATTTTGAAAATTCTTAACTATTAATTAAAGTTTAGAAAATACTGAAGGCATTAAAAATTGTATATTTGCATTTATTCATTTTTTTAATATTACATTTTATTAAAATAAATAAATATTTGCGAGCAATATAGCAATAACAATTTTAAGTTTTTCGAGAATCCCATTTTTTAAAATCAAAATATATAACAAATTAATTAAATCCAAATATTTAAGTTAAAGAAATCCAAATACTAAAATAAAATATGAAATCATTTTTAATTTTTTAATTTTTAAGAAAAATCTTAAACCTTATAAAATCCACATGAAATTTAAAAAAAGAAATAGTTAAAAACTTTAAATTGAAGGCATTGATTCCTTTTCTTGGCTACTATTATTTTGAGTACCGCTGTGTTTTTGGAAAACTATAACGAGCTGGCCCGCGTGTGGGTGTGCTGGTAAACAGCAGACTGCCAGTGTGTGTGTGTGTGTGTGTGCGAGGAGACAAAGCATATTTCAAGGCTGCCACACGCTGATTCTCGCCTGTGTTGGTGAGGGAGTGGGTGGGTGGCTGGGTGGCCGTGTGAGCTGCTGGCAAATCTGAGCTTTGTGCTCAAAATGGCGCCAACTAACGACACTGCCACTGTCGGCAAAACAAAAACAACTGCTGGCCCCGAAAGGCACTTGCACTTGCCTTTGCACTTCCCTCTTCCGTTTTTCAAATAGACTTAACTCCAATATGGCGGCTGTCGGCGCCCCAAAGTATGCAATCACTTTTAAAATGCAATTTTCGTAGCATACATCCCAGAGGCAGCGAGATTTGTGGGGCTAATATATTAGCAGGAACATCGATTTCCCCTGGATTTCCCCACACGAATGGCCCTTCTATTGATTTTCCCGCCAAAGTCAGTCGGTCAGTCGGTTGGCTTAGTTACTGCAGATTATCACCATGAATGCGTGCGCCTGCCTTTAGCCATGGGATACATTATGTAAGATGGGACACATCCGAGATATCCGTGTGCCCAATGAGCTGATCACGCGGAAGAAAGTGCGCTGTGGCCATGGCCGAGTAATGTGGAACATATTAAAATAAACACTCGATGCCAGTTTAATGTGGGCTCCGCAGACTTCAAAAGGAATCGGGAACCCGGGGATTATCGCCAGCACCACAGCACGGGGCCTCTGGAGGTCTCGGTCTCCAGTGAGGCCTAAAATGACAAAACCTAAGAAAATATAAATTTGCACAGGCAGCAAACAGAAAACCGAACAGGGAAGTCATATTCCTTATTTTTTTGTCTTAGCCCATGGGTCGCTTTCATGTCTGCCATTTTCTGGCTGCCTCTAATGGGCGAGCTTCAGCTCTCATTTAATCCCGACCTCCTTTTTATCTAAGCCGATTTGTTTGATGTGCTTCCTCAGCGTTCATCGATTTTTTGCCTTTGCCCATCACGGAATATAATGCTAATTATGATGCGTGACTTCTCCTTTGAGCATGTGATTGATATAATGCTGTGATAATTTAAAGTGAACAGGATTTGGATTTCGGGTCTTAGGGGATGATTGAAATCTTTAAGGAAGATTTGTATTTCCGAAATTGGAAATCAAATTGGGGAAGATTGGGGTTCATAGCAGGTTGTTCACAATTTTAATTTGGGGCGTTTTTGTTTATCTCACGCCTCTATATGTTCACTTAGATGGGTACACTAGGCTAATTAATATTTATGAGTTAGGACCTAGCGGTGCTAATTTATAATGACATTTATTTAAATAACGTTAAGGGGATTTAAATTACAGGGACTTTAATTTAATCCGTATTTTACAGAGTTTCGTTTTTTTATAGGGATGTTATTTTCTGCTCGCTTTTATAGAAATCAGAGCTCTATTTGCAGAGGGTTAACTTTGTAATGCTTGGGCTTTCACTAAGTGTATATGCATATGTGTATGTATATTTATAGAATTACTCATTTCCAGGTTATTTATCATGTATATTTATGTGCAAAACACAAAAACAAAATGCCGACAATAATTGTATGTGTGTGTGTGTTTGTGAATGTGTGCGAGTAGTTATTTATGAATGTAAATTTAGTTGTCTATTTTTTTGTTTTTTCCGCCGTCGTCGATTTATACAGTTCCTCATGTTTGCTGAGCACCAAGTTGTGTTGTTATTTACTTCTGCGACAATTTATGCTTTTCAGGGGACGAGGACAAGGTCGAGTAGTGGGTGGTGGGTGGAATGCTCTGTGTGAGTCTGTACACTTTTCGGTAAAGGTAAAGGTAAATCGTAAATCGGCAAGGTAACCAAACTTAAAAACGGGACAAACGGGACGTCACACTAATGACTACACGTCGAGAGATTGGAAACTGTTTAGCAATCGATATTAAAGCTGAATAAAATGAACTAGCTACGTGATTACGTTACTTATTTGGTAAATCGAACAAATATATGTATACAAAGAGAGAGAGATGAGGAGTATCAAAACCAAACTGTTAGCTACGCACACGTTAGGACAAATTGTGACAAGGTGACAAGGATCAAACAAATCGTGTCCAAATGAGCTTGAATGGTAGTGGTGGTTTTTCTTTGGTCAGTTGGTTAGCTACTACGGATGTGACTTACCCTTGGTGGTCTTGAAGCCCTGATTGATGGCCCTGGTGGTTCTCACGGCCGCCCGATAGATGCGCCAGTAGAAGAAGAGCATCACGAACATGGGTATGTAGAAGGATCCTAAAGCGGAGTACAGGACATACCCGCGATCGTTGGTCAGCTCGCATTTCCAGGGGCAGCTGCCGGAAGTGGTCACGAGTCTGTTCTGCGGCGGTGCGTTCAGCAGATCGAGATCCATTTCCGCTTCCGTACTGCTCGACATCGAACTCGAAGTCGTCGTCGTAGTACTTGTTGTACTGGTCGAACCCATGGCCGCCAACCGAATCTCCGCGGATCCATCGATGGGGGCGAAATCGGGATCGTAGGGATTGTAGGCGTTGCCATTGCCCACATGCGGCGGCGGTGCCGACACTTCGTCCTGTTCCTTAATGCTATCTAAGCCTAGTTGACCAGCCTCCGAGCTTGACATCGTGGTGGTGTAGTAAAGCGTATGGTTTCCCTTTGGATAGGTCGGCTGTATGACCGCCTGGAATGGCAGAGAAGGGAGATATGAGAAATATGGGATCACGGGATGACACTTGATATTCCTGAGGACCCCATTAAAATTCCACCCTCGTCCTGCGCGCACCCTCTTCACGGCGCGCTAAGAAGCCAATAAAAATGCAACTTAAAGCGGGTTATATTGCCAGAGATATTCGCCGACGTGTTGCGCATAAATATTACTCTCGTGCCAAAAGGTGGCGTTAACAAAGAGCCAACAAGAACATCCCGGCCAAATAAATGCCGCTGGCTGGATGTATGTGAGAACATGTTATCGCCATGTGGCCCATGAGCCGAGCCTGCTGTGCTCTGCTTTGCTTGAAATTGAATCGAGCGGAGGGGGGCGAAATAATAATAATCGATGCCAACAGCCTCGACTCGCTAACCGGGTTGCGATATGCGATTCAGCAGGCTGAATGCCCGATGCCATCCATTCAAACGTGGCCCATTCAACTGCACTCAGCCGCTGCAGTTCTGAATCGAATTGAATCGAATTAAATTGAGTCGAGTGGAATGCGAATGAGTGTCCTTCGAAGGATACATTCTCGTGTGCAGCTACGATGAAGCCATCATATCATCGCCACCTTGAGGCAGTGCAAACCGAGATAGCCAAAAGGCAGGGCCAAAGGACCAGAGATCTGATTACCCACTGACTGGGGTGGCCATAAATTGTACTCTTCTTGTTGGCAACGTTGTTGCGGCATGTGTAACACATCATTATCAGTGCCATTGCGTAAGAATAATGGCAAAAGGGGAGCTAAATTAGAAAAGGAACCAACATCGCCCCTCCGCCTGAGAAAGGACCAAACTCGTGTCTTGTTTTACGGTAATTTTGGCACAAATGAGCCGGATTGCAGTCTCTGGCACGAGCCATTGTCGTTGTGGTTGAGCAACCACTGCTGGCAACCCCAAAATGGTGTCAATGACAGAATGGCCCTCAGTTTTCGGGGGCCCCGAAAAAGCAACTTTCGCCCGTCGCCTGTCGCCTGGCTTTTTGTGTTCTTTACGAGGCTTGAGCGTGCTAAAAACAGTTTACCGACTTTCAATTTTGTCGGCCTTCTTTCGGCTTCAGCCCTTTTGTGGCAGAGACAAACCGCGCTTCCCCTTGTTAATTTATCGCATCGGGTCACTTGCGGGTCAGTTGCTGGCCCAAACTCACCTTTTGATCCTTCCAGCCGACTAGCGGCGGAAAGCAAATAAAAAATGATAGTACCCAAATGCCGGCGATTAGGGACTTGGCCTTCTTCGTGGACATTATGCTGGGGTAGGTGACGGGTCGCGTGACCGCCACATAGCGATCCAGAGATATGGCACACAGGTTTAGGATCGATGCCGTGCACATCCAGACGTCGACGGCCAGCCAAATGCGGCACCACAGATCGCCGAATATCCAAACCTAGTGGATAAAAAATAATGATAAAATAAATAATATTAAAGATGTTTTGGAAAATATGTTTAATAAGTAAGCTCAGTAAAGATCTTATGCTCAGAAAAGAACTTAAGTGTATTACAATGAAATTACAGAATATGAAAAAAGTTAATAAACCTTAAAAAATACTTTTTTTGGTATTTGATTTATTATTCTTTTATTTTTTAGTTTAAATAAAAGGTATTTTCAGAGGGAAATATATTCTTAAAATCAATATTATCGCCAAATTATTGCCAAAAGTTAGGACTCACCTTGAAGACCTCCCAGGTGGCCGAGAAGGGTAGCACCGCCAGACCCACCAGAAGGTCGGCAACGGCCAGGTTGACAATGAAGAAGTTCGTCACGCTGCGCAACTTATTCGAACAGAAGACGGCGGCAATCACAAGGCAGTTGCCACCGATGACCAGAACGTTGATAAACTCGAGTACGGCCAGGGAGATCAGATTGGCTGGTTCCGTCCATTTCACAGATTTGATGAGATCCTCGCACTCTGTCTCATTCATGGCGGTACTTTTGAGATGGGTGTGTATCTGTGTTCGCCACCTGCAACGGACAGAGGGAGAGCCATTTGACTTTCAACAATACTAATTCGCCTAAATGCTGCCACAACCTGTGGCCTCGCATGCCTAATTAATTTATAAAAGGCTGGTCTATAAATAGACTAAAAATGAATTAAGTGGTCGTTAAACAGGAAGGGCCAAAAGAAATATATAAATGTGCGTGGGTTAGACATGACCAAAAGGGCATTACTCTATTTTGGGAACAATGCAAAATGTGAAGGCAGCCCCATTTACAAATTGGCTAATATTTATTGAAAATATTAGATTTAATTCTATAATTGAGTCTACAAATGGGAAAAAATTACTAATTATTTATAAATATTTTAAAAGATTACGGTTTCTTTTTTCCCAGATATGCCCTTTAATGAGTACCACAAGTAAAAAAGCTCGTTACAAAGAGAAATCGCCTTAAAGCAAAAACATAAAACAAAGTAGGTAGGGGAATGTTGTGCTTCAGAGACCGAAAAACAAAAGAGGATATACCATAACGCCGTTGGCGTATTTGCTTAATTGCTTTGTAAGACAGCATAAGCGCAACCTTCAAGTCTTATCCGATGCTGACCTGCGCCAATAATGGAAAATTAAATACTTGCGGATACATAATACCGCCATTATAAAGTGCGTCGCGAGCAGGGGGAATTTCTGAATGGAATGGAAACGAAGCCATACACATATCTTGCTCACTTGGTATTCAGCTGCAGTTGCACATTGCAATTTAATTGCCGTAATTAATTGCGGTCGTTTATTTTGTGCGCGCCTGTGGATGGGGATGTGTGTCTCGGGTAAAATCTATCAATGAATTGGCATGCGAATCGACACTGACAGCACATTTTCATTATCGAGGGACTGAATGAAGAGATGTTCATTCAAATAGCTGACATCGCCGGACATAATAACCGATAAACTACAAAATCAGCTAAACAAGCAATCAACTGCCATAAAGCGAGCTCATTGCCGCTCATTCAATATTCGCGCACGATTTGGTTGCTAATCAATATTTGAAATTATTTTTGACTTTAATGGCTCGGCCGACTGCCGGGCACGCACCCCAAAAATATTCGGGGGAAAGAGCCACCGAAATACAAATCCCTCAGGTCGATTTTCGGGGTAATTGCCGGGTATGAAATATTCACAGCACGCAACAAATCGATTAAAATACACATTCACTCTAAGACTAATCCACTGCCGCAAATTGTGTGAACTTTTGGCAAGTAGCCCCCACGGGCCAAAGAACACCTGTTTTGGTCAGTTTAATGTTTGGAAAGGTGCTTTCAATAATGCAGCTTGGATCCCATGAGCCCATAACAAATGTCCAGTTGCCAATCAACCAAACCCAGCAATATGAAAACGACAGTGTACACTGTACACTGTACAGTGTAGCCCCATATCGATTTGTAAATTACACTCGGCGAATCATTGATTACGGGTTAAGTTCAAGGTAGCACTTTGTGTTACGAGTGCAACCTTTGTGGACCGACGACCGAGGGGTTAATCAAAGTATGCCCAACATTTGGCAGTGGCTCTGGGATATTTCGAAATAATGCCAATCCGGGCAAGAAGTGCGTGTACGAGGCTCGCATAAATTACTCGCATGACAAACAAAATGCAAAGGCCAAAGAGGAGTTCGGCGAAAATTGTTGCCAGTTGTAAAGTTTAAAAGCATTTTCGCCCGGGGCCGTGGCAGGAAAGCCTTCCTCAAACTGAAGCTGAAACTGAAACTCGAAGGCGGTCGATGGCATTTTCTTGGCGCACAAAATTTGCATGCCGAAATTTGCTTTGTGGCAGCTAATAAGGAGAAATGCCCAAATTGAGTTGCACGCTGAAATTCGCCAACATTAAATTGCCGAGCGTAATAAATAATTGGCATTTAAACCGAGTTGTAAAAGCTTTTTCCACCCACGCGACCCACGTGGCGTATACGCATTCCCTTTTGGCTAATACCCTTGGAAAATGAGTTGATGTGAAAATTGAATAACAAACAGCAGCATGTTGGTAATTGAAACTTTTCACAAGATTGTTGTATTAACGCAAAGAATGTATTTGGCATTTAAAAAATATTATAAATTATATAAACAAATATTATAAATTATAAACAAAAAGAGTATTATAAGTTTAAGCTAGCCGATGCAACACGGCCTTTTTTGTTCCATTACGCATACGCCTAGTTGACGATGACATAAAGAGCAAAATTTGAAAAGAGTACAAGCTCAGGGGTGGCGCTTTGAAGCAAATTAAATTTAATTACCGCAGCATTAAAAAGTTAGCGGAGTTCCTTAGACGAAATTAAAATGTCAAAAGGCGTAAAAAAGTTTTAAATACATTTTCTGTGAGTCATGTATATATATTTATGGAGATACAAATTACTGTTACACATTCATTTTCTACTAATGACTCAATTTAAAACTCTCAGTAATATTTAACCTGCATATTATTTACAGGGTTTTCTTTACCTTTTCTGATTTATTTAAATCCTTCAGCAATTATTTTTGTAGGACATGAATAACAAACCCTATGGCAATGCAACACATAAAAAATATTTACATATTTTATTAAATTTCAAACCCTTAATGAAATATAATGGTTTTTCTCTATTTTTCCTCGCTTCAATGGTAGCAGTTCATTTCTCAACAAACACTTTTTAATGCATATTTACTGAAAAACAATAGAGACAGTTTAGCTGACAGATCTTGTGCATACAAATTAAGCATGAAATTCCATTATCGCAAAATAAATATTAAATTACGGTCACAATGACCCAGAAGGAAGGTGAAGTTTTGTAAAACCACTGCACTTTCTCCCCTCATAAGGGGTGAGAACCTGGATTCAATTTGTGTGGCGCAGCCAGAGAGGAAATTAAAAGTACGAGCAACGAAAATAAAACCACTGCAGAAATTGCAGCAAATCAGATTTCTGAAAAGTTGGCAGGGAAATAAATTGTGGATGCCAGGGGCATTGCAACAAGTTGATTAAGATAAGGCCAAGGGGCAATCCCAGAATCGGATTTCATTAACCATTATATATAGTTATCTTCGGATTTTTTTGAGTAATTTGCAGATTCTAAATTGAATTTAATTTTGTAATTAGCTTGTTTGAAATTACCTTTCGCATGAAATGAATATTTCAACAAGTGCATCAGCATGATAAACCCCTCCTAAAAAACCAAAACTGGGACTAACAATGCCGCAACATTTGTGGCGTAAAATCAAGTTGCCACCAATTAGCCGGACGCGTAGCTTCGGCCGCTAAATGAGTTGAATTAAAACGCGAAATTCGCAACAATTTCCAGTGGCCACATAGCCGGAAACCGAACCATTACACACAGCCGCAAAGGCTTTCAGCCCCACGCAGATAAAACAATTTTGCGGCTTGCTGATTTCTGCCAACTGCAATTGCCCGACGACAGTACCCGCAAAAAACTTTTAATTTAATTCAGATAATTGCGCGCAAATGGCGCCCAAAACATGGGGGATGAGATTCCCCCCACTTTTAGATCAAATAAAGCCAGCCAGGCCTGAACTTTAACATTCGAAACTATCCCGGGGGCGGCGAAATTCACTTTAGGCCCTGCAAATCCCTTAGAGTGCGAATACAACTACGTAATTGAAAATTAAATGCAAATGACAGGCCAAAGCCTCTCGATGTGTTCGCTGGATTTGTCCAGATTCCCGAGATTTGTGAACTGCTCCAGTGATATCTGAAGAGGTCTTGTCAAGGGAGTTTCCCTGCTCTCTCGGCTGAAA
The DNA here is from genome assembly GCF_030179915.1 of Drosophila takahashii. NCBI lineage: Eukaryota > Metazoa > Arthropoda > Insecta > Diptera > Drosophilidae > Drosophila > Drosophila takahashii. Next base: position 22,573,493 of record NC_091681.1, read on the forward strand.
AGCTGATTTATTATGAAAATTACTTCAAGTAATTAAAATTTAATTAATGGCTCGCCCTCCTGATAATGTTAAGTAGTTGGGTCATTAGCAGATCTCCTACTTTTTCACTCCTCTTGCCATTTTACGAGGCCGCGAAACGTGTGGGTACGCAGCTTTACGGCTGCCATCTGCTGGAGACACATAAAAGTGTGCCCCATCTAGGGGATATATATTCATTGGATTTATTGCCGCTCATTTGGCCAACGGTAACGGTAGCTGCAGCAGCAGCAGCAGCTAGGCAAACAGACAACTACAAGATAATCAATGTCGGGCGCACACACATCATCGTGTCAGAGTTGATTGCAACATTCACGTGGACATGGGTGTGGCGGAGGAGGGGGAAGGACAAATTCACCATAGCCGTCGGCGAAATGTGCAGCTGACAGCTGCTGTGCAACTGCAGCAGCAACAACACACACCCATGGCCACACAACTAGGACGTGCCTACGACTGTCAACTGTGTTCGCTTCCAGGGCACATACTCCTACTAGCTTCCCTAACTCCCTGATGAGGAGAACGTTGGGGGCGTGGCAGGACGTGCGTGCCACTTTGCCACAAAGGCAACGGAGCAACGGGGCAACGGAAATAATAACAGGAAATGTTGCCAACTAAATTTTTAACGCACAGCACAAGTTCTAGCAGCAGCTTGACTAATTGTGCGCGACATGCTTTCCATTCCTCACAAGTCCTTTGGGTAAATAGAGTCGCAAGCAAATTGTTTGATTGATTGCTGTTTGTGTAAGTTGTCAGAGAAATCAAGATACACGAAGGAAAGCGAGTCCTGACCTAGAAAGTAGAACCTTCTAAAAATAGCAAAGTGACTTTAGTCAAAGCTTTTGAATTGACTATCGTAAAAGTAATGTACTACATATGAATAATTATGCCTTTAAAACCTTTCAGAAAAATTAGTGCGAGATCCTTAAGAAAATTATATACTAAGTTGTTTAAATTTCATAAATTAATTTAAGCACTTTACTCTTTGGTTAGAAGTTGACAAACCATTTCAAAAATCAATATCAATTCCATAATCTTAGGACTTTAAATATTTTCTTCTTTAAGGTAACATAAACCCATTTAGGGAGGCCCCAGGGCTACCCTCGTTTAAAAACAGCTACCTTGAACCTTAAAAATAGACACCCTCTGATTTAGTCCCCTCTGGGTATTTAGTGTACTCACCAATATCAGCAGTTTGTTGGGTAGTTGTAACCATGAATTACAGCTCGCTCGGTGCTGTTGCTTTATGGCCATGTTGTTGATGTGGCTGCCGTTGTTGAAGCTGCGGTTGTGCCTGGCAACCGGTGGCCAAAGCGGCTGCTGATGCCCCTGCCAATAGTGCTTTCGATGGTGAGTCCGATACCAAGAGCGATACCGATGCCGATGCCGTCGCTCCAGTTGATTCCTGTGCGTCTCGTGGCCCTCGGCACCCGCAGGCTGTCTCCATCCAGAACCACTCCGTTCCGGGGGGTCAGTAAGTCAGTGTGTCAGTGAGTCAATGTGCCAATATGTGGCTCTAATAGTCGAATAGCAGAGGAGTGCGATATCGCTGTTTACACTATTGTTGGCACGACCCGCGGTTTACATATCAAACAAGTGTGCAGCAAACACTCTGATGTCAATTATTTGCGGGTCCTGCTGAATATTCCACATGGACCGCCAGAAATAGCTGCAATAAAAAGGGAATAGAAACATTTTTTTATAAATCACACGGCGTATACGCAATTTATATCGTTCAACAAGTTAACACCATCACGAGAGTGTTGGCAGCTTGTCAGTTCGTTAGTGTGAGCTTAGGAAGTTATCAAAAGCAATTTCCAACTACTGGCAATTTTTCTATGTACTATACTAGATTTTCCAGAATGTCACGTTGCCAGAGTTTAAATCACCAGATAGTTCAAATCGTTTGTGGGCGGGGGTGTTTTCGGATTTTGTTAAATCCAATCGGTTTTCTCGGGCATAAGGCAGAGACTGACAAAAGCTATCAGAATTTACTAATTGCCTGACAGGAAACTTTTGCAAGTGACTGTGCAGAAGCCGTGAAACTTTTCAGGCCCTGCATTCCACTGAAAAGTTATGTGCAAAATAAATAAACAAGTAAGTTGTTCGAGCGATACTGGCAAGTAACTCAATTTTGATTGAGTGAGCCTTTGTAAATTCTGCCTTCTGCCTTCGGCCTGCTGACTGCAGTTTCAACTTTGGTAATTCTTAAAGCATTTCTCGTCCTGATTAATTTGCCCATTTCGCCAGAATTTTCTTCCACTTGCATACCCTGAATTTATTCCATTTTCTCCCATTTCACACGCCGTCAGCTTGACAGGGGAATTCCGAATCCAGATGGCCTTCTCTTCGGAGCTCCGAAAATTAAATGTCAAACTGCGTTGCCGCAACTGTGAAAAGATGAGAAATTGCATTTTCACAGGTAATTTGCATTTGCTGCCATCTTTTACTTTCGATTTTACATTTCGATGCCAAATGCTCCGCCGCCCACGAGCGAAATTGGAGCGGCAGAATAACAAGAACAGGGATAAAATCGATAGGTAATCAATGTTTAATAACTTGAGCGTGTCCCTTGACCATGGAGTCTCAGCCAAACTGAGCCCAACTGGAACCGAATTGAACCGGCGCGGCTGTCAACACTGTAAACATTGAATAAGTCATGGGTGCGACCGAGTGGGAAAGTTTCTGGCGCCTTTGCGCATATTTAATGGGAGTATTTTAATAAGACCACGTCTCCCCGAAAATATCCCCAAATCATTCTGGTCAAACAGTTATATATTCGTATTATTGAGCCGAATGCGTCATTTAAATTTTCGGCGCGTTTTGGCCAACAAGGTCAAATCATTGTCAGGGCCTGGCCTTCGCCAGAAGTCCGCTAATAACCATAATTTGTATTTAATGACATTCAGCATTCGCTTCCTTGGGCCTGGCCAATTTCTATTCATTTGCCCACGGGGCACACCCAAGACCATCCGGAGTGGACACCTATTAATAAATATATTTATATTTGCCTTATGGCCCAACGGCACGAGGACATTGATTCATTTTAAAGCAACTCCTCCTGGCCAAAAGCCATGAGATTAAATGGCGAAAATATGTATATGCTAATTTAACAGGCTCTTTGTGCGCCATTATGGCATTATGCACTGCCTGAAACGCTGATCTCATTTATGCTCGTGCTCGCTAAATTAAATCAACTCACCGGCTTTCAGCTGGAAATGTGCACCAAGCCACGTCATGTGCAGGCCCTTTTATCCCTAGCCCGAAAACGACAAGTGACTTCCGACGAATTAGGGGGCAAAACTGTGCGCTGCATGCGCTATTCACTGGCCTGGTAAACTAATTAGTGGCCTGCCGAATGCATAAAAAATATAAAAGTGGGTGGCTTCCAAGCAAACAGTCACGAATGGGCTAAGTATAAATAAAGAGGATTCCCGGAAACCAAGGTGGAATCTCATTAACTTGCGCAAACACAGAGCAATCCAAGGGGCTAAGTAATATGAATTGCAGAGCAAAGAACTTCTGGCAACCCCAAATAAATCACACAAAGACTCATTAAATATGAATTTAATACGTTCAGACCTCTGCGTATTAGCATAGTAATAAAGGCTTCAAGTGGTTCCGATTGTTCAGCTCGATAATGATGCCCTAGATGGTCGTAAAAAGAAGCATATAACCAGGAACAACATCTAGATCTACATCTGCATACGTCATCGACCAAGTGACCAAGTGCGCTGTGTTGCCAAGTGCGACAGGGCGAAATCACTCGACTGCAAAGAGATTGAGATTCAGGGCCACTTAAGTGTCATTACATTTGCCTTCGCCTCGCGTTTCCTTTTTGTCCGCATTCATTTGTGAACGTGTTTGTTTGTTTGCCTGCTTGTTTTTCCCCATTGTAGCCATTCATTGTGCACTCTGCTAAGGTAAAAGTGGGTAAAACAACTGTAAGCATCTGGGCAGGGAGCCACCGACTTGTTTACTTTATGCAAAGTTTGTGTTTGCCCAATAGGATTATTGTTAATACAGCGAATGTATTTATACGCACTTATTTTTGGCCTGCCGAAATAATGAATTTATTGGGCGGAGGTTAACTCAGGATAGACAACTTTGATTTGAGCAACCAGTCCTTAAAGAATATTTAACGGTTGGAAAGTGTAAACAACTTTTTTAAATTTAATTTAGAAAATGTTTATAATTTTAAAATACATAATGTAAGTAAATTATTATAGTTAAATATTTTAAATGTCCAATTCTTCACTGGGATAATTATTTATAAATATTTTAAATTTTATTTATATATATTATTACAAACATTATTATTACAAACATTTGCAATGCATTATTCAGAAACTACTTTCGAATTTAAATAAGCAAGAGTTTAAGTCCAAATTACATCAGCTTCCACTGGATAAACGTTTTGTGGAAAGCATTTCAAACATTTAAGTAGCTAGGAATTACTTTAAAATGGCGCACATTTGTGTGTAAGTAGTTAATGGCTTTCATGCTCATTGCCGTCCTAAATGTACACAAATCCACCCGCATGTGCAGCTCGTCTAACAAAAGGTTTTATGTGCCATGCACAACGAAATATAAAAATTCACGCTAAGCCAAACCCTTCTTTCCCTGCTTCTATTCCATCTGCAGACACAATCCCCATCCCCCAAGCCTTCTATTCCCATCTCCATCCCCAAACACACATGTCAGGCGTTGTCTTGTCTTTGCCTTTACATACAAAATTGACTGTGAAAACGCTTTGGGCACTTTGGTCCTCTGTTTGCACACACACTCTCTGGAATCGTCCTACCATATAGCTATGTAGTATAGTGCAGACTATATGGTATATACACAACTTTTCCTTTTATGCCTGCGTCTATGTCTATGTGTCCATGTGGCATTATGTTCGTCGGTCGTTTCTAAACATTTGTATTTTCGTTTCGCGCTGCTTTGCTTTTTATGTGCGAAATAATTTGTGTTTGGATTTTATGCTGTCATAAAAGAATTTCCCTGGCAAAGCCTGAAACTGAGCTCGTTGCAGTAAAAAACGGTTGAAAAAGTTGCATGAATGGGCTTGGGTTTGGAAGCCCGAAGATTTTCACATTTCGCCACGCTTGATCAATTAACTAATGAATGTCACTATGTGCTGAATGCATGAACAGCTGCAGGAGTCTATTGATTGGATTTGCTATTGGTATTGGCATTGACTTTTGTCAACACGCACGTAGAGGCAAACAAAAGTCAAATGTTGCCCCGGAGGCAAGTTGCAAATTAGATTAATTACATAGTCACACACCCAGGAAACCAATTTGGTTTTCAATTCATTCGATTTGACGTGGGGGGTTAAAGTTCAGGGCTGAGTAATCGAGCATCGAACAAGCGTCTGGATTGTAAAGACTATTTCATCTGGCAGTGACATCGAACAGATAGCTGGCTGCCAAACTATGAGTTGTTGCCAATTCGGGCTGCCAATCAAGATGACAAAACAATTGAAATCAAATCCATAAATTGCTTTTACCGAGCACACAAAAATACATTTTATTTTTGCATACGATGCAATCGCAAATATCGCAATCGACTTTATCTACAAAACTGCTCGGGCGTTGAATTCGGAATCGGAATCCCAAACATGGCTCGTGTCTGGGGCACTTTGCACGATTCTCGAATGGCAGTTGGACCGACTGACTGGCTGGCTGGGTCGTGGAGGTGTGCAATTAATTCAAAAGTGTCTGGCGAAGAAAGTTGCAGTCATTAATTAGCATTTCCAAGCATACATACATATATACCCATAGACACTCGCTAGTGAAAGTTCTTTGCGGGTCCTCAGTTCATTTGGCACGTTTCGACTAAAGAATACTTAAAAAAAAAAACGGAAAAGAGCCCAAGGACCTGGGAGTAAAGCTCATTTCCGCTTTATATTTAAACACTTGGGGGCTAAAATGTTTGCTCTACTATTTCCACGCAGTGCAAAATCATCATAAAAGGCAGGGAATGAAAAAATAAATAGCCCAGGCCCCAGAGAGTGGCCTCTCCGGTCGATGGACCATGGAACTCGGAGGTGGGAAACGCTTAGCAAGTGGATTTTTAAATTAGTTTGTCGACTCGACAACGATGGCGACGGCAAAGAAGACTCATCGCCTCCCCTCTTAGCCTTCATTTTGCGCAGATAAAAGCCAAGTTTTGAGACTCTTTGCAACGTCCTTTTTGGGCGAATGGACTTGGCCGACTCCTTCTTGCTTATTTAAATGAATTAGGTGATTTTTCAAGAGCTAAGCCCGCCACGAGCAGTGAACTCATTTCCGTTCCAGTTGCTCTTGGCCATTGGCCCTTCATGCTTCATTTGGCCCCCACACTTTGTGGCTGCATCGCGATGAGCTGTTAATTTGCAGGCCACTGCGTGTCAATCAAAACTTTTACGAGATCTGGCCCTGGGAAAATTTGATTGCCTTCCACCTTCTAAGCATCAAAACACAATCATCTTGGGGCGCCAAGAAGCCAAATGAAATGAGTGGAAAAGAAAAGCCAAACACTGGGGGCTTTGAGTCATAAAAAGTGCTCGCTGAGTGTTAAATACATTAAGCAGATACTTTCCCATACCAAGGAGCTCACTGCTTTTTTTCGGCAGATTCCCGGCCCACACGCCGCATACGCAATATCGTGTGTTTGCCATTGTTTTCTTGTCGCTCCTGTCTGTTCGTACATGAGTCGAATTGCGCATACGACGCGTATGCCAAGCACCGGGACGCGAGGTGAGAAAAATTTGCAATAAAGCTGCAAAGTGGCACGAAAAGGGGGGCACACAAAAAAGACCGCGTTGAGGATTGAAAGTGAAAGGGTTCCTCCTGCTCATTCGCCCCGTTTTATTGCCGGGTTATTGTTATTTAATGCCAAGTTTAATGCCAACACACACAGCGCGCCAGCGAACACCTAAAACAATTTCATGCCCGCCCCATTAATATATTTCAACTGGTTTGGTTTGGTTTGTTTTGTTTTATTTCCAAGTACGTGTGGGCTTTCCCCCCTTTCCTCAGTTCCCCTCGTCTTTTTTTTTATTGTAAAGTTTCACCCTCGGGCCGAGTGGCAAGTCATTTGCTCCGCTGGTTGCACAATTCTATGTTGACGCTCTTTTGTGTTCGACTGGGCTAAAGAATCTCAGGTTTCGGTGGCTTATGCACGTAGGTTGCCATTGTCGTTTCAACTGGACAAGGAAGCAATTTGAATGCCTTCACAGAGCGCTGCACATAACACAGAATTATGTTAGGGCCAGCTTTGTTACCACTCGGAGTTCGCCTTCCCGGCTCCCAGTTCCCATTTGCCAGTGCCTGGCCAGGCGTAAAGATTGCCAAAGTTAGCTATAGGGACATTGGTGAAAACGTGATTTCGGCCCAAAGAAAAAATAAAAAATGTTTGTTCCTAAACTAAAATAAGGAGATCTTAAAAAATTCATCAAAAATCTTTGTAGTCTCTACAGTTCTTAAAAATCACAGTACAGTATTTAAATACATTATTTACATTTAACATATAGTTAACGAGTAAAAAACCATACTTTTATGATACAAAAATTAAGTTTCAAAGTTAAATTAGGATTGAAAAAAATTCTTTAAAGTTGTTTGTTATATTTGAACTCTTCTAGAACTAAATATATATTTTTGTAAAGGGTATGTAGAACTCGGAATGCTTCTATTCTAGCCATATTATCGGAAAAGCTTCGGATTTGGGTATGCCTGGTAATTAATGTCGGAGAGTCGTGACTTTAGTCGCATACGGGTAATGTCTGTTTGAGTGTCACTAAATAAGAGTCGGGCTGCCTGGCATTTCACACTTTAAGTTGAAATAAATGGGGATACATTTAAAAACCTAATTTATTACTACATTTTCCTCTCTCGCTCCGTTCGGCTGGCAACCCGTCTGTCTGTCCTGTCTGTCCGTGTTATTGGGCCGGTCGGTCCATTGTGGCCCTGTCACAACAACTTCCATTGTTTGCCCCCATTTCACCTGTCAACTGGCCTTTGTGTCTGCTAAGCTTCACACTCGCCGGCAGGAAAACTTGGAAGATGGGCGGCAGAACTCTTGCCAAGCACTGGGACCGTCGCACTTTGGTTTCCATTGTCAACAAGCCAGCCAATTTAGTTAATTAGGCTACCGAAAGTGAATAAACAAAATCTGTAACCGAAGGCGGACGACGGGCACGTGCTAAGCTCTGTGTGAAAAAAACCGCAAAAATGCACAAAACACTTGACGAATTTTTCCGTTTTGCTTCGTAATTTGAATGCCACGCGCCTTTCCCCGCCTGCTAATTGCGTCGTCGTCGTCGTCGCCTTCGTGGATGTGGATGTTGATATGGGTTTGTAATTAACTGAGTCTATGGATTTATAGCCCGTTCCGTTTGGCACTAATGCTTTTTCTCAATTCGCGATTCTGCTGGTGGCGATGCATAATGTGTGTTAAACAAACTCAAAGACGGCATCTAAAGACCCCTGAAACATTTTTTTTTTAAATATAAAAATTTATAGGCAATAGAGATTTTCTCAAAATAATTTTAACTTTATTAGAACCAAGAAATGAAAGCTAAATATTAAGTTTATTAAATAATTTTCTTGGGTTTTTTTTAATTCCCAGATTTTCAGTCGCAATAAATATTATAATATTCAAATTAAAATAAATAAAAAGATTTGAAATTGCAAAGATTAGCTAGTGTTTTGTACACTTTAATAAGAGTATGTTCTTAGATTTTACCATTTAATTATATTAAGAGGGCCATATTATATGATAAAGACCTTGTTATTCTAGAGCAAATACAACAAATATCATAAAAAGTTTATGGCTGAATATATGAATAAGCTAAATATATTTTTATTACCTAATGGTTTTCACAGTGCGATTACAATTAAAAATATATTTTTCCATTTTATCAGGTCTAACTCGCTAGCTCACAGACTTAGTATATATTCAAAGCCCGATCCTAAGATCTTTTAAGCTAATATACCGAAAATGTAAATATCTCAGAAATTATTCTGTGCCATAAACTCGGGCAGACTCACCTGCATAAATCATCGCGATGTCGATGGCGATTGTGAGCGGAGTTTTCTGGGCGGGATTAGCCAAGCGGCCGTCGCCGAATCGCTTGGAAAAGCGGTCAAGTGCCGCTCCGCCTGGTGTTGGTTTTCCGATGCACTTGCAGGCGTTACGTTAACCGGCTCCCCAGATTGCTATATATATTCTCTGGGGGTCTCGCGACTTGTTGCCGCGGGTTGTGTTTGCTCTCGCTCTCTTTTGGCAATTAATTGGTTGTCATGCGTTGAATAATTGCACGCATTTTGCCTAAAATCTCCATACTCAGCACTTGATTTTTGTTTTTCGTATTCAGTTCTCTCAGTGTTTTGTTGATCTTTTCGATTGGGCGTTGCTAGGCCGGGTTTTTGTGAAATTAATAGTTTGTTTGCGCTAGAATTTGATTGAAATATGTTTTATTTGTTAATTGCGTAGATTGGCAACATTGCACTGGCAATTTATGGCAAAACAATTATTTGCTGTCATTGCTCAAACAAAGCAGACACAGCAAGGCGAAAGAAATTCAATTCGGATCTGCTGGCTGACATCATATTCAGAAATGTTTATTTTTGCATATGTGGCACTGTGACAGCGGGACAATTATCAAAATTGCACTTTGTCAATGCTATGTTTGCTTTGGGTGACAGAAGGGAAAATTGTTTGCTAATGAGGGAAATTACGAAACAAAACGAAACGAAAGCGAGCGATTTGATTAGCCGAAACGAGCACGGCGCTGAAGAAAACCCCATAAAATCACATAAGACACATTCACACTCGTTTCACACTCGCGTCTTCGTAATGAATGCACTCACTCGCTCCGCGCGTTGCGAATTTAAATAATATTTTTGTTTTTTGACCAGAAAGCACGTAGCCAGCTGTTGCGAGCTTTAGTTTTGGTTATCAATCATGGGTAATCGCTGGTAGAAATATTAATGGCCAATATCCCATTGCTTCGATCGTGGATTCGACAAGAACTGAAATCACAAAATGGTGGAAACAGCTGTTTTCCGCGATCACATGCACTCGGCTCTTCGGCAATTCACACACACACTAGAACACCATTACACCCACACAGCAGGGCTGTTATCTACCGTTATGTGCCGTCGGCAAGAACCGTTAGCCAGTTTTTCTCCGCTCGTGCAAATTGGCACAACCGACGCGGCAGAATTTTCAACACGAACTGAATTTCCAATCGCCAACTGTTGGCTCACAGGCCTCGGGCCGCGAACGAACGGAATGGAACAGGGGGAACGATGAGATGGATGGAACAGCGCTCAGAATAATAACAGAATTTTCCCAACAACGCGCAACAGTCGCTTTTTCGGCGGGGCCGAGGTGGAAAATCGCATGCGAGTTTTCCTTTCAGCAGGCCAAGAAAGATCTGATTAATTATAATCTCTTGATTCCCTTAATCTGCATTCGCCTGCAGCCAGTTGAAATTCCCTTTGATTTGCGACGCTTTCTGGCTTGTTAACCTTTTGGCCAGACAAATAAAAGAAGGCACGCATAATAAATTGGCAAATTCGGAGCAGGAGCGGCAGAAAGGATGTTTCTGTCCGGGCTGCAAAAAAGGACACACACTTGCCCCTTTTTTTTCCTCTTTTTAGCCTTATTCTGATTATACCATCCGTTGATTTTTCTAGCAATTTCATTTTATGACAAAGTTCCTCCGACTTCAATTTGCCCAATTTTCCATTAGAGCTGCGGAGCGTTGATTGCGTAGAGCGTTCATTTTTTACGATTTTTAGTCAAGTTTTTGGCTTACAATTTCGCCAATAGCCAATACACCCGATTGCGAACTCATTATGGTAGTTCCATAGAAATGTTTAGAAATGTATGCGGAGTGGTTGGAGGGCATTTGCCATGCAAGAGCTGTTGCGGCCATTATTCACTTGATTTCTGCCCGTTTAATCGACTCGCAGCCCAACTTTTATCTCTCACTGACCTTTGGCCCGTTTTGGTCTAGCCCAGTAATAATGATAAATGAAAAGAGAACGCCTCTGGGCCACGCCCCCTCGCCCCTTGCCTCCTTTCATGTGTGTGTGTTTGTATCGCCTCTAATTAGGATAAACAGATGTTGCCGAAAATTAATTACACATCACGAGCACATGAACAGCCTCCCAATTTCCTTTTGCCAACTCCTCATTAAGCCGGGGGCCTTCTAATCAAAATGACCGCCATCATCATGATGATATCCTTTCGGTGGTATTTAGCTTTTCATCTATTTCCAGGCGGTCCATAAATCTCGTCTGTTCAGCTGGGGGAAAAACATATTTACTTTGCAGTTAGTTTCACGAGGATTTGCATAGCTAACCAGGTGAATCCACTTGGATGCGCCGATTGTGTCCTTTTTCAGTTGTCGCGAATATCCTGTCAGTGCAGTTGAAATGCGTAAGAATTGCAATTCTGCTCTTTAAACTCCTTGTTGCCTTGAAAAGGGGACAAAACAGACCTCTGTTGTTATTTTTAGCCCTTCTATGCCCTGCACTTGGTACAGGGAATTTTTCCAGGAATTCCGTTTGGGTTTGGATCGAATTTAATTTTTTGCCCCAAATCGGATTTGAAAAATTTCCATCGTCTGGCCAGATAAAAGATACAGATACACCCGCCGCACCACCTGACGATGCCAAATCAATTTGCCGACACAATCGAACAAAGGAGTGCGGAGGAGTATTAAAGCTGAAAGGCGAAAGCTGAGTATCCCGCCGTTTGCAGACTTCCTTGGGAAGTGCCCCGAAACTAAGCTCCCGTGCCAGATTGCGCCTTCTGTCAGTCAAAGGCAAACACCTGTAATAAATATTCGTTTGTCGTCCTTCGCTCGCCTCGCTCAGTTATCCTGGATTTCTCCTGGCTGCGCTGTCACAGATACATTTTGTCTGCTTTTCCGTGTGAGCGCACAAGACAACGGAAGAGAGCCGGAAAAGAATGCCTAGCTGGCGCATTTTTATACATTTTCAGATCTCCCTCTGCCTTTTCCCCCTTCGAATTTTCATGCGAACTGGGGCCATAAAGAAAAAGCACTCGCAACGATGCCAACAGCCGGAGCGAAACACTTGATGTGGCTGGCTGGCTGGTTGGCTGGTTGGATGGCTGGCTGGCGGTGGGTTCAGTGGCCACTTTCGGGCTCCGGCACTCCACAAGCAATTCACTCAGCCATTTATGGCCGCACAAGTTGCAAGCAGCACACGCGGCCATAAATTCGCGAAACGCAGCTTCTGTTGCACTTAATTTTAGCCCGAGATACCCAAGGATGCACCAAGTGTTACATTTTGCGCCCAGCTGAGCGCTCAGCGTGTGTTATTAATTGCGTAATTTGTTTATTAATACCGGCGGTGCTCATGTGCGCCACTAGCACAAGCACCTGCTGGAGTTTAAGGACAATCCGTTCGGGGAAAAAATACCTAGCAGGAAAAGGCTTCTCCTCTGCCTTTACTCATTGCTTATTCAGGCAATCAGAAGATGTTTACCCTGCTCTCTCTCTCTCCAGCTTGGCGTGTAATCAAATTAAATCTCAACTGCATAAACTTTGCGGGGAACTGTTTGACTTACAATTAAATTGCCCGGCTCCGCCTTTGGGAGGCGGCATAAATCAATTTTTATATGCCAGCCTTTCGTCCTTCGTCCTGGGTGCTCAGTCCTTCCTGGTTGCCTTGCTGTTAATTGCACACACAGAGAATTCTAATGGCAAACACGAGCTGGGTTTTCAGCCGTCGAAGGCAAAGGCAACGGCAAAGGCAGAGATGTTATTAAATTATAATTACCAGCGCCTTATTAGCACAATTAGAGTCGGTACCAAAACCACAGCTAAGGACACGTTGTCTGACTTGTCTGGCTTCGTAGTCCCCTCCCCCTGGGCGGTTGAGTTCACTAGAGTTCGATGCCAGACAGTCAGACCGAATGTCACATGAAAACAAGACGAGTTGACATGGCATGAAACCAATCAATCAGAGATCTATTCCAAGATAATATACCAACCACATCGATGGCATCACAAATAGCCGAGCAAAATGGATTTATCGCCCCCGCATCGAAGGCAAATGGAGAAAGGCATTTTGCATACCGCACTACTTAATCAAAGTCAATGCATAAAATGAATGCATAAACAACTTGGGCATAGCTGCAGCATCGTTGCGCTTGGGGCTGTCCATATTGCGCATACGTCACGTGCGCCAGTTGCATGTGCCGGTGGCACATCGATGATTACCATACTAAGTTGGGCACCGAACACACCTCAGAGACCGACATCCTGCATTCTGTGCAACCCACATCCTGCATCCTCCAGGTGGCAACACTCACTTAACACACCCACACGTCTGGGCGCCTTCATCGCGGGACAGGATTCAATTGCAGCAGCTGCCTCCTGCAGACGCAACAGCAATCTCGAAACAACAGCAGCAATAGCAACAAGAGTTTTCGAACAAAAATGGAGCTAATGCAAAAAGTGTAGGCGGTTCGGTCGAAGCACAGGACTCATCGATACCCTGTCTAGAAATTAATTACAGACTAGTGCAAAAAAATATAGCAATTAATAGCTGGTTAGCTAGAAAGAGCCGTATATAAATTAATTTGACCATATAATATCCAAAGATCCTTAGGTTTTAATGGATTTAATAATCCTCTAGTTATTAAAAAATTAAATAGAATACTCTAAAATTTTAACACTTATTAAAAGATATTTCATTCAACATATTTCTACGATTTATTATCCCGATAACATATTGTACTCTTTCGCATATTTTTTGCTTTATAATTCAATTACGACAGCAAGAATTGAAAGATATGTTATATAATTTAATAAATATTTTAATATCTCATCCTAGGGTTCTTCCAATATCCCTTTGAATACCCCCTACCCCTGGCATACAACACGTTGAGTGCATTAGATGAATATTAAAAGCACTCACCAGCAGCAGCAGCACTTGAAACTTAAAAGTGAATGGCAGGCGGTCTGGTCCTTGTCCAGGACCTGCACTCGCACTCGCAATAACGTCGACATGGTCCGAGGATTGAGGAGGGAGTAGGGCAGCATCATGGTGCGTTGCATAATTTATTGTTATGCAATCAATCGTAGCAGCAACCCTGCTTATTCCACTCTTTTTTTCACCACTCACCCACTAACCGGGTGGCTGTGATGGACTTGCCCGAGAGGCCATAAATTAAACATATTTGTTGGCGTATAATCCGTATAATCAAATTACATTCGCACTACCTGTTTGCACGTATTCGTGGCTTTTGCGGTTAAGTATGTCGGATCCTGCCAGGACCATACAATCGTGGTCCATGCTAATTTGTGCTGCGTAATTTCCCCATTTCCATTTCCAGTCTGAGTGCGGCTCATAATCTGCAGATGTGGCCCGAAACAATGGTGCATTAAGTGGCCTGGTTGACCTGTCATCGCCAATCGGAGCCACAATCTGTCGGCCAACTGGAGACCACCTGAGTGTGCCTCTGTTTTTGATCGGCCTGTTTAAACCCTCAACGGGCATCATTTTATCGCCTGCTGTATACAGAGCTGAAATTACGTTGTTTACATTTTAAGCAAATTTGTTGCCCTGCTTGCCACCTGTTGCTGCTTCCGTCCCTTTTTTCTGTCGCTAATCAAGCCATGCGACAAACACAATTTATTAAAACGCGCACAAAAAGGACCAAGGACACCGGCATTAAGGACACAACGACCGTAAGTCATTCCCTTTTGGCCAACTTCCGGCTGCTCTAATGGCGGAAGGATACAATTAATTCACTTAAGGTCGAATTAGAAATTAGAAATGTCACCTGTTCGGGCCCAAATGTGACGAAAGGGTGGCTCTTTAAGATTTATGCCGTTCAGGGCAACTCCTCGTCGTTCATCATCCGCCATGGGGTCCCGGGTCTACGATGGCTGGAAGCAGGCAGACATATTGTATGAATAATTGCGCACAAGCTGCTCGGGCTGCATCCACTCATCGCCGAGCAAAACGGAACAAGCCAAGCAAATTAAAAGTCCTGGCAACAAAAGCGAGAAGTCAAAATGTTTGTTAGACAAATAAATTCAACACTTTACGCACATTTTCATAAACTGTCAGACGGGAGCGTATATGCCTGCAGAGAGCGAAAAATGTTAGGATATTAGATAAATATTTAAAAGCCCCTTTAAAAAATATTAAATATAAATAATAAATTGTCAAGATGGTTAAATAATATCATCTATAAAAATGTGTAAAATTTAAATTTTGATCAATATTTTTTTTAATAAATTGTCAAGATGGTTAAATAATATCATCTATAAAAATAATAAATATTAAATATAAATAATAAATTGTTAAGATGGTTAAATAATATCATCTATATACTGTAAATATAATATAATAAAATTATCTAAATACATCTTCAATAAATTTTACAAATCTAATCAGAATAAAAGGCATCCAATTTTTGTTTTTCCCTAAGATTATAATATTATTTTTTGAACAATTATCCAGTTTTCCTCTGTGCAGTCTGTCACAGAGGCACAGTTGCTGTTGCTCTGTGTGGGGGAGTGTGTTTTAATCCAACCACAACACAAACACCAAGAGAAGTGTGGGTCGAGCCCCCAGGCAGTACACGGACACTTAAAGCAAACTAACAAGGACAGGGCGGATGAGGATGAGGGGCCATTGGAGCTAGTAAGTCAAGGCTCCTCAAATTCCTTAGCTTATCAACGAGACGCCGGAAGCTGTGTGGCAGCACTCATACATATTTACATGGCTCGCTTCACATTTCCAGGACGAGGCATTGTGTGTTGTGTCTGGGTTTTGTTCTGGTTCTGCTTCTGCTGTTGCTGCTGCTTCTGGTCTCATCACATTACGTATTCAGCAGTAAGCGCGAGCAGTACAGGGCGTGCGGTTACAGGACTCTCGAGTCCTTGGGTTCCGGGAGGGATGGCAGGCCAACAAACAAACAAGTCAGTAGTACACATTCTGCACAGAATTTTAGGACTCATCACTGCGACAGAAATATTCTATTCGAGCTTTCCTTACTCAATTAGAGCCTGTTGCACTGGGCCATTCGTCGTCGCCCTGTGTAAATTGAAAGACTTTCGATGCAAATTCAATTGCTGCGAAAAATGTCCATTAAAAATCGTAATTGAAACGTTAATAATTTAATGCTATTGGCGACAATTTCTCGAGTCGCCCCTTCGTCGTCGGCATCCTGTCGCAAAAAATCGATCATAATTCGATAAACGCCGAGTTAAAGGAGGAGAAAAGTTCTATACTATGGGTCCGTAAATGCTGTCTCAGTTTTGCCTTTTTAGACCGAAAAACCGTGGATAGATACGTGAATTCTGGGAAAATGTAGCTACTTTTTCATGCTGAAAAATATCATCGTAATCAGTTTTCTGTGCGTTTGTCATCATCTGTTAGGGAAACTCCGCCAAAGAGCAGTTTTTCGGAAATGAGATTCTCGGAAATCCCCCGAAACATAATGGGGACATCAGTTGCCGGCTCTATGGCGAAATCACGACCGAAGTTCCCACCACAATGGCAGGCATCCATCAAGCAAATTGAACACGCCCCCGTCGCATATATTACTGCGCCCCAGCTCTTTAACCCCTTTTTTGGCGCAAAGGGCCAAAGCAATTGCAAATCCCACGCATCCATAGACCGCTCGGTGCCTCCTAATATCGCTCCATAAATAAACTCGAGCAATAAGTGCGCTAACCTACGCGTGGGTAAGCTGACGGATCAGTCATGGTGACAGCTCCTGCGGAGCACACGGCCTAGAGTGATGATGTTTGCCTGCCTGCCTGTCTGTCTTCGGCGACACGTGTTGACATGTCAGTTAGGCAAATGAGGGTAGACAGTAGCCAGAAACCGGGATCCTAGTTTGGCAGACTCCTGGCCACAGGCGAGTCATTAGCCAGGTCTCTCCAGTGGACTGAGTTGAGACAAAAGGCCCACACCCCTCGTAATAAATGCCGGCCATTTACCGAACAATTGTCCCCGGCAGCTGGACTCTGGACTCTGTACTCCACTCCAGATCTGTGCTTAAAGACTCAGATTAATCAGAATTTGTCCCGGCATTATGAGAGCGGCTGGAGAGCTGGGGATTTTGTGGTGGATTTAATGTCAGCCGACGGTCACCTTGATTGGGTCACAATGCCACAGCCAGATCCACAAAGAGCTCGGCACAAATCCAATATGCGAGGAAGGGTGAGAGGGATAAAAATAAAAAATAAATGCAAAATAATAAAAATCGATTTGAAACAGGCTCCAATTGGAATTGAATAGACTCGAGCAGCACCAGCATCCTTCGATCCGCAGGATGTGGCGATGCCGAGCACTTTGCACGTTGTCATTTGATAACCCATTGTGGCAGACGCAAATTGAAAAAAGTGCCGTCCGTCGGGCAAAATGGCACAAAAAAAAAAGAAGAAATAGGGAAAGGGCGGTAACAAAGACCCATTCCGGGCGAGGGATCGGAGGACATCTGCCGGATATGTGTGAAAGTGAGGTCTAACATGGATATAGTGTGCCTGCCAGCCAGCTCAACTGCTTACCATTTCTAATTCGAAAAAAATATTCATGCTAAAGGGTTCTAGGTTCTGGGTTCTGGGTTCTGGCCCATTGCTTTCCTCCATCGGCGAACGGCGAACTGCGAACTTTGAACTTTCCGGGGACAAGCGTCGCCAAACCGCAACAGAAAAGCAATTAACATGGAATGACACTTTGATTGAAACGTCTAATGTGCAGAGGGCAGTCCAACAACCCGCCGGTCGAATGATTTGGCTTTGGATTTTGCTCGGGCTTTGGGGTTCATGAGCACTGGAATCGAACAAACGAAGGTCGTTGGAACAAAGCCATTCTGGCTGCATTCACACGAGCTTACATTTCAAATTAGTCTGACTTTAGACACTGAAAAGGATTCGAATTACATTATTTAAATGCCTTTCGTATTCGCATTAATCATTGAATAAAAATATATCTTTCTTTTTTTAAGGAATTACAAAAATGTGAAATATTTAAATTTATGTTAAATCCTGGTTATCTCAGGAGCTCATAACTTCTACATAGACTCGATTAAATAGTATTATTGTCTTTAAAAATGTTAAGAGAACATTAATAAATGTCTTTAATTTTTATTATATTCTCTGTAATCTTATTTTGATCATTATTTATTCATTAGTTAACTTTATTTAATTATTCTTAATTATTGAAAATTTACTGTTTGCAAACTTTGAAATTAAAACAATCTTTAAAGGATACATTTTCGTATTGTGTAGCAGTTGCAATCCCCCAGTTCACATCCAACGTCAGTCAGGCGGAAAGATAAGCATGGATAAAATTTCTTCGTGCCCACCTCGTTTCTGGCCAAAAGCGTAAGCCAAAAATCCGACAATGCCAAAAGGAGCCCGCACATTTTTCGGCCTTGGCAAGCAGCCGGAATTGGGAGCTCAGGAATGGCACAAGTCGAAAGGGATACGTGCCCAGGCATTTGCATTTGCATCTGCATCCGCATCCGTACCCGATACCCAGAAGCTGCCGTTTATTATCTCAACTGGCCGTGTGCATCTGCTCCCTTGGCTGGACTTGGACACCACTGCGTATGCGTGCTGCGAGAGATGCGGGAAATCGAAAGCAAACAGTGGACCTTGTCCGCCAGCCAGAAGTTTACGGGCCTTCGTAGTATCGAGATCTTAAAGCTGGAGGATGAAGAGGATAAACGCAGTGAAGCGGACACGTGTTAACCATTTAATGACACTCGTAAATAAGAAAAGCCGTTAACCAAAACCCAAATCTAGACAAATTAAATTGTGCTGCCCCTTAAAGTTCCGGCGACCATCAAAATACTCTTTTGACTTTCGCCCAAAAGTAGACTTTGCCAATTGGCCTTGGCTAGCTGAGATAGCTGAAATGCCCCGGGAAATCGGCAGCTGCCAAATCTCTGCGATTAAAATCCAACTGTAATTCAAGACCACGACACCCGCCTCCGCAATCCACACAATGTTTAAGATTTAATTTAAATCTAGATGTCGGCGTGTGCAAACTGGCAAATCCTAAGCACGCTCTTTGGCTCGGAAATAAACAGAAAACAGAAGCGAACCCTTGCCGAACTTTGTCGGGAGTTTTTGTTTGTGCATAAAATTAAGGGAAGTAGTCGGCGGCGATGGGGCAACTTTTATGATTGGGTTGTTGGGTTGCCCAAGCAGAGCCGGCTGCTTGTGTTAATAAAATATGCAAAAATTCAACACGAAAATTAAGTTTCCCCTGCGCCGCAGCGACCTTTCGCATTCCGTTGGAGCAACATATGTACGTATTCGCCGCCTAGGAGCATCACACATCCGCCCCGTGGCCGCCTGTTGACTAATAATCAAATTATTTAATATAACTAAAACTTTTCAGAGGCTGTCACGTCCCTGCCTTCTAATGGGTAAACTGTGTTTTCAGCGCACAAATCTGATGTCGTTATAATTATCATGTTATTGAGTTAATTACACATGCAGAGAGTGCTTGTCGCTTGGTTTTAGTTTGGCCGAGAGCGAATTTGACAGCTTAAAGCCTTAGTTTTCTGGTCCTGACAGTCGAAAACATTGGGGGGAGGTGGTTGAAATTTGTAAGCCACTCGAGATTAACTTTACATGATTACAGCCGGCCATAATTCGAGCCATACGTGCGACGCCATTCAATGGAAAATTCATTTAGCCGCACAAATAAGGCAATTCTATTAAATAAATTGAATATGTACACGGGAGCCCAGGAAGCCTTTTAAACTAATGTGTGGGTGGGTCCATGTATTCCTGTGGTCCTGTAATCCTCCCGCCACCATCGCGTTTTCCTGTTTGCTCGGCACACAAATGTTGGCGAGCGAAAGCGCCATAAAAAGAAACGAACGGAATAAGCCTAACCAGAAAGTCAAGGGCCTTTCATTCCATTCCAGTCGATTCGAATTCGATTGTTGTACACGCAGGCATGAGTGTGGCCCAATATATCAATACCTGATGCTCTCAAACTCCCGAATCACCCAAGCCACAACAACAAAGGTGGGTATATATTATTTATGGGTGTGTATTTTAACTAAACAGAAACAGAAATCGAATTGTTGTTTCTGGCTGTTTGCTGTTTGCTATTTGTGCCTGCACGTGGCTTTTCGCCGCCGACAACGTCAACAATTTCTTTTTGTCGCATTTCCCCCGCCTTTTTTCGTGCGGTTTATTTATAAGTGAGCGAAATAAGAGTCGAACGTGTTTATGGGACAAATGAAGTACTTTAGATTCAATTATGCATTCGTCAACAGAACACATAATGGAATCCCAAATTGTGTCATCCTCGTGGGCTGGCATCTCCTCTGTTTGTTTGCGCCGCTTAAATTCCGACCGACATTTTTGGTACTGGCCGAACGGAGGATGTTTAAAGGACTCTGTCTGTTTGGCCACAAATCAGATTTGTGGTTTATGCTCCTGCCAAGTAGTCCTGGGGGCACTTAATAAGGGTAAGTGATGCCGGGGGCCAAACCGCAGTCGGAGATATCTGGCGTCCAAGGGGTTTTGGTTTTGGCTTTCACTGACCTTTGTTTGCACTTGACAGCCGACTTGCCGGCCGACTCCAAATCAAAGTTCCACCCTGTCTGCCCGGCGACTTGAGTGTTTATTAATGGATGCCAACTTATTTGGCTTTATTCACTTTTCGGCCGCCGCTCTGATTCACCAAAACCAAAGATTCCTTTGGTCTTTCCCTTGGATGAAAATCAATACTTGGGCCATCCGTTTTAGCGGCTTACAAGTGTAATCACCACATGAGTAGTTGGCCAAAACGGGAGGCGTCAAGAAATCCCTGCTAATAGGCAGTTCCAATGCAATGACCCGACTCCCCAGCTAGACAACCGTAATCGAAAGGAAATCCCAGGCCAACAACAACAGCAGCAACACTCCCCAACAAAGGAAAACTAAGTGAAGCCGAAATCCTTTGAGAAATTAGTTGGCTCGACCAAGTGGCTTTTCACTTCTTTGGACATTTTCCAGCTGGTGGGTAGCGTGGCATTCGTGTCTGCGGTTTAATAAGCCGACCAGGTCAGGACACTACTTAATCTTGTCAAGCAAATCCCCAGAATTTCACTGGCCTGCAATTGAAGCCAACGCACGGAAACGGCCGGTAAGTCCTTAAAGTTTTCCATATAACACACATCTACAAATAAAACCTCAGAGAATTGAATTTATAAGGTTTAAGAAGTCGTGTAAAAATTCAAAATTCTTAGGAAGACTAAGAGCTTTTGTCAAGTTGTAAAATGGTTTCATTATAATATTTTTCTACCACATACCACATATCTTTGCCAAATGTAAAATGGTTTTCTACTTTTAATTTCTTTATCTCAATAAAATAACGTTTCAAAAAGCAGGCAGTTTTAGTACTTGGTTATATTCAAAGGCCCTAAAAAGTAACTTTTGGTATTTAAATTTTTAGCTAATTTCCTTAGAATTAAATTAGAATAAGTTGGGTTAACTCTTTTTAATTTACAAAAATATTATTGAAGTAAAATCCAAATTAGCAAAAGCAAGGGGTATCTCAAAATCGGGGAACACAAATTAAGGGACTTTAAGTTTATATTTAAATGTTTAACTTGTTGAAAATGCAATTGTAATAGCTGAGCTGCAATATTCCCTTTGGTTTTTAAATAGCTTTTACTTTGTTTTGTATTTTACTTGTCTTTACGGACTTGACTTCTGCGATGCCTTTTAGATTAGAATCAATGGAAGATGACATCAAGCCGAGGGACATTCGATATGAGAGGCTGCAAAACTTTGCCCTGCCTGCGGTCCCATGGAAGTGAGTGTCCAGGCTTTTTGGCAACCTCTTGGCCAAGTGAGTTAGCTGGAAAGTGCTCTGTGGTTGCCGGCATTCAGCTGCCATTTGTAGCTGCATTTAGACGAGTCAAAGGGCAGCTGGGAATCGAGTTAACAAGCAAACGCAATTACAAGCGACTAAATAAACTGAAGTTGCACTCTAATTTCATTCCCAACCGGCCATAAAAGACCCTTGGCCCAAAGACAGTCTGACGTTGAATGCAAGAAATTAGCGAGACACTGATGGGTTTGTGCCCGAGGCGCAATCAGGCCAATTCCGAGCCGGCAGCTGACTCAATTAGGGAGCCAGATTTGCAAGGTCACAGTCACAGTCAGAGTACACAAATCGGATCGGATCAGGAGTCACTGGCTCGGCCATTAAATTATTAAAGCCCTAAGAGCCCTTAAAGTAGTTGCTTATAAGTCATCGCCTGACTTTAATTTGGGGGCCACCATCGCTCAGGATCCGAGTCACCTTGCCGGCATCCCTGATTCAATTATCGGCAAGAACAGCCAGCTCCCCGTCGTCCAACGGCCCATCTGCTGGGTAAACATTTGCTTAAACTTTACAATGAAATTATCTGAGCGTGTCATGGCTGTGCAGGTACTACAGACTCCAGGGGAATTCGAATTTGCTCCTCCTCGGCGAATCGTCAGAGTAATTGGAGTGTGTTGCGGCTAACAGTGGGCAAAGAATGGAGCCAGGTGGCCAGGGTAAACACTAGCAAATCGTTCTAATCCGACTTACCTAAGTGGGAGTCAATCGATAGATTTTATTTTTATTCTAAAGCAAAATAATTTAATTT
Organism: Drosophila takahashii; assembly: GCF_030179915.1. Classification (NCBI taxonomy): domain Eukaryota; kingdom Metazoa; phylum Arthropoda; class Insecta; order Diptera; family Drosophilidae; genus Drosophila; species Drosophila takahashii. The sequence goes on from NC_091681.1 coordinate 22,596,170, forward strand.
CCACAGATTAAAGGAAGTGATTCATACTTTCTCTTCGGATAGCTACACTTGAATGACAGATTTTTGCTATCTTTCTAGATTACTTACCACAACTAGTTGCGCTTATAAATCGCCTGATTGCAGTCAGTTCAAAGTTGCTGTCCTCTAAGCTAATCGCCTGAAATGTGCGGGAAACTCCGTCGGTGGATTAAGCAGCGCTGCAATCCCATTCACCTCGCACCCGAAGAGTCTCAATGTCGCTTTTAATTAAAGTCCCTACAGCCAGAGTGTCATGGCAGCCAAGTGGTCTTTGAGCGCTTTAAAAATTTAAAAGTGCGCAGAGTTCTTAAATTTTCAATAGGACGACTGGTGGCAGCTGGCGCCCGCAATGAGGAATGGCGCATTGTGGTCCTTCCCTCTGTGCTCGCACCGTACATAATTTAATTTGCTGACATAATACGCTGAGCATTAACAAAGTAATTACGGGCATTATGGCAACCGCATCGCCGGCGAAGGCTCCGCCGCCAATCTGCAGTCCCGCTGCGATTTCCACAATTTCCACAGTTACCATGGCAGATGAGATGAGGAACGGCCATTGTGGTTGCCACATCGCATACACTCGGCCGCAAGTTTCTGTGTCTCCCAATTAACACAGCGCTTTTGGCCCGGTGGCAGGTATAGTTTCAAGCTAATGGCTCGACTGTCTTGTCAAATATAGAGATACTATGAAGTCACCATAAATAAGTGTGCTTTTAGAATAATATCTTTATTATTTCATTAAGTAATTCAAATTAAACGTAAATAAATTTTAAAAATGATTGTCTGTCGAAAACTATTATTTATCATAAGATTTAACTCGTAAACTAAATTTTTGTAATTCCTGTGATAAGACAATAAAATTACCTCACTTAAAGTTTCCTATGAAATGACCAAGAATGTTTTCCAGCAATCACTAAAGCCATAGTCTGAGTTCACTTGAATGCATTAATAAATTCCTAGAATTAGTCAGTTTTATTTAATTCCGCAATTTATTATATTCCCAGTTGGCTCCAACCTCTAAGCCACTTTCAGTGATTTAATTAGCCCCCATCAACTTGACATTTGACGGGTTGAATTTAAAATAAATCTGGCTCTGAATTTGTTCTTTTCATTCGCTTATCTGCCGGTCCGTTTGTCTCCTTGGCTAAAAGTAAATAAATAAAACAAGAAAGGTTGCCGCAATATCTTTTAATGCCGAGCAAAACCAGAGCGCATTGTACGGGGGGCCAAAGGGCCAAAGGAGAACGGAATACAAAGTATGCAGCTTTAAGTGACGAGTCGGTAAATTAAATTCCTCAAAATGTCAGCCAGGATAGAGGGCGAAAATGAGCGGATCGGCCGTGTGCATAAACATGAAATAAAATGAATTAAAATGCGAATTGTAATATGGGAGACGAATGAGCAAATGCCCTGGCTGCCGGCAGATTTCCGTTGTCAGTAGCGACTTTTGATTGTTTCCATCAGCGTGTTTGTGCTTGTGTTTTTTTCCCCCCCGTTTTTTTTCGGTGCTCCATCATTTTGCTGCTGTACAAACACGAATAATCAAATGCACGCACATCTGCCGTGTTCGGGAGTAAAGTGAAAGTTAAATATTTTCCTGCCCGCCCTCGGGCCACATTTACACACATCCATCCGCATTCCTCATGTGTTGTGTCAAAGGAGCCAACACGCCCACTCAGTCGTATACGCGACAAAGGCAGCATACCGCCTATACGCAGGGTTGGCCAGCAGATTGCATTTTTGTGGCCCCATTAATGTGCTATTTTGTTGCAGCTCCCGTTTCCGGCTGAAATTAAATCTCAACCTGCGGCGAAGATGACGCAAAATGTCAGTTCGCCTGCCAAACGAAACCCAAAGCAAATATTCAGGCGCAAAAGGTTCTAAAGTTCGGGTTAGAAAAATACGAGAAAATGTCGCAAATGTGGGCAGTCAGCTGAAAGGCGGCGAGGAGTGGGTGTGGTTCATGCGCAGTGGCTGCCATTTGGCAACTGCCAAGAGTCAAAGTCGTCGAGAAAGCCAAGTAAGCCAAATCCAAGGACCGCTGGAACGTGGTGGCATCGAAACGACGGCAACTGGAACCCCACAATGTTACGACTATAGAGCGCCTAAATGCTCCCACTTGCATAATGCGCCAAATCTCGTTGTTTATATCTCGAACTGGTCGTGAACTTTTGAAATGGAGATTTACGACCAAAGTTGGGGAAGCCCCTTTGCCCCCATTACCCCCACCGCCTCCCAAGTTCCAGCAGTTCGAAGACTTGGGAGCTCTAATTGGCAAACTGGCTGCCATGGACCGCTGGTCAGCCATCCAGTGTTTGACGAAAATCACCTGTTGATTTCACCTGCCGCCTGGGCCTTAATTAAGGCCCTCTAGTCGGGCCGAGATGAACTAAAGCCAGGTCAAATCTGGCCCCAGACAACTTTTCCCATCTTCTGCACAAAACTTGGGCTCTAATAAGTGGACAGCACCGGGTTGGGAATAAAACAAATTAATCCACTTTGCCGAAATTTGTCAAAGCCAAGCAACGATGGCGAGGACCAGGAGGTGAGGCCAGTAAACTTATCTGATTCAATGTGACAGGCCTAGTATGATGATGACGAGCAAACTTTGGCCATGAAGCCGGGCTCAACCACTGACTTTGTCGTTTTGCTTATCTGCAAATGACAAATAAACTATTTTTCCGATTTCCCTTATTTTCAAACTTGTAGAATTTAAACGGTTTTCCTTGTTCAAACTGCTTTAACGTAATGGATCTAATGGACTAAGCCATAAAAAATACAATTGATTTTAGAGGATTTTATATTTATAAAAAAACTGTGTGGTAATACTTTATTACATTTATTTATGAAGCTTTCAAAAAGGCTATGATAAGTTAAAATTGTTGCAGTGCAAAACATTCCTATAATTTTTATCAATGCTTACAAATATTTTATGCAGTGTTATTTTTATTATTATTCTTTTTCCTATAGAGAATCTTAAGTAGTATAAAATTAACCGCAATGCTTAGCTTTGTACATTAAATATTAAAGTTGTAAATACAAAAGGGCAAAACCTGTGAAAGTATCTAAAGTTCGCTCTCTGTCAATCCCATTTTGTTTGTGGCTAAACCTGAAGTGACCGTTCCTGTCCATTTTCGTATTAAATTATGCAAGCTGAGAATAAAGCTGTACTCTAAGCAAATCGTAGCGTGATAAACAACAGAAGATAGGCATAGAAGGCGCTCCAAGTGGTCGGGGCTAAGCAATCGGACTGAGGGACTTTGGCAAATATGACATTTTCAGATACTTGGTACATGGAAAACCTTTTACTTTTCCCATATTGTTTGTTAGTTAGCAGCGCTGTGAATTATTTACAGGCGAGCCGGGGGGATGAGGGTTTGGTAAGTCGGGTCACTGTCAATGCAAAGCGGTGGAAAAGTTGGCAACAACAAGTTGCCGGGACAAGGATTATTACAAGGATTCAGCGGGAGCGTGGTGCGATGAAATATCTCGCACTACCGAGTATTGTCCTCATGCTGACGGCATTCCCATTGTTGGCGCTAATGACACTTTTATAACTTTTTATAGATTTTCCACACATAATGTGAACTCTTGGGCCATTTATCGTGCCAACGGCGACAACAATCCTTTTTGTACGACAGCATAATAATATATATAAACGCCGTCTACGTTTATTTCGCCTTTCTTCTCGAAACTTATTTACGAGAATGTGCGGAAGAGGCTGCCGGATTTGCAGGGCGGGTGAATCTAGTATCTGGTGAATAGTATCTAGTATCTAGTGTGTGTGTGTACTGAAGTGGTTCGCCTCAGGGCGCACACTGCGCGTATACGCAACGTGACGCATACGAAACAGGAACGAAACAAACAAGCCGCAATATAATTTCGCAACAAATTTCAAATGCTAGGCATGAACAACTTTTAAACTTACCCCCCACACAAAAAAACACATCGCATCGGGATCTGGGTTGTATATGTTCACATAGTAACGTGGATGCGTGGCAGGTTAAATTTAGAGGCGGATAAATACAGCTCGGTATGGGTAAATAAGCAAAATCAAAAGTAATCATGATGATGTTTGAACAACCCACACGAATTATCCTTCGGTTTTCCAGGAACGATTAGTTTTGATTGGTCTTAAAGTTGTTAAAGAATCGCCTCAATCATCGTAAATCGATAATTGTACCATTTGCTGCATCTTGTTAGCTATCAACACACTTTAAGATCGAATCTTTTGAGCCCTAGACACAAAATCTTTTCATATCTATATACTTTACAGAGCGATGATAAATGTTATCATGTTCAACGAAAAGACATTTATTTGTCCTAATGATAAGCTTTAAAGCAAATTCAAAAATCTTAGATAACAACAATTACAAATAAAGGATGATATGATAAGTTCTATGTCACATACTTTTATACATTCATACATCGGTCACTCACTTCTGTATTACATAATACGTTATTTAGCTTTGAATATAATCTAAAGTACCGGCTATATCTAGTTGAATACGCTCGCTCGGCTAAGCAAAAACAATGACTCAGCTGTGTGAGTAAAACAACATTTATTATCAGCTAGTACATCAGATTATAAATAAATGTAAGAAGCAGCGATTCAGTTTCAGTCTGATTAGAAAAGCTCGCAAGTCAACAGCGAAAATGTTGTATGAGCCCGAAACTAGTTATAATGAAATTGACAAGACTTGGAGGTCCGAAAAAGAGAAGCTACCATTCGGTGAGGACTTGTCCATAGGTGAAATAATCTTTCAACAAATGCAAGTTCATTCCAAGGATGTAGCACAGGTAAGCTTAAAAATGTTGGACACATTTTAATTGGATAATACGAAGGTTTCCTCGTAGATATCGGACTCGGAGGAGACGATTCTTTTGCGGGAGGATTTGCAGAGAAACGCCATTCGCATAGCCACTTTTATGCGCAACTTGGGACTGACTGAATCGGACATTGTGGGCGTTATAGCCAGGAATACCACCCATATCTCGGCCGTGGCCTATGCCTGTTTTTTCAATGGCATCGCTGTGCACTCGCTCAACACCACATATATACCGGAAATTATTGAAAAGCTCTTCGCGATAACCAGGCCTCGATTAATATTTTGCGATGGTGATGAGTTTGAGAAAGTTCGCGAGGCCACCGCGAAGTTGGACGTTAAGATAGTGACAATGCGCAATCATCCAGCTGGGACGCTTAGAATCGATGAGGTACTGAAGACGCCAGCGGAAGAGGGCTTTAAGCCCACTCGCTTAAAAGGGGGAACCACCCACCAATTGGCCATACTCAGCACTTCTGGCACCACCGGCACACCAAAGGCCGTGGTTGTGACCAATAGCCGCTCAATCCTTAATGGTTTCACGTAAGTCTATGCCTTATAATTAGATACATTTATTATATTCGGCCTTTCAGCAAGCTCACCACCGCAGATGTTCAATACTCATCCAGCACTCTCGATTGGGCTTCGGGCCTACTGACCTTGGCCTCAGCCGGAGTCTTCAGCACGAAGCGCATTGTCTCCGAAAACCCCTTCGCTCCCTCGGAGGCCCTTCGCATAGTCGAGAAGTACCAGGTCACCTGGGTTCTGCAGGCTCCGGCGCAAGTGGCGGCCATTGTTAGTTGTACGGACTTCGAGAAGGCACAACTTCAGAGCTTGCGTTATTATCTCTACACCGGTGGACGATGCACCATGGAGGTGCAGAAGAGACTGGGCAGGAAGATTGGCAACAAGATCCTGCACTTTGGCTATGGATTCTCTGAAATAGGATCCTTTGGCTGCCTCAACTGGCACTTCGATGCGAAGCCCAGTTCGGTGGGAAGGCCGTGTCCTGGCTACGAACTGAAGATCATCGACGATCAAGGCGAAAAACTGGGACCCAACGAAGAGGGCGAGGTATGCGTAGACATGGGAAGCTTTTGGCCAGGATACTACGGAAATCCCGAGGCCACGGACAAGGTGTACAAGGACAACTGGATTCACAGCGGCGACCTGGGATACGTTGATAGCGATGGCTTCCTGTACATCGTGGAGCGAAAGAAGGACCTGCTCAAGTACCAGAGCAACAAGTACTATCCGCATGAGTTGGAGGAACTAATAGCCGGAATGCCCGGCGTAGTCGAGGTCTGTGCCTTTGGCATTTGGAACGTTGAGAACGGCGACGAGGCAGCGGCCACCATCGTCAGGAAGCCAAATGTCCCTTTTAGCGAACAGGACGTGCTGGACTATGTGGCCCAGAATGCGAACACCAAGTTCCTGAGACTACACGCCGGCTGCCTAATTGTTGACGATCTGAAGAGAAGTCCCAATGGAAAAACAAATCGTGCCGCCAACAAGGAACACTTCATTCGGGCGAAGGGTATTCAGTTAGTTACTTAATATAATATGATATAGAAAGAGCCTAACCTACCTCAATATGTTAATAACTCTCTTAATTATATTGTAGGTAATACATACAAAACACAATTGCCATTTTGATTTTTTTTATTGCTTTGGGTAATAGAATTGTATTAATAGTAATTTTTGAATTTCACTAATACACCTCTTGAAAATGCCAGACAACCATTGTTCGCTGCCATTCGATTGGAATTAAACCCAACCGTCTCAGCTGACCTGAGATACTCTATTACTGGATGAGGTACGGCCACTTTTTAATTCCACTTACAGCACAAACGGTTGCTCTAATGAGAATTTATTCGCGAGAGTGTCTGGAAATGGCGTTTTAAAATGCAGCTCTGTTTTTGCACTGTAATCTGTGCACGCGTTCGCAGCCGTCAACTTGTGAGTGAGATTATGCCACACATGGCGAAGAACTTGATAAGGGAAGTAGGTTAAAGTAGAGCAAAGACTAAAACTTAACAAATACATCATTTTATACATAGAAGAGAATTAATTTTATACGACTAAGCTATAATATAAAAATTATAGGCCAAGGTATTAAAAAACCAAATTACCGAAAGTTTAGCCCGAATTTTGTATTATATATAAAATAATTCCTTATTGTCATTCCAAAATTATAACCAATTTGCTGATAGTTTCTCTCTGTGTACATAGAAGGGCATTTCACACAGGCAAACGTTCGTATGGACTACCATCTGTTGGCGGCATTTGTAACTGGTTGGCTTTTGTTCAAATTACAAGTTGCATTTTTGCCCGCCATTTGCCCCTCCTGTTGACAATGGCAGGACCTGCTGGCGTTGCCTCTGCCACTGTTGCCACTGTTGCCAATATCCTGGCATCATTGTTATTACTGCAGCCCGAACATGCGCCTGCTCGTTAGTTGGAAAATAGTTCCAGCGAGCCCTGTTTATTCGCCCAGTGTCCTTGTTTTCGCCAGAAACTTTGACATTTGATCAACACCATTAAAGGTTGGGTAGATGGTGGGGCTCAGATTAAAGCTGACCACCGGCAATTGGCATCGTTTGCTTTTATTTAGTCCTTCAGTTGTCTCTCCTTGCGGACAGTGCCAAATGTTAACAGGCAGCTTCCGGTTTCTATTGAGGTTTTTTCTCTACAGGGGAATTTAAATCTTCCTCTGAGTAACCCACTTTATATAAACCGCAAACAATTGCTAACGATGAGTCGAAATTGATTCAATTCATTAACGCTCAATTAAGCATGCTGATTTCGCACTCAGTCGATTGTAAATAAATAAATGCATACGAACGACCAATAAATCTTTTATTCATAATTGCGCGAGTTCATGAATTCTGACAAATTGTTCGCACTCTCCGTACTTTATTATTTATTCATTCTGAATAAACTTAATTTGTCTGCGATTTTAAATTTTTTGGTCATTGGTGTGGGATGAAACTAACATGGATAGCGAGGAAGGTACTTTTTTGGAATTTTTAATTTTAAATTTTAGATTCGGTTTAGCTCTCTAAACTTTGTTATTAATTTACTTTGTCCATTTGATTAAACATTTTTGAGTCAAATATGGCCAGCATTGTGTTAAGAGCTGCTAAATAAAATGTACTTAAAATGTATTCGCAAAGCTATCGCCGATTCCGCGTATCTTTTATTAAGGCGCCTTTAATTTATTTTTAGTTTATACTCGTACTTTCAGGTCGTACTTGGCACTAACAGCTCAATAACTAGTTTGTTTAATGATGCCAGTTTCTTTGATTATATTAAAGTCTGTATAATGTAATATTGCAATATTTTAATGGCTTTGCTGTAATTATATACCTATTTAACATTTTCTAAAGTCTCAAGAGTTAGGATATTTCCTATACCTTCATTCTATCTCTTAATAAAAAATGATTGAATTTTAACAATTTATTTCTGGCAGTAAAAGAGATGTACTTTGTTGTAATTTTAATTTATAGCTGGATTGACTAGTCAGCTTGGTTTCAGTTCGCATATAAGAGAGCCCAATAGGCTGATGACATCGCATTGTTACCGAAGTCTTTTAATCGTGAAGATGTGGGCTCTGACTTTACTGATCTCTCTAGCGACTTTGACTTTGGGTAAATGTAAAGCTGTAAGTTCATTGGCCAATTAATGTGATTTATTTTTAAGTTTCAGCAATTCAAGGAGCCTCAGTTGTCCAAGAATGTGGGAAATTTAATGAAGAGCAGTTCAGGAATAAAAATAGTATTGCGGAACCAAACGAACATCCATGGATTGGACAGATCATAAGTACAGATATTGATGGAAAGAAAAGATTGATTTGCGTTGGCGTCCTTATAGATGCCCGACATGTGTTGACAAACGCCCAATGTGTTTACCATCATCCTTTAAGAACAATTTCTGACATTGTTTTTGGAGACTCGGATTCCAGCAGCACATATCTTATCAGCTCGGTTACCATCCATCCGGAATATTCTAGTGAAAAACTACAAAACGATTTGGCCATTATTAAACTCACCAAAGACGTTGAATTCACTGGTTTCATTCAGCCCATTTGCTTGCCTTCGGCGGAAAATCACAAAGGCGAGGTCCCCGATTCGGATCTCATCGTTGCGGGATTCGACGGACCAAATATTAGGCACGATCCTTCATACAAGCGGTCGGATAAGCGGATAAAAATGGCTTTTAACAGAACCAACAGCAGTGAGTGCCAAAAGCTAGAGGAACGTTTCCCATTGGAGCTGATCTGCGGGCAAGATGTGGGATCTTTATCGGGTCTCTTATCGGGATCCGCTTTGCAAGAGGCTTCCGGGAATCCCCGGAAGTTTCATTTGATTGGCATCGTGACGATTGGATTTGGCACCACCGATAAATCGTACACGGGCTATTTAAGCGTTCGACATTACTTAGATTGGATCCGCAAGACAACTTCAGAGTGAAGAAGGTATCTAAAATCAGATTTCAATAGTTGGTTTTACTAATAAAAACTCAAGTTCTGACGGACATTTTGTGGTTATTTATTGTGACATTGGTGGAATACGCTCTCTCTCTAAACTCGCCCGGTCTTAAATACCAGATGGAAAGGTTACTGGCATCCTATGTCATATTCCGAGACTCTTAAGAGGATGCTTCCGAAGAAGACTCATACTTGCGATTTTTCCAAAGGTCGTCCTCTTACAACTTGAGTTCGTTCAGTATTGCATTGACCTCTGCATCTAATCCTAAAATCTATTTATCGCCTTTTGAAATTCAAATGACTTTGATCTTTTTAGAAGTTTATCACCTTAATCGTTCAACGTGGTGTATAAATTGTACCAGAATAGCAATCCATACGGACGTGATAACTAGAATAATAATATCGCATAAATTAAAATACCATCCGCACAATATAGTTGTATGTATGTAGTGTACTGCATTGAATAATTATTGTAACCAAGTCGTTGCTATAACTAAATTCTAAACCTAAAAATTCAAGTTTTTACGGGCATTTTGTGGTTAATCTTCAAATCTTCACTTATATTTGGTATAGACTACTGTAATCCAAGTGTGATTCATCTAATTAAAAGTTCATTTACTTACTCGTTCAACCAGGTGTGTAAATTTTAATTGTATATCAATTCATACAAACGAGATAAGTTGAATATTATTACCGCACAAACTTAATTAACTTCCGAGAAATATAGTTGTATGTACTGTATTGAATAGTTATGATAATCAAGTCGTTCCTATAACTGGCTTAAAAGGCCAGACTGATCTCAGTTTTCCCAGCTTATAAGAGACTCAGAATGAGTGCACATATCCCAGTGCTACTACAATTTTTCAATCAATAAGATGTGTTATCCGCGCTTTCTGGTTTCCCTGACTATTTTAACCGTTTTACTTTCAAGCAAAAGTTCTGAAATGTGTTTATCTGAGACTTGAAATTATTAATGTATAAATTGCAGCAATCCAAGGAGCTTCAGTTGGCCAAGAATGCGGAAAATACAATGACGATCAGTTCAAGAATAACAAAAGTATTGCAGAGTCAAACGAACATCCTTGGATTGGACAGATCGTAAAAACGAATGGCGATGGAAAGAATGAATTGGTCTGCGTTGGCATCCTTATAGATGCCCGTCATGTGTTGACCGCCGCCCACTGCGTTTCAACTGGCAAATTAAGTGATATTTCTGGCATTGTTTTTGGAGACTCGGACTCCAGCAGCACAAACTCTATTAGCCGGGTCACCGTCCATCCAGATTATTCATTGGACAAACGACAAAACGACTTGGCTGTAATTGAGCTCACAAAAGCCGTTGAGTTTACTGATTTTGTTCAACCCATTTGCTTGCCTTCGGCGGAGGAACACAAAAGTGAGGCTCCCGATTCGGATCATATCGTTTCGGGATTCGAGGGACCTTCATATCGTAGGCATGATCCCGCATATAAACGGTCGGATAAGCGCATAAAAACGGCCTTTAAAAGAATTGACAGCAGTGAGTGCCACAAGCTGCAGGAGCGATTCCCAGTGGAGCTGATCTGTGGCCAAGACGAGAAGGACGCACTCGTTGCCCTATCGGGATCCCCTTTGGCAGAAGCTTCCGGGAATCCGAGGAAGCTCCATTTAATTGGCATTGTGACGGTTGGATTTCCCACTAGCGACAAATCGTACACGGGCTATTTAAAGATTCGACCCCACTTAGATTGGATTCTCAAGAATATCTAAAATCAGATTTGATCAGTTTGAGTTATAAATAAAACGTCATGTTTTTACGGAAATTTTGTGGTATTTTTTTGTCTCGTCATTATTTGGGGTTATTTATTTGGGGTATAGCATTCAGAGAAGAGTTAGAGGAAAAACATTTAGGTAATATTAATAATGAAATAATTTACATCATCCATCAATCTAATGAATCAAGTCTTACGGAAATTTAATGGTTATTAATGGCGGTGTCATATAAAACTTCAAATAAACATTTGGCGATTTAAAAGCAACTGCACTCTAATTTGTAATTTAGTTTCATCTAATTACAAGTTCATCACTTAACTCGTCCAACTAGGTGTATAAATTGAAAATGAATAGCAATCTATACAATTGATGAAAATGTATAAAATAAATTAGAATAATAATATCGCATAAATTTACATACCTTCTAAGAATATAGTTGTATGTAATGTCAAGTAAGTATTGAATAATCAAGTTGTTACGATAACTGGCTTGTTAGGCCAGATTGATCCTCGTTTGACAATGAGCCCGAGTAGACTGAACATATCTCAGTTCAACTATAATATTTCGATGGATAAGATGTGTTCTCCGAGCTTCCTGATTTCACTAGCGGTTCTCACAGTTCTACTTCCGAGTAAGAGGACTAAAAAGAGTTTATTTGAAAACTGATTATTATTCGAATTGCAGCAGGCCAAGCTGCTTTAGATGCCCCAGAATGTGGTAAATTCAACGAGCAGCAGTACAAGAGTAACGAGCATCCGTGGATTGGACGGATAGTAGATGAAAAGGATCGATTACTCTGCGTTGGCACCCTTATATATACCCGTTATGTGGTGACAACCGCTCACTGCGTTTCAACTCGGTTTAGGAATCACATTTCTAAAGTCATTTTTGGCAACTTAAAATCCAGCGACAGCTATGAAATCAGGTCGACCTTTGTCCATCCGGATTATTCAGCTGAAAAATTTGAAAACGACTTGGCCATAATCGAGCTTACCAAAGAAGTTAATGTAACCGAGTTTGTTCAACCCATTTGCTTGCCTTCAGCAAAGGATCCAAAGGATGAACTAAAAGTTGTGGGATGGGAGGGACCTTTAAAACCAAGGAATGGACCTGAAACGACGAGGTTGGATAAGCGCATTAAAATGGCCTTCACTAGACCTGATAGCCAGGAGTGCGACGAGCTGCCAGCTCATCTGATCTGCGGCCATGCCGAGAAGTCTCCCCTTTCAGGATCTGCATTGATACAGGCATCCGGAAATCCGCGGAAGTTCCATCTAGTTGGATTTGCGGTCGCTGGCATCATCAAGCCCGGCGGTGTTCAGGGATACTTAAACATTCGGCCATACCTAGATTGGATCCGAAGATTATCAGAACCTTTATAAATATTACTTGTTCACATCTGTGTGCCAGGCTGTGAGATTGTACAGAGCTTGACTTATAAATACAAATTTGACTTCTAATGGTAATTGATTAAATCCAAGTTCTACATGAATGTATGTTCATAAAGTTTCAAATCTGGCTTGTTCTTGATATGAGCTAAGGATTTTAAGATAACACCTTGATTGGATCGACCGTAATACCTCTGAGTGAAGTTGCCTACGCAACTTTCCTCATTAGTAACAAGATTTTTAATTTTTGGCTACCAAGCTGTGACTTCTGACAGGTTGATTTATAAATAAAGAAGCAAGTTTGCGGTTATCCATTCGCGCGCGTGTAGTTGTTGCTGCTAATAAATTGAAAACGCTTTTGGGTTATTTGCACAAAGTTGCCGGTTGTCCTGACCCAAACCCAAATGCATAAATCACGCGAAGCCCCAAAACACAGTTGGGGTCCTTTTGCCATTGGGTTGACGCCTGCACGGAATTTAATTCCCAGCCACCTACCGCATCCTTCACCTTTTGGGGTCCTCGCAACTTTTGCCATTAGGCAACCACCCTCAACCACACCCACTCCCACTCCACGACCTTCTGTTTTCGAGGGAAATGCACTTTTTCGACACTTGGCTGGCGCCAAAAGCCTTAAGTACATATCAACTCGGAATAATTTATGTTTCGACTGGGGCAGCCGGCGAGCAACTAGCTTTCATCTTCGCCAGGGCAACCTTATCGAGTGGCAGCCATGGAATATGGAAATGCGAACGAGCAGCTGCAGCCATAAATTCATTGAAACGAAATGCGAAATACTCGTAATCGAGGCACTCGGGTGCAAGATTTACCCAGCCAATGAATCATACCTAATTGTCGCCCGAGTACTGAGCACTGAGTACCGATCGCAGTGAAGTAGCTCAAGTAGCAGTGAAGGATTCAGTGAAGTCATCATCATCGTTGAGCATACGCCCCGTGGGCAGGGGAATGATTAATGTGCCATAAAATGCGAGCGCCAAAAACATTCACAGCTACTCCCTAAACACGCAAGCAAATCGCAGAAGCAAGCCAAATTAAAATACACATTTTTATGGCGGTTTTTTATTGCAACACGTAAAGCACAAATTGAGACAAGATGGAGAGTGTGTAAGCCAATTGCGTGTGGCTGCTACAGGCAATTACAATTTTAAATGCAACGCACATAAAATGCACGGAATGTCTTTTTAAACGATAACGAGCTGCAATTACAGGGCAAGTCCCTCACTCCGCAATTAACTCATTCGTTATCCGACTTTGATGCAGAGCGGAGTGCTAAACGGAATGTAAATCATTATGATTTCATTCTGATTCATTCATGACCGTATGGGGTAGGTAACAAATTAATATTTTCCTGGTAACTCAATTTACAGACTCCATTACGGCCGGCAGTCCAAGTGATCTTTGGTTTTGGGAAATTATCAGAAGAAACAGTTGGTTGGGGTGTTGTTACCTCTATTGCGAATCTCTTAATGCTATGTTTGTCGTAAAAAAAATTTAAAGTTTTTAAGTTTGAATGCCAAGTTGGAACTGTTATTAGAAGTAGATTTAAAATAAGGAATTTTTTGAAAAATTTTACAAAATTGTTAATATTGTTGGTTTGAAAAAATGGTGTAAAAATAAAATTGTAATTTGTTGGTTATTTTATTACAAACACAACATGTTATGACATATCGTATTTTTACAATTTTCGCTTTGTTTACAGCCCTTCAATCCGGTGCTACAAAATAAAATAATATAAGGATTGTCTTTTTCTAAAACTACATAAAAAATCAGACTTTATTTTAATTTCCCTTCCGCTAATTCGTATTTTTAGTTAATATAAATACACCTACTTGCAATACTGAAATCGCAGCCAATAATTAAAATTATTTTGAGTCTGCTTCAGCTGCCGGAAATAAACTATTCAAATCTAGATTACAGTGAAATACAAAATTCAAAAATAACGGATGCCCAAACCTTTTTTTGCAGAGCTGCCGGACTAATCGATAATGAATGATTTATCGATGTGCGGCACATATCGATGATCTATCGGCGGCTGCGTGCGAATGGCGCCAGGTAGCATCACTAAAGAAGAAGAATTTCCCTCCAAAATATCACGGTTTATTTTGCCAACAGCGAGCTAAGAATTTGTTTACCAACTGAATGAGTGAGCCAACTCGATGAGCACCATCCTAGACAACTTTCGAAGCGCCGAGAAGATCGGCGAGGGCACCTACGGGATAGTTTACAAGGCGCGGAGCAACGCCACCGGCCAGGATGTGGCGCTCAAGAAGATTCGGCTGGAAGGGTGAGTTAACTGGAGCAGGATGCCCAGTTCTACACAAACGGTGAACCGCAAATCCAAATAACATTCATATGTGGATCCTGGATATCCTAACATCCTGGGCGTGTCCTTGGCGAATGTCACCCACCTGCACCCCGCAGCCCGGATTTTGTGGGGGCTGCGCTGTTTCTGCCTCCAAAATCCGTAGCACCACATGATTCGGCTTCGTGGTGCAGGACAGCATCTAATCTCTCCACCAAGAGCTAACTAATATTACCATCAATTAGTACACCTTTTTAATAACATTTATACCCTCTCCCAGCGAAACGGAGGGCGTTCCCTCGACGGCCATTCGAGAGATCTCCCTGCTGAAGAACCTCAAGCACAAGAATGTGGTCCAACTATTCGATGTGGTCATCTCCGGCAACAATCTTTACATGATATTTGAGTACCTGAACATGGATCTGAAGAAGCTGATGGACAAAAAGAAGGACGTTTTCACCCCTCAGTTGATAAAAGTATGTTTATTAATTCTAAAAGCCACTGAGCATTACATTTGTATCTCCTTTTCAGAGCTATATGCATCAGATATTAGATGCCCTCGGCTTTTGCCACACCAATCGTATACTGCATCGCGATCTCAAGCCCCAGAATCTACTCGTAGATACTGCAGGCAAAATAAAAGTAAGACTTCGAAGACTTTCCAACTTTATTATATGATAATAAATTGAATTCCCCTTTTAGTTGGCTGACTTTGGCCTGGCAAGGGCCTTCAATGTGCCCATGAGGGCCTACACCCACGAAGTGGTCACCCTTTGGTACCGAGCACCTGAGATTCTGCTGGGCACCAAGTTCTACTCCACGGGCGTAGACATCTGGAGTCTGGGCTGTATTTTCTCAGAGATGGTAAGGCTGGCATGAAATTTAGATTGCATCCCCTCTATTAATTATAAAATGTTAATCTACAGATCATGCGCCGCTCCCTATTTCCCGGAGACAGCGAAATCGACCAGCTCTACAGGATATTCCGCACCTTGAGCACCCCCGATGAAACCAAATGGCCGGGAGTGACGCAGCTGCCGGATTTTAAGGCCAAGTTTCCCAAGTGGGAGACAACCAACATGCCACAGACCATAACCGAACACGAGGCCCATGAACTCATTATGGTGGGTGGCGTAAAATTGAATTAAAAGCCGAAATCCATTGCTTTCTACTTTACAGTCGATGCTGTGCTATGATCCCAACCTGCGCGTCTCTGCCAAGGACGCCCTGCTGCACGCCTACTTCCGCAATGTGAAGCATGTTGACCATGTGGCCCTGCCCGTGGATCCCAATGCGGGCAGTGCCTCGCGTTTAACGAGGCTCGTGTGATCGTGTGATCGTGTTTCCAATAGCAACAGATCTAGCAAATTACTTGTGATCTTTAGTATAGTAAGTTCAATGTCTACCTCATTAACTTTAAGCTGAAACTAGTGCAATTATATTCGGAATTCTAATCTCTCTTGCAGCTGCCAGCTCCATTTCATGCATTTACCACCCGCATTTATCACTCGCATTTAACACATACGATAAATACACGATCATCCATACGTAAAGAGTTTATTCAAGATAGTTTAGCACGGATCACCAGGCGCCCAGACGGAACAGGCGGCGTTGATGGTGGCGGGGCGAAACTTTGGCCCCCGAATCAAGAGCTCCTCCTGCTCCATCGCTCGCGAGCCTCTGGCGCTGGCGGGTGTGGCGATCGTCGCGCATGTACGTGCCCAGACTATTGCGCATGCTCTCGGAGAGCGGTGAGTGGGTTGCGATATCGCTGTCGTCTTCATCGTTTGTCGTTGCAACGCTCGCTGCGCTGCTGTCGGTTTCCTCCATCGTATCTTCGTTCTCACTGGTCGTTTCTGGCTTGCTCACTTCCGTTAGCTTTGCCGTGGTTTGGCCCTTGGCCGATGAAACGGCTAGCGGGCGCAGCAGGGTCACCTTCCGGGTGCCCAGCCTCCTTACCACGGGCTCGCTCTCCATCTCCTCCGGATCGCCCTGCTGCTGGTCATTAAAGTTGTTGTAGAAACTAGCTTGGAAATCCTGCGGACTGAAGCGCTGCACCCCGTAGTAGCTGCCGGAGTTGGAGTCGTAGAAGAACATGGGCTCTGCGGACGACGGCGGAGGAGGTGCCGCATAGTAAGGATCGTAGGGACTGTAGCTATCATCATCATTCTCCTCCGACTCCTCGTAGATGGGTCGTCGCTTCTGTTGCTTGCGGCGCTTTCGCTTGCGCTTGTTGGAACTCGTTGAAGCCACCGGTGCAGGTTCCTCTTGCGGCAGCTCCTGATCCTCATCGTAGGACTGCAGGTAGACGGGCGAAGTCTCAATGATGTTGGCACTCCCGTCGTTGAAGAAGTTGGCCAGTGGATTGGTCAGGTTGCGGAAGCTGAAGGCGGGCTGAACACTGCGAACGAAACTATTCCAAACACGAACCAAAGGACGTTCGGTGGTGGTTGGAGGAGCAGCTTTGGCCAGGTTGTGGACATAACGTCTTTTGTAACCACCGCGAGCACTCGGCAGCAGGACATATTCGATGGGATAGTTCCTGGATCTGGAATTAAGATGTGATACGGTCGGTTTGAAAGCCTAACTATTAAGGATAATATCTAAAAATTCTTTATTTAAATACTATAGATTTTACTTAGAAAGTTTAATGTTCAAATGGTAATTTGTGATCTAAAATTGTAAAGCCATTGACCTTTCGAAGTTAAACAACTTTTCTGTTTAGAACTTTAAGTGTAAAGCTATTGCATATTATAACTCGGGCAAATATGTCAACGTGCACTGCTTCCTCACCCAATCTTAGCCTGCTTTTGCGGCGGACGCCGCTCAATTTCTAGGGCGGATATCCTAGCTGCTTGCGAAGGATAACTGCATGCCACAAAAAGCAAAACGGCAGCACACAATAGCCACTGCATAGCTGTAGAGTGTATCTTCCTTGGTCTAACAATATATTTCGAATGCGTCCGTTGCGGTTCCCGGTCGAAGGAAAACTAAAACTCCTCCGATTCGCGACTTGAGTTGTCAATAGCTCGACGACGCTGCCTTTGTCTTTTTCGACCGGCGCATCTCATTAGAATAGTTTTTATTGGTCCACCCAACGGTTAGCCAAAGTCTTAGCCAAATTGATTTGTAATGGCATTGTCCCAAGCCCCAGTTCGTGTTGGTGGCACTAACTCAAGCCGACACTAAACCAACTAACCCAATTTGGAGACCAGCTCCATCCCATTTCTCCCGCGGGGCTCGTTGGCAGCTGCCAATCTCGCCCATACATATGCAAATCAATTTTTATAGATTACACAATTAATACGCCATTCAAGGTGTTGCTGTGACTGCAAACTCGTTTGCTTGTGGGTTCTGATATTCAAATTTATGCTAAGCTGTCGGCGATGAGTAGTCGCTTTGCGAAATGCTTTCTCCAGACGAATTTGTGTTTATGAGGGCTTCTCCTTATCAAGATTCTACGATCCGGATTCTCATCACTTATTGGCGTATTAATGGGTGCATTTTCTTGGAAGGTTTGAGTTTTTATGGCATAACAATGCTGATTGTGATGGAAGCTAAGCTCCAAATGGACACATTAGATGGATTTGACCAATTTGGCAATCTTTATTACTAATGAAATTGGAGCATTCTAGAAATTGAGATGATATGTTTTCGTCAAAGTGAAGTCATGGGAAAGAAATGTCACACTTTCTAAAGACGTTTAAGGTTACTTCTAGTAATATTTAACTAGAACTATTTTATTAATTGAATACATCAAAAACTATCCACTTAAATCGATTCTGATTTTGGTAAACTAAATAGAAAAACACAAATCAATTGATTTGGCAAATACAAAATACAATCACAATTACTGATTTATTATTTTATTGACCATTACGAAATTAATTATTATCATAAATATTATTATTATAATTGCCATAACTAATATCTCAAAAATAGTGTTTAAAACTCTCATTTAAATTATGTCGCTTTAACAGAAAAGGTTTAGTTTAAACGACTGTGCAATATAATGGCCATGAGTGAAATTGCCATATAAACTCAGTTTTATTGACTTTCTATAAATTATTTTGAACCGGCAATCACGGAATGTGAAAATCCTTATCAGCCGAAATCGCAAAACAATTTATTGAGGCCTTCGAACAGCTGAACGATAAAAAAGCAGGGGCAAAAACAAAACAAAAGGCAAAAACAGCAAAGAAAATTCCTAACAAGTGTTTTTCTTTTCCAAGCCAATGGGAGAGGAGAGGAAAAGCGTGGGCCCGCAGCGAGAGGGCTTTTTGGCTGGGAGAGCCGGGAAAAGCTCAGACTTTGGCTTGGCCACTGGCGAGGCAGCTCAGGAAACTGAAACTGAGGTTCGTTCAGTCGACTTTGAGATTCCTGGCCAGAAACGACAGCCTAACGGTTTCCCAGGACGGCCGCGCGTCGTGTGCTCTAGAAAAGGAAAGCTGGAAAAACGCCAGCAGCTAACGCCAGAAACGCTGCTGTCACAGTTTCCACCTAAGTCGAAGGAAAACAAGTCAAAAGGCTCGCTCAAGTGGCAGTTGCTTTTTTTGGGCCAAGCCAGCGGTGTGTGTGTGTTAGCCCTAATGCCTTTGTGAAAGTGAGCCAGTGTATCTGGCCGCCTGCGTGTGTGCGTGTGTGTATCTGGATACAGTATCTGTGTGCGCCAACGTTTTGTGTATCCGTGCAGCGTTCTGTTTCCGTTTCCCTGTTTCCCGAGCTGCTCCAAATTTATACCCCAGCATATTTTTGCACATTTAATTGAATTAAGTAAAGGGCTCAGCTCAACCGCGGAGAACAGTGTCGCCAGTCCAGCTGAGTTCTTTTCAGTCCAGTCCGCTCGCTATCTTTATATAAGAGAAAAGAGCTCGGAAAGGCCAGAGAATTGCGTAAAGTTTGTGTACCACGTAGCATGTACCATGTGGTTGTGCCTGTGCCAGTGCCGTGGGAAAATGACATTAAGTGCTTAAGTAAATTACATAAAAAAACATTAAACGCCTCGACGAGCATCTATAACTCGAAGACATCCAAAGCGACAGCTGTGCGGCCTGGAAAAACACTTTCCCCTTTTCCCTCCCCGCGCCCCTTTTTAGGCAGGATAAACGGATTCGCCAGGCAATTTCCCTTGCCCTGTTTTCGTGGCAAAATGAAAAATTCAACCGTCCCAGGCTGTCGCAACTGTCTGTGGGGGCGCGGTGGGTGGTTGGGCTAGATTTTCGACTACTGTCAAGGTGTGCGCCAACCTCAAGGCCTAGTCACTAACCCTAAGCCCAACCACAGGCGCGTGCATATGAACGAACTACGTACAGGTGCACAGGTTCGAGACAGCGAAAAAAAAGAGTTTGTTTTTTAGAAATTTATTTACCAATTACACTTTATTTTAAAATGTAACCATAGTTAGTAGCAAATAATTAAAAATTAACAAGAAATACTAATAACCTAGTTATGTGGCCCATAAATAGGCTATCTTTTAATCATGAAATTTAGTTTGAACAAAGGTAAAAGGCCATTCAACTATGGTATACCTTTTAGACACCCTATAAGCATTTGGTTTACCAATTTGTTTCCCTGAGTCCCAGGTGACTGGCGTGGTTGTTGCTGTTGCTCAGGTGTCTGACTGCCACTGTTTTTGGCGTCACTTTCGTTTTCCTTCTCGCATTGCCCCCGTTCAAGTGCTGTGCTTGACCATAACCACTAAAAGTGTCACATTGCGTATACGCCGCGTGGTGCCCTCGACCGAGGTGTGTGTTTTTGTACTGTTGGCTGTTTTTCGCTCTTATTGTGCTTGTTGCTGTTGTTGTTGTAAGCTCGTTTACTTTTTGGCCAACACACCACCCACACAAAGCTGCTCTCGCTCTCTTTGGGCTTCTCTTTCGCGCGTTCTCCTCTCTTGCGCACTTTCTCCCGTTCAGCTGTTTGTTTTGTTTTGAATCGCATTTCTCCTCTCGAACGCAGAAGGGCGCATGGAATGCGCTGTTTATCCCCCGTCGGTCATCGTCATCTGGTCACGTTTTCCTGCTCCTCGAGACGCTCATGACGGGCAATTTAAATTTTATTGTGATTTTTATTCCCGGCAAAAATAAACAGCGAGCGTCATTTTTCTTAGCGCTGCTTTATAGAGCAATTTGGCGCCCAAAAGAATGCCTCGGCACGCCAATAAAAGCGATGTGTCTACATTAGCTTGACGAGTCTTTCGGGGCAGAGAAGGGTGATGATAAAGGACGAAACTTACCAGCCATTTAATATTTAATCCTCTTTGTTGCTCTGCCTATTTTATGCAAAAAGGAAGTCCATCCGACACATTAAAACAACTTTTTCACATAAAACTGAGCCCATTCAGTGCACAAAAGAAAAAAATAAACACTAAATCTTCTCACTACCTTTGATTCCACTAAAAACAAACTGTTTTTCCTAAATTTAAAACCAAAACTTTTATAAATTTTTTTTTAATTTCAGTGAGTTTCGTGAAAATAAAATTGTTTGTCAAAAATTTTAAATTTGAAATAAATTGATTTTTTTAACTAAAGTCTATGTGATAACCTTAATTGTACTTTTTTTTTCGAAATATCACAAAAAAAGAACGTAAAGGACTTGTCTACATATTGATGACTATTTGTTGTTCTCTCTGTAAAAGTGTTCTCCTCGTAGATTTGCTCGATTTCTGCCAGTTAAGTCAATGTCTTGGCATTCGTCCAATGGCAAGGCAGCCCAAAACCTCGCTCACCACCCACCCTTTCAACCATTCGGCCCCCCCAGGGCTTCCGTTTCCGTTCTGCTGGGTATTTGCAACATTTTCGGCTGTCTCCTGTCGACTGCCAGACTTTCGTACCCACTGAGAAAGGGGGGCGCGCGGAGAAAGCGATGAAATTTGCATATTCCTCGCATTAGCCAACTAGCGGCGGCTGCGCTGCGCTGAGTGACTGCTCATTAAAATGCTATAAGTGTAGGAACAATTTGCATGTTGCACGAGCTTCGAGCAGCGAGCTGAATAATTAACACCCCAGCAAGACCTGTTGGCAGCTGGCCTTTTCTCTTGTGTACTTTATTCAGCGCTCAGTGGCGTACAATCAGTGAGTTGGAATTCAGCTGGATGAAGTCCATGTAGTTCCGGATGGCCAGGAAGCTGGACATGACCCGTTCCTTATCCCAGCCCCAGTCGATCAGAATGCCGACCAGGTAGAAGTTCTGGGTGAAGGATCCCTTCTTCTGCATCCCCACCAGCGGGGCACCCAAGTAGTAGGCCTCCTTTCTGGCGTGGTAGCCGCACACAGTATTGCTGCTGGTGACCAGCGACTTGACCCTCGACTGGCAGTGCGACCGGCTGAGCGTGTTTACCCAGGTCTTCAGCCGCAGATCCTCGAAGACTCGCAGACCAGACACTATGAAGGTCTGGGCCACCAGGGTGTCGTTGAGCAACTGAAGCGGCGGCATGCAGATGGGCATCACGTTCGGATTGATTTTGGCGTCCCGCTGCAGGGTGAGCACGGCCAGGGTATTCTTAAGCGATCGCGAATCGTACTCCGGATGGATAGCGATCTCGGCCAGCTTGATCTCCTGGGCAGGACGCGTGCAATAGCCGTCCGTTTCGCAGACTCGCACTCCGACGGGAGCACTCTTGTTGTGGACACCGAGGTGCACGGAGAAGGCCTCGGCCACCCCGTTGTACTGGACAAAACAGTGGGCGGGGGCCAAGACATTGCGCTTCGATATCAGCACACCCAGGCAGCCATTGTCCTTGATCTTGCCCTCAAAGCCTGAATTAAGCAGAGCAAATAGAACAAGTTTTATCTGGAAACTTCTTGGGATTCTTACCCTTGCTATAAACTATTCGGGCCACCCACTGGTGCTCGGTGGGAATGGCAAAGCCGTTCTGCTTGAGCATCTGATCCTCATTGAATGACCCGCATTCCTCCTCCTGCGCCGATTGCACAATGAAGCCAAAAAGGCCCACAAGCAACGCGATAACTGTGATTCGTCCAAGCATTCTCAAGCGCAGCTAAAAGTTAACTAACTGGGAGCTGGGAAAAACGAAAGGTTTCCGACTACATTTCACAATGCAATTCATAGGGGGTTTTTCCAGAAGCTTATGATCTTTGCGAGAGCTACGACGCAACACTGCGAGAAGTTTATGGGCTTATGATTAGTTAACTTATATTTATTAAATTAGTTTATACCTTATTTTGGGTTTTCTGCTATTTTTTCGATATTTAATATGTGTTTTCCCTCCAAATACATCAATATTATCGAATCAATATTGCGAAAATATCGAAAATATTGATAATTTTCAAGCTCAATTGCATACATATTGATACAGTTTTTGTACAACCTCCTCTTATATCTTTTTTTTCAATTTGAAAATACCCCTTTACTTTAAAATTTAAATTCCAAACGGTTAGAACACCCGATTCTAACTTATTTTCGCCGTGCGGAAAGATGTTTGCTAGAATTTCCATTTTACTCTTCCAACTACCTGTTTTTCTACGTTTTTAGCAATCGCTTTATGATTACATTACCAAGATCGATTGAAAACCCGTTTCCGATGCGGAACCCTGGGCAGCTCCCATCACGATGCATCAGTGATTTCCCTGAACCCGCAAACATTTTACTTCCTCCTTGGTGAATTTAATTAATAACTTTTATTTATTCACAAAACAAGTTGTACTGGGGAATTTTCCTACTTCGTATTCTCCTTTATCCAGGAGCGGGCGCGTCGAACGTTTTGATAGACCTGGGTGGTGGCATCGGTATCCACATTCCGCACCAGAATGGCCACCAGGTAGAAGCTATGGGGCTTTTCCTTCCGCACATCGATGTCCATTAGCGGAGCACCCGGATAGAACTTGGTGCGGGTGACGGGATAGCCGCACATCTGGTTGGCCGGAAAGAACACCGTGGAGGAGGTCAGTTGCTTGCACTTCCGCGTGGACACCGTCATGGCCAGACCCTTGCCCCGGTTGTAGCCGCCGCCATTGAAGCCGGAGTAGTGCAGATTTCGGTTGGTCAGCGTCTCCGGCTCCGAGCTGCCCTCCATGCAGATCGGCTGGATCCAGAAGGTCCACTCAATTGGCTTCGCCAGCCGCAAAACGGCCAAGTCGTTGTCCCCCGTGTCTCGGTCCCTCTGCGGATGCACCTTGATATCGACTACTTTGTAGGCCTCAGGACCCGGTACACAGAAACCGTTATCGTTGCACACAAGCTCCTCGTCGGGTGAGTGCTCCTCGTTCCAGACTCCCAGCAGAGCCACGGCTCCAGTGTCCCCGGATCGGTTCCTAAAGCCCTTTACACAGGTTGCCGTCGTGAGGACGTGCAGCTCGTTGATAATGACAACGTTGCACTCCATCTTTTTGAAACTATTTCCTGTGAATTTTCAGGATTGTTAGGTGCAAATACCACACCAGAAGTACAGGCTCACCTTCATCCTCCAGCAGGAGGCCTATCCAGGGATTCTCGGAGGGAATTGTGTCCTCATTGGTGGTGTACAATAAATTCTCATCCAGACGACCGCATTGTGGCTCTGCCAATGCCAAGGCTGCCAATTCATAGCGCATGTAAAAATGACTATAAAACCTTTAAACTATATTTTCTGGACTTACCTCCCAGCCAAGATAGAATCAGAAGCTGAACAAGTTTTCCGCTCACAATCACTTCCATGACGATTTGCTCCAAGTGCTCAGAGTTAACTGAGATTACTATGGCATCGAATCGAGCTTAGTTGCATTTTGTAATAAATACTATTTTGAAAAATTTTCCGCTCTCTCGCTGTTGAAATCAACACTCAAAGAATTTTTAGATGAATTCGTAGCTTGTTAACTGGTCTTTTATTAATTATCATTTTTGGGAACTAATACTACAAAATTATGCTTGGTTGCCGAAAACATAACAATAATCTATTGAAATTATAAAAATGGTTCTTGAATATTAATTAATTCTTTATGTTCAAAATTTCAATTCATTTTGGTTTAAAATATTACAAAATATTATTATTATTTAATTGTACTGTTAACATTTATTTCGAATAGTCTTTCTCTTATGTTATTAAAATTCATCTCACGGTCGAACTATCAGTGAGTCGGAATTCTTGTGAATAAAGTCTAGGTAGTTCCGGATAGCCAGAAAGCTGGCCAACATGCGTTTGTTGTCCCACTTGATGTCGATCTGAAACCCGACCAGATAGTAATTTTGGGTGACGTGCCCCTTGACCTGCATCCCCACCAGCGGTGCCCCGTAGTAAAATCCCTCCGCTCGGGTGTGGTAGCCACACAGCGTATTGCTGCCGGTCAAAAGCTTGTTGTTCCTCGACTGGCAGAAGGAGCGACTGTGCGTCGTCACCCAGGTCTTTTGCTTCAAGTCCTTCCAATAGCTCAGCCCAGCCACCACAAAAGTCTGACCTACACTCAGAAAATGAATCGCCCTGAATTTTAGAAAATCGCCTATGGATTTGCTTCACTGGCGATTTTTTTCTTTAAAATAAAAAAATTTTCTACTGGTAAAGAAAATTTTCTTCCAAATAATCAAAATTCATTAAATTCAAGAAATATTCCAGAAATATAGAAAAAAATCGCCAGTAAAGCAAATCCATAGGCGATTTTCTAAAATTTTTTTTTGAGTGTACCAGCGTCTCGTTGGCCAACTGGGGAGGCGGCATGCAGATGGGCATCACGTTCTGACCCAACTTGGCGTCCTGCTGCAGCGTTAGAACAGCCAGATTGTTTTGCAACGTCTTGGGATCGAACTCCGGATGAACGGCCACCTCGGACAGTCGAATCTCCTGCGCAGGCCGCACACAATATCCGTTGCTAAAGCAGAACGGCACTCCGACGGGAGCACTCTTGTTGTGGACACCCAGATGCACGGAGAATGCCTTGGCATCCCTGTTGAACTTCACAAAACAGTGGGCGGGGGCCAAAACAGTGCGCTTCGATACTAGCACACCCAGACAGGTGTTATCCAAAGCCCCTGAAAAATATATAGATAGTTCATATCTCTCTCTGGAAACACCGGTATGCATACCCTTATCGACAACCACAATCCGCACAACCCACTGATGCTCGGACGGAATGGCTTCGGGCGCCACCATCTGCACTTCGTCGAAAAATCCGCACTCGGGCTCCTCCAACTTCTCCAATTGCACTTCGATTGCAAGGGAGAATAGTAAAAACGAGATCACAACAAGCCTTCCAAGCATTTTGAGGCACTGCTGAAAGTCAACTGAGAACTAAACCGACTTAAACCAAGCAATACACGGCTTATTAATATTAGTACACTGGGAAAAAAATAGCATATAAAACTATAATTCTTTAAAATTTCTAAAAATTGATTACTTAAAAACGTTTAACAAAATAATATAAAAATGCCTTAAAAAACAAAATACTTAAATTTCCGTTGATAGCATCTAAAGAGAGAGAAAATATCAAATGAATTGGAGAAATCATATTTAAATTGTTCGGTTGAAATGACTAAATGCTATTGAAAACCCGTTTCCAATGGGGAAGTACAATACACCTCGACTTCTAAGTTCTATGAATTTTTATTACTATTAATCATAAAATAGGTTAGGTTACTTCGTTGATGAATTCTCCATTATCCATTTGCGGGCGGGTCGCACATTTTGGTAGATATGAACTGGAACCTTTCCGAACCAGCAAAGCAACCAAGTAGAAGTTGTGAGGTTGTTCCTGCTGCACATCTATGTCCATTAACGCCGTACCCGGATAGAACTTGTCGTTTCTCACCGGATAGCTGCACACCTGGTTCTCAGGTGTCAGGACAGCGGCTGATGACTGGTACTTGCAGTTCTGCCGCGAGATCGTCATGGCCAGAGCCTTTATCCTGAAATCGTTTGAATCGGTGAATCCGGTGTAGTGCAGGTAGCGGTTGGTCAGCGATTCCGGCTCCGAGCTGCCCTGCATGCAGATCGGCTGTACATATTGGGTCCACTTGATTGGCTCCTTCAGCCGCAGGATGGCCAAGTCGTTGTCGCCGGTGTCACTGTTCGATTCTGGGTGCACCTTAATCTCGACCACGTCGTAGAGCACTGGACCTGGCACACAATAGCCCTTCTTGTCGCAGGAGAGGTCGTCCTCTGGTGAGATGGTCTTGTCAAAGACACCCAACATTGCTACGGCTCCAGTGTCTCCGGATCGGTTTTTGAAGCCCCTAACACACGTGGCAGTGGTCAGGACGTGGAGCTCGTTGATAATGACAACGCAGCATTTCAGATTCTCGTGCTTATTGCCTGGAAATCATATGATATAAAGAAAGGGCAAATAATGCAGGTCTCTTGTAGTTTGAATACTTCGCAAGGTTCTTAAAATTGTAAAGGGAGTCTTTTTATCTGAAAGCTTGTCAAAAATAATAATTTTTGAGTATTTTTATTTATTTTTTACCCCCCGTCATTTAAAGATATAAATTAATTAAACAAAAAAAGCCTCGCCATAACTTCGCATCTGTCAAATACATTTTTTTTAACTTTTTAAAAATTCTTTTTAAATGATGTAATATTGTAATAAATATGAGATATCGTTTTGAGACCATTAAGAAAATCTTGATACGTTCCAAAAAGGATCACTCATATATAGATGCTTATAGAAGCTTATTTACAATCATAAACTCACCCCTATGCTCCATCAGTATGCCCATCCAGGAATTCTCTGTGGGCTGTATTCTAAGCTCGGTGGTGAACAATAATTTCTCCTCCAGACTGCCGCACTGGGACTCTGACATTGCCAAGGCTGCCATTTAAAACAGCTTGTAAAATACAATAGTAAACATTTCAATAACCTGGTTTTTACTTACCCCCCAGATAAGCCAGAATTAAAAGCTGAACAAGTTTTCCGCTCACAAGTGTTTTCATGTCGATTTGCTCGAACGTCTCACGGGTGACTAAAAGCTTTTTCTCAGATGAAAACGACATTAGGCCGAGCTTAGTTAAGTTTATTAACAAAGGCGTTGCAAAAAATGCTATCAAAGTTGCAGATTCCAGGTCGACTTAAAATTACATGCGGTGAAGGTGGTCGGAAATCGATAGAATATTATTCCCAATAGCTCAAAATTACTGGCAATTATCAGGACCTTCATTATATAGCCATTAGGCTCTTGGAGTCTCCCCTTGGACCCTTCAGACTTGCATTTGCCGCCGACCGCCCACAACTGGGCTGAATAATTAATGTTTCAATTAGAATACTATTATCGGAGGCAAACAGAAGCCGCCGCTCGTCGGAGGGATGCGAAGGTGAAGGACACCGAAGGACATTGTAACTCATCCGGCTCAAAAGCGGGGGGCTGGACTTAACACTCTACTTAGAAGGCTTACAAATTGCCCGGCCAGATCCGGTTGGCAGTTTATTGTCCACTCAACTTGACCTGCTTGAGCTGGGGCGTTCATAATTCGCATTGTTATGAGCACAGGCCCCCGGGCCCCTCGAGCCCCTCGCCATCCGTCCAATCAATGGGCTCCTCGTCGGTTGCGGACTTTAATGAACGGCTGGTTGGCTGGTCATTCGGCGGTGCTCGTAAAACTTGGCTGCCCTAGCCTTGAGTGTGGCCTAGGCCAGTTAGGTGCTCCTGCCCCCCTTGGAAAAAAGGGGGAGGCACTGGTAAAGGAAGGCCCATGCAAATTGCTCGGACCCTGGGCGAACTGCGTGGGCTTTGGGCGCGCCTTTCGCTTGTAAAGGGTCGAGAAATGGCCTCCCATTTGCGTGTTCCTCAATCTTTAATCGCTGCGAGCACGTGAGCAGCCTGATTCTAGACGGCTCGGCTTAGGCTGCGGTGCAGGGATGGAAAATGGCCGCCCGAATCGAACTGAATCATTGATTAGGTCTCAAGGCTCGAGGACTGAGGCTTCCTTTAAAATGTAAACTTAAAATCTGCTCGAATTTTAAGCTCAAGTGTGGGATGTTTTGAAAGTTTAACGGAAAATATATTTTATTTTAAGCATTATTTTTAAAGAATAAATTTATATTGCAGGATCGGACCACTATGAGCGACTTAGGAGCCCGGTAATGATGATAGCATGACGCGTGACGGCGAAATTCCAGCCATTTTCAATCCGAAACGGGTGCGCACTCCTTCCGTGGTGGTCACCGGCGACTCGTCGACGAATGGCCCCTACAGCACTAACCAAACCGGCGGAGGCGGAGGTGGCGGACCGGGAGCCTGCAGCAGCACCTCAGCCGTCGCTCCTGGCGTCCAGTCCGCTCAAAATGGCAGTGGCACCGGGGGAACGGGCAGCTGCGGCTTCAGCAACGTGCTCACCTCGAGCAACCCGCAAATAACCCACCAAGACTCGATCTCTTCGAGCCAACAGGACCCCAATGAGGTGATCATCATACCGGCGGACACGCCCACAAGTGCGCCGGGTAGCCACAGTGCAGGCCATCACTTTGGAGGCGGCGGCGGCGGCGGCGGTGGCGGAGACTCCAGCGACACGCAGACGGAGCAGCAGCAGGCTAATGGCCATGGGGAGGAGCCGGAGCTGCGGTTCCGGAAGCTGCAGGCCTGCAAGGAGTCCTGCTGCTCTGAGCTGGCCCGCAAGGTGAGGAGGATTTGGAATAATCTCTAGCTATATGACATTCCTTCCCATATTATAAAAACAATTGCATACTTTTCTGCAAAAAGTACCATATCTTCTCTATAAGTAATTACCAATGATTATGTCTTAAGAATTGGTGTTATGATGTATTAAATTCAATTGCTATTATACATTTTATTGCATAGCATATATTTTATTGAAGTACTAACCATGAATGGTTTATGATATGTTGCAGATGTACTTCGGCGTGTGCGTGACCATCCTGATGACCGCCTCGTGGGTGGGGGCCACCCACTGCATTAAGTACATGTACAAGTACCGTGCTCCGTACGACGACCTGCTGAACGACGACCAGGACACGTCCTCGAGCCGTGCCGATCTGAGCACGGAACTGGAGGACATACTGGCCATCAGCGACTCGTCGCTGCACCACGTCGAGGACGCCACCGAGATGTTCAACATACCACCGCGCCAGCCGGTCTATTTCAGCGCCCCCTTCTTCGCCGCCTGGTTCTTTACCAACTTCTCACTGCTCTTCTTTCCCATCTACCTCCTGGGTCTGGTCTCCACGCGCAAGTGCGAGAAGCTGAGCGATATTCTCGGCGATGTCCTGCGAGGATTCCGGGAGCGCGGCTTTACAGTTGGTGAGTATATGCAGTGGCTTCATTGCTTTTTAAATATATTTTTAAATGGTTTTTTATATGATAGGTCGCTTCCTCAATCGCTGCCTCTGCTTCTGCATTTTGTGGCTGGTCACCACCTACCTGTACACACTCTCCCTGCACGTCCTCTACGCCACGGATGCCCTGGCTCTGTTCGCCACCAACGTGGCCTGCGTGTACCTGCTGTCCTGGGTGATCCTGCATGAGCAGTTCGTGGGCGTGAGAGTAAGTCTATAACGCAGATTTTTAAAGAAAAAGAAAGCAAATTTTTTTTTGCAATAATATTAAGTGTGGGGTTTTCGGTTTAAGAATCCCATTACAAAATAATATTAAAAACAACTAGTTTCGAAATTCTCAATTGGTACCAATTTCATGATGAGATACTAAAAAAATCTCATATATTTTAAATAAATAACTTCAAATATAATTTCTTTCATAAACTAACGATCCGAACAATAGAAACTAATAACCGAAAAATCAGTGTGCATTTGGTAAAGCAAAGTTTGGACTTGAAGAGTTTTCCCAGTCAAAAACGATTCCCAATAATGATAGTATTGAATTAGATAACCGTATACTTTGTGTTCATTCGCTTGGCCTTCATCGCGATCTCCTGCTCCTTTTCCTTTTCAACGGTTTTAACGAAATCGTCTATAATTTTGCTGTCCATCATTCTCAGTGGCCTACCGTTCTCCATGATGGCCAACTCCAGGCGGTTGTGCCACGACTGGGTGACTTCGAGGAGGGCTCTTATGGCCAGTTTGATGGTTCCCCAATTGGTGCTTACTTCTTCCTCGTTATAGGCCTTCTCGAAGAACTCGCGCACAGTGTTTGCCGAGCGACCAGTGGCATTTGCCTTGTATTCGTAGAAAATTCCGGAGGGTTCGGTTTGAAAGAGACGAGCAGATCCACTGGCGTCGTAGCCCCCGATGAGGCAGGATATCCCGAAGGGTCGGCGACCATTGCTCTGCGTGTACTTCTGCTTCAGCTGGGCAATGTATCTGGTGATATACTCCACGGTCACTGCATTCTCGAAGTTAAGCCGATGGCTCTGGCACTCCACCTGAGCGCGATTTATTAGGATGCGTGCATCGGCCGTTAGTCCGGCAAAGGCCATTCCGACGTGGTGGTCGAGCATGTTTATCTTGCGCACCGTGCGATCCTCCTGCAGCTTGGCCACCGAGCTTTTCTCCACGCCCAGCACCACGCAGTTGGCTCCGCGCACTCCAACCGCCGACGAGCCCTTTCGAACGGCTTCCTGGGCGTATTCCACCTGCAACAGGTGACCGTCCGGCGAGAATATGGTCACAGCTCGATCGTAGCCCGAAGACATCTTTTAATTATTTAATATGGGATTATTTCTATGGCAAGCAATGTTCAAGTCTGTTGATTTTTTTAGTGATTGTAAATTCCGAGAGATTACAGCCTTCTGAATGAATTATTTCTTTGATAAAACAACTTTCGAAGTCATTAATATTTACTGGGCTTAAAGTTATAAAGCTTCTATCATAAATAACCCAGTTTTATTTTATTTTAAGGGTAGGTAAATTTGTTTTATTATTATTATCTAACTTATAGTTAAAAGTTTTAACTTAAAACTCTAAAATAACAGTGGTTTTATTTTAGAACTATAGAAGCAAAAGGCCTTAAGCTCGCTTATTGTAGTTTAGTAGTTATGATTATTATTTTATTATATTTTACAGTTTTTTTTATATCTTATTTAGAATGTTGCAATTATTAAGGAAGAATAGGATTTTCTGGGTATTGATTAAAGTAGAATTTGAGATAATGTGGATAATGCTTCAATTATAAGTAACCCAGTTTTATTTTATTTTTATTTAATTTTATCAAAAATGTATAATAATAAAATTGTATCGTTCCTCCGAGCAATTTATATTAAAATGTGTTCTATTTTTAAGAAATTCTATAAATTCACTCAAATCCTAGTTAAATGACCTATTTATTGCAGATCGTGGCCATCATCCTCTGCGACACGGGAATAGCGTTACTGGCCTACATGGACGGAATCACGGAAAGCCGAACCCTCAGCGGCGTCGTCCTGGCCACGTTGGCCGGAGCAGGCTATGCCGTGTTTAGGGTGAGTAACCCCTACCCTGATTTCCCTTGCTTTCGTGTGCGGGCCATGTCGTGCTCATGTTGGCCTGTCGCATTTCCAGGTTATGTTCCGCAAGGTGATGGGCGATCCGCCGGTGAGCCAAATCGCCTTCATATTCACCGCCCTCGGCTTCCTCAACGCCCTGCTGCTGTGGCCCGTTGTGCTGGGTCTCTACCTGACTGGCACGGAGAGCCTCACATCGGAGAGCATACCCTGGAACCTGCTGTTCGCGGCGAGCCTCCTGCTCCTCGGTAGGAACTCCAACCACTCTGATCCCTCTGCATTTGCTGTGCCGTTAACTTTTATCGGTGTAATTAATTTTGATTGCAGTTTTCCACGTTCTGATGCAGTTCAGTGCCGCCGTAACGTACAACATGTTTGTGACATTGGGTCTGATTACCGCTGTGCCCGTTTCTGGAGGTACGTACCCAAAGGCGGGCTCCTCAGAATGATTTCCTGGGGCCTAGCCGGTGTTGGTTCGTAGGGTTTGCCTCTTTTCGCTTGAGGGATTCCGTGACTGTAAATTGTTTTAAATTGTAATATTAAAACCAAGCACTCATGTGAGGCACGTGAGACCATTTGATCTTTGTAGTGGGTGCATAGCGACATACATTTTTACAATCCTGCAGACGAACTTTGTTCGGAAAATTAATTGTTGGAAAAGTAGTTTAATGATATTCAAAGGAATTGTAGTTTTTAGTTACTGATTTATGAAGAAAACTCTAATTCCAAATTTTATTCAATCCCTTAGCACTCGATGTCATACTGTACAGTGCAAACTTTGCGGGCATGAAGCTGGCCGGAGTCATTCTGATTGGCATTGGATTTTTCCTCGTTATGTTCCCCGCCAACTGGCCAGACTATATAACGCGATTGTTGCGGTAAGTGGGAAATATTTCTCGTATTTACTCATATTGCTAAGAATAATTGTTATGCAATTAATATGCTAATTTTCTTTGTCAGAGTAAAAGACTCGTGCGTGTTTGTTTCGAATATTTTACGGCTTCAGTTCATTTCGGTTGTATATTTTTTATGTTTATATTTTGGATTTTATTTCAAATTTATTATTTCATGTTGCTGCTACTCTGTGGCCATTAATGACTAAAGCAAACGTTAAAATAAATCACCGAAAAAATTAAAATTTCTACTCATGTTTGATTTTGATAAAACGCTGTTAATTTCCTGTATACTCACATAAACTATATATTTAATTTTATATAAACAAACATCTTGCAGAAAAAGCGTTCGTGCCATACTCCGCTACCAATGTTGTTGTGAATTAGCCGAAATTCGCTATGCTCATTCGGTAGGCCAAAAACACAAGCTAAGCCAAAAACCCAAAACCAAAATCAAAATCAAAAACAAAAACAATACCAAACCCTTGATTCAAGACACCATTAGATATAAATTAGAACCGTAGGCATCCTAAAAGATAACAAACCTTCCAACTGAACTTTAACTTGAACTTGACTTTATGATATTGCTATTGATAAGTAACCGAAACTTGGCAGATTTTTTACTGAATACAAAAACAAAAACTTCTATGCTATCTATATAGGTATATGAACACAAATATATAACCCACAAGCAAAAACTACAACACTTTGGCTTCCAACTTTGCGCTCACCCTTGTTGAAAGAAGTATCTAGACATGTGTATCTAACTGTTACTATATATACTTGCCCTTATGTACACCCAATAATCCATATACCGAAATATACCTCTACACACATTTTACGAACATATATCTATACATCGTTACCGTTAATAAAGCCGTTTTACCGACACTAACTACTTCGGCTGTTGTGCAATTGGTTGACAATCCCATCTCGTTGTTGTTCTTGACGTTTTTTTTGGCGCTGCCGTTACCATAAATGTACTTATACTTATTGTTGTTGATACTTTTGATGATTTCGTTTCGTTTCGGCATATCAGCAACCCCAAAACCTTATAAGTACCTCAGAAGCCGAGGTATAACCAGACCGATCTCAGCGCCAATCTTTTGTTTTGCCCATTTGTGTAAGATATATTCTTGTATCTGGATGTTGGTTGCTGGTGCCGAGGTTCTATTAATGTAGTAGTTCCCACACCTGAACAATACACACCCACCCACACACTCCGAAACACTCACACACCCACCTCAACGTACATATGTAGTTTGAGTTTCGCTGGTGTTGCGAAAGTTTCCATTTCAAGATCCACGCAGAACTCCAAAAATATGGATGCTGGTGATTATGATAATGATGATGATGATGATTTGTTTGGCTGTTTGTTGTGTGACCTACTCTACTGAATTGCAGCTTCTTGTAATTGGGTTAAATCTATTGACTTGGCCATAACCTGTTCGTGTAAATAAATTCGATTTTTCGTTATTTGTTCTTTAGTTACTCAAACTGTCTGCACCTAGAGAGGAGAGCGCAAGTTACCATAGATGTTTTGCAGATGTTATATCGCAGCATGAACGAATTTACCCGAGCTGGGTATCTAAACCCCCATCGCCCCAAGTAATACCGTTTATCCATTATCATTTTCCCTAAGACCCTGTCAGGATGCTACCGGCCAGAGAGAAACCAAATAAAAACAAAGACCCGACCTTTAAAATCGATTAAATCCTAAATAATGATATACATAAAATGCATTCAAATTGTTACCGATTGGCATGTTTGAACCGACCTTCGTTTTCTCTTCGTTTTCGTTTCGAATTGACCGTTTTTCGTTTTCCAATCTGATCTACTCTTGAGTTACTCCTTTATTTCTGTGCGATCTGTCTGCCTAACTTTGAATTCTTCAAGCTCTACTCTATGCTATATACTCTCTACCTACTTCTTATATATATAAAAAACGTGTCGACATTTCTCAATTGTCTTTTTGCAGAAGCATCATAATGCTGGGTCACAATGCGAGGTGAGTTTTGAGATTAGGCTGAGCTAAGAATTGAATAAGTTTCTTACAACCTAAGCATAAACAACACGGTGCCCGAAATCTGAAAGAAGGGTTTTTCGTTATTATACCATATAGGAATACCTTACTCTAAAAACCCAGCCCATACCGAGACAAGCAATCAACAAACTTACTAATATATTTATCCAAATCCAACTGTAAGCGAAGTATGTTTTTTTCATTCGATTTCGTTATAATCCTTAGTCAACTCTTGCCTAGACTTTTGATAATTCAGGTTTGATTTGGTTTCGTTTGGTTTGTGAGGGATTGCAAGTGATTCTCCTAACCTTACCTCTCGCATCTAAGTTTTGATTTCCATATTCTTTCGTAAGCTAATCCGAGTAACAGTATGATAGCCTTTGGTTAATAAGTACAGTACGACCGAGTAGCCTCGGTCTGCCAGATAACTCTCTCGGTAAACTCTTCTTTTGGCCCAGTGCTAAGGTAAGTCGATCCGAGGGTCCTGCATTGCCCACCGCCAGCTAAAGTCACCTCACATAATGGGTATCGATCCGATGCCGAAAGACAGACTCACCCCAATCACCCAATTACCACCCACCCACTCACTTTCGGAGCCACCGGAGTAGATGCAATGATCATGATCTTCCGTTGAACAGTTTCTTGTATGATATTCTTTTTGGAGGCCATCTGAAAGCAAATGCTGGTTGTAAACGATGCAGCGGTAATCTTCCGCCGGTGGAGATATGAAGGATACAATCCCCTAACTGCTGTATCGTTTAAAGCCGACGTTGAGAGAACTATCAGCTCTCTAGCCGTAGAATCTCCTGATTTGTATATAGTAACACCGCTAATCTGTACTATTGCTTCTTTTTCTTCTTGTTTTTCTTCTTCACCTCTGCCACAACCTGCCTATCTCTATTTCTCTCTCTGTGTGTTTCTCTGGACTATCTCCTCTTCTCGAACTGTTCTCTCTCTCTCTTTCTTCACACACCTACACACACACACCTCAAACACAACCGAACGGGACGTGGCCAAATTGAATGACCTCCATTGCAAAAAAATACAAAAAATACACCGCAAAAAACGATTGAACATGACCACACATAAAAACCATGTAGCGGTAGGCCAGCGCTTTGTAAACGAGATGCTATAGTCACGGGACCGTCCACCAGATATGCGCAGCGGCACATCACGCGCACGCACCATATAAGCTAAGAGTTTTGGACAAGTCACTGAATTGTACAGAAAACAACAAAAAAAAACAGAACAAGACAAGATATATTTTGTAAAAAGATTTTCAAAAAAAAAGTACCAAAAATCGAAAGAAAAACTCTAAAACTCAATTGCACCACTTGCCAGATCGGGGTAAGTACAGAACTTGATTTAATTGCTAGCGATAAGTACAAAACGAAGGTACAGTTGCCACCATTAGAGATAGTACCATAACAGGCATCATCTTGATTTCTATACTTTTATCCTTTTTCGACATCCCTTCAAGTTATGCGTTCTCTTTCTATCTCCCCTATCTCTCTCTATCGCTCCTTCTGTCTGGACTCTTTTTGGATTTTCGACTCACAGATCGCAGCATATATATGCTACCCATTACAAACACAATCGAAAGTATTATGCGGTCAAGACCGACTCATATGTTGTTTGAGCCAATCGCATGAATGAAACCAATAAAACCGGCGTGTGGCTTCCGACTGTTTTTGCTTAGGCCCCCGGCCACTGCCACGCCCACGCATCTCCCCCGAAAACCCAAAAAGTCTTTACAACTGTTATGCGACTGTTAAGAACACTTTTGTACCAAACTACGTTAAGTAACATTCAAGTTTCCGACTGAGAAACTCAAACGGTCGAACGGTGAGAGTCCCATTGATTTATTTTTGATCAGCCCTTAGAATCACTAGCTTCACCGTCAATCCTCCCCATGTACAGCTCACCAGATCACCAATCCCCCTTTATCTGAAATTTTCGGAAAGTCTTTAAAACTTGTTTTTAAGTTTTCGTTTGCTTTGTAATGTTTACAGCTTGCCTATGTTGTTGAGAAGTATCTTTGCTAGTCAAGCTACTTATGAACTTTGGAGAGCACAGCTTATGTAACTATTTTCGGCACCCGTAACTTAACCCCTGCTTAACCCCCAAAACACCTACACATACTCCACAAACACCGACAACCACACACACAACACACACGATAAATTTGTAAATAACAAACACAAGAACATCAGTAAAAAATCAGTAAAAAGTCTTAGCGCTTAGGCTATTGTATCTATGCACTGCAGACACGAGAACCCCAATCGGAACCCATTTCCCGGGGAGTCCTGTTCCCCTGCAGTGCCTAGTCCCAAA
Organism: Drosophila takahashii; assembly: GCF_030179915.1. Lineage (NCBI taxonomy): Eukaryota > Metazoa > Arthropoda > Insecta > Diptera > Drosophilidae > Drosophila > Drosophila takahashii. Next base: position 22,633,524 of record NC_091681.1, read on the forward strand.
AGATATAGTCATGCAAGCGCTTACTCTATGTAAATGTGAGTGTATGTAGCGCCCTAGAGTTGAACACCTAAGAAATAAAGCCTAGAAAGTAAATCAAACTAATGCCAAACAGAAGAGAACTTTAATTAGATAGCCAGTCCGGCAGATACTAACATGTAACACTTTGTCTTTACCACCTACCCCCAAAAAAAAAAAAAAAAACCATCCCCCCAAATACAAACTATAGATGGGGTCGCGGCCCTCGGAGCGGTACTTCAACAGGTCAGCATCCCACCATTATCGACTATCGGACGGGATACATAAGGTCCCATCTTCGTTCACCCTCTGGCCGTGTGAGATGACTGATCTGTCGCCGACCACCACTGGGTTTCTACATGGCCATGGCGGCGCCAACGCACAGCATCACCAGCAACTTTTGCACCACCAACAGCAGCATCAGCATCAGCAGACCCACCAGCAGCACCTCCAGCAGCAATACCACCACCGTCAGCACTCGCTCCACCAGCAGCACCTGCAGCGCCAGCACTCGCACACCTCGCTGACCAAGATCCACCGCCAGAGCAGCAGCCACAGTGTCCACGGTGGCGGTGGTGCTGGTGCTGGCCGGCCGGAGCACCACCGGTCCCACACCGGAGCCACCGGGCGGCTCTTCTCCTACTTCGGCAACGAGCAGGAGCACGAGCGCAAGAAGTCGGAGACGTCCTTCTTCAATCTCGGCTTCCGGCGGAAGTCCACCGTGGTCTACTACGCTCCGTCGGATTAGAGGCGTCTCCTTGCTAAGGCATATCGAAAGCATCTAAGCAAGAGCATACAATCAGATTTATTAGTGGTTTAGATCGGTCATATTTTACTTGTGTGTCATTATATCATAATTATTGTCGTCGTTGTTGTTGATGTAAAAGTTCAATCGGATCGCATGCAGTTACAATTTTGCTCAAATATAACACATTTAAAGGCTACAGTTACAGTTAAACACCAGCACGGAGATTAGAAGCTCCTCAGCAACAAAAGAATAAGGAATCCATGACCATGAACATGCCCCTGCCTCGCCTTGAATCTCAATGTCAATACAGAAAGATGCAGAAACCCAAAAAAGAAGAGAGCCCGCGAATCGAGCTCAAAAGTGCCCCGAAAGTTAACTATATACGGTTATAATTTAATACTCATAATTATTACGAAATTGTGTAAGGAATCGAAGCCAATTGTTTTAGCAATTATATACATTAATTATAAAGGCAATGAATAGTCAAATATTTTAAAGTGGATTCACTCAACGGCACACCTTAAGAAGGGCAAGATAACGAAAAAACGAACAAGAAAATCCAAGATATTTAAGGAAAATAGTTGATAGACGTCACCGAGAAAAATTCAAAGTTCACCCGGCTAGGAAACCCATTAAACTGTAAGCTCATCTAGCGACTAGATCCAAATGGTTTTTCATTTAAACTTAACGTTAACTGTGGATCGGACTTTTGTTAAAGATTTTTATTTGAACGTGAACTGAATGTGAACCGAGTCAAAAACGAATCGAAGTATTAGTATTTTTTAAATGTTTATGTGTTGTTCGTAATTTGTAATTGAAAGTGTTGTAGAGTCGAAATGAATCAACGAGGATACTGTTGTATTAACGCGGCCGCCTCTCGTTTGAACCCCAAAATGGGAATCCCCAAAATGGGACATTCAGATCAGAGTTGTCGCCTGTTATATGAACTAAGTTGTGTAGCCACATCCAATAATTGATTTGTGATAGTTTTTAAAAATGTTTGATAACCAACTGCATACACTACATACTTTTACCTACCCGCCCACAAGAGAGAGGCAATGGTATAGCTGGGATGTATTTAGAACACACGAAAACCGAACACGAAATAAATAGTTAAATAAAAGCTAAACTGCATTTTATTTAGTTTTAAGGGGAGACAAGACCAGCAGGCCAAGGGACACTTTTCATTAGTCTAGAGAAATGTCAATGTTACGAGAGTAAAAATTTTCTCAGTATTAAGACATCAACCATTCTGAATAAATCCCCTCCAAAAATTTGTTAAAATTCTAAAAGGATCAAAAAATAAAGTCAAAGTCCAAATTAGAAATTATTCTTCATATTCGTGGATTGGAAAGCCGATTGTAATCCAAGCAAGTCGATCCGAGCAGTCGAGTGGATCGCGAATATAAGATAAAGAAATTGGAGGAGAATTTGCGGCGCTCGGCGATCAGACGGGCGGCGTAAATTTATCTTGGAGTTCCAAGATCTTTTATATTCTGTTTTTGTTCTCTAAAATATCACATACTGTGATATCATTTCGCACTTTTATAAAAGCCGAAAAATTCAAACGTTGGATTGTGATTTGTGCTTCTCGATTGTAATACATTCAAATTGCAAAGCGTGACGAAAAATTCACATCTTGACAGGAAATTAAATCGGAAGCGCAACTAAATTCGACTAACGTTGGGGACACTCGCAGGCAAAATGAATAAGTTTGGTAAGTCGATTGTTTTACTATAAAATCATATATTTGAACAGTGTGTATATGTATTGCTTTAGAATTATTAGGCACTTAAAATCTACACATTAGGCTACAAAAGAAATTTGTAAAAGTTGGACGGTTTTTGTCAAGGCACTTAACATTTAAATAGATACATAATAAAAAATAGACTGCTCATTGGACGGAGTCTGTGTGATATTACAAAATATTCGAGTTCGAACACTTAATTCAGTTTTAAGGCACAATTTACACTTTTGATTGTTTTTCTCTTTGTACTGATCTACAAATCTATTGCGGAATGTTATGTCCCCCTGACACCCAAAAACGAAACGAAAAGCGGACACGTTCGGCCACTCGAACGTGTTTCCGCAGACGCGGGCATTTTTCCAAATGGAAATGGAGGAGTTGCCCGAATGCTGAGACAGTTACTGCCCACCGCTGCTGCTGCCCTGAAATGACTATGAAAAATGTGTGAAAAAGATTTTTTGTGCCCCTGTCCAGCTACCTATGGCCATAAAGTTTTTAATGAAAAAAGCTGGAGATTTCTTTTTTGCCCTGGTAGGAGACCAAGTGGCTGATAAACTGGTTCCTGCGGCGCATAGAAAAAGTTCTCAGGGTACAGATAATAAAAATTCAAGCGCGTATGATAATCAAGGCGCAAAAAACAAAAAGCGGAAAAAACGCCACAGCGGCAGCGGCATATATACTTAATTCAGGCAAAAAATCGCAGCCAACGGACCATCGACGATTTAATATAAGAAAAACACGACGGCAGGCGTTGGATTTTTTGTGCCATCCGTTGGTAGGAAAAGTAAAAAAAGGTGTGCGTGCGGCACAAACAACCCTCGGTAGCTTGGACCTGGACGACCTCCCCGATGGGTGTAGGTACGACTGGGCCTAACTGGGTTCCGATGTTAACAGGTTTGCGATCGCCGCACACACGCACACACAGCTGTGCGACTTCACGGACATTAGAGAGGATCTCCGAAGGATCTCCGAAAAAGAAAAAGACGAGCTACACGGCATTTCCGTAATCTGAGCGCAGTAGGCGCGGCTGTTTGCGCTTTTCTGCCGACGCTGCCAACGCTGCCGCTTCTGCTGCTTCTACCGCCTTTGATAGAAATGACAAATAACCAGATTCATTGTAATAGATTATGTCTACAACTTAATCGCCTTGCAGATAAATGATGACAATGTTCGAAAGGGAGCAACGGCGGAGAGCTGGGCTGGCAGCTCGTTTTGTTTTTGGGTGTCAATTTTGTGTCTGTGTTGCTTTGTAGTTCTACCTTTTGTGGAATGGATTTGATGTGAGTTTGAGTTTCGTTTGGACGGAAGTTTGCGTTAGTTATTTGGCGTGCGGCTGCTTAACTAAATCTATACAGCAGGGTGAGCGTGAGCCCGATCAGGGCGACCACAAGTCCCAGAGCGGATTGCAGACCCGAAGCGCCGGCCAATCGGCACTTGAACATATCGTAGCGGGTCTCGACATCAGCGACTATATTCTGATACTCGGCCTCCACCAGCTGGCCGTCGTAGTAGGTGATTAGATCCTCAAAGGGATACTCGTAGCCCTGCAGGCACTCGCACTTGTAGCCTCCGGTTTCGTAGCCACGGCCCATGATGGGAACGCACTGCAAAAGAAGTTAAATTTAGAATAAATTAAATAGAATTTGCGGCTTCTGTACTCACGTAGGACGACTGCTCGTCGCACTTGTGCGTGTTCTTGTAGGCATTTGGCTCGTAGTACCAGTCCGGGCACTGGTTGATGTCCAGCTGCATCATGTCCATGGAGACTGCCACCACACCCCTGCGCAGAGCAAACAAATTAGCCAGTTTAATTGCCCCCATTTGCATCACAATGCCAGAAGTCACAAGTCAGAAGTTAGGTCTTGTCAACACTCCAAAATTAGACAATCAAGCCAAAACATTTGCATGTGAATGGAACTGGGATAGAAATCGAGAGTGGGACTGTGCCCTAAAAAGGGGTTTGAGCGGCCCGCGACGGCGGCACGCAGCGGACCGGCCCAACAAGTCTCTCAATCTCAAACTCAAACCCAACCCCTATTCCGCATTATCCCCTATCTCATACTCACTTGAATTCCAGCTTGACTTTGAGGCTGTCCCACCCGAAGAAGGGCACCGCATAGGTCACCAGCCACTTCTTCACGTAGCCGTCGCAGTCGAACTGCGGCTGAGTCCAGTAGCCGTGCTTGATGTTTGCGGCCCTGTACGAATTGGGGTAGTGCTCGTACTTCTGCTGGTATTCACCTGTCTCGTTGTGCCGGATCTTGATCTTCATGTAGAAGGTCTCCAGGTCGTCGAAGTTGGTGTTCCAACGCTGCTTGAGGAACTTGAAGTACTTCTTCTCCGTGTAGAGTTCGTGGGTCTTGTTGAGACGCGCCAAATCCTCCACCTTGAACTTGCGCGTGTTGAGCTCCGTTTTGTAGGCATAGGGTGCGAAATATGTGCGGTTTGTGAACTTGTTGCGCTCCCAGAGCATTGTGGCGGACCAAACTTTGCTGTCGCCCAGGACAATGGCCAGTGTCTCGCCGATCATTTGATCCTCCGTCAGAGGTTTGTCGGCCACACGTTTGCCCGAGTACACTTCGTTGGGATCGGATACCTGCGAAGGGGGAATAATCGGGTTTTAGTTTGCATTTTGGGGAAGATTTTGTGTTAACCCCACGGCTCCTTTCAATGCTAACAACTTGTGCAAATATGGACACGGAGAGCGAGCTCTGAAAGGAGACGCTCATCCCCATGATTTCCCTAGCTTTTCGTTGCTGCTGCGGCTGGCCTTTAATGAAGACGACGCCTTGTGGCGAACCCGTTTTTCGTGTCCTCGGCGCTCAAACTAATGAATTTAGCATTTGGTAATGGTTTGACACTGAATATTTAATTCACGCCGCGCGGCTGGCAACGCAGAATGCCAAATAGTAAGAGAAGCAACAGCAGCGAGAAACTGGCATTGCAGGAAATTCGAGGAAGTTGAATTACGCGTGGAAAATTATAATTTACACTTGAGAAGTTTTCAAGAGCCGTCGTCGAAGGCTCTTAATAGGTGTCGGGTTATCAATTATTGCTCTTCATTTAGCGTGAAGGCGATGGGAAGCGTTTGCTCTGAATCGCTTGCTTACCTGCAGGAAGGCGCTAATAAAGTTGGCCAGTCGCACGGCCATCTTGGCTTCGTTCTCGAACTGCTCCTTGGCGCCGAAGCTGACATCGCCGCGCAGAATCAGATCTTGCGGATGGAAGCTGTCAAGGGGAGAACATAATTGATCAGTCTATTGAAGTGACCTTGGATAGGCTGGTCTTACTTCTTGCAAGTGCGATAGTTGACTCCATGAATGTACTTCAGTGCCTGGTCAATATTTAAATGCTCCGCATGGAGAGACCTCGAGCCGGTTGTATAATTCCGATACTCCGGGTGGCGGTCCAAATATTTTTGGCGTATGTGGTAGGGAGCCTTCTCCCACTGAATGGGCAGCTTTTGGATCCCTTTAAGTTAAAACACAGTCAATTAAAGCCGCCCGAAATAAGGGTAAATCAAACCTACAGCCAATCTTGAGACAGTCGTACTCGTTGTAGTACTGCTCCGCCGAGGCCCGCTCCACAATCTCGCCGAGATAGGGTCGCCGCACAACGTTGGGCAGCCGCCAACCTGGTTTACAGCGGCACTGGTAGCCACCCCGCCTGAAACCCCAACCGTGGAGAGGTTCACATTCCGTTGTTTCCTTTTTACACCGCGCCGTGTCCGCAAAATGATTCGGTCCTTTGTTGCCTTCACCCAAAGGACACTGGTTAATGTCTATGCGCTCAAAGTCCATTTCCAGCACCGAAACAGCTGTGTATCTGGGGAGGATTAAGGGGTTAGGGAGACAGGCTATAAGATGACCCTTAAACATAGCTTACTTGGGATATTCAATGTGCCGAAACTGGGTGTGGCGGGGGTAGATATCGGCAATGGGCACCACGGCGGCCACCAGCCACTTGTTGGACCTGCCGCAATCGAAGTAAGGCCGCGTGAACTTTATGGGACCCGGATTCTCCTCGGAGCCAGGCGGTCCGTGGAAGGTGTACGTTTCATTCGTATTGTTCGCATAGCGGATCTCCACCTGGTAGGTGATCTTCGTGTCGTGCCGTCCCTCCACATTGTCCGGCAGCCACGCCCGATACCATTCGTTGATCTTGTACAGATCGTGGGTGTAGTCCTTGGATATGGAGTCCGGATGATGGGCGCCCAGATCCTGGACATCAAACGTGTTCCACGTGGATATCTTCTGCAGATGGATGGGGTCGTTGAAGTCGTCCAGCCGGAAGGTTCGTGGCCCGAAACGCGGGAAGGTCTTGTTGAAGAAGCCGCGATACGAGGAGGAATATGAGCTGTTCGGCGAGAAGTAGACGGCCGAGGCGTTGATGTGCGGATTGGCGGAGACATCGGCCACGGTGGACAGGAAGTAGTACATCATGCCGGGATCGTAGGTGTCATTGATGGCGGGTCGAATGAACCGCGACTGCAGGATGTAGCTCCAGAAGAAGCTCCTACTCAAAGCCATATTCTGCAGATGCAGCAGGGCTGTGCGATTCGGGAACACCGGATTCACGTTGACCTCCTTGATGTCCGGCTTGTGGGACACCGCGTCCAGGGGCATGAACAGATCCGAGTGGTGCTGGATGGGGCAATTATCCCCGTTCACCTTGTCGAACTGCCGCTTGATCTCGTCGAAGGCGTCCCTCGCCTGCCACTCGTGCTGGGCGAAAACGCCCACAGCGAGCACCAGCATGAAAAGCAGGTAGCTGCGCCCCAAAATCGACGAGGGGATCATTTCGGCCTTCTTCTATCTCACCCGCTTACTGCGAACCAAACAAACGACGCTCTTTCGTTAATAATTAATAACTAAACATAAAATGAGATTCTAGGGCGGCACGACGCCAAGATTCTATTAGTAATAGGTAATTATGATGCTCAGCACTTGTTGGAACTACGCCCTCAAAATAGGGATGAGCACAAACATTGATTCATCGATGCGATATTTTGTTTCGATATTTTTATATATCGATAAAAAGGTTTAAAAACAGGTACGAAAACGTACTTTTTTTAACCTTCTAAATATTTAAAACAATAACTAATTTAAAATACGTTAAAAATAATTGCAAAGCCAAAACAGAAACGCTTATATTTCCACTTCAATTTACCACAATTTAGTGTGTGTGGGGTGCTCCATTATTAGTCAATTTCGCCGCCAAAAAAAAACAGGCCCACAGGGTGATTCGGGTCTGCACCAGTGTTGCCTAACCGTCCGCTTTATGTGGGTGTAGCGGTCCGGTTCAGTTATCGATTATTGAACCGGTTGTGTTATCGAACTGGCGGGTCACAAAAGGGGGGAAAGTTCAAAAGTTTATTAAACTGCATTCAAAATGGGCCAAAATTGACAGCAGCAGGCAGTTGGAACCTGGCCAAAGATGAAAATTGGCCCAATGGGTTAGCACAGAGGTATAAAAACTTGTGGGACGTAAATACTCGTTTTAGTTAGTTTAATGGGAATTTTAGTGCGGTAACAGCTTGCACTTGGTTCATTAATTTAATATGGCAAATCTGGCAGGATTTCCACATTGGTTTGAACTACTTCTCCTTCCCCAAGATTTTAAATTGCCACGAACAGGGAAGTAGAAATACGGTTTGAAGGGTTTCCAGGTGTATGACACATAGAAAATATTTTTAAGGAGTTTTTAAATATTTTCAGGTTTAAAAAAATTTTAATTTTTATCAATTTTGGGACTTTTAACTACCAATATAATTTTAAAGTAAATAAATTCAAAAATTTCACTTATAAACAAGTTATATTTTTAATGAACAATTTGATTTTTATCTGTCATACTTTCATTTAAATAGTATTCAATAAATACAACCTATTTTAATATCCATATTATTTTTAAAAGGTATTACTTTCCAGGATAATATTTTTAAATTAAGAAAAACTTAGTTATACATCTTATAAACTTTTACACCCCTTTAGCTACTGGCTACGTCCCTGCTCAGTGACCCTCTTAGGCGACACAACGCCCCTCCTGAATTATTGAAGCCTCCTGTGATAGGGATTGAATTAATCCAGATTCGGGTCAGCACCCAGAGCAGCTATTTTGGCAACTTTGCGGCTGTGGTCACAGCTTGTGGCTTTCGTCCCTGGAGCAAGAGCCATTTCCTGGCGCTATCGTCCAGCGTCAATCTGTTGTGGTCGCCCTGCTCCTCATCCTGCCATCCCTGCGGCTCCTCATCCTGCTCATCCTGCTCCTCCTCTTCCTGCTGCCCCCCATTGCTCTTCCTCTGTCGCCACCTGCGCTAAATGACACGAATTAGTGGACGAGCTGGGTGACCCTCCATCCTTGACCCTCTCCCTTCTCCTCACCCTGCAATCCTCACTCGCATTGCATTGCAGCACTTTCCATTACATTGCTGCGTCCACGTCCTGGCCATTTCGCTTGGGTTATTTATTACACCTGTCGTTTTTGTTTTGCCCTTGTTTTCCCCCGGCTACTCCGTTCTTTTTTGTTATTTGCCAGTTGGATTACAGGGGGATCCTCTTGGCCGACAAAACTAAAATTCGGCACAAACATAATTTCCAGTTTGTCGACTGACATTTCCGTACGTGTGCGCGTGTGGGTGTATCGGTGAACCAGTGCATCGGTGTGCGTGCCTGCATCGGTGTGGCATAATGCAGATAAATCTACGCGCCTCCTGCACTGTTTTATTTTGCACGTGGGAATCGCAATAAAACACTAAAGAAAATAGTTATACCCCTAATAAGGTAAAAAATTAAATTTTGTTTTATATTAAATTATTTGAGCCCTTCCTTATAATTAACATAATCCTACTGATTAACCACGATTTGCAACATTTATTCTTACATCTTGCATCATTTACATTTAAACTAAATTATTAAAAAAATTATTAAATATAAAAATCTTTACTTTAAAAATAAGTAAGATATTGTATAATATTTATATTAATTAAATTTTATTTTCTATGAATTTTCTTAAACGTTGATTACTTATACGCACCGTTGCCTTTAATAAAATCTATTATTTTCATATAGACCCTGACTTGAGAAATAACTTTTCCTATTTTCCAAGGCCTTAACAACAACATTTTTACATTTAAAATTTATTTTATAGTACCTACATATATAATATTTAATTTCACGTAGGCAATAACAGTTTCTCGCAGTGTGATGTTACTTTATTCTGGCCTCTTTTCGCCGGTCTCCTGTGTTTTGTTTTAGTTAGCCCATTCGCTTTTTGTTTTTGTTTTCGTTAGCACCGGCTACTGTAATTGATTGTTGTGTAAATTTCGCCGTTGCTGTTGTTATTGCCCATTGCTGTCTGCTGTTTCTGCAGTTGTCCTAAATGGCCATGGCAATTGCTTTGTGCCAACTGGCGAAGAGAGAGTTTTTCGGGGGCAGGTCTATTGGATGATGTTGCATGGCGAGGAGCCAGGAGATTTGGCAACGTTGCATGGCAGATAACGTTTTAATTCGGCCATGTGCCAGGGCATTAAAACTTTTCCAACTCGGGATTGAACGAGTCGGGAAATTTGAAAGTTTGACAGAAACTGATGGAAAATAACGAAAGCCTTTAGTCCTTTGAAGCAGTGTTTATCGGTTGCTAACTTTTACAAAAGCTTAGTCCGGAAAAAAGGGCGCTAAAATAAGAAAGTAATGTAATTTGATGAAGATTTTCAATTTGTCCATAAGTAACGCCTCATTGTTAAACAAATTGAATGATAAATAAACAATACAGCTAACAGAAATTCCAGACTCAAGAGCATTAAACTCAAAGATAAACGTTCTTTGAACTCGCAACATCCTAAATGTAAAATTTCACAATATTCCCGGGATGATCGAGCATCGTTTGCTTTGCAGAAAATATTAATAGCCGCTCTCTGACTAATTTGCGATAATATTTATCAGGTCCAGGGCCCAAAATGGTTTCCATTTTGCACACACACGAAAAATTGCCTTCTAAATTGTGGCGAGGGTTCAAAAAACCAGCCGAGAACAAAAAGCGCAACGAGAGATAAACACAGAAAGACCAAAGAGATGGGCAAAAAAAGCATCTTAGAATGCCAGACAACGGCCAGCGATTTAAACAAAATCAAACAGAAATGGTTGTGTTTTGTGGGGCGTAAATATAATAAAACAAAAGCGAGCGTAGACAATGCCGGACAATGACAAGAGAAGCGGACAAATGGACATACTTGGGTTATTTCGGACATGGACTTGGACATATGCAAAGCGTCTCCAAGATCCACTCCTCTTCAAACCGATCCGATCCCCCGATCTCTCGGGTAGGAAAAATAAGCGAAATCAAGTGGAGAGGAGCGGTGGTGGAGTCCAAATGTGGATGCCTGTACGTCAGCAATCAGCAACAAAGCAAGGCAAACGGCAGCAACAGCAACACCGCATACAAAAGCGGCCTAACACAGAGCAAAAATGCTTTTTTGTCAAGGGTGAATGACCCAGAATCAAAATCCACAAAGTCGTCGACGTCGTCGTTGTCGTTGCTTCTGCTTCTGCTGTTGCTGCCGCTGCTGCCTGGCTGCTCCTGCTCTCCTGCCCCTCGATACCGAATGCGAATCCTCATCCTCATCATGCAGCTAAATCGACGGAGTCTTCGTGCGTTTGGCTCGTTTCAGTTTTCGTCATCCTCGAAAAACACGCCGCACCTCTCGCTTTTCTGCATCATTTTGTTTTGTATGGCGCACCCCCTCCGCCACTCTACGCCCCTGGCTGTTATGATTGCCGCGTTGCCAGACGATAACCCAAACCAAAACCAAAAAATAAAAAAAAAATAAAAAAAAGCGGAGAAAAGCAGAAAAAAGTAAAAAATATATAGCTAAAAGCAATGAATTTGAACATTTTTGCAGCATTGCACACGCGACTCTCGCACGCTCGCTCAGCCAGACAGTCTGAGAGATACAAATGCGGCCCACTCGCAGATACAGATACACTTACAGATACATTCGCAGTTACAAAGTGTATTATACTGCGCTCTCTGGATTTTCTAAGGCCCCCAAGTGTTATCGGGCAAACCAAGAAGCGCTAATTGCCGCCGTGTTTGCCGTAGATACACTTTGGGTACTCATTGAACGGAGCTGCGCTGCGGAAGTTTGACTAAGCCCCCTGAGCCATGATCATAGGCAGGTGATGCCTGGTGACACCGATTCTTCTTTGAGCTTTGCATAAATGTGACCCCTTGCTTCTCGTCTGGGTTTTAAAGTTAAACTTAAGTGTACTTCAAAAAGTTTTTATTTTAGTTCACAGTTACTACTTTTTTAAAATCTCTCTTTAAAAAAAGATTTTGGATAGGCATTATTTAAAAAATCTATAAAGAAATTGATTTTATTTTTTACAGTAAAGCGAATATAATTGGATTAACCATCATCAATGTCTCAATTTAAACCACTTTTGAAAGCTTTACTAAAATTATACAATGATTAGAATAAAAATGAAAGAAAAATATACATGTCTAAATAAAAATGTAATTTTATGGTTTCCTGTTTTAAAGTTTAAATTTTAATTTACCCTAAACTTTATACATTTTACCCAAAGGACAAAAAAGAACCTTATGGGTTAGAAACATAAATAAGAATAAATAAATATATATTTTCCCTTCAGTCATTTGTGATTATTCTTTTTTCAAGTGTGCAAACCCGAACAAAGCGTCAATTAAAGTTGACCCAAGACGATGTCGACAAGAACCAAAAGCCCGCTTGTTCGGCTCGTCCTGTCACCTAATTTCCGTTTTAGAAAACATGTCCTCAGCCCCGGCCAAGAGCCACTTGAGGGAGCCCTTTGCCAACCCTCTGCCCCTTTCGATTCCGTCTGGCTGTCCTGCGAGAACTACAACTAGTTCTGTCAGTCGGAGGACGAAGACGAGGACGAGGACAACGACAACGACAGCGACGACAACAGCAGCAAATAATTTTGTAATTCAATTGTTGTCCTTCTGCGCATATGGCGTGTGTGTCGACAGGGTCCTGCGGCAGGTTCCTTTGGCTAGCTGCGAGCTGCGAGCTGTGAGGAGCCGTGAGCTGCGAGGCAAGTGGCCTAGCCAGACGGCTGTCTGCCGGTGCTGTTGGTTCTTTGACTTGTCCTGCTCCCGTTTCGAGGACCTACGACAATAGCAAAAGTTGCCAAGCACAACCGGAAAAGGAATGGCCGACAAGCAGCGTCGACCTCGGTTCGTTCCTTCAGTTTGTGCAGAAGCCTCGGCAAATTGCAGTCGCTGGTGTCCTTTCTGCGCTTCCCCTCACTTTGCCACTCTAGCCGGCTCTATCCTGTTCTATCCAGTCTGCTTCCTGTGCCTCAGTTGGCAAACAGTTTTCACGTTACCTGCTGCAAAGCCCTAAGTGGCAACATTTTCCTAGAGCTTACATGGCGGAAAAATGTTTAAAAAGGAGATACGTAATATTTCTGTTTAGTTTTTTATAAATTAATTTAAATTTAAATTGCGCTTAATAATTTCTTTTTTTAATTTACTATTTTTTTATTTGGTTTCGCAAATATCTGACATTGAAAAGTAAAAGGAAGTGTGGTATTCAAAAAGTATGCAACAAAAAATGTAGCGTAAATTAGTGAGAAATTAAAGTTTCCGTTGTCAACTCTATATTTTTATGTAATGTTTCAAGCAAAATACTAATTTGTTTCGTTTAAAATTAGTATGCAACAACATATATAATTTTGAGTTCTAAAAAAGCACTTCAATTGATCAATTTAGCTGAATATCATTATTTTTCGCCAAAATTTGAGAGTACTTGAGTACTCATAGTAACTTATATTTGTTCAGTGCATCTGCTATTTATTTCATGCCAAACTTTAGCATTGTGCACAAACTTGTGTCGCTTGTCCTATTTGGAAAATGTTTGGATCTGAAAGCCAAGAGTTTTAATTAGGGCTCGGTACAAACTACTTGAAAAGCACCGATGATCATTATGGGACTTGAGGTGTCGGTTGCAGACGGACTGCCCAGTTGGGGGCAGGCTCTCATCCGATGATGGGATGATGAGATGGCTGGGCATGGGCTTTTCCCATGGCTGCGCTCATCGCTTATCCGCCATGTAATTTATGCGTATTAATTTCATCTCTGGCCTATCCGGCTTCCTGTGCCTGCGATGGCCGCACAATGCAAATTTCTTCGCTTCTTTCTGCGGCTCGTTATGCGTTTTGAATCGGTCCTCGTTCGATGTCCTCTGTCCGTTGTCCGTTGTCCGTTGTCCTCTGTCCGTTGTCCTGCGGTCCGGTCATTGCATCCCACCAGGCATATTGACCGGCACAAAAGATACGGCGTGGATACAGCTGGGAAAAAAGGAGAAAAAATAAAGGAAAGAATGGATTCGCTCGCTCCTCTCGCTCCTTGGCGAGGACAATAGGAATGCAGAATGCATCGCAGGAACCGCTCAATCCCTACGCCATTATTCGCATTATAATGCCATTCCGATATGTATGTAAATAAACAAAACAAAAAATAATAATAAAATCGCTTGTGTTCTAATTGCCGGCAAGGACCTGCCTGCCCGCCAGGATCCGACTGCCTGGCATCCTGCTAGGCTGGACATGCAATTGCATTGCAGTCGCTGCTGCTCTTGGCATTGTTCCAGGCACCGCTTAAGGGTTGAGTTTCAAGTTCTGCACTCGTCGGGGTTATCGCACGATTACAAAAGATTTCCTACTCTCTGGTCAGCTTCAGATCCTGAATCGGATTCAGATATTCAGATTCAGATTCCGATTCGGCTTCGGATTCTCGGGTACAGCAATGCGAAAAGGCTAAGCTTGCAGCGGAAGTCGAGCGTTCATTTCATCATCATCATCATCATCACATCAGCTGCCCCAGTATTTTTGGAGGGCAGGGCGGCGGCGGTTGGATTGAGATTTATCTAGGAGATACTTTATGCAGCAGCTGTTGCAGAGTTGCGCAGTTTGGGGGACATTAATCACTGGTCGCGCTCAAAGTTTGACCTCTTCGCTGCGTGTGAAATCGAAGTCGTTCATCTGCTATATCCTGCCGCATTTCTGATGCTCCTTTTGCTTTTTTCTAGTTGCCTTGCACAAAGAGAAATATTAAACACTCGACCATAATTCTTGTTCACCAGAAGTTGTTTGGAAACCTGGCTATTTTGGTGAGTTATGTATATCCAAAAGTTTGCAGTTGGTGACCTCACTGCTTTTTTTGTTCTACTGTTACGTTTTTAAATTGTTTGATTTTTTACCTTAATATCTTGGAATGTTCTATAAATTAGAGCAATCACTTTATTTATTCTTCCAGATTTATCTTTATTTTTCTTGAGTACTGGACGCGTTTGGTGACCCCGATTTTTTATGGGAAACATTTCTTAAAATGTGCCGTTTAATTCATCAGTATTTTAATTTAAAATTAAAATCTTAAAAAAATCTCAAGATTAATTTAAAATTCATTGATTTTACGCTTTAACCTCTTCTAGTAATGACTAGGACACGATTTTATTTATCTTAATGCCACCGATATTGAATAAATACCGAACCACTAATTATTCTAGTTTTTTTTTCACCGTGTGTGTGCGTGTGTTTGACCTTCTGGGCTGTCATTGACCCCGCTGCGGTGTAAGGCCAACTGCATCGCGGTCATGCAGGAAGGGGTTGGGGTTGGGGTTGGGATGGTAGAACGGAATGGTACGGAACAGAACGGGCGAGCGGTCTCATTATAGGTACATAATGTACAGCCGAGTCCTGCGGCACTTATCCGTAGTGGCAGCCTGTGCTGCTGCCAGTCGCGTTCCCATTCCGCCTTTGTTTTAACTCGCAAAAAATATTACAACATGTACACTTGAAACTTAGAATGCACTCGCATAAAACACAACACTCTACACACGGCACACTCGCATGCACTCGAAAATATTCACTCGGCCGTACTGACCTATTCCTCTGAAAACGCTGGTTGGCCTGTCTGCTGCCAAATGGCTCAAGTAGGGGGCCCAGAACAGAACATAGCAGAACAGAACGATTCTCGAGACCAAGCCAAGCGTAAACGTTTAAAGTTCCCTTTTGTTTTTGTCCAGGGATTAAATGTGGGCGGGATGCAGGGGGCGGAAACGGCAATTTAATGGGAAGGATAATGAATAGGTTGCCTAGGAACTCGCTCGCCGATACGCATACTTATATCTGGCTCTTTGATGAAGGGTTTGACTAAATGCGGTCAAAAGATTCGAAGCGGAAAACCAGGAACCGAAAATACTTCGGCTTTTGCATCTTACTTTTAATGAACGAGAAATTATATGTATTTTATCTGTTGGATAGAAAGAATTTTTGAAAAGATTTCCACCCATTCAGTATTCCAGGATCTAGCTAAATTATAGAAGGATATAATAATATTTCTACATATTGGGGAGAATTTTTCAAAAAATTCTTTAGAATTCAGAGTTTAAAGTGCACTTTTAACACACTGAATAGAAAACAGACCTTTTAATACTAACCTTTGATTATCTTTAGTAGAGGCTCATTACTTTGCCCTTTAATACTATCTGTTCCAATCGCTTCTCAGCTTACTGCAGTTGAAAACTGCATTATCGGCAGACTGCAGCGCTGCAAAGTGAAGCCCTGTGCAGTTTATGCAAATATGATCTCCCGATCGAGATTAGTGACACTTGATTGCATTGCTGCCGCTGGGGCAATCTCTTACAAAATGTTTTAACACCTCGTTGAGCTTACAATGGCTGGCGATTGGGAATGCCTGGTCTTGGGATCCCAGCACCTGAAAATCGATATTTGGACAGAAGGTTAAGGATGGAGCTAGGTAGCAGGGCTAAATAAGAAAAAAAATCCAAACAAAAACTGGCTGCCAACACCTTGAAGCAGACGGACGGCATTTGTGGACGGGGTATTGAATGTAATTAAAAGGAGTTGGATTACACGTGTTGGTGGTGGTGGTGGTGGTGCTTTCTTAGAGGGGACGGGCAGAGGGGGCTGGAGGACCCCTCACAAAAGGAGCTGCTTGCATGCATGCAAAAAGAAGGCAGGAAAAAATGGGGAATGCAAAGAGGGGAGACTTCTTCTTTCTTTCGTTTTTTTTCACTTAACACACAAGTGAAGCTCCCGCTCCGCTTCTCTTCTCTTCTGACTGAGCGACTCTCCAAAATGCACTTTAAATGGCAGTTTCCGGTCACACACACACACACAGACACACATCCTTTTGGAGAGAAACAATGCAAAAAACGCCAAGGAGTCGCGCTGTGCCAGGAGCAGCAATGCACCGCTTGGTACATACTGTACTCCACCCCTCGACGTCGCTGTCATGTCCGCCGTCATCGTCCTTATAGCCGTCATCCTTGCCTCGTTCTCGTTGTTGTTGCTCACATCCCTACCTTTCCTTGCTTATCCTTCGTGCTTAATGCAGTCTAAGCTTTCCATAGGCACATGTATAGGCCTACCCCTTGCAGTTCTTGCATTTGCATCGGCTTCTTCCTTTGTGCCAAGGGTTGAATGGAGAGGACTCTCTGCATGCAGTCGGCTTTATTAATCATTCCCCGCACATTAGCATAACGAATTAATAATCATATTTCAGATGTTCTGTGTTCACCAGCGCAGCTTCTTCCCCATTTTCTTGATCGCCCGTTTGGTTTCGCGACCCACATCCTGGGCCGCCCTCCGCGTCTCCCGCTCGCCATCGTGAGCAGCCCTCGAGGTTTCGTGCTCGGCATGATTCTCCGCCCTCCGCGTCTCCCGCTCCCCATCGTGGGCCGCCCTCGAGGTCTCCCTGCACGCATCCTCGGCAGCTCGAACAGTCTCGCGAGTAACTACCTCTACCACTCGATCTATTTCCCGCTTAACGATCGGAAAGGTCATGCGAACGGGACGCTCCAAACTGCGCCAGAAATCAACGCGCATCACTCGATTGCCCGACGGATCCTCGTGATAGGTCACCATGGCAATGGTGTCCTCGTCGAGGATCTCGATGAAGTCCTCTTCGATGCCAGTTTCGCAGTATTTGCCCAAGTAATCCTCAATCTCCTTCATGGAGGGCCGTTTTTGGGGATCTGCTTCCAAGCATCGTTCAATCATTTGCTTGATGCCCTCTGGGCAATCGGATCTCACTGCAGGCATCGGTGGTCTTACACCTGAAATTAAGTTATAGCTTTAAAATTTAAATGCCAAGTAATCCCACACACACTCATAGAAATTTTCCGGTAAAATCGCCCTAAAAACAGGGAAAATCGCCCTAAAACGGGGGTCAATGGCGACTAGGCAACAAATCTAGGGCGAATCGCCATAAAAATAAAACCAAATAAAAGCAAAAAAATCTATTAATTTTTCGGGCGGGGGGGGGGGGTGTTGATATTTTCCTGGGAACTGGACTCAACACATACACACACACACACGAACATCGTTTCAGATAATTTATTTGTTGAATTGTTGCTATATCGGATGATGCCATTGGGGGCAGGAGGCAGCAGACTTGTATAACTGCCGGTTATAACTGAAAAATCATCTTTGTAATCGAATTAAGGAGTTATATATAAGGAGAAAAAACAACTTACTTGAGAAAAACATTTGGGGTCTCTACGAGGGTTCGAACCCACGGCCTCTCGAGTTGGAGTCTATACACTCATAGAAATTTTCCGGTAAAATCGCCCTAAAAACAGGGAAAATCGCCCTAAAACGGGGGTCAATGGCGACTAGGCAACAAAATTAGGGCAAATTGCCCTAAAAATACGGGTGATTTTGTCATACATTTAGGGCGATTTTTCGTAGATCTAGGGCGATTTTTCTATTTTCAAAGGTAATTGCCCTAAAAATAAGAAATGAGACCCTTAAACTAAAGGCAGTTTCCTTCAAATCCAGGGCGATTTTTCTGGACTTATAGGCGAATTGCCCTGGAAATCGGAAAAAATACCTTTAAACTAAAGGCAGTTTATTATAAATCTAGGGTGTTTTTCTGGATTTTAGGGCGAATTGCCCTAGAAATAAGGAAAAATATCCTAAAACTAAAGGCAGATTTTCATAAATCTAGGGCGTTTTCTCTGGATTTATAGGCGAATTGCCCTAAAACATGTAAAATGCTCCCCAAAATTTTACGGCCATTTTTCATAAATAAAAATACGATTTCATTATATTTTTTTTGTTTGTTTTTTATATTTTTGTTTGTCGTTATTTACACAATTTCTAATTATATACATTTACATACTTTTCTACTTATTCTTATTGCTAAAAGAATTACATCGATCTTAATTTTTTGGCTTAATGTATTTTTTGGTCTTTAGGTTGTGTGCTTCCGCCGGAGGGAATTTTAGGTCTTACTGATTATCAAATTTTACTTCTAATTGAATGCATAGAAATAATAGTTTTTATTGGAATGAACAGATTGTTTCTTTAAAATAGTTACAGTTTTAAGGTTTTATAATCCTTCAAGAGTTCGGATAAAGCTTTACCTTTCTTATCAGACTCTAAATGAATTTCATAAAACATTTTTTGGATAAATGTCGTGGTTTAAAACAAAAAATATTTTGAAGCACACATCAATACTTTTCAATAAGGTTGGCATTCTATAAATAAACCTCTGATAGGTAAACTGGAAATTCACCAAGGTCAAAAAGGGCTTGTTCCCACGTTGCAGCTGAATGGTTGCAGTTTCGGCTTTCCGGATTAGCAATTTTCCGTCAATGCCCTTAGATGTGTTTGCAGTTCCCCAACAGTAGCCTTCCAAACCGAGAAACGCCTTCGCGGGTCCGCAATGGTGTGCTTCGCGTTCTTGCTCCCGCCGTCCTTTTTTGTCATTGCTGTCGCACCAACACTGAATGGATCGCAAGCCAAATTAAAGTTGATTGTATCTCTATTAAATAAAAACAGTCTATTTATTGAATGAGAAAAGAAAAAGAGAAAAAGCACATACCTTCAGCGTGGCTTTCCAAAGTGGTTTGCGGAAGCTGGATCTCAAAGACGTTCTCAATCTAAAACAAGAAATAAAATTGTTAGAAATTAAAATAAAAATGCACTACTAACAGTCAGAATTTTCATTTAGCCTGCGATTGCGTTTGCTGCTACTTCTGGAAAAAAAGAAGCAACAAAAGCAAATTTCGGTTACTGACGAAATGACGCAATAGAAATTTGGGGGTTATTTTGGCATATGCACTTGTGAATGCGGTTTGTCCGGTGCATAAATACAGATTTCTGGTAAATATATACATCTGTATACATGTGTATATTCTGTTGCATCATTTTTTTACCTCAAGCATTATTTACATATACACATACATATATGTATACTCTTATTAATGTTCTTACTTTGTTCTGCCACACTTCCAAAACTCTACATCTGGACCGCTGCTTCCAGTCAAATCTTTTTAAGTTTCAGCTGCATTTTCCTCTGTTACAGATACATATGTAAGTTCAATTAGTTATTAATATCCAAATTGCACAATTATATATGTATGTACTCACCAGAAAACAGAGAAAGAATCGCCTCCCAAATCCTTTAATAGCGTTTACATTTTTCACTTTTTCACAAACAAAAGGTTTCACAAACACGTCTTTCGCTGCCAAGCGCCGAAAAATTATGACAAAGTCTAGACAATGCAACTCTTTCTACCCCCACCCTTGCCACTGCAACGGACGAAAAGTAGCGAAGAAGAAGAAAAAGGGTGGACTTCTCTAAAGTCAAATGCGCTCAGCATCAAAATTCATAGAAAAAGGTCCGCCCTAATATACACACACATTCACTTGTTTTGACCTGCCAACCACACACACATACACACATATTACATATGTATCCATTAATTGCGTCTTAGAATTTCGTTTGACTCTTCCTTGTTTTTAGGGCAATTTCAGAACATATTTTTGGCTATTTTGTTCTGCGTTTTAGGGCGATTTCGCCCTAAAAAGAAGGAATTACTTTTGGAGTCGACTCATAAAAATTCGCCCTAAAAAACAGGGCAAATTTGGCGTTTTGGAAAAACTAACCCTAAAAAAAATTTTCCATGGCGATTTTTCGTATATTTAGGGCTAGCCACCCGTATAATAAGACAATTTTTCGTAGTTTTAGGGCGACCTCGGTTTTAGGGCGACTTTTCTAGTATTTAGGTAAAAATTTCTATGAGTGTAACGCTCTAGCGCTGCACCAAAGTCCCATCGCGCTAAGCAACGTACAAACACTGTACACATCTTACTTTCTTGCGGTCTAAGTTATTCGTACAAAAACTTGAATTTTTTGCTGGCTGGGATACTTAGGGCCGTTTCTTCGCATGCTTAGCACAAATTAGTCTTTAAACTCAGAATTTCCATATGTATTTAGGGTTTTAAAACTACTTTAAATTTAACATGCGAACGAAAAATTAGTAATAAAAACTGTAATAAAAAAAAAAAAGTGTTGACTCACACAGGAATCGAACCCACGACATGTATTTTCAAACAGCAAAGCTGAAAGTGCGAGTGCTTAGACCGCTGGGCTACCCATTCTTACTCACTTGTCTTGACCTGTCAACTACACACACATGTAAATAACATGTTTTACATGTATGTATCCATTTATTGCGTCATAAAATTTCGCCCTAAAAAACAGGGCAAATTGGCCTTTTTGGAAAAACTAACCCTAAAAAATATTTTCCATGGCGATTTTTCGTATATTTAGGGCTAGCCACCCGTATAATAAGAAAATTTTTCGTAGCTTTAGGGCGACCGCGGTTTTAGGGCGACTTTTCTAGTATTTAGGTAAAAATTTCTATGAGTGCAGAAAAAATGTGATATGAAATAGTGTCATTTCTACCTTCTTTCATATCAATAAAAAGCCGATACGATTAATGTCAAATTTATAATTCATACATATCAACTTGATACTCCATTAGTAAATAGTTTATCATTTCATCAAATACTATGTTTATACGATAGCAATCACGATTTCTTGAAAGCGCGAAATAGAAATAACCCCTGTTTATACGACAGCCGAGAATTCATGCTTTTATTCACTCTCAGCTGATAGGGATGCCGGACCGGCAAAAATATCTAATTTTTAATACCACTGATTAGAGATATAGCCTATAAAAGGCCTTCAATTTCTAGCGATCTGGCAACGTCGATCATTTTTTACAGAGTTACCATACTGCATATCACCAAATCACGCTTTTGGGCTGAAATCATAGTCAACTTTCGTGTGTTGCCGAATTCACGAAATGGCGTTTATACAAGCACGAATCGGCCGAAAGCGTGAAATGATAGCGTGAATTCGGCATCGTATAAACACAGTAAAAGTTATAAAAATACTGTTTTAAAATATCAAACTTAGTATTTTTTAAACAAATTTTGTAAAATATGATATAAATAACTTGGTCTTTAAAAAATATTAAATTAACTGGCACATATCAATATGATACAAAAGGATATTTAGCAATATTTATCTGTGCATTGCATTGGGTAAATAAAATGAATAAATACCATTTAATTGTTTATTTAATTTTTCAAATTTATGTCCATTGACACCTACCTTCGTTTACAGCTACCAAAATGGCAAATTCATTGCCCACATTCTCATAGTCCTTATAGGGCTGTGTACGCGACATCAGCTCCCAAAGCACAATCCCAAAGCTGTACACATCGCCCTTGTCCGTATACTTTCTATCCCTGAATGCCTGGAATCAAGAAGGACTTAGTTACTTGTCTAGATTTGCATCCCAAATCTTTTCACGCACCTCTGGAGCCATATACTTCACAGTCCCTCGCATATCTGACTGGTTGTTGGACATATCCGTGGCCAAGTCAAAGTCACCAATTTTTAGGGTTTCAAAATCATCATCCAATAGCAGGTTTTGCGGCTTTATATCGCGGTGCAGCAACGGTCGTTCCCTTGAGTGCAAGTGGGCCAAAGCCTATAATGACCAGGAAATATAATAGAGGATATAGCGAAAGCGATCTCATTCATTACCTTGGCACATTGGAATGCCCAGCGAGCGGCTTGCTGCACAGTGTACTCCCACTGGTTGTCGCCGTAAAGAAAATCGTAGAGCGACCCATTCTTCAGATACTCCATCAATAAATACTCCGACTTCCCATCGCTGGCTGTGCCGAAGACCGTCACAATATTTTCGTGGCTGATCTCCGTTAAATGTGTGATTTCCCTTAATGCATTTTTCTTTTGGGTCTCAGTCAGAAAGTTGTACGCCTTCACCGCAATGGGCTGGTCCTTAAAAATGCCTTTGCGCACCACAGCAGCGGCTCCAAATCCAAGTTTCTGTCGAGCATCGGGAAGGATTAATCCAGGAAAAAGTTCTAAGGAAAATAACTACCTCACTTAGCACCTTGACGTCAGCGATATCCACTCTTTCAGCCATCATTCAGCTTCAAATACTATTTATGCACTGAATTGCAGGCACTAATGAACTCAGTTTTTAAAGGCCAGTTAGGTGTGATAACGAAATCTTATCGGTTTACGATAAGACACAAATCTGTTATTCCCCGAATTTATAGCAATTTCCCCGAATAGCAATTTAAAAATATTGTTAGGCTGTGACTTTTATACCTATACTTCTAAATTTTTATTTATTTATATTGCAGTTTCCCACAACATGGATCGCGATTCATATCGCACCTTCAGCCCGGAAATGTACTCGTCATTAGCAAGACCATTGGGTCAGCATGGAACTGGTAAGTGATGGTTTTATCTACTATTTTTTGATATTAAGGGATATACATTAAACAAATATTAGTAAATGTAAATATTGGTAATATAATAAAGCAGCAGTAACGCCTGTAAATTAGATTCCCTGTCCCCATACTTTATTTAATATTTATTTTAAAGATTGTTCCTATCTGTAAGTAGATAGGCCCTCTGCTGGATGAGCTTAGAGCAGCTTTATGCTGTTTATATTGGCAGACCTGCCCATCTGGATCTCGCATTACACGCCAATGCAGTGGCCTGCTTGAATTACACGAATGTCTACGGTTACATAAAGCGCCTGACAGCAGTTGCTCTCCATTAGTTTATGCCTCCGGCCAAGAGTTCCTTGCACTCCTTTCGTTTTCAGCCTTTGCTGGTGCCGTTGCCCACACATTTGTTGGTGTAGGTCCAGTTGCAGTCCCCTGTACCGATATAAGTCCGGGTTCCAGTCCCCGACTTATGTAAACCACATGCCCACTTCACTTGGCAGGCTGCCTGACTCGCTGGTTGGTTGGATAATGCACACGAAAAAAAAAGATATATAAAATAATATATAAATATAATACTACATGAAACCGTGCCACATCTTTCCCCTTACATTAATATTTTTCCTCTTTATTTGGGATGATATTTTTACTGTGTAGCAAGTTTGGTTGGTTGGATGGTAGGAAGGCCTGGGCCCCAGTGCGTTTACATAATGCAAATGCAAGTACATGGCACTTGAGCATGCTCTTCGCGCCACGTTTCGCATATTTGCCGGCTGCATGTGTTCTGGGTACTGGGTTCTGGGTTTTCCGGCTGTGCCACCGTTTCTGGTTAGCCCTTTGCCATGTCAGCACCTTGCAACATCATTTTTTCGACTACGGAATTAATGGGTTAAGTAAATAGCCATGTAATATGTTGCAGTGCAGAGTGGAGAGAGAGTGAAGAGGGGATGTGGAGGGGGCTTTGGTTATGGCATAAAGGACTTCAATGGCAGCGCTCGGATGTCGATGCTGATATCCTCCGGTCTGCAGCTTTCACCCCATTCAGAGGCCTCCTTTTCGCTGACGAAGCTACCAAATAGTTCATAAACTTTAAGATAAAATTGAAATTAATATTTAAGTTATTATACGTGCCTAATGGAATATTAATTTAAGATATTTGGAATGTGCTTAATGCACACTTCTAGGTCAGTTTATTAGTTTTATATCTAATCAATTCATTTAGAAATTTATTGATAAATTAAGCTTTATAACATTTTTATTAAATTTGTTAACCTATTTATACAATTATTAACGTAAAATATACAGGCAAATTGTTCAAAAATGTATTAATTGCTTTAAATTGCATGATGTCAATACCAAAACACAGTAAAGATATTTTTTCCAATTTATTCAACCTATTTTATTTTATTTATTCAGAAGTTCAGTGGACTCAGTGTGGCACATTATTATTGCACTTAAATGTAGAAACTGTCTGAAAGCAAAAGCACACCATCTGAAACGTTATTCACGTAGGTAGTTGCACCTTGCTGGGAAGATGTAGGTGAAACATTTCGTATTCATTTGGCGGCGACAAAAAACGCGTTCTTGCACTTTAACCACGTTCAAAATATCCGTAAATACGAGCGGGCGAACTAAAAGCGCTGTTGTCGTCGCCATGTGTGCGCAGATTGCATTTCAATGGACGGACCCTCCTCCGCCGAAGGTCTCCCCCGACCAGAATCCTTGCCTGCATCTGCATCTGCATCTTTCCCCGGTTTCCCAGGCTGCGCCATGTGCAAGCTGCGCGGCTGTTGCTGCTGCTGCTGTGATGTTGCTGCTGCTGCTGCTGCAATGCATTGCTCGTTGCAAGGGTCGGCAGTTGTGGCTTTTGTTTTAGGAAAAAAAGAAACGCGGTGAGAATAACTCGCCCCATGCAGTGGCGAAAGGCAAAAGTAGGCCAAGTTAAAATTGATTTAATGCGTTGATTGCGTGGAAGTTGCAGCTGCGATTGCAGTTGCAGTTGCAATTGCCGTTGCCCAGATTTATGCCGCGTCAGCTGTGCCTTGTTTTACTTTCGATGGATCTTAATCTGGTCTGCGATCCGGTGGCCTGAGATCGTACTGACCCAGAAAACGAGACAGGCAAACAAGAGAAACACTCGCAGACGGGGCGTATGCGCGATATGCTATTCCGAACATTGACCCAGGACCTTTGGCCACCCACTCGGCGCATTCGTTAAAAATAATTGCCAACCCCCTTTGGGCAGGTTGCGTGCCGCAACGATCCTTGAAGTATATATTTTGCCCAGCTTTGCTGATTTTCCCTCCGGCAAACGTCAAGTGGCCGCCGCTTTTCTTTTGACAGCTAATTGGAAAAATGTTTGGAAATTCGCCTTCTATTTATTCGCGCACATCGGAGCGTTGCCTGGGCAATCGCCTCGCTTCGACTCAAATCGAATCGAAAGTAGGGTCCTTGGCAGGATGCGGAACAAGGGCGCATTATATTTTAACACCTTCATCCAATTGCCAGCTTTTTGTTCTACTTCCTCGCATCGCATCGCATCGATCCTGGGCCGCTGTCAAATGCGTTGCCCTTCTGTCCCTGCCTCGGGCCTAATTTATGGACTTTGGCCATTTGCTGGCGCATCATTCCACTTTTTTATACATACATTTTTTCTTCCAAAAGTGACGACAAAACATTCCACAATATGACAAAAAAACGCAAGAAAGAGAAATCCCTTTTGCAAAAGAATCAAATGCAAAAAAAAAATAAGGAAAAAAATGCCATCGACAATTTAGATAAATTTTCCCACCAGCCATGGCCATAAAAACAAAGACCGCGACCCGAGAAGATCAGCGAGGGGTGCTCTCTCTCTCTCTTTTTGCAGGATTCCAGGGTGTCCAGGCCACGGGTGCGGTCATCATACTCATACACTCATCCCCATGCCCACATCTCCCAGTCATCCAGTCCATTCATCCACAATATAATCACGCTGTGCTCGATATCGAATGATAAACTCCGAGCCAGAGTCGTATAAAGATGATGATGATGATGGTGGTGCAGCTTGCTTACCTCCAGTTTGTGTGTGCTCAACGGCTCAGCGCATATCCTTCAGGTACAACTTACTCATATATCACAAAAGGATACTCCGCTCCTCCCGTTGTGTGTGCTTTTCTGCTTAGCTTTTTGTCTTGTCTGCGTGGTCAGCTCTCTGGCTATTGCTATTGCTATTGCTCAGCCACCTTTTATCCCCTCAATCGCCTCGATCCCCCCCGCCCCTTGATCCTGTTCGTCCTGCTGGCCGCTCGAAGGTGACACCGTCGCACAGACAATGGCCAAGGCAGGAGACACGATGGTCAAGCGACCGCCTCTCGCAGAGCTCGAATAAAAAAAGGAATAAAAAAGGAAGCGGCGAGCGCAAAAAAATTAGACGATACGAACCAGTCGCTGGCCAAATGCAAAAAAAAAATCCTTCATATAAAAAGAAGTACGCAAATCAAAATCAACTCGTAAAAAACTTAGTTTTATATGTGGGTCTGCATTAAAAATGCAAATGTCGCATTGAGTTTCCTTCCTTCTTGGCTCGTTTTTTTTTTTTTTCTCCATCCTCCTCCGATGTCCTCGCTGCGGCTGGTCATCCACTTCCTGTCCCTCTTTCTGGGTTGGCATTTAAGATTTTGGGTAAACAACGTTTCGCCACGGTGAGCAGAACCTGAAGAAATCTCTTTTCTGGACTTGAATATCAGATGTGCTTTGGAATTGAAAATAATAATATGCATATTGCGATACAGGCTAAAAGGCAATAGGTATTAAAATATATTTAGTTTAAATATAATCTTTAAACATTTATTTATGCTCTCTTTTCTAGTTTTTGTTCCTTTTCGGGGTCTTCATTATCAAAGTTAAAAATGTAAAATTCTTTTACAAATAAATGCATTTGTATTTAAAAGTCCTCAAATTGCTATTGTTTTACGAAACTACACTTATTTTAAATAACTTACCTTTATTTCTTAAAGAAAGTTGTTTAAACTAGTAACTTTTAGTGTTACAAACCAAACCCTTTTTATTTTAACAAATTCAATATTCCTTATCAAATCAAAGTCTTTTATTCACGTTTAAGTCAATAACTTAAAAATTTTCCCCTAAAAAAGTTCAGGAATAACCCTAACAAATTTTACATTTAATTACTTTAGTGCAATCAATATTTCAGACATAAATATTGGTAAAAATTCAACAAATGCCTTCCTTTAAAAGTAAGAACTTCCTTCTAATTCTATTAACCCCTGCACCCACACGGCTTGGCTTGTAGCTTAACCCCGAAACTTTCTCGAGGCATCAAAAATTATGCTTTTTCACTACAAGAATAAGGATAAGCAAAAGCAATGCTCGCTGATTCCAATTGCGAGAGTACAGCAGCAAAACATGAGCAACCAACCACCGGCGATAAAAAGCCGAGCCAGAGGAAGAGCGAATAAAAAAAAAGAAACTGAAATATCAGCGTGGCTCAATAAGTTTCGGGCCCTGGACATTGTCCATCCTTTTGGGAGAGAGGTTCAGCTCAGGTACATTCGAGGACGCGACTGAGGAGGACGAGTACCTCTACCTCTACCTCAACCTCTACCTCTACCTACATCCATTTGAATGCAGACAAGTCCTTGCGTCGTGATCTTCCTTTGTGCGGCGGCCAAGTGCGCTGCTGTCTGCCGCCCTCCCCCCAAAAACCGCTCGACCCTCGGCGACGCCGGCATCTCGAAGGAAATGAAATGAAAAGCATGCAGAAAAAGTTTTATTATGCGCGCGAGAGGGAAAAAAATGCGATTTTTTATATGAAAAATATTTGGAACGGACTGCGGCTGGCGTGGCAGGGGGTTGATGAGGGGGTTGCTAGGGGAACACACAGGGCATCATTTATGGGGGTAGGGTCTTGGTTTTGGTCTTCGTCTTGGTCTCGAGCTTTGTGTGTTTGTGCCTCTCGGATCGCAAGAAGTGTTGGATGTCATCTTATTATTTCGAG
This sequence comes from Drosophila takahashii, assembly GCF_030179915.1. Taxonomy (NCBI): domain Eukaryota; kingdom Metazoa; phylum Arthropoda; class Insecta; order Diptera; family Drosophilidae; genus Drosophila; species Drosophila takahashii. The sequence continues at coordinate 22,661,657 of NC_091681.1, forward strand.
ACCATCGCAGCGCTCCGATCCGATCCGATCGCCTTGATGATGACCATGCGCCCGTGATATTCCCCTATATCAGAGCCACCATATAGGAAGAGCTACAGCTACAGCCACCGCCACTACGGGGCCACTGCGTCCCCCGTCAGATGTAAGCCTCGCAAAACTGTGGGAATAAAAACAGGATCGTCACGAAAAACTGCGTTATCGCCGCAGATACGGACATTTTTATGTTGTTGCTATTGCTGTTGGTGCCTCCGCCGCGCTTGATGATGCCTCCGATTTTTGATGATGATTCTGCCTCTTCCGTTTCAGATGGTCATCGTGATCATCAGCAGCGTTATCCTTTCAGCCTCGTTGCCTATATTCGCTCCGTTTGGCTTTCGTTTTCTGCCCTGTTTGCAAGAGAAGAGGCTTTCGATCCTCGCCCACAGGAGGCCTTTGTTGATCTCACAGTCGTACTTCTAGAAGATGAACCATTATCTACTGACGTCTTATAACTTCTAGAAAATCTTTCTTTGAAGGAGCTTGACTGTAACATATATTTCATGATATTTCGAGATTGTATTTCGACGTAGTTTTTATTTAGCGATGCTTCACTGTAATATAAAGTCTTCTGAGCTTCTTAAATATAATCTGAATAAAAATGGGAAACTCGTCATTTCATTTCAAGATTATTATATTTATTTATATTCTCTTCGTATTTTTTAAATATTTAAAACTATAATAAAAAAAAAAAAAAGCAGTACCTTTTGAAATGTGTTTTTTTGATTTGGTTGAGATTAGAAAAAGTCGTAAATATTTTTAGAAAAAAGCTGTTGCATGATGATTCTTCATCTATCATCCAATTCCACCTTATCCCCTGTCCGATTATTAATTCATTTTTCCCATCAAACTTTTCGTACTCCCCAGCGCGGTCATCGCACCTGCTGGCTGGCAAATTGAGTTAGCGAGTGGCGAAAATCCGAATCAGAATCGGATTCCGAGAGAGATGGGCACATAGAGCCATGACAGATCTTATCGGGGGCATCTAGATACGCTTTACTTGTCGCTCGGCCATTGTCCGTGACTTCGAGTTAATTAAACTTGGACGTTCGGCGGGCAGCGAAGTGAGTGGACGAGGATGTGGACGTAGATGTGGATGTGGATGGATCATAAAAACGGATTGCCCGGCGGGCAGCAGTGATGGGAGCAGAAGAATTGCAGTTAATTGAAATGTTCCTCAAGCATAGAGCGAGTGGAAGCGAGAGGGCAGAGAGGAGGGGTGAGAGAGAGGCAAGAGAGAAACAAGATACAAGGGCCCCTGGCGACAAAACGCATCGCGACTTTGTTGGCATCTTTGGGCATCGGAATCTCAATCTGAATCTGAATCAGAATCTCTGAGGGGTCAATTCAAAGTGGCGAAAAAAACCACAAAAAACCATGGAGAGAGAGCGGCTCTCTCTGGGCGACAAAGGTTTGACTACAAGCCGGCAAAAAGCTGGGTGGTTGCTAGCTGGGGCGAAAAACTACAAAAAGCAGGCTACGTTAAATTGTATCTGTGTGTGTGTGTTTTTGCGAGCGAGAGAGGATGCAATACCAATGCAAGCGACTGCGACTGCCGCGGCGAATGGCAAAAACAAAACAAAAAGGAAGCGCAGAATGCGCCTGTGTGCGTAGCTTCACCTTTGCTTTGCCGGCAAACTGCTAAACTGCTCTCTCTCGCTCTCATTCGCGCGAAAGTATTGGTGTATCTGTGTGCAACGCAACTACGACTGCAAGCTTTTTTTGTCGCCAACGACGGAGACTCTGAAATTTCGGGCCTCTGAGACTGACTGACTACCCAGCCAGCCGGGTATCTGTATCTGTATCGCATCGCCACTCCACTCGCAAGTATCGCGGACGCGCAAACGACCATGCGAAAATATTGCAACCACAAATCTGGAACTTTTTACACAAACGGTTAAGGAAACTCTGACCAGAAACAACTCAAACTCAACATCTTTCGGAAATAATCTAACAAAAACCCAGCCAACGTTGGAAATCACAACCATTTTTAGTCAAAATTCTATTCAGGATCGGAGTCCGCGCATACGACGTCTTCAAAACACTTTGGATTACACCTATATCTACTGCAATAGAGCCAGCCACTGTAAAAGCAACCCAAAAGCCACTTTGGAAATTCTAACAATAGAATCAAATCACACAGTTATCATTCAGCATCAGCAAAACTTGTTAAGTGTTAAAACGTTTAAGCAAAACATTTGCCAGTTTTTGTTTAAGTTTTTCTTTATTTGCTACATTTAATAACGACGGTAAATCTATGATAATATTCTCTACTATGGTTAAGTGTACAAGCCAATTACGCTTTTAATTTTAACAACTAAATATATAAATCTAACAACGAAACTCGAACGGCATAAAACTTGTAATAAAGCGGGGAGGCAGGTATCTATGGCCACGCGTTGCAAACTTTAAAAGCGTACGCAAAATGCAGCGACATGTCTGGAAATGCATTAAAATCAAATACAAAATCTATAAATTTCTAACAAGTGAAACAAACACAACCTAAAGCAAAGTAAACCAAAACGAAACAAAAAACAATTTGTGAAGAAAACAAACAACTGAAAGTGCATATTTCGTGACAAATTTAGTGACAAATTATGATCATCAAGTGAGGTGAACTGAAAACAATTTAAATTATATAATTAACCAGTTAGAGCAATCGACTTTTGCCAACAGACATCAGCGACTGCGTTTGCAAACACATTTGCAATTTACCTTTCAGTCGATTTGGATTGTAACATATTGGATCGCAAAAAACACCACGAAACGCAGTCGCCCGAGACTTTCGAAACCGAATCTAAACGAAATTTATAATAGCTAAAGGAAATTTAATCAAAATTTGCCAAGATACTACCTGCCTGTAAGCTTTACGTAACCCGCAGAGCCAGGGAAAGTGCATCCGAAGCTTTTGAAGTGGCTCTGGATCCCCACACACACGATCGTCGATCGAGGTTTCAAAGCTCCACGCGGGGTATACGCCCCATCTAAAATATACAAAAAAAAACCCAAAGGCAAAAAAAAAATCTAAAAAAGAGAACCGAGAGTGCAACTGCATCGGCCGATCGAAGCGACGATCGGGAAAGCCGAGCGCTCGTAACTTGTTCTCCGAGGCTTCGTGCACTTCCTGTGCAGCGCTGCTCGGATCGACGATCTGCAGCTACAGCTACAGCCCCCAGCAACAGGCGATCAGTTCGCTGGCGAATGCACCGCTGATTGCAATTACTGCAGAGCTGCATTCCTGGTCAAGAAGTGCTGAAGAGAGGCGATCGGTGTGTTCTACTGTACTCTCCGCCGAGCATCGCATCTCCATATCTCCACTCCGCACTCTACACTCTACACTCGACACTCTCGATTCTCCACTCGCAACGCAACGTGTCGGAAAAGCGCGAAAGTGGCAAATATTTTTTGCAACAAACACCCATTGTAGTCGATAAGTGCGGTCAAGTGAATCTATATCTCTCCAGTGAAGTTCTTGAATAGTGCAAAAACGTAACAAACTAAGAAAAAAACACACATTCGCATTAATTCGCATAAATATAGCTTAGCACATTTTCGGATTAAATATCTACAGCACCCATTGGATACATCATCATCAGCAGCAACTGCAGTACACCCCACACACTTGGATACACAGCGCCTGAGATACTCTCTACTCGGAAGTTGCAGCAACAATTCGCTCGAGTAAGTCGCCAAATCTGATTTGAAATCGCGAGTACTTTAACATAGTACTGCTGCCGGGGCACACCTTTTTGCTAAATAGAACAGATATGGATCTCTGATTTTTTATGGGGCGATTCTACAAAGAATTTCATTAGCCGTCGTAAAGATATCGCGTTTAGATGGTGACTCAAGGTTGCTGGCCAAGACTTTCTATGACAGGGCTTTGTGTTTGGGTTATCTTTGGTAAAAATGAACCAAGGGATTCGAGTGCTTTATTTTATTATTTTTATTCTTGAAAGAATTCATCCAAAGATTGTTTAATTTTTAAAAATTTTGGAATTTAAACTTTTTTGAAAGTTTATTTGATTTAAATACACTCTTTATAAACTCTGCATATAATTCATGTAACATGGAAATTAAACTATTGTTTCCGTTCTTTTTCAAACGTTGTATTTGCTTAACCACATTTTTAAAATATATTAAATTCTTGATTAATTCTAATTATCTGTTCTTAATATTCCGTCCAATTCTTTTAACCGATTAACTAGTTTAATTTATATGATATTCCGTGTTATATATTCATCCCGAGAATTTGTATAGCTCTTTCTTCATCATATTTCAGGGGGTGTGATTATTGGCCGCAAACATTCTCACACTTTCCGGGAATTTAGCCAACACACTCGAATTCTTTCACTTCAGCTTCTAAGGTTACCCAGCTGTTTTACTGTTAGCCAGCGGCACCCACTTATGTTTTTGAAGCCATCTTCCCAGGGTCTCCGTTTTCATCTCGAAGCCCCAAACTTTGGGTAACTTGAGAGAACCTCTAAGTTGTACCGCAAAATAAATAATTTCAGCATATTTCGATATTTCAAAGGCGAATGTTGAGTAGCGAAAGAATTCCCCTTTCTTTTTTGTTTATTTGTACACCGCTAGAGAGACTCGTTTGGTACCGAATTGGTATGTGATGTTCACGTGCTGACGAGCCACTTACCTTGATGCCGGGGGGTCGGAATCGGAATCTGAATCGAAATCGGAAAGTGGGTGGTGCAGTGGTTGCTATTGGAGACCGGCAGACGAACGAAACCCACAAGTTCATGACCAAAATGCCGGAAAGCCGGTGTGGGCGTACTTTGGGGTTGGGGGACAACGACACGACCCCCTGGAAAACCCTAACCCAAACCCAAGCCCACTGTCCAGTCATCTCTCTGGGCTGCATCTATGTGAAAGTATCTGAATCTGTAGCTGTGCGTGTGCATCGGCATCTGTAAACGTATCTGTGTGTGATTTTGCAAAGGCCGATGCAACTGTGTGCGTTTATTTTAGTTAACGATTCGACTGACGATTTGCCCTCATGCCAAAGTTGTATACAAATTTACAGACAGCATCTACGTTTTTTACACTCAGCCCTTGGGCATTCGTTCTTTTTGTTGTTTTCGCTCATTTAACCCCTTTGAAGGAATGTTCAGCAGAGTTCTTTTTTGCATGGAAGCTTCTCATGCTCGTGAGTTCGTTTGGTTATGTGTGTGTGTGTGGAACGCATTGTGGAACGTCGACAGTGTACGTGAAAGATACGTTGCACAGAGAAAAAGAAGGTTTGGGATCTGTAGATTCTATATCTTTGTACATAATTTATCAATCAATATTAATTTTAATTCTAGTAAAACCCTATCAATTTTATTTTCCTTCCGAGTTCAAATCCGATCTAGTCAATTTAAAACTTTTATTACATTTCTTATTTTAACTTCATTAAGGAAATTGTTCTTATAACAATTAAGAGCTATAATCATCAAATTTTTGTTTACACGTCATCATTCTTTTTCTCCCTGTGTAGAAGGGAACTTGCTGAAATTCTTTTAGCCTATTTATGAGGCATTTTCACTTTTGTTTGTCTGGTTATTTGGTTTACTGTTTTTAGTTTCTCGGGTTTGAAGATGAAGATGAAAACTTGGCTTCCACACGCGACAAGATTCTCGATTCTCGTGTTTTTTTCCGCGATCTTTCGAAGCCCATGGCAAAAAAGAGAACGGGAGAGAGTAGAATGTTTGTTTGTGTGTGTTTAGGAGAGAGCATGTTTTTTCGCCATTCGCTTTGCTGTGCAAATTCTGTTCGCACTGCTTATCTCTCTCTTTCGGTTCGTTCGGACTCTGCCGCTCCGCTCTCTCTTGCTTGTGTGTTCGCTTTTTTTTTCTTATTGCGAAACTTTTTGCCTGCCTGAGTCTGAGATACAAACGTATCTGTGTGAGAGTGACGCTCCGTGGGCTCTCCTTTCGCGGTGGTGTGCGTGCACTTTTGTCGCTGCAGCTTTTTCGTGGTTGCGACTGCGACTGCGACTCGACTCCCTGCGAGTTGTAGTTGTTTGGTTTGTGGCTTTTGTTGTGCGACGCAAGTGACGACGTGAAGACCAGAATTGCGAGCGGAGCGGCTACAGCCTCAGCTTCTGCTACTGCTAATACCGCTGCTGTTTCCCGATTCCGATTCTCAATTGCGATTCTCAGTTGCGATTCTCAGACGTTGGCGAACCGAGAACCGGTGACGTAGACGTTGCCGTCCGCCATTATATTACAACGCGGCTGCCACACGCAAAATTGGACATACCCAAAAATAACCATCGCCAACTGCAGTTGTTCGGAAAAGTGTGCTTGCCAAATCCAAAAAAAAATCTAAGAAAAATAACACCAGACCATAAATTCCCATAGTTATATTTATTAAAAAGAAATATGCTGGCAGAGAGCGCGCGCGGCATGCGAATCGAAACGGAAACGTAACAACGGAACGGCGGGCGGCCAATTGTGATCTCATATACGATACGATCTTAAATAAAATACAAATATTCTATGTAGAAAATGCCAGGAATCTAGCAACAAATTGTGCAACGCCGTGAGGAATACAAAATACATAAATATCAATAGTTCAAATTGAACGCAACGAAGCAGTAATATTGTGAATTTCTTAGTGCAAGCCAAATACAACAAAAAAAAAGAAAAAAAAACAAAAAAAGGTAATTTCAGTATCTTGGCGATACTTTTGCCAACTGCAATTTGCAATTAGTGGCTATAGACACGCTCACATGGACATCATCCTATATAGGTATAAAAATATAAAAAGTGAGCGAGCAGACAACAATATCGTATCAAGTGCATGTGTGTGTAAGCTTCCGAGTGTGTGTGTTAGTACGTTCCTATGTAGGAACAAAAAGCGACGGCATTTTATTTTATTTTTTTCATTTCATTTCGCCTTGGTCTTGCTCTGCTCCTCTCCTCTCCACTCTCTTTTCTTGCAGTGCAGCCCCAAGTGCTGCCTATATGTATATGCATGTCTCTCTATCAATGTGTGTGTTGGTGTTTCTGCAATAATGTGCAAAAATTAGAAACGTCTATATGTATACACTGCGTATGGGGTATAAAATTAAAACGAACGCCAAACAGCTGACGCATGGCGTGAAGTGAAATGAAATGAAACGAATCGAAATGAAATGAATTCAAATGAAATGTATGTGCGTGTTCAGGTGTTTTTCTCAGATATTAAATAAAAACAGACGACAACGACAACAACAACGCCCACGTTTCTTGGCGTTGCTCAACACTGCAGCGAAAACACACACACACATACAAGTAAACGGAGGCCCCACAATGGAAGCGCCCCCAACACAGACGCACACACTCTCAGGGAAGAGAGGCATGCAGCATGGTTTTTTCCTTTTTTTTTGCGTCGCTTGCCTTTCCGTTCGCATATTTGTGTGTGTGAGTGCGGCAATGCATTTAACATCGTCACAATCGCATTAAAACGCCGTCGTCTACCTCTTTGGTATCCCCCCACCCCCTCCCCCTTCCTTGCAGCCGTCCCCCAATTCTTCTTGGGCCACCATTTTGATTTTTGCCTTTTGCATCGTTCGCTGCCTCCCTTCTTCTCTTCCCTTTCCCTTTTTTGCCCTTCCTTATGCTCCAAAATCTCGTCGCCGCCGACGCCGCTTAAATCATTAAAAAGTGAACTTAAAATAAAGAAAAGTCCAGACAAAGTTGAACCGTCGCCTGTATGCGAGTGTGTGTGTGTTTATGGCAAACCGGTTTGTTCTGCCTCTTAAAACCGAGATTTGTACGCTTTTTGTGGTGAATTCTTTTTTTGTTTGTTGCCTTGCCTTGGTCCACTGCATTCTGATTTCTGTTTTTAGCGCAGCCTGCTTTTGCTCCTGGGCTCCAAAACTTCGGCCACGTGTCAATCCAAATGGCGTCCACACACACACACATACAAGCACGCCCACACACCGACAGTTCAACTAAACCCACACAATTGCAGTTTTCGAAAACCGGCCGGCGTGCATAAAAGGGGGGAAAATGTGGGGGGTGGCTGGGCGGTCTGTTGGGAGAGCTCCAAAGCTCGCCTGCAGTGGCCAAAAAGCTTTCGAGTGCAATGCGCTCTCCCCAAAAGAGAGAGAGAGCGATAGGAAGAAGGAAAAGTGGAGAGAATCGAAGACAGACGAAGAGCGCAATTATTTGCAGTTTCTTCTTCTGTTGTCTGTCGCGTCCTCAACAAACCCCCTTCGAAAGCACCCCCCTTGCACTAACGCCCCTTGCAACACGCCTTCCGAAAACCCCCCATTTACCCCACCCATGAGCGCATAATTTGGCGCTTCGCCATGTTTTCTCCTCGCTCGCCTTTGTACTTTCATGCTGCCCCCAAAAGCGGCTCTCATTTCGTTTGGGTGTTGCATGATGCATGACTCTTGGCTCTCGGCAAGAACATGGCCGGCGGCCAGAGGGGGTGGCTTTTCTGGGGGGCAATGGGGGGTCTGTCCAGAGGGGTTGCCGGCAAACACGTTTTGGCTTTTGCATTCTTGGGAGCCGTGTTAAGTAATTTCTTCTTTCTTTTTTGTCATTTTTCTTCCACTTTCGCTGGGGGAAACAAACATTACTCTCCTTGTTCTTATTAATTATTCAAATTGAAAATATGTATTAATAAGCCTCTCTGCGGTGATTACAAGCTGTCATTTTAACTTAAATGTGCAGTTGGAGTTTACAAACTCTTACACAGGGCTCTTTGTGATCAATAATTCTGATTACTTTCCGAATTACAACAAGTCAAACTAAATACTTAAACGTATCCAAAGTGGCAATAGGGAATATAATATGTCAATGGCGTAGTTAGAATTTTATTAAGGGGGTTTAAGATTTCCAGAGGGTTAAATAAAAATAAATATATATTAAATTTTATAAGCAGGGTTAAATAAAAATAAATATATATTAAATTTTATAAGCAGAAGTAGGCACATTCTTTATTAACACGCCTCACAAGAAATGGTTCTTGATTTATTTTAGTTTAATATCTTTCCAATTTTTTTTTTTTTTTTTTTATTTTGATAATATTAGGTATAATTTATTCTTTAGATTTATTGTAACTAATATTATTACAAAACAATTGAAAGATATTTTTAAAGTTCTAATTATTTTCTTATAGGAGATATTACGAACACGTAAAATCGGTTACAATTGTATCCTTTCTTGAAAAATAATTTCCCCCCACAGCACACAATTTATTCAGGCCACTTTGAATGCCGATGTCGCTGTAGATACGTTGCAATCAGCGGGAGCCGTGCCATCCAGAGCTATCCGCCAGGATAGGGCCACCCACTCCTTCCCATCACACGATACCAGGCGAAACCATGCCATAGGAAACCGTACCATAGCAGACCATACAATATATAGAAAGGCACCACAGCGGGCGGTACTTGAAGCAGCCTAATTTCGCAAATAATAAAATATGCTAAAATAAAAATGCAAGATACGCGCACAACGAGCGCTCGTTTACCGCTCCCCATTCTATCGTGTGTCCACCCCCTCCCCTCCCCACCCCTCCCCATCTCTTTTCCTGTGGAATCCAATGCAATTGAGCGGCGCCTGCAGCCGGCACTTTTCTAATTCGCCAAACTATGGGGGACCGGGACCCCAGTGGAAAGTGGAAAGCAACCTGCCCAGCTATCTCAGCTTAGCTCTTGTCCTACTCGGATTGGGCTGGGGTTTTGTGTCGGATTGGATTGTTGCCCCGCTTCGGTTGGGTGGTTTTTGTGGGATGGTTTCTGGGTTTGTTTGGGTTTGGTATGGGGATGGGGAAATATGGGGGTCGCGTAGCGCACACAAAAGCGCATTTTGGTTTCCGACGGCTCGTGTGGCATGTGCTTGCCCCTGTCCTTTGGGCCACGTTTTTACTCTATTAGAGGATGCTATAAATTCAGTGGAAAAGCATGAAAACTTATATATTTAAAGGGGAAAGGTTTATAAAACTTTTGGATTTTGCAGATGTGATATTAAATCCTAATGAAATGTGTTATAGGGAAAAATATTTTCGAAAATGGTAAAGACGTATCGTTTTGATCTGCCAGGGTATTCCCTGTTGCGATCCCCAAAACTTGTTTTATTTTCGTGTGCTTTTCGGCCACTGGAAAAGTTGGCTTTCCACTTTCTACGACTCTAGCTCCGACATCGACTCCTGGGGGCATCTTTGGCAGCCATAAAAAAGCACGCCATTTTCTTCTCTCGAGCAAACTTTTGTGTAATTTTCATTTCGAGCTTGTCGCGTGCCCCCTATTTTCTCCGCCTGCCGACTGAATTTCTTCCCATGAGCCAGCGGCATTATGTACTGTTGCAGGCACGTCGCACGTTTGCTTTTTCACTCCTTATTTTTGGCAGTTGCACAGCGCAAATACACGGATAGACACAATGCCTCAGCCTTTAGCGACCGACTGTTTGTACATACACATAATACATCCCCGTACTGGCCGGAATGCACGGACCGTCCGTCTGTTGTTGTCGCTGCCGCAATGCAGTGAATTCGGCAGGGCCCCTTGGTTTTGGCCTGGCCAACACGTGACTGACCTCCTCGGCTGGGGTTTATTTTCGGTGGGAGTCATGGGGTTGAGCGCTGGGCGCCATTTTCATTTGTTGATGCGGTCGAGCAGCGTCCCTGCACTTTTGCGGCCACAAAATGTGAGCATCAAATATTGAAAACATTTCCCCGGCCGGGCTGTGCACAGTTTTTATGACCGTGGATCTGGACCCCCGAGCTGTGACCAAAAAAAAAGGAGCTTTTTTGGCAGATACTGCGGAGGCAAGACCCGCCTGATTGGTTTCTTGGCAACAAAACCCCACTGAACCGCCACGAACCCGTTGCTGTTTACTTAAATAAACCCGACTTGCAACTTATTGCCATGTTATCTTTGATTTTGGCATCGGCTTCCGAAATATGCGGGATATATTGGGGGGCCTTGCGACGTGACTGTATTTAAGACTTGACTAGAGATGCAGTTTGTTTAAAAGTTGATAAGGCATAGATAGAAGAAAAGATAGCTTATCTTAGGGGGAGTAAATAAAGAAAGGGGAACAACCTTTAAATATGGTAAAACTTTTAAAAAAATTTACGCATTTTAATTTCATTTTAAATTCTTTATAGTCTTAAATAAACTCGATTCAACGCCTAAAAGCAGGCAGCAATAAAGTCTCCCGCCGGATTGCACTTTAACTTGAAGCATTTCTAATATTTCATTAAACTTCTTCTGTAGTCCTCCATAAATTACAATAAATTTTATTCATTTAATATTCTCTTAAGGACCGAAGGCCCTTCTCCTTTCTCTACTCTTCCCCCTGCAATCTCCACCGTTGTCTGCCGCCTTTCAGGCGCTTCCATCTAATTTGCTTGGTTTGCCTGCACTTTGCAGGGAATTTGTTCGTTGTCGCAATGCCATAAATTGTGCAACTTATGCGGCCAACTGGCCGCCTTCTAATGCCCCCCGCACCTCAACCCCTTCTGGGGGCTATAAATTACAAGAAGGCATTTGCCACACTTCCGTTCGGAGGCCTTCAGGTCTGCTCCGTTCTGCAGTGTCTGCAGTTCTCTCACTCTGGCCAGGCTGGAGTTATTTTTGTGCCTTAAATCGGCTTAACTGGCCGGCGGCGGAGTAGTTGTTGGTTGGCTCATCTGGGCAGAAAGAAAGGGGGCTGAAAATCAATAAACCCAAAGGAAGGTGGCCTGGCCATTGTTGTCGCCGTTGTCCATGGCAATAACATTTAAATGGCCAATGCTTCTTGAAATTCAAATTGCGAAAGCCTGAAACTTTAACACTTCTTATAGCGTGGCAAACAACCCCAGACTTGGAACCCCCTCGAACCACTACTATGTACCCCCATTGTAGTTTCTACAGTCTGGCTTCAGAGTTGACAGACACAGGGGCGGAGTTTTCCAGGGGGTTCTAGTGTAATTCTAGACCAGACTGCTGCCGGTGGCGACGCTTTGTCTGGCAGACAGACGCGAGTGACGAACGAATGTGGCAAAACGATTTATTTGGCTTTATCAGCAATTTTGATTCTCCATTGTCTCTCACAGAAAAGAGTCGTCGCATTAAGTGTTCCGCCTGCGTTGCCGCGATTTGTCATATCGCTGATTTACTAACCTTACACCAGGCATTATCTTTTGGCAAAGGAGCCCGAATCCGGAATGGTGGAGAATTGGAGTGGTGGAATCCGTTGGCAAACCACCCTTGGCATGAGGGTGACTTTTTTTTATGCCGAGGGTGTAAGGGTGTAACTAACCGACACAAGTGCACAGGATATGCCTGCATGCATGTGTATGTTTGCGCATATCGCCGGCATCAACATCAAATTTATTGAGGTAGTTGCCAAGCGGCTCTGGCAAACAAAACGAACATGCAAAAAGGAATGTTCTTTAACATGCAAACCTTTCTTTGTTTTTCCCATTTTTTTCTCCTTTTTTTGATTACTATTTCTTTCATATGCATTGGCCAGAGTTGCCACCCTGTGTTGCCATAACAAACATGCATAAAAAATGATGACACAGACGACGGGTCGTACGAAAAAGGAGCAAGTGTTGCAAATTGAAAGCGCTTTTAGGCCAGCACGAGTCACCTGAATAGCTCCGTTTGCTGGCCCTTAGAATGAATGGACCGAGAGTCCTTAAATTGACTCGGGAAATTGCAGGACCATGGCAACACTGCGTATGAGAAATCCCCCTTTATCGATATTTCGATTTCGCTGGCAATCCTAATGGAATTTCCTGCGTTGCTGTCTTCCTCTACTCCTTTCAACCGGCTCAATATCCATTGGCCATGTTTATTATTCATTTCCTTGCAGTGCCCCGATAAAGCGCTTTTCCTGCATATTTCCCTGGCGCTCCCCCGGTGTTTGCCCCTTTGTGGACTTCCCTGCGGTTGTCGCCAACACTTTCCACTTACAGCTCGCTGCGTTTTCGCGCCCAACCAGCCTAGATATATAAAAACACACACATATATGCACCATATGGGAGGGACCCATGGGTCTGTTATTGTTGTTACTGGCTGACTGGTTCCGTTTATTGTTATAGCGTACATCGCATTCTGATGGCCCCACTGCAGTTGTCATAAATATCTAGTCGGGTTCTGGTCTAAATATTTAGTGGCACTGGGATTGCCACCTCTAAAATGTGGTTTGAGTAACCCTACCCAAAATCGAATCCCAGTTGGCCCTACTGGGCAATTGTCAAAAGTCATTCGATAATGATTTGGCATTGTTGTGTCGGCCGGATAAAATTATTTCTATTCAGTTGTGAAAATTTTTAGCCGTCTCTCGAATCGTTTCGGAAAAACTAACTCTCTGACTGTTGAATTTCATTCGAAAAAAAAAAAGAAATAGGAAAACGCAAAGAAAATAAAATTCTGAAATTGTTCAAATACGCACACAGTTGCAAGCGAAATTCCAAGTCGTCTAAGGAAATTTAAAAATTCTTGCTAAATTCTTGCATTTTGCCGTGATTTCCGAGATGGAAGCGGCGGCCGGCATTCAGAAGGATGAGGGGGGCGGTGAGGCCCAGACCCCCGTCATCCTCAAGGCCCGCTCTGCAATTCAGATTCTTAGCCCGATGCCCGGTTTCAGCAGTGAGTATTAATCGCGAATTTCGCATTTAGAAAGCCCCCATGGCCCGGATATCAATCGAAAAGTATTTCAATGTCAGCGAAAACGAAACGATACGAAATTTGAGGAAAAAAATCGCAGAGAGAGAGAGCAACAAACAAAAAGCGTAAAGCTAGAAATGTTCGGGTTTGCCCATAATTTTGAGGCTACCAGCGATAGAGCGCTGCTTTTTATGCCTCTCCCGTTCTTTTGGCGATAGAGCTTGCTGATATTTCGCACATGTTACGCAATTATCGCTCTCTGCTAGTTGGGGCCCCTCATTTTTTATTTTTCCAATGTTTTTTTTTTTGCCTGCAGCGCTGGCTTTGTTTTTTGTTTGAACGTCAAACACATACATATATATACATATATATAGGCGAATCAAAATAGCATTTCGCTGATAGTGTGACAACAGCTAAGGTAGATTCCTATGCTACGACATGTATAGGTGAGCGTTGGCCACTTGACAACTGGGGAAAATTTGCATTTTCATTATGAGTGCGCCATAAATATTCATTTATGATAAATTGCTGAATGCAGCTGCACTTGCAACCAAAGCGAACAGCTCTTGTTTCCGCCGCAGTCTTTCAGTGAAATGAATTTGGATGCGGAAATCAAAATAAATAAATATATTAGGCTGCTGCTGGCTTACAAATGTTATCACTCACTCTTATTGTGTTTGCAGACAGCAGTCGTTAGAAATCGCAATTTATAGGCAGTTTACAACTACACCCAGAAAACAAAATGGACTAAAAAGGGGCCTAATTACCTAAAATTTTAGGAAATATGGCCAGAAAAACGCGCCAAGGCCATGCATTACCTAAAATGTTGTCCATGTGGACTATATTTTGTACGCAGTCTTGAATTTATTTCTGGTAATGGTTACCTAAAAAAATGGCTAGTGGACTAGATTTTTAGGTCAGAATTACCTAAATATTAGGTATTTAAAAAAAAGCTAGGATTTTTACTATTGATAGTAACATATTTGATTATTTTAATTGCTTATATTGTATTATTCGGAAAAGCAAATATTTTATCTTTCTGAAAAAACAATCACTTTATTTTGTCCTCGGTGGGAATCGATCCCGGGTCTTCTGCGCGAGAGTCCAATAGGCTAGCCTCTGGTCTACGGAACTACTTAAAGGCCCTGCGGCAAAACCAAAGCCTGCTTCAAGGGGCTCAGGCGAATTCTATTTTTAGAATAGGGCACTATTACCTTAAAAGTAGGAAAATAGTCCACGTAGGTATTGATTTTATATATTGAAACTTTTCCATCACTAGCTTTAAGAAAAGTCTAAAAAATTTTTTAACATTAAACTTAAAAAACCGAATAATTTGTTTATTAATATTAGGGACCAATATTTGTATTAAGTTGTGAGTGATAATCGACTTTAAATTATTCCTAAATTTTAGGTCTTATGGACCAATTTGAAGGTTACGATGGCCTATAAAAATCTCTTTAGCTTTACCTAAAAAGTAGGAACATAGTCCACATGCTAATATTTTTAGGTAACCCATTACCTAAATCTGAAATTTTAGTCTATTTAAATTTTTTAGGTCATACGTTACCTAAAAAATAGTCCCACATTTCTCTGGGTGTAGCAACCAGTTGTTAAATTAAACATTTAAATTACGTAAAGTCCAGTGGCACTTTAGACAGGCAATAAAAAATATAACCGTAAGGCAACAATGTATTAGTTATAGATTTATCAGCCGGTCGCCATGGCAACTAAAGCGTCACGCTTATCGCTTCTGCTCGTTTGGCGAACCACATCGCGTATACGCAACACGTCACGCACAATTCGCAAAACGCGCCTCTTTTCGATTGTTTACATTTTTGGCCAACACGTTTTTAAATGCCGCTCTCTTCTCCCTTCTCTTTTTCGGCTTTCTCACGCACTTTTTGGTGCCTCTTTCTGGATCGCAAATTTGTGCGTTTCGCAGTTTGTTTGAAGTCAATGAACTTTTTCGCTTTGTTGTCTGCCTTTGTATATTCCTCCATCTATTTCATTCCGCGAGTGCGTGCGGCGGTGCGTAAGTTGGCGAAATTCTTCTATTTCGCACATTCTCGCGACCCATTTTATGAAGCACTCGCAATTTGTTGCTATTTTTTAGCGTTCGTTGAACTCCACAAGGTACAAAATTGTGGGTCCACATTTAGCAATTGGAATTCCCAGAATATTAAAAGATTTTATTGTGAAGTCATAATAGAAAAATGTGAATTTTCTTATCTCAAGTATATACAAATACATTTTTGGTTTTGATGCGTAAGAATAATATTGTGGTTTTGTAGAATCTTTAGTTTTTATTATGAAATTTAAAATATTTATTTAATAAATTTAATTTACTTTTCCTTTCAGAAATGGCGGAGGGTAATGGCGAACTGTTAGATGATATTAATCAGAAAGCCGATGACCGTGGCGATGGCGAACGTACAGAGGACTATCCCAAGCTGCTGGAATACGGTCTGGACAAGAAAGTAAGTATAGAAACCTATGGAAACTTAACCACGATATATTCTACTTTCCGAATTTAACCTAGGTCGCCAGCAAACTGGATGAAATCTACAAGACCGGCAAGTTGGCTCATGCCGAGCTGGACGAGCGCGCCTTGGATGCGCTCAAGGAGTTTCCCGTCGATGGTGCCTTGAATGTGCTGGGTCAGTTCCTCGAATCGAACCTGGAGCATGTGTCAAACAAGTCCGCCTACCTGTGCGGCGTGATGAAGACGTACCGCCAGAAGAGCAGGGCCAGCCAACAGGGCGTGACCGCGCCCGCAGCTGCCATTCAGGTCAAAGGTCCCGACGAGGACAAGATCAAGAAAATCCTCGAGCGCACCGGCTACACATTAGATGTGACGACAGGTGAGATAAAATGCAACCTATATCTTAAATACATCGTTATATGGGAAATTTACCATCTTTAGGTCAGCGCAAATACGGCGGTCCGCCACCGGATTGGGAGGGAAATGTGCCGGGCAATGGCTGCGAGGTCTTCTGCGGCAAGATACCCAAGGACATGTACGAGGACGAACTGATTCCGCTCTTCGAGGACTGCGGCACAATCTGGGACCTACGCCTCATGATGGACCCGATGACGGGCACAAATCGTGGTTATGCATTTGTCACATTCACAAATCGCGAAGCGGCCGTCAATGCAGTGCGACAGGTATTTAAGCCAACCACAGACCATCCATATCCATCCACCTCCGCCCCTCAAGAACCCTCAAAGAACCTTGACCCCCCAAAAAAAGAAAACCCAATCAGCTGTCCCCCCCGCTTCAATGTTTTTTACGTATTGCTAACTCCTACGATATATACATATCCTATATATACATATTTAACGTATTGTGTCCACATATTCTACTATCGTGTCTTACACATCGGAAGAAGTAGGAACAGTTATGCGGCCAAAAACGAATATCAAAAATATTATAAAAAAAAATTCTCCACAGCAAGACCTAAAAATTACCAATATGATCTAACCGATTTGGCGCTTTTAGATTCGACCATCTGAAATTCTGCAATTTTATTTAGTTTTTACCGTATGCGTACTTTACCTCTGCCTTCGCTATAAACCATAAAATTTGAACTGTAGGCAACGCTATCTGTCTCACTCTCTCGCTGTCTCTCTCTACTTGATCTTTCTGTAACTTATGTAATGCATGTCCCGTCTTCTATGAGTTGTAATCTTAATTTATGCAAATGAATCTCTGCAGCGCCTCAAATCCGTTCAAATTGCAAGTTTGAAAAGAGTTCTCTTTCTCAACGAATTAAAGATTTGGCCTCCTCCCTTAGAAAAAAAAACACACACACTTCCCCCAAAAACCCAACCCCTCTTCTTTTCTCTATACGTATTATTTCCTTTTTAGTTGAATTTTCTCTAGTCCTAAGTCCAGCTATGTAGCTATCAACTTTTGTAGTCAACTAAGCAGCGTACGTTCAATCTCACTGTCTGGTTTTATTTAGACGAGCATGACCAAAATTCAGACCATGATATTGGCCACCAGATATCTTCTGCCCTAACCAGTTAACCAACTAACAAAACGTTTTTCCTTTAACATTTCCAAACTGAAACTCAACCGAAATTCAAACCACGCAGCCCGCTTCGAAATTGGTAAACAAACGAAATGTTTAACAATCCTAATCTTATTATTTTAACCCTACCCATTCTTACCGACCTTATTTGCCTTAGTTCAAAATTATTTATTATTTATTTATTTTACTTATTATTTATTATTAACATTGAATTGGTATTAAAAAGAATCGTTTTACCTTCCCTTCCACAATTTAGCTCGATAATCACGAAATAAAACCCGGCAAGTGTCTGAAAATAAATATAAGCGTACCGAATCTGCGCCTTTTCGTAGGCAATATTCCCAAGTCAAAGGGCAAAGATGAAATTTTAGAGGAATTTGGTAAACTTACAGGTAAATTGACAAACACGAAATTAACAAAAAAAAATATATTTTAAATTACCATCACTGAAGTTGCGTTATCTCGCAACCTCACAATCGGCATTAAATTGTAAACAAAAATCCAATTGGCTAAACCAACAGAAATTGGCTAATTGCACAGGCAAGACGATATAACTAGAGGTTAGAATGAGGGTCTTAGGGTTTATCAATTCAGTTTAATTTATATGTTTTTGTTTCAACTCATCCTTTTACTATTCACCCTCCACCTCAAACCATCCAAACATCCGCCATTGCCATCTCTACACTTCAAAAAAAATTGAAAAGTGTTCTCCCCCGAAACCAAAAATCGAGACACTCTTTTCAAATGCGCTCTCGCCCCATGATAGAAACCGAATCACAAACATCGTCGGATGCATTTCTCAGTTCTATCATATATATATATATACGTTGCCTCATATATAGCACACACACACACAATCACACCGACACTACTACATACCCCACATACATAGATACAGCGACACGCCCATTTGTCTAATTGCCATTCGTTACAAGCTTGAATTGTCGTATAAGAATATTTCTTTTTAACTTATTTACATAATATCTCCAGTCATTAACTTTGCCTACAAAAAAGATCCAACCAAAAAATATTCAAATTTTTAAATTTTTTACCAAATTGTTATGCATTCCAAAACTTTCGTTTTCCATTATGTTCTATAATATTAATCACACCGTAGGAAAGCAGGCTCTAAAAATTATAAATATTAAGTATACGCCGTGTGCCAGCTAGAAAGTCATTTCATATGAAATTCAAAAGGTAAGATCGAGTCGCATTTGACTTTCTAGCTGCCTAGAGCCCGAAGAGTCTCCCTTTTTTTTAATTTCAAAGTTAATATTCCGCATAGTAAGTACTAGTACTGGTAGTGAAAACGAATAATCCACCTCAAATCAAATGGAATTTAGCTAAAGAACAACCTTATTTTTGAGTAAATTCCTTTTTTATTTGGCACGCAATACAAAATATAAAAAGAAAACGTAACTAAAGTTTAGATAATAGAACTCCACAATTTCTCCCACCCATGAGAATTACTATCAAACACGAACACTCATTAACCCACTTTTGAAAACCACCACAAACCCGATACCAAATCAATCCAAATCAAATCGCAGTACCAATGAACTACAAATTTTTCATAGCAAATCAAAATTTTCTTTTGTTTTGTGTGAACTTTTAAACAATTGCAGCTAAATGATTTTGAAATTCGGAAAGGCAAAAAGATTGGTGTTACGATATCATTTAACAATCACCGGCTATTTGTCGGCAATATACCTAAGAATAGAGATCGCGACGAATTAATTGAGGAATTTTCAAAACATGCACGTAAGTGATCCAAAAACCAACAGCAACCACAAACAAAGCAAAAGACCCCCAAAAAAAAGAAAAAAACCCGAGACCCCAAAAAACCAGCCCAGCACAAACCCCAATTGGCTACCAGAATTGGCCAACCCCAATTGTATTAAATAATCCCTTGTAAATGTTTTTAGGGGCGATACTTGCAGAATTGAAAAGCGCATGGAAGCCCACGAAATGATGTATCAATTGGATTTTTGTTTTGCAATTTTCGCTTTTAAAATGCTAAACCCCCAAAATCGAAAAAAAAAATCAAATTATCAAATACTTTGAAACTCCCCCACAAAATTGAAACATTTTACCAAGCGACCAGATTTAAAGGACATGGCTTTTAGTCGAATTTAAAGCCCTGTCCTTGGGTCGATTGCATTTTAACCTCTTTGCCATTATTCTCTCACTCATTCTCTGTAGCGTTAAGCGCTGTTAGTAAATACAACAAAAAAATAATTGTTCTTTATTTTTTTTCCTCGTTTAACATTCCAATTATTAAATGTGCCCAATTTGTTGACATTGAAAACCTGTAGCTAAACAATTCGCTAATCAAAACATTTTGAATATTTTTGAAAAACAAAAATAATAAAGGGATGCCCCTACATAGTTTTTGTTTTAGTGCAGACCTATATCATATACACATAGATAATAAACGGCGCACACAATCCAAAACCAAACCAAACCGAAAAGCGATCCCGCCCCAAAAACCAAAAACCGAAAAGCAAAATATGAAACAGTAATTCGTCTACTCAAATCGATATGTTTTGGCCTATTCATGTTGAATATATAAAATTCATTTACTTAATGACTGGAGACTACAAGCCTTAAAAATGAACTCATTTTACTCTAACTCTCTCTGTATCTATCTCTCACATAAGCGCTACTTCCCCGAGCAATTGATGCAAACGAATCGACGAGAAACTAAGCCAAATTCAAAATCCTATATCCATATTTCGTTGTTACGTTATTGTTCTCTCTATATCTACCGATCTCTCTTTGTATCTCAGTGTACACACCGTTCTCTCTATCTCTTAATCTGTCTAACTCTGGCTATGTTTGTGTATAGTTTTCCCGTTATCGTTTCCATTACTCCAAACGAATAATAAATCCAAGCTCAATGTGTGCTCTATACTTCGTGTTGTGTTTTTGGTTATAACTTTTTTTTAATTTTCCTATTTTAATTGCAACATGTACTATATATAAACAAACAAACAACAACAAAAATAGCAACAGAGGTTTTTTAAGTGTCTTTCTAAATGTGTGTTTCATTTTACAATACTCTCTATATACGTACTACATATCCAACTTAATGTTATACCCCCGCTCTCTCTCTGTAATACTTTCTCTAAATCTCGAACCTTGCATACACAAAACCGAAAATGTTATTAGCTTAGCGCATTCAATTATTCAAAAATATTTCAAAAAGTTAAAGCAAGCAGCAATTGTTGGCATTGGTTTTCAGAATCATCTAATTCGCTCTACATATTAAATAGAGATTCAGACAACGGAAATGCTCATTATTTTACATAACCCAATCAAAAAAAAAAAAGAAAATAAAAAAGCGCAGGCGATAGTGTAAAATTTTGTGCATTTCTGTTCAAATATACAATTTATTTATAAAAATAATCGCCCAGAGTGCGTCCCAGTGTCTTATCACCTGTACTCTCAAACATTATCGCACACAAACAAACACCTGCCAAGCCAATACCAATACAGATACAAATACTTTTTTGTTGTATTACTTTCGTTTCAATTTTTACATATGCAACCAACTAATCATATTGCATTTGAATTGATAACACGATTTATATTTACCGTACTCAAATGACAATTTTCTTTATTTAAAAATAAACCTGATCCCGAATCTGAACCTATAGCTGGCCTTTACGAGGTAATCATATACAGTTCGCCAGATGATAAGAAAAAGAACCGCGGCTTCTGCTTTCTCGAATACGAGTCACACAAGGCGGCATCTTTGGCCAAACGAAGACTTGGCACTGGAAGAATCAAGGTGAGTCTACAGATCTTCGGTGGTATTTGAAATTGGATTTTAATAAATGGTGTATTTTCAGGTTTGGGGATGTGATATAATAGTCGACTGGGCCGATCCACAGGAGGAACCGGATGAGCAGACTATGTCCAAGGTTAAAGTTCTTTATGTGCGAAATCTAACCCAGGACGTCTCAGAGGATAAACTAAAGGTAATTGCTATAAAAAATGTAAATAATAATAATCTAATATCATGTTCTATTAACAGGAGCAATTTGAGCAATATGGAAAGGTGGAACGCGTTAAGAAAATTAAAGACTATGCCTTTATACACTTTGAGGATCGTGATAGCGCCGTCGAAGCTATGCGTGGCCTTAATGGCAAGGAGATCGGCGCCTCAAATATTGAGGTGGGTTTTTTGCACTCTAAAATAAACTTAAAACACATATTTATATATATTTTGTTTTCCTTGCAGGTCTCTCTAGCCAAACCTCCTTCAGACAAAAAGAAAAAGGAGGAAATTCTGCGGGCTCGTGAGCGCCGTATGATGCAAATGATGCAAGCGCGTCCCGGGATCGTGGGGTAAGTACTTCCAGATCCAACTTTACATTTAATTCCGCACCCGAATACTCGACCTTGTCCAGCACGCAAGACCTACAAAACAAACAATTGGCGCAAAATTCCAAAATCAATTAAAATTGAAAAGTGCATTTAGTTTATGCAATCCATTGGGCAACTTAGATTTCGGCTAAATTCAAATTGAAAATGTCTGTTTGCTTTTCCAGTCGCCACCACCCCTATCAAATCAGTCAATTAATTATATTTATATTTTATTATTGTTTTCTTTCTTTCTTTCTTAAACGATTGCCATTGCCCGCTACGCGAATGAACTTTACATCCAAAAACACAAAAAACGTTTTTTGTTGTCCCCCCGCACACGAAAAACCATAACCAAAAAACCGCACTCAATTTATATACGAATGCCATATGTCCGTGTGGGATTGCCTTGTAAAGATTTGAAACCTTGTCTCCATACAGAAATCTGTCGCCGACACATCCCAGCATGATGTCCTTGACGCCCATGCGCCTCCAAGGGGCGCGCATGCCGCTGCGTACGCCGATACCTCGCGAATACGGTAAGTTTGGCAAATTCGCCAAGTGAATTGAGAGCCATATCCGTGTCCTTCGGATGCGTTCTAGATGTCTCTGTATCTGTATCTGTATGTATATGCATAGCTAGCCATAGTGCATAGCTATGATAATCATCTTGATGATGTTGATGAGGAGATGAGGAGGCCGCAAGCGCCTTCATTTTCGGGACTCTACACAATTGAGAAAAAATACTTTATAACTTTTGTTAATTTGGTTTAGTTATCGTAGTCAATTAGCCAAGTTGTTAGGCACACTCACACACACACACCACACTAACACCACTCATACACCCACACACACACACATAGCGTATTGATCGAGTACTCTTGTAACTTGTCGGTTTGTTTTTAGTTCGAAAGTCTAACCGAAACGCAGCAGCTACTGAACCAACAACCTAACACTAATCCGGTCTGAAGTTTAAGCCTTAAGTTGAACGATATCAATATCATCATGTCTGCCATCGAACGCAACGTTTTGTTACCCTCTGTTTATCTTGATTATTGTTTTTCCTCGCCTCATCATTTAAGTTATTTAAGGTTTAGAAAGCGCGCGCTATATCCACTAACATTTGTATAATCGTCCCTAAAAATAACAAAACTACAGACGAACCACACACAAGCACACCCTCACACTCACTTTCACTCTCACCCAAAAGCCCCAAAGTCACGCTTAGCACTGCCCCTGAGTCCCAAAGTCGAGTGAGAAAACGTATCCAGCTAGATCGAGATTAACCAACCAACCAACCCACTAACCTTAAGATCTCTGACCATTGGCAATCAATTGAAGTAACTTGAATATAACCATTTCTCACTGATTTCTATTACTTTCCCCATCTTTGACTAATCGTAAACGTTGTTTCTTTCTTTCCGATACTCTCGCATTTGCAAGTTATATGTCAATGCTCTGTTTATGTAACTCCACTATAATTATTATCCCTGGTTTATTTGCATGTCCGTGTGTTTTGTTTCCTTATCGATGTTGTCCAGTTATTATTATGGTTTTATAAGTAACCTATCTTCGACTCTCCCCATCCCTCCGATCCGAACTCTCTGTGTCGCCAAGTGCAGGGCATCAAAAATAACACATACTCTCAAATCATAAAGCATAGACATTAGACATTAAATCCTTAAACGTTGTCCATAGTTGTTTACGATAATTAAATGTTGCAATTGTGTTCTCTGTGTAGCGAATGTTAAGCACCCTGTATACTGTTTGATGTTATATCACCGGTAAGTAACCCTAAGTCTCATCTACTTAAGTCGCATACCGATTCGCGTGTGTAAAAACCACCAAGACCACCCAACAACAACCACAGACAAAACCACCAATCCATCTATATATTACCCCCCCTCGAGTTTTAATTGTTGCGTCACAGTACGCGCCCGATTCGTTGAACACATTGGCAAAGTGAATTGGCAGCATAATGATATATCAAATATCAAGGGAGGTGTTTAGGCTTAGGCTCTCTATAGAGAAGGTCTCCCCCGTATATCGTAGCCCATTTAGAATCCCGAACCTAATCCTAATGCCAACCAACCTACCTACTACCTACCAGACTACGATTACGACTATTTCGGTTTCTCGGACTATCGCCAAGGGGCCTATGCCAACGAGTCGTTCTACGAGGAGCTGTACCGCTCGTACGATCAGGATTACAACTACTATGAGTACCCGGGTGGCGCCACCACCACCGGGAGCAGTGGGGGCGGAGCGAGTGTGGCCGGCAGTTCGGTGGTTCCGCTCTCGGCCGGCGGCTCGCAGAACTCTCCGCTGGCCAGTGGTCAGCGATCGGCCAGAGGATCGACCAGTGGTCCCAGTGGTTCGACGGGCGTTATGGTGCGTTTTTTGTATATCGAAAGAAAAGTATCTTATCTTATATTAGACCCCATCGAATCGGAGTGTACAATTCGAAGAACAATGAGAAAACACAACGCACACAGAAACACAAGATTTGTAGAGTTCGTTTTGATTTGAATACTTACTTTGATTTAGAGATGCCCTCAGTTGATTGCCTTCCTGTCTTGTAGTTAGTTTATTTCGTATTTTTTTGTATTTGATTTATTTCCGAAAAACAAAAACGCTTCATCATTTGGCTTTAATTTCCCCAAAAATATGTTCTCTTTGTTTCGTTTATATGAAGTCAAAATTTGCACGTCTCTTGCTGCCAAATTCCACCAAACACCACCCACTATTCACCCAAACCCACGCCCACGCCCACACTACACCACCACCCACAGACACAGAAACACGTGCACGCCCATTGCCGGAAAAAGGATTTTATTTGTTGTTGCTTGTTTCGCCTTGTTTTCGCTTTACCCATGGAAACATCCAGTAATTTAAGGACTCGACGCGCCACGCCGCAATCGCAAAAATTAACAAACGGTGCTTTATTACGCTTAACTTATGCTTTGCTTGTACGTATACCCTACCTGCTTATTTATTTATGTTTTAATTGCACCATCCATATCGCCAGGCTGAATATAACCATTAATAATATATTTATGAGCTGAACACGACGTGCTGACGTTTTAATTTTAATTAATTTTTAGCAATTAAGCGAAGCTTCGTTTTAATTACCATTGCGCACCCAAGTGTGCGTCGCTTTATGTTAAACTTAAAATATTTATATTTTGTATCAACGCAAACGCTTTAATGTTTAAACCAATTAACCGCATTACGCTTATTGTACTCTTTTTAGTTAAATTATAAAACAAATTTACAAACATGGTAAAGTTATTTTTTGAATATTGTGTCAATCGCAAGAGGCAAAACTTTTGTTGCTTGGACTTGAACGTTTCAAGCGCCCCAGATCCGTTGTTATAAGTATATTATAATACCCAATTGACTAGTTAAATGCTCACTCAGTTTACACATAATACAGAGAACAATCTATATACATCTTAGTAATTTCTATATAAATAATACATACTTTATATGCATACATTACATATCGTGTATGTACAATCAAACAAACAGTTTTTACACCAAGAATCTAACGCGTTTATTTCGATTTTTTTCTTTTCTTTTCTTTCTTTTTATGTGTTCTTGTTATATACTTATCTATATACAAACAATTCATTTGTTTTTCGGTACAATATGACAAAAAACAACAAATCTTGAAAAAAAAAATTATATATATGTTCGTCAAAACCAAAAAAAACCCACATTAAAATTACAAATTCTATCTCTGCCACCAACCTAATCAAAATCAAAACGAAAATCAACCACCAACCAAACGACCAAATCTAAAACAAAATCGTTAACCTTTCGATTCAAAAAACCAAAAACAAAACTCTTTTCTGACCTCCCCCCTTTCCGAAAACGCAACCGCTCCAAATTCGAAATTCTCATCGATTCGACAAATCAAAATTCCAAATCAATTCAAAAACGTACTTTTATTTTGCTTACTCTTTCGTTCAATTCGAAATTTGAAATGACCAAAAATTTGACAATTATCTTGGCGATCCATATATATACAAACACATTCAATTATGTATGAAAAACAATGCTAATACTATTGAAAAATTGTAAACGCAAATTGAAATTCGAACAAAAATCTCGAAACCTGAAAAACTGAAATCAAAAACGAAATCAAAATGCAAAACCAAACCAACGACCGATGGATAACCGAAAATGATGGAAAATGGAAACACGAATCTGGAAATGCATAAAACACGCTCTCGAACCACCCACCACCCCCACACACACACACACTCGAAACTCCACGTACACGTACATACACACACACCCACACCACCCCACAAAACGCAACTAATGCATGCAATTATGACGATGACGATGTGATGATGATCGATAATGATGACGCCGCAACCACTGTGCCATTGAAATGTGATCACAATGATGATGATGATGTGGACGTGGATATGTGGACGTGTAGGGAGTTGGTCGTGGGCATGGAATCACAGTGCCGCGTGGCAGAGTCGTTGGCCAACGTGGCAGCATCAGTCGTCTGGGGGCCCAAACAGCGCCACAGGCGGCGGCAGCGGCAGCGGCGGCGGGACAGGCGGCGGCGGCGGTAGCTCAGCGGGGGGCCACCGGTCAGGGGGCGCCGGCAGCACCCGGGGGGGTCCGTGGGGTGGTGCCAACGCGTCCCAGCGTTCGTGGCACCCAGCACGTCAAGCCGCTACAAAATTTACCAGGTGAGCTCAACAAAAACACAAAGAACGTACTCTCGTATCTCAATAAATACACCACAACAAAAATACCAAAACCAAAATCAAAACCAACCAACAAAAAGAAAAAACAAACCAATCAAATTCAAACCAAATCAAATCCAACCGAATCGAATCCAAAAAACAATCCCAACAACCTGCGCCAAGTGAAAACTGCATAATCAAACCAACAACAGCGACAAACTTGAGAGAATATATATGTGTACATTGCAAAAGTCGAATTCATATAAATTAATAAGTAAAGACAAGTAAAAATGTAAACATGCATACATGATATACCACCCACACCCTAAGAACACACACACAACACCCATCACGCGCACAAAACACAAAAACGAACATAACGAGAGATTTTAATATAGTGTGAAAAACCCCTACCCATCCCCCAAAAAAGGTCACTTCAATGTCGTGTGTATCGCATTTGTAACTGTTCTAAATGTTGTAAAGTTTTACCCATCTTTAATTATTTTTTTTTGAATTCCATTATCCAATATTAATACTTTTCTTCTTAAATGTTCATTTGTGATCCAAGTAGTTGAGCTCTTGCTGCTTACGATTGTGATTACGATTTTTAATTTTTTCTCTTTAAACGCTGAGATGTATGCTACATTTTTTTGATGCATGTCTTTGGTTTTTTCTCATCTCCAATTGTAAGCAGCAATTGACAGAAACGCCCATTAAAAACAGAAACCAACCCACCCTCACACACACACACACAATCGAACATCGCCTATGTATATGGAAAGCCATTATAACAAATTATGTAATTGTTTATACGCATATTGTCTTGGATATGTACCTAACTACTATATATGAGCAATGTCTGTAAACGTTTATGAATCGATTAGTATTTATGTCCCACAAACACCCAAGCACAGAGAATCTATTGTCACCTACTAATTAAGCGCCATAGAGAGTCGAAGAGTCGTGTGGGAAGAGCTGAGGCATTATTCGCACACATCTCTGATCCGATTAATATCTATGTTTGTCCCTAACCCCCGAACCGCAAACACCCATCGAAAAAAGAAACCCATCCAAAATTTTGACGTACGTGTATATAATTTTTTGTGTTTTTTTTCTACCCCGCGATGATTTGTTGGCCACCAGCTAATAAATAATATACTTATACAAATGATACGCGTTTCAAGATTGAACTGATCGATTGCGATTGCACAAATCTAAATATATGAAAACCTTTATTTATACATTATTTATATTCTAGCCCATTACTTTAACAATATACATATAATATTTTGTGTGATTTTATGTATATCGAATTGTGAGTCTTGTTAATTAATTATCCATCATGCTTTGCAAAGCCCAAAAAAAAAACAACAAAAAATATACAAAAATAGTCTAGTAACCTATACACACATGTATACCAATATGACCTTATATATGTATAATATAACCACCCTTTAACATTTCATACATATCATATTCACACACAGGGTGACACCAAAACCAACTGAGATCGTTTTTATTTATTTTACGTATAAACAAATACTAATCGATTCGTGTATTATGTTTACAACACGCACACACACCAACCAATTTTTGTTATAATTTGTTGTCAATGGAATCTATACTTGTATCTATATACATAAATATAGCGGAGAACCCCCAACCAGATCACGCTTTTGCCCCAGTAATGTGGGTTGCCTAACACGATCTGGCAAAAGCGTGATGACCCCAAGAAGCACCTAATCCACACACACCCAAAAAAAAAACACGAAACTCCACCACCCACCGCCCGATCACCTGCTTCCGTTTTGAACACGCTTTACATTTTTGTGGCTGTATTCGTAGATACTTTTTGTCTTTCAAGGAAGACTCGTTTTTATTTACTGTTAGAATGCTTCACACACACATGCTCATTACCATATACAAACAAGCGCTTTGTCAGCGAAAAAAAAAGAAATACACACCCCAAAAAAAACTAAAAATGAATGCAAAAACCAAAAAAAAAAAAAAAAAACCAAAAACCTAAATCTGTTTCTAGCTGGAGCTGCACTCAAGACATTTATGGAGGGCAACTAAGCGTAGCACATCGATCACCTCCTCGGTCAGCGACAAGAGTCGCTCTCCGACCAAGAAGCGTAAAGTCCATAGGTCCTCACATAGCAAAACCAAGTCACACAAGTCCAAGAAGCATTCCCACAAATCCAAGTCGTCTCGGCCCGAAAAAGCTAAGAAATCCAAGCGGAAGTCCGAATAAGCCAAATTCAATCCGTCCCAAGAACACCACACCCCATACATCTATATATTCGAAGTGAATATATATCATCATTTTTTTTTTGTTTTTCAAAATCAAATCCAAACGAAGAAACTCGTCATTGGCATTCGAGGACAAATTCAAGAACACTCACATCACTCATCTGTCGCATTCAAGAAGATGCTGCATCAAAATCATTAGCGCCAGATCAGATCAGTTCAGCCCTGTGAACAGAACGTTCCGCCGTCAAGCAACCGAAAGAAGTCCTTGCTAAATTCAAAATTTCAAATTAGGAATGGACAAACCCCATCCCCGCACACTCTTGCCAAGGCCCATTTCACATATGAATCCCGAACCTTTCAAGTACAGCGCTCTGTTATTCATCATCGATCTGGCGGAAGATCATTTTTTGTAATTGTATAACCTCGTCCCGGTTATCGCCGCTACCCATACTGTTAGCTGTACTAAATGTTCCATGTTCCTTGTCAGGCGATAATATCATGTACAATGTTTTACTTACAAAAAACCAATTTGGTAATTGTTAACTCCCCACACAAACACGAATATACTCAGCACCTTTAACATCACAATCACACACAACACAATATATATTTGTACATGTAATCATGTCCCCAAGTCCCTGGCGTTATGTCGATTTAACACGATTTCCCCGATTTGTGATGTGTAAAACCAATGATGAGATAAATTAAACGAACAAATGATCAAAATGTGTTGTCTTTAATATTTTTGGAAAAAACACAACCGACCGTCTCGCCCCCTCATTTACTACTACCAGTAACTACTACTGCTTACAAAGCGAAATCAAAATGGACAAAATCATTAAAATGGTGCTACTAAAATAACTAATACAACGTCAAGACAACCCCCATTCGAACCATAGACCAGTTGAACTTAATCCAATCAAAAACAACCAACTACCAAAACAAAGAAATAATAGCAACAACTTTGAACCATTTTTGTATTAACACCATTTTTAACTCTCTTTCTCTTTTTTTTCTTTCGAAAAACACCTTCACCACCCACCCAAAAAAAAACCAACACTCAACGCACACCAAAAACAACCGAATGCCATCCAAAAAAACCTCCAACCATCCACCGATTGCGGTCACCAATCTGCAGTAGTCGGTAAACGTAAGTTCGATGGAGGTCACCAAAATCCGGCAGATGTTAAGCGACGTTACCCGAGCGGTTTAATAGGAAATGGCGGCAGTTGGGGCAGTTTACCGCTACCACAGCAACCTTTAGGCACCAATGGTGAACAGTGGTACATGGATACGTTTTCGGCATGGAGTTAAAACCACACAGCAACCCAATTGAAATCAATTAAAAGCATCATTAACGACAACAGCAGCCACACCAGGAAGTTACAGCCACAAATAATAATATTCTCCAAGCGACATCCTGGAAAAGAATCCTTCGCGTCATAGTAAAAAAAAAACCCAAAAAATAATAGCAACCAATCTTAAAAGCAATAAATTTAATTTCAACAAACTATATAAGGTATAAGAAATACAATTAGCCACAATTCAAAAGCATTGTTTAGCGACTCGTTTCGATCTTAGTTTTTTTGCTATGAACGCCGTAGATTGCGTCCCTCTAAATAACTATAATAACAAGTCAAGAAATCAAGAAATCAGCAATAGCAGCAACAAATATGTCGAGTAGAGTATATGTATTGTATGTAATCACTTAAATAGCCTTTGCAGCGAGAGCATTTTAAACGAAAACCTTTCATTTAGCGAAACAAGTTTAGCAGATTTGCCCAAAACAATTTTTAAAAGCATCAGCCTCACAACTTAGATAAACCAAAGTCAAGTCGTTTTAAAAGTTCACAACAAAAAGTATAAGGAAATTTGTCTCATAGCGTTTTTAACTCGAAATTGAAATTGAAACAATAATTGAGCATATATAGCAAAACCTATAAGAAAATTACAAACAAAATATATTAAATATATTTATCTATAACTATATAGAGAGAGCAGTCTAAGCCCAAACAGATTGATTTTAAATCTTAAGCAGCATGTAGCACCCCTTTTATACATTGAAAAAGCGTAAACAACCAAATTCAAAACCAATTCGACTCGAAACCTTTTACAATATTTACATGGGCATTACAAAAATAGCAAGTGAAAAGCCAATTTTAGACAAGCGATTTCTTCTTTTGTATATAGCCAATGGAAAGCTGGCAAGCGCTGAAGCCGAAGACATATGGAAATCCCAGACATATATACACGAGATCAAGCTCAGATGAATTGAAAAGCTGTTTAATATTCTAAGAACACCAAGAAACACAATTCAAGTTGAAAAGCAAAGCTTAGTGAGGAAACATTGACTGACAAAAATAAAGAAAAAAGAAAAAACAAATTATTAATTAGATTGAATGAGTTGATATGAGAACGATAAGCAAATACAAAAATTAAAACGCAGCCGGCATTGTTATATAATGCGACTGGCGACTGCAACCGGCAAGACTTTCTGCATAAATTCGAAAACAAACTATTTTTTAACAACGTAAGTTTTAGGCAACTTCAAATCAATTATCTGTCAGAAGTAAAAAAAGAAAAAAATATGTAGAGCTAAGTAATTGCACACATACAAAACTACACTTAAAACTCACTGATAATACTGATAAGCAGATTTAAATCGCAAATCAACAAGAAATTTGACTAGTGTCTGCAAATCGAAGCAACGAATTAGGAAGAGAACACACTGACGCGGAGACAACACATCACAAACAGTAAAAGTAATGAGCCTAATAATAAAATTGATTATGAATTTTAATAACAATAACGCATACTTAATATTAACACTTGTAACGAGTACGATTGAACGATCGAATCGTGCTTAATGTTGGATAAAGCAAAGATAACTAAAACTATAAAATCAATTAGCCAACGCTCAAGTGCAAATTAGCAGAAGAACTAAAATTCTATTTAAAATCCACTTATCTAATATCGAATTCAGATTAAACTCTTTTTCCCCACTTTCCTTTACTCATCATCTATAACTGCTACGCACACAGATAATACGGAAGAGAACACAGCCCTAAGCTAAAGTAATGAATATATCAAGCTGACTTGCAAAAAACTTAACTAACTCCATGCCTAAAAAAATAAAACGCCACACACGTGTCAAAATACGTTTATGTAGGGAAAATTATTGAAACAAAAACTTGCCCGTTTTTTTTCTACTTTGCAAAATTTTAACGAAAAATTGTTTGGTTGAACAAAAATTCTGTCGTTTACGTTTCCGCTATTGCTAGATCTCAAGTAAAGCAAAAAGTTAATTAATATATATAAATGTATAAAACAAAAATATATAAATTAGTTTTAAACTAACGAAAGAATACTTCCAATTTTGAACTCAAGTATAAAGCAAAATACAAACTGTTGGCAGTTGATAAAGGACGCGTGTGTTTTAAAACGTATCTATGAACATTGTTCAGCATAAGCCTAAAAACAATAACTTTTTTTAAATTTAAAAATACACATACACAGACACACACACCAAGCAGTTGCCTAAAGTAAAAAATAAAAGAAAAACGAAGTAATGAATTAAAAAAAACATGAATTAAAACTTGCGCAAAATTTGCAAACCAGCAAAGAACTTTAAATACATAATATTAGCCACAAACAATAAGAGAATATATACAACAAATTCTAAATGACCATAGTTAAGCTTAAATTTAGTAACACTCACATACATACACTCACACACACATATACACATAATTATTAAAGTAAAGTAAACTGTCGTTGTAGGGGATGAGAAGTGTGCGCCATTTTCTAACTACAATAACAAGAGAAAAAAAATTACTAAAATATTTACCCA
Source organism: Drosophila takahashii (assembly GCF_030179915.1). Classification (NCBI taxonomy): domain Eukaryota; kingdom Metazoa; phylum Arthropoda; class Insecta; order Diptera; family Drosophilidae; genus Drosophila; species Drosophila takahashii. The sequence continues at coordinate 22,694,501 of NC_091681.1, forward strand.
TTTTTTATTTTTGATAAGTTTCCCTATGAATTTCCTTAAATATTTGACCTTTTTATTGAGAGAGCATTTCACGCAATTGCAATTGATTGTTGCCTTCGAAAAAGAAAGGAGATAATAATTTTAACACTTTTATAATTTTTTTTCTTTAAACACACACAAACACAACAAATAAATTAATTTGATAAGGAAGTGAATTATGAAAATTCTATAACGCCGCGTCTTTTTGCATGCAAAATTTTCGATTTTTCGCCCTAGAAATTTCCACATTTGGTGACTTAAAACCTTTGAACCCAATTCAAATTGCAAATATATAAATATAATTAATTTTAACGATTTGTTTAATTCGATAACTGTACTGATTTTATATTGTTTTAAATTTGTAATTTAATTTGTAAGTTTTTATTGTTAATGTGTTTTTTCTATTGTAAACTAAAACTAAACTAAATCTATAAACCGATTGGCAAATTGTTACACAATCCGTTAAAGTTAGCCTAGCCGATTTCGTCGATTCAAAAATTGAGAATGAAATTTTTACCAAAATTATGTGCCGTTATTTAGAAACCATTTCTTTGGAAGCCTAAAATTTACCTACAACCCCCACCCAACCCTCGCCCTTTACCCCCAACACCCCTAATTGTGTTAAATATTGTAATTTGTAATTTTTGTTTTAATTTTTCGGGAAAGCAAAAACGTTTGGCAAAATTAGTTTTTAATTTGAATATTTAGTTTTGTTTGTGCGCTTAAGTTTTCAATAGTATGTTATATATATTAAACTATGAATAATAATTTTTAGCAAAATATTTTTACGACCTAACATAAATCACTAATGTTAAATACTTAATGAACTTATTTGTTTAGCTGTTTAATTGGTTTAAAATTTTTGTGTATTGTGAAGAGGAGCGCAAGCAAAATTTATCTTTGATCTAATAACAACAACAATAACTGTATACGTGTGTAAATTTCAACCTTCAACAAAAGCAACACAATACTGAAAATAAAATAGAAATAAAGTCGAAAGGAATCATGAAAGAAAGCAAAGTGGACAACAAAATTGCAAACTGCGCATGGAAACTGAGCGAAAAAAATGAAAAACTTTACATGAATTGTGATGATGCAAAGGCAAGATTTAATCATAATTACTAAATCTATATATACAATAAATATATATCTTTCTCTATAAATATATATATTTGAGTATATAATGTATATGTAGGCGTAGGAGTGTATAATCTAACTTTACTTTTAAACAGACTGCGTACGTATTAAAAATTTTTAAAATTAATTTGTGTAAAATGTTTTAAGTTTTGAAAAATTGGCAAATAAAGAAAACAATAAAAATTAATAAATCAAAAACAAGATCGTATTGTAAATTGAAATATACAAATTATTTCGACCTATTCCAAATTATCTCTTCGAACCTTTTCAGCAAGCAAAATCTTTTCATGTATATTTCAAGAATCGGCTTAAGCAAGCGCAACTGTTTATAAAGAAAGATGAAGGACAGTGGCAGTGGATGCAAGGATCTGATACCTTTGGAAAGTTTCCAAGATTGTTTCTTCTTTAATACACGAAAAAAGAACATGATTTGTATGAGGACAATATCTGTTTCAAACACATACACACACGTTAGGATTAACTTCGCTTAGACCATTTTTGTTTTACTATTAAATTTATAGTTTGTGTGTGTTTTCTTTGCTCTTTTAATTACATATATAACCATTTTATAATTGATTGATTTTAAAAACTCTTTTATAAACTACCTATTGATATACATACATCACAAAACATTTGCATACATACCACACGTATGAAAGGGATTCATAAACCGTGAACGTAACGTCGCCAATTATTACGAGATAAAAAGAACAAATGGAAATTAAATAATAAAAACAATCAGAATTCATCGTAGAGGAAGGCCGAATGTGAGAAAAATGGGAGAACAACTTTTACGTCTTAATAAACAATTATTGTTAACGAAGAGAATAAAAGTGAGAAAAGAAGCATATTGTACTAAAATATTTGATATACATACATTTGTTATTATTTGTAATACGAAAATTAAATAAAATTGCATCCAGATAATAAAAAATGAAATAAATAAAGAATGCAAAGATCGTGGTCTGCTCAATTCTAGATTAAACACACGAAACATCGACACTTTGGTCCAAACAAATGATTTATTTGAAATCGTTAAAACATGAGGGGGTATTCAAAAGCATTTGCTGCGGGACGAGGACTTGCTTCGTCGGCTTCCATCACTCGGCCTTGTGCTGACGCTAGCGGTGGTGATGCCCATGTCATCGCCCAGCACAGTTTCATCTACGCTGGTATCATCAGCAGGTATTTCCTCGTCGCTGTTCTCCTCGTCGACAAACGAACTGGATGGCGTGATTATAGAATCTCCGTGGAGATCCCTGTTTATCATATTTCCCATGTGAAAAGCAGAGTGACAGTTGTTGGCAGCCAGCAGGGCTTTCACCCGGAAAACCAGCGTCTCAATCGTCTCTCGGAGACTGGGAATATAGCTGATGATGGCTGTGATTTTAATGGTCTTGGAATGGCAGCAGAGTTGGTGTAGGAACCGCGTCACCTTTTGGAGCTCGTGCAAAAACCTTATAAGCCTTTCTGGATCATCCCGTACAATGGACTCCAGTGCAGACATGCCGTGCTGGAGGAGCAGCTTAAGGAATAGCAGGGAGTGCTTTAGAAACAGTCCGAAATTTCGAGGCTGTTCCACCTGCTGCACAATGCTGAGCAAGCCATTTAACAATTCCACCGTAGACTCCCAAAGTTTCAGTCTATCCCCACGCTTGTCCACGCTGACTTGGCCACTGAGCGAGTGAATTAGCACCTCGCACAGGCCACGAAAGAGCAAAGGGAAGTTGGCCCTGCGAACATAAAGCATTAATAAATCATATTATTGACGGAGGTTTTCTTACTTTTTAAAGTTGGGAAAGGAACTCAGGGCTTTGTCCTTTGTATTGAGAATACTGCATTGTTTAACCAGCTCGTTTAAGAGTTCCGTTTGATTTCCGGTTGTCGACTTTTTAAGGAATCCCTTGACCAGCTCGTCCAAATAGATGTTACACTGTCCGCCTTTGTCCAAAGTACCAGAGTAGTGGAACCACTTACGACGCAGCAGCTTGCCACACATTAAACCTGAACAAAGAAAGGTTATAGAAAACTCAATACATATTTCATTGTTTCTACTTACGTAATTCTTCGGCTTGCTGGAATCTCGGCTGGCTCGCGTCGTTTTGTGAACTTCCCACCTTTAACAAGCTACCCAACAACCGATGAAGCTGAACCGCAGTACTAAGATTTAACACAGACTTTTCATACTTTAAAAAGTATTGGAAAGTCAGGGTGGCCAGCTGGGGAACAGTTTGTTTCTCGAGTTTTTTCCACTGTGCCTTGGGCTGCAGTTTAAGCAGAGATTCTACAAAGGAAAAGGCATTAAATATAGTAGATTAAAAAGAAATGGGAGTAGCTTACTATGGAGCAGTTCAGCCTGCGACTTATCGGCCCACTCGCTCCAGGCGAAGTACAGGGCAAATAGTCGAACACACAGCCCAAAGCAGGTCTTAATATAGTTGAATTGCTCCTTAAATAGATCCAGATTACTGTACACATGATTGACAGTCGTTAGCTCTTTGTCGATGGCTTCTGCGAGAGTGCTTAGGTGATTGTTCACCTCATGTAGACAGGGAAGTAAGTCGCATATGAAATCCTCTGGCTTGGCCAAATGGGGCCTGAAGCTATCCGCATCCGATGAATCCTGCTGACGAAGGACTGCTGCTTCCAGTTTCTGGACCATGTCCTCCAGCAGGAAACGTAGCTCCTGGAGACCCAGAAACTCACCAACTTGCTCCTTCTCTAGCTGGTGATTCAGGACAAACTTCTGCTCGACCAACAGCATTATGATTTCCACTTCCATTGGCCTGTACCTCTCGCGCGGCCCATACATCTGCTCAAAATCTATCTTGGTTTTAATGGCCTTGCAGGGTCCAACCTTAATTGTAAAATCAGCAATCGAAGTTTGGTTTCCACTTAGGTCCGGTTCGGCTGCAGTTGCATTGAATTTGGCGGCAGCTTTGGCTCCTTGACGTTTCTGGCCGACAACCGAATGCTTGGCGTTGGTCAGGAATTGGTATGGCGGGGCTACAAAGTCTATTGGTGCTCTAGCCAGGAGCGGCTTAATCCTCTGCTCGATCCGTATCAATTCCCCGAGTCTAGAGAGGACCCGACGCCGAGTGGCGGGATCGCGTTGCGATGCAAAGGCACTGATCGACACCCGCATCCAGTTGACGGTGTGGAAATAAATGCTGAGAACGTCCTTTTGCTGCTCCGCCTCAAAGTTGTCAAAGACGGCCAGATAGTTATCGTCCTCGAAGAATGAGGGCAATACAATGGCACAGCCCAGCAAGGCATTGATGCCTTCTAGGCTGTCATGATGGCGGTGTTTATACAGCACCCTTACGCAGTTGAACAAAGGCGCCAGCACGTAAATGGAATCGCAAGCTCTACAAATATTGGAAAAATATTATTTATTAAATTAATGATAAATACTAGTAAACTTACTTGGCTTTGGGTGATAGAACCAATTTGGATATATTTATGCCAATGTTAAGGACATCCGATTCAGTGTTGGCATTTGTGTCGTCTAGTTCGTTAATGTTCATTTGATATTCCAATTTAATTCCCCTGCAAATCATTTACTGTTAGCAGAGTTTGTTTTTAATACCCATAACATACTTTATCGTCTCTGGCACATCTTCGGTAACAAAGCTAGCCTGAAAGCGAAAGGTCACTACGTCGCAGGCCCAGGCAATAAAATGGTAGTCCAAGTCGCAGGCGGAAGTTCCGTCATTGCGCTGATTGAAAACCGTAGCCAGTTCTTCATAGAACAGGGCCAAAGACTCGACACTATTTCCAATGGACGACTCGGTGCGAACTGTTTGAGGGAGATATTAGTATAAAGGGTTTAGTAAATTATTATATTTTATTTACTGATTAAGTTAGCGGCCATTTTGCCTCGACCATCGGGCAATGAATCCACGTTTTCCACGCTGGTTAGTGAATCGTCGTGCTCTGCGGCATTATTTTCTATTCGAGCCATTGCATCGATGAGCTGCACGCAGCCAATTATGCCCTGTTTTTTTATATTATCAGTTGAATTTATTAGCTGCTTCTTCACCACCATATCGACTTGCTCTTGAAGCTGCAGACAGGCCGATAGCTTGGGATCTGGAAAGGCCACGTGGCATAGCAGATCCATAGCGACGCGAGTTTGTGTCAGAGTCAGATCGCTGATCCTATCCAACATCGGAATAAGAAGGGTCGCACAATTCTGAACATCCTTAGCGCTCTTGCGCTGCAGCTCACGAAGCAATTCCAATGCCATTGTCGTCAGGTGAGGCGATGATTTGTCACAGGTGAGTTCCAGCAGTTTCTTTAGAATATTTTTCTGTATCGAATTAAAAATCTTAAAAAGAATGCTGCAAAAGAAAGGAAGAAATAAGAGTGAGCTTAATTTTATTACATTTTTCTGGAGATCTCAATTCACCTGTACGAAGACTTGGCAAAATCGGACACGGTGCGATTTTTTTCGCGCATAAAGTCGTGCAGGATATTCATCAGTGGGCTTATATGTTGCTCCAGGATGTGTCTATAGTGCAGTCTTACTTCCTCCAAAATATTCACAGTAATATGCTCCAGTTTAATGCGACGACGAAGCTGTTAAAATAATTTATAGTACACTCAGTTAATAAATTAAAAATACAGGTTACTTACAATATTTTCTATGTACAATGAATTATCTTCATTAACGTGTATCAACAAAAGCAAAACAATCAGATCGAAGGAACTGAAAAAAGGAATTATTTATAATTTAAATACTGAAATTTTATATAATTTATTTCTTGGACTTACGTAAATTCTTCAGCAGACAAACTAGCAGAGGACCTTTGGAACGCTTGATAGAATCTTTTAGACCGTATCAAGCCAAGTTCCAGGAAGCCAAAAAGTTCAAGCTGGGACTTTTTCCTTTCGGTTGTGGCCGAGTTTTCATCCCTATGAGCTGTATGCCGCCAGTTGAACATTTCCCGCAGGCTGCCTATCAACTGCAATTAAAGGAATGCTTAGCAAGATTATTTTGGAAAAGAAGGAAGTATCTTACATCGCGCACACTGTCATCTGTGTCCATTTTCAAAATGTTAAGCAGAAGCCTGATGAGATGAGGCAAGGTCTAAATTAAGGAAAGGTAAGATTAAAAGAAGAATAACAGTCACTTTATGCAGTTACCGTATCGGGACAGTGCCCATTTGTAGCAAACTCTAGAATGCGCAGTCGCAACTTAGCTTGAGTTCTGTCTGAAAGCGATAAATTGCTCAGGGTTTGCACTGTGGTCATCTGAAAGAGGTCTTCAGTGCTGGAATAGTTAATGCTGCAAAGAAAAAATTAATATAATAGGATCTTAGCAAGCAGAAAACTAGGGAGATGTGCTATACTTCTCAGTAATTCTTCTATTTATGTATCTAGTACTAGATTTTTGTTACATTTTAATTGTACTTTTGCAGACCAACATTTTTTACTCACTTGAGTAGCTCAACAAACTCATCGTGCATACTGGCATCCAGTATTAACTCTGCATTAGCTATGATGTCCAGCTTGGCCGATTCCGTGGCCCTGTTGAAGATGCCCTCGATGCGGCCGTAGATCTCCACCTTGTGCGAAACGGTCAGGTAGCGCAGTTGGGTGAGCATCAGGGGCAGTAGAGGCATTGGAATGGCTGCCTTTCCCAAAACAACTCGATCCGCGGTGGCCACCTCCTCGATCTTGTTCAGCAGCACCTCCACGCAGGGATCCCGCATGAAGTCGATCATCAGGAAGTTCATGAACATGCTGTTCTGCGACTGGTAGATCTGCTCCTCGCCAGCGGCGTCCACAGTGCAGCCGGTTAGGAGCTTCTGCACCAGCTTGGAACTGGGCGCCATGGCTGCATTTAGGCCAGTCTTAAAGGTTTCCAACTTATCCGTGTACGAGGAGGCACTCATGAAGATGTCCCGCAACTTGGAGACTATGGAGACATGGTCGCAGGAGAGAACCAGGCTGTCGCCCTGGTCCAACTGGACACCGGCACGGATGAGGACCAGTTCGAAGAAGTTGTTCGGCTGCCGGGAGAGGGTCGCAATGTTCCGACTGGAGGATTGGGTGCGGCCCAAAGTGGCGGCCAGGATGGCACTGTGCTGGGAGAGGAAGCGCTGCGTGTGCTCCTGCGAGGCGGGTATGTTCTCCTCGCTCCCGGAGGCTGCAGATTCCACGGAGACATTCGTTGTCGTCTCCGCCAGGCGCTGAAATAAATATTTTGATGAGGGGAGTTCTGTCTTCAAAGTTGGCTGTCGCAAATAAATCCACTTACGGACACTTTTATGGTCGTATTTTCATCGATCGTGTTGAGGGCCTTCTGCGTGCGTTTCTTAAACCTCTTATACATAGTGAACAATTAACTTTACAAGCTGCAATCACCAAAACAAAACGAAATTAAAACAAAACAAATTCCTGGCGCGTTAACCTAGAATGGCTCCCAGCGTTGTTATCTTAACTTGCAGTTGTTGTGGTGGTTGTGCCCGCTAGTCTGGTGGGTGTCACGGATAAGTATCGATAGTATCGTTGTTTTAAAAATTCGCAATTTTCAAATGTTTTTGAGGCTAAAGTTATTTTATCAAATAAATCAAAAACCCAATTAAAATGTTTAATAATATTTAAAGAGTTATTGCGCCCATTCCCAATAAAAATAAAATGTAAGCCCATTTTTTGGAAATTCAAATTTTATTTTCAAACATACTCTACATAATGCGTACAAAACTATTATTGTTATTCTCTATGTATATAACTTTTAATCATATGTGATGAGTATAAAATGTTCAACTATGCGTTTGCTTAATTTTAGGATCGATCCGGAAGCATGTTCCATATATTTGTATCCGTATATATAATGGAAAAGTCCAACGTAACACTAAATAAAATGATTATTAACTTATTTGTAAATTTAAAGCCTTTCGATTTGAATTGTTTAACTTGGGTGCTAACTCTGATAATTTTGAATAATTCCTAATATCGATTTTCAACTTTTAAAAGTGCAAAAACTCTATTGTGCTATACATTTTTAAATGTATATAAATATGGTTTATAAAAAGGAAGTACAACATATGTCTTGAAGTGATTATGCCAGAAATTGACTTATTCCGGGACCATCGCGTCCCTTTCGTAACTAGTTCGTAGAAAATCACTAATTTGGCGTTGTTTTCAGTATTGCTATTAAGTATATATTGATGAACTTGATGCCATTTCTATCACACCAATGCAGTCCAAAGCGGAAAATTTGCGATTCCTTCACAATACTGTGCTAATGGAAACTAATTTGGTTTCCCTTCTTGCTTTTCAATTTTCTCAAACATTCAATTATGTTTTTTTCGCACGTCGTCTCTTAAAACCCGTCATCTGCTTCAGAAGTTGGGAATTTTCGTCATCCAGGTCCATGTTTGGCTCCCAGAGTCTCAGTCGTTTGGGTATTATTATTAGGCCCAATAAAGTTATGGCTAGATTAAAGGATATTTTTTTTTAATTTATCGGTATTTTAAGAGTTTGTAATAACTTACAATTTAACACGCAAGGGAAGATCACGTAGAAGTTGATGGTGCTAGAGCGAAAGTAGAGCGCCTCAGTAGCATAGAAGACCATGGTAAGTGCTAAGGAGCAACCGCCCATGCTGACGACCCTTTAATAGGAAAATATATTTATCAATAGGAATATTATAATCTGAACCCTTCGGATATTACTTACGGTCTGTAGTGGATGTAGAGGGTGCAGTGGACTAGAGCGATGGCCTTGAGCAGGCAGTACATCCCAATTATTCTGGATATGGTGTAGTCACCTGTTAAAGTACCCATGTTATAGAGATACCATAAATATATTCGATTCAGGTACTCACCCTCTATAAACTGTGTATCACTGTGGTCGCCCAAAAAACTCCGCCTTTCTATATAGCTACGAAAAGCCGTACCCAAGTCCATGAAGGCCACAAAGGCAATCCATCCACGGAAGGCATAAAGTAGGCGTTCGCGGGGTCTTCCGCCAGACTGCATGGCAGCCCTAGAGATCAAGTAATAAAGTGCTTAATATAAGTATATTAACTTTCTTGAACTAATAAAGTTTATACTAAGAATTCAACATAGAATTGCATAAAATTGAAATTCCTAGTCAAGGATTAATTTAACATTATTATAAATGGTAAGTAATTTGTATTGCTATCAAAAAAAAAGGTATTAAACATTGTTTAACTATTTTTGATTTAAATAATAAAATATGTATTAAGTTATAAGGGCAAGGTGTAATCTTATTAGCTTCACATTATTATAAATGGTAATTTGTATTGCTATTAAGAAAAGGGTATTACACATTGTTAAAATATTATTGATGTAAATAATATAATCTGTATTAAATTATAAGTGCATGCATAATTTTCTGACCCCAAACAGCCAGCCCTCACAATCCAACATTATGATATAATGTAAGAAATAAGCTATTTTGGTATTACAATGCCATTAGAATCAACGTCGCATTATTGCGTGTGCATAATGAGACCCTTTATTTAAGGGGTTTCAGCAAAAAACAGGAACTCCAGCAGAGCAGCCGAGTAATGGCATGCCCAGCCGGCTTATCTCCCCCTGAGAATCGAATAGCACTCGGAAGTACAACCCGCTGTACAACCCGTAAAACCCCACCCCCATTCCACCAGTCTGGGCAAAATCGATATTATGGCACACTATGCTGGGCTATTCGAGCAATGCAAATATTTGTGCAGAGCGTAATTCCCGGCTGCACGCGACCACGTGGATCGGGTCCACCAATTGGAGCTCTCCGTCCGGCCGGATTGTTTATTTTCAATCAACATCGCCGGCTGCGTCGTCCGAGCAACCCGATTTGTGGCCCCGGGACCGGCTAGCAGGCGATCCATAATTATTCTCCTGCACTCTGTATGTGTGTATTTATTTTCGTAACCACTCCATTGGCTTACATTTCGCAGCGATTCCGGGAGTTACTCAGCAATCCCGAATTCCGACACACCCGGCGTATGCGTAATACTCGCACTCAACCTATTTTATGCAGCACCGATTGTTTATATTATTTTCAGTTTTCACCTATCTACAAACGCGACCGATTTTCGTACCGTCGCCACCGAAAGTCTTTTCTTCAATGGCAGGCCATTCCGTACGATGGCAGGCAGCTTTTATGCTTTTTAGAGCTTTGGGTTCGTGCTATAGACACCTGGAGAAATTTATTTAGAGAAAATTAATATTTTAAGGATAATAGGAAATTGCAAAATAAAAAAAAAATTTTTTTTCGTATTACATGTATTTTTTCATTACATGAATACATTACATAATATAAATCGTAAAAAAAAGAAAATGGAAACTCACGTCTGATAACCTTTAACCTCAGACGGTCGTGCTTTGTCGATTTAACGACCCATAATCACATATAAAGTCTTTAAAAAGTATATTATCATTTAATATTAATATTAATTGTAATTTCAAATTACCAAAATGTAAAATATTTATTTTTTCTTTATCTGAATTTAAAATAATTCAAGACTACTTTTATATTACATGGAAATCAAATATAAATCGTAAAAAGAATAGGTAAATTCGCGCCTGATAACATTTAACCTTAAATATCGGGTCAACGACAAATAATCATTAAAAAAAGTATATTATGCATTTTTTAGAATTATTTTATTAAGCAAAGTACAAAAATTGGAAAATCTTCAGAGGCCAATGGAGTTTACTAAATTGTAACCACATGACAATCAAAAGAATCGTTATGTCTAGCAAAGTGTGTAAAAAGATCAACAATTTGTCAAGTTCTATGGCTCTCCTCTCGTGGGATGAAAGTTGGTCTAGTCGTCCTTGCCAATATTCGCCTCAGTCTTGCGGTATTCGGCCCAGTCCACAAATCCATCATTGTCCAGATCCATGGACTTCAGCACATAGTCGATGGTTTCCTCCAGGGCTTTGTCCGTGTAAACTGTTCCGGCCTTATGCTCCTCCGGTTGCTCGGTTTGACCCTCGGCATGACCATCCGCGTGCCCAACGGGTGGTTTCTCGCTATCATCTTTGACTAGAAATGGTAATAGGTGTGTTACAATCTTTTGCAGGTTCACTAGACACGGTTAAGTTATTAACTTGGCTCACCCGAAACCACTAATTAATTTTTGTATCTAGTTTTCTACTTGATAGAGGGATTATATGCGGTCGGCTGTGATTTGGATTCGACTTTATTCGCTAAATCGGCTTTACTTACAAAGAGTTGCATGCGTCTATATTATAGGTTTCAGTTTCAAAAAGATTTCCACATAGACGGGGTATTCTTCTTTTGCATAGTTTTCGCTTTTTGTTTCTTTTTTTTTTGTACAAAACAAACTTTTACACAATCAGTCTGTTTTTTTTGCTGCTCTAAAATTGCGCTTAAAAATTAGTTCATATCGAAAAGTAACTAAAATTATGACAATGGAAAACAAAACGAAACGAGGCGGCTGGAAATGCACAAATCACTCGAGAGATTCGTGTTCATTATTCGAAAATGGGAATTTTTTGAAAAAGTTCTCAGAAGGACAATTAGTTTGTTCAATGAAGGTCTCCGATTGGAATGCTTGCAGCATGTTAAGTAAATTTGATTCGAATTCAACTAAAGAAGTGCGCTAAAACCTTTGACGTGGTCGACGTAATTTCAGGATGTTTTGGGCAGAAAACAGGAGTATGAGTTGCACGTCACATAGCACGGGACGAGGACATGGTTATGGTATGCAAACTAAACGGATCTGGGTGACTACTAATGAACCGGCTGCTGCTGTTGCTGCTGTTGGTCTTGCGGCTGCTGCTGTTGATTCTGCTGCTTCTCGGCGGCCTTTTGCTGCGCCTTGATGAACTCCGGATAGTCGATGTAGCCGTCGCGCGAGGTGTCGTCCATCTGCAGAATGGGATCAATGAGGGCCACCAACTCCTCGTCCGAAAAGACCTTCTCCTCTACATGCGGCTTCTCGCCGTTCGGCTGCTCCTTGCTGCCTTGCTCTGTGCGGCGTGGCAATGAGTTGTTATGGCGGATGCGAGATGGATTAGCATGAGATTCGAGCATGACCACAACCATAACCGGAAACAGCCCAGTTTAATTACGCATATGCAAAGAAGGTAGAACAGAGAAGTGGGTCAAACAAAACGAAAAACAGCAACCACAGTAGCAAATCTAACCATTTAGCCAGATAAATAGGAGTAGTGGTTGTCTTACCGTGCCAATGGATCAGCGACTTGATCAGTTCGCAGCCGTCCAGCTTGTTGTTGTTATCCGAATCGTGCATCTTGAAGTAGTGGAACTGCAACTCAGCCTCGGACATCTTGCTCGTATCGATGGGCACCTGCATGTGCTCCTGGATGTGACTGAAATTTAATAAATTAACTAACTCAATTTAATAGGAGGGAATAAAAATAGCGAGATCAAAACCTGCTTATTAGAATAAAGAAATAATTGTTACTACTAGACATGTTGGACAAGATATTAGATGTTAAATTATTCTCAAAAAATAGACCACTAAATATTCCCAGGCCAATTAATACAACAAATTCAAAAGGTAAACATTTTTGGACTGCGCAATAACCTTTAAAAATTATACTAGTTGTTTTACTAAAGCGTTGATTGATCCAAATATAAATGTCTTTTATCCATATCTATATAATTAAAACCTAGTATGTTATTATCTATTTTGAATCATCTAAAACATCGTTTAACAAATGAATTCAAAGAGAATTGATGGAAAAATACTAGTCAGTTTGACTGAATAAATATGTCAGTAGTGTCAATTTATGGACATCTTCCCACATAATAGCAAATAGTAAGGCTTAAAATGGAGGAACAGCTAAATACCCACAATCACTCTGTTTGGAATAGGTGCCATTTAGGGTTAATTTATGACATCTAGCCCAAAGCTTCCGTGATAAATTGTGATTGCCAGTGGCAGTGATAAGATAGACGGTGACTTACGCGCGCTCCTGCTGGATGTTTCCGGTGTTTAGGACCTGCTGGGGTTGCCCGTGGTGGTGGCCACCTGCCTGCTGGTGATGCCCCTGCTGCGGCTGCTGGTGGTGCACTTGTTGTTGCGGAACTGGTGGTGCTTGCTGGTGGATTGGCTGCTGCTGTTGCTGCTGCTGCACAGGAACTTGCTGATATTGCTGCTGCTGCTGTTGCACCGGCACCTGCACCTGTTCATATTGCTAGAGGGGGGAGGGAAGAACCGATTAGTGTCCTTGAAATGGGGGATACCACATCATCCACTCACATATTGCTGGGGAGGCACACCGGGCGCCGAGGGGACCTGTTGCTGGTACACCGGCTGGTGGTGCTGCGGCGGCGGCGGTGGGTGATGTTGGGGCACCTGCTGCGGCACTTGCTGCTGCAATTGGAGCGGGTTGGTTAGAACTGGCTGGTAAGAAGAGCTCTCTACTCACATAGTGCTGCGGATTCACGCCGGGAGCGACGCGCTGACCACTCGCCAGGCCAATCAGGATAAGGGGCAGCAGCAGCTGGACTGCCGGCAACTCGGTGACGCGCATCTGCATGGAAGTGCTGGATTCTGGCGGGGATCGGATCTGATCGGTGTTGGGTTTGGTATCGGTTCTGGTGGCTCTGTAATCACCACGTCGCAAAGACAAAACACACACGTACACAAATCGCTGCTTCTTCGCCGCTGTTGCACAGGTAACGGCGCTATTCGCCACGATGCGCATTCAGTCACAATGTTTACTGGTTGAGGTCCCAGCTAAGCCAATATAAAGTGTATTTGTGTCTTACTTTTCCAATAAGATTTTTAAAATATTGTGTTGAAATTTTATTTATTTTTTAAAGCGCTTGCCCCAGTACTTCAACTAAATAAATTCAAGTCATTAATTTATTTTCATGATATTTTGTTTAAATGATTATTTACGTAGTTATTAAAAGGATTTTCGAAATAATCTTCATGGAATATTTGAATGCAGATGTTTTATTAAAACCTCAGATTATTTCCCAACTATTTCCGTAAGTATAGTAAAAAAAGTGATTCTTGTACTTTTAAAATAAATAATTTATTATTCATATTGCTAATAACAATTTGTTGCTAACTTAAGACATTTTAGTTAATACTTTGGTTTTACATTTAGAATATTCAATTAAAACATTCTCATCAGTCTCAAAAACTTAAAATAAACTAAGAATTAACCCATTGATGAACAAAAAGTAGAGATTTAGTCGACCTCCTCGACCGTGGGTCCCGAGTAGCCGCCGAAGCCTCCGGCCTGCTGGCCACAGTTGGCTCCTGGACCTCCGGCTGCTCCTGCTCCAGCTGCCGGCTGATGCATCTTGGTCATGATGGGGGAGCAGTGGCGGGTGAGCTCCTCCAGCTTGTGCTCGAACTCCTCCTTCTCGGCGGTGGTGTTGCTGTCCAGCCACCGGATAATCTCGTTGCACTTCTCCAGGACGGAGCTCTTGTCGGCCTCCTCCAGTTTGCCAGCAGGTGCCTGCTCCACAGCCTGCTTCACGTTGAAGACGTAGCTCTCCAGGGCATTCCTGGAGGTGATGCGCTGGCGCTGCTTCTCGTCCTCATCCGCGTACTTCTCGGCCTCGTTCACCATGCGGTCGATCTCCGCCTGCGAGAGGCGTCCCTTGTCGTTCTTGATCGTGATGTTCTTGGCCTTGCCCGTGCTCATCTCCTTGGCGGCGACGTTCAGGATTCCGTTGGCGTCCATGTCGAAGGTGACCTCTATCTGGGGAACCCCTCTGGGCGCAGGGGGAATGCCGGAGAGATCGAAGGTGCCCAGTGCGTTGTTGTCCTTGGTCATCGCCCGCTCGCCCTCGAACACCTGGATGGAGACCCCTGGCTGGTTGTCCGCGTACGTGGAGAAGGTCTTGGTCTGCTTGCAGGGGATGCGGCAGTTGCGCTCGATCAGCTTGGTCATCACCCCGCCGGCGGTCTCGATTCCGAGCGAGAGCGGGGCCACGTCCACCAGCAGCACGTCCTGGATCTTGCCGCTCTGGTCCCCGCTGAGGATGGCGGCCTGCACCGCCGCTCCGTAGGCCACCGCCTCGTCCGGGTTAATGGAGAGGTTGAGGCTCTTGCCGTGGAAGAACTGCTGCAGCAGGCTCTGCACCTTGGGAATGCGCGTGGATCCGCCGACCAGCACGATGTCGTGGATCTGGCCCTTGTCCATCCTGGCGTCCGTGAGGGCCTTCTCCACGGGCTGCAGGGTGTTGCGGAAGAGGTCCGCGCACAGCTCCTCGAACCTGGCGCGGCTCACCTTGGTGTAGAAGTCGTGTCCCTCGAACAGGGCGTCGATCTCGATGGTGGCCTCGGTGCTGGAAGAGAGCGTGCGCTTGGCCCGCTCGGCGGCCGTCCTGAGGCGTCTCAGAGCGCGGGGATTCGAGCGCAGGTCCTTCTTGTACTTGCGCTTGAACTCCTCCGCCAGGTGGGTGACCAGTCGGTTGTCGAAGTCCTCGCCTCCCAGGTGGGTGTCTCCGGCAGTGGAGCGCACCTCGAACAGGGATCCCTCGTCGATGGTCAGGATGGAGACGTCGAAGGTGCCGCCGCCCAGGTCGAAGATGAGCACGTTGCGCTCTCCCTTGAGGTTCTTGTCCAGCCCGTAGGCCAGGGCCGCCGCCGTGGGCTCGTTGATGATGCGGAGCACGTTCAGGCCGGCGATGTGGCCGGCGTCCTTGGTGGCCTGGCGCTGGGAGTCGTTGAAGTAGGCGGGCACCGTGATGACCGCGTCCGTGATGCTCTCGCCCAGGTACGCCTCCGCCGTCTCCTTCATCTTGGCCAGCACCATCGAGCTGATCTCCTCGGGGGCGAACCGCTTGGCCTCGCCCTTGAACTCCACCCCGATCTTGGGCTTTCCGCCGTCGCTGACCACCTTGAAGGGCCAGTGCTTCATGTCCTCCGCGATCTTGGGGTCGTCGTACTTGCGTCCGATGAGGCGCTTGGCGTCGAAGACCGTGTTCCTGGGGTTCATGGCCACCTGGTTCTTGGCGGGGTCGCCGATGAGGCGCTCAGAGTCTGTGAAGGCCACGTAGGATGGGGTGGTCCTGTTGCCCTGGTCGTTGGCGATGATCTCCACCTTGCCGTGTTGGTAGACACCCACGCAGGAGAACGTGGTGCCCAGATCGATTCCAATAGCTGGCATTGTGTGTGTTTGTGTTTGTTCCTCACTTGGATAGTATGGATAGTTGGGTTAAAGGTAGTTCCTTCTTCTCTTCAGTAATAGCTTCTTGGTTAAGTTTACTTTACTTTACTTTAATCACTTTAACTTTAACAGTTTGTTGCAGATTGCTTAGCTTCTTCAGCTGCGTTTGGTTTGCTTAGCTTTTGCTTAGCGATGTTTTCAGTTTGCTTGATTGAATTGAATTGACGCTAAGAGAACCGAGCGGCCCTATTTATACTCCGGCGCTCTCTTCGCGAACATTCGAGAGTGGCGCTCTCGAAATAACGAGAACTCTGTGCTGTTGGTGGTGCGCCAGAGCGAGATAGCAGTCTATTAAGAGAGGGTGGACGGCTGTAGAAGAAATTTCTCGAATTTCCCCGAACAAACAAACAAACCTACCGCAACAAATGGTTGGGTTATTTTGGTTGTTTTGGTTTCTGGAATATTCCCGAGATTTTATTTGTTTATATTAAAGACCAAACACTATCTAAAAGTTAGTTTAAATATAGCCGTGAACAGAA
The DNA here is from genome assembly GCF_030179915.1 of Drosophila takahashii. NCBI lineage: Eukaryota > Metazoa > Arthropoda > Insecta > Diptera > Drosophilidae > Drosophila > Drosophila takahashii. Next base: position 22,711,305 of record NC_091681.1, read on the forward strand.
ATAGTTGAAGTGCGTTCGTTTTCCTTACCTTATCTCCTACTAAAATAAACTAAAACTATTTATACCCGTAACTCGTAGAGTAGAAGCAAATACATTAGAATATGGTTATATTATATTGATTATATTGGGCTTTGTAAATACCCACGCCGATAATACAGTGGCTCACAGCTTAAAGTCACTTCTGAGTGACTTCCAAAAGTGTTGCCGAAGTCACTTCCAGAAGTTACTCAGAAGACGCTTATAGCAGATACCTAAAAATGCCTTTCCCGATTAGGTAACTTAAAAAATAAGCCTTGAGAATTATATATTTTTTAATTATTTAATTAGAAAAGCATTGCTGCATGTAAAGACGGTCCATAAGCATGTAGGTCTTCATTTTAACTTCCAGTAGTAAGTAGCGTTTGATCATGGATAGTTGAGAACTGGTCCTCACTCAATAAATTCTGCAAATTTGGGATACATTTTTCGACATTTTTAATACGAAAATATACATTTAAAAATTTTAATTGATTATTTTATTTTTTTTGCATGTAACTTTTTTTTTAGTGTATTTGACTATTAGCTTAGGTTATTCACTGTGCAGAATTGTTATTATTTTAGCTAGGACACATATTTAAACATAATTATTTAGAAAAAGCAACCTGTGTTTGGGTAACTTTTTATTATTTATTTAAAAAAATCGTATTTCTGTATGTATGTTAAAAAATATGTATGCATGTCAACAAATCTGGAATGCAAATTAAATGTTATTTGTTGATGTCTATAAATTCCATAAAAACCAGTTAAATTGTCGATTAAAACTTGTACAAATCTCAGTAGGCCTTTTAAAACAAAAATCTCAAATAACGATTATTTACGGTCCCTGTCTTCACCTAATTCTGTCCACGGCTGTATTTAAACTAACTTATAGATAGTGTTTGGTCTTTATTATAAACAAATAAAATCGCGCGAATATTCCAGAAACCCAAACAACCAAAACAATCCAACCATTTGTTGCGGTAGGTTTGTTTGTTTGTTCGGGGAAATTCGAGAAATTTCTTCTACAGCCGTCCACCCTCTCTTAATAGACTGCTATCTCGCTCTGGCGCACCACCAACAGCACAGAGTTCTCGTTATTTCGAGAGCGCCACTCTCGAATGTTCGCGAAGAGAGCGCCGGAGTATAAATAGGGCCGCTCGGTTCTCTTAGCGTCAATTCAATTCAATCAAGCAAACTGAAAACATCGCTAAGCAAAAGCTAAGCAAACCAAACGCAGCTGAAGAAGCTAAGCAATCTGCAACAAACTGTTAAAGTTAAAGTGATTAAAGTAAAGTAAAGTAAACTTAACCAAGAAGCTATTACTGAAGAGAAGAAGGAACTACCTTTAACCCAACTATCCATACTATCCAAGTGAGGAACAAACACAAACACACACAATGCCAGCTATTGGAATCGATCTGGGCACCACGTTCTCCTGCGTGGGTGTCTACCAACACGGCAAGGTGGAGATCATCGCCAACGACCAGGGCAACAGGACCACCCCATCCTACGTGGCCTTCACAGACTCTGAGCGCCTCATCGGCGACCCCGCCAAGAACCAGGTGGCCATGAACCCCAGGAACACGGTCTTCGACGCCAAGCGCCTCATCGGACGCAAGTACGACGACCCCAAGATCGCGGAGGACATGAAGCACTGGCCCTTCAAGGTGGTCAGCGACGGCGGAAAGCCCAAGATCGGGGTGGAGTTCAAGGGCGAGGCCAAGCGGTTCGCCCCCGAGGAGATCAGCTCGATGGTGCTGGCCAAGATGAAGGAGACGGCGGAGGCGTACCTGGGCGAGAGCATCACGGACGCGGTCATCACGGTGCCCGCCTACTTCAACGACTCCCAGCGCCAGGCCACCAAGGACGCCGGCCACATCGCCGGCCTGAACGTGCTCCGCATCATCAACGAGCCCACGGCGGCGGCCCTGGCCTACGGGCTGGACAAGAACCTCAAGGGAGAGCGCAACGTGCTCATCTTCGACCTGGGCGGCGGCACCTTCGACGTCTCCATCCTGACCATCGACGAGGGATCCCTGTTCGAGGTGCGCTCCACTGCCGGAGACACCCACCTGGGAGGCGAGGACTTCGACAACCGACTGGTCACCCACCTGGCGGAGGAGTTCAAGCGCAAGTACAAGAAGGACCTGCGCTCCAATCCCCGTGCCCTGCGTCGCCTCAGGACGGCTGCCGAGCGGGCCAAGCGCACGCTCTCCTCCAGCACCGAGGCCACCATCGAGATCGACGCCCTGTTCGAGGGACACGACTTCTACACCAAGGTGAGCCGCGCCAGGTTCGAGGAGCTGTGCGCGGACCTCTTCCGCAACACCCTGCAGCCCGTGGAGAAGGCCCTCACGGACGCCAGGATGGACAAGGGCCAGATCCACGACATCGTGCTGGTCGGCGGATCCACGCGCATTCCCAAGGTGCAGAGCCTGCTGCAGCAGTTCTTCCACGGCAAGAGCCTCAACCTCTCCATTAACCCGGACGAGGCGGTGGCCTACGGAGCGGCGGTGCAGGCCGCCATCCTCAGCGGGGACCAGAGCGGCAAGATCCAGGACGTGCTGCTGGTGGACGTGGCCCCGCTCTCGCTCGGAATCGAGACCGCCGGCGGGGTGATGACCAAGCTGATCGAGCGCAACTGCCGCATCCCCTGCAAGCAGACCAAGACCTTCTCCACGTACGCGGACAACCAGCCAGGGGTCTCCATCCAGGTGTTCGAGGGCGAGCGGGCGATGACCAAGGACAACAACGCACTGGGCACCTTCGATCTCTCCGGCATTCCCCCTGCGCCCAGAGGGGTTCCCCAGATAGAGGTCACCTTCGACATGGACGCCAACGGAATCCTGAACGTCGCCGCCAAGGAGATGAGCACGGGCAAGGCCAAGAACATCACGATCAAGAACGACAAGGGACGCCTCTCGCAGGCGGAGATCGACCGCATGGTGAACGAGGCCGAGAAGTACGCGGATGAAGACGAGAAGCAGCGCCAGCGCATCACCTCTCGGAATGCCCTGGAGAGCTACGTCTTCAACGTGAAGCAGGCTGTGGAGCAGGCACCTGCTGGCAAACTGGAGGAGGCCGACAAGAGCTCCGTGCTGGAGAAGTGCAACGAGATTATCCGGTGGCTGGACAGCAACACCACCGCCGAGAAGGAGGAGTTCGACCACAAGCTGGAGGAGCTCACCCGCCACTGCTCCCCCGTCATGACCAAGATGCATCAGCAAGCAGCAGGATCAGCCGGTAATCCAGGAGCCAACTGTGGCCAGCAGGCCGGAGGCTTCGGCGGCTACTCGGGACCCACGGTCGAGGAGGTCGACTAAATCTCTAGTTTCTGTTCATCATTGGGTTAATTCTTAGTTTATTTTAAGTTTATGAGACTGATAAGAATGTTTTAATTGAATATTCTAAATGAAAAACCAAAGTATTAACTAAAATGTCTTAAGTTAGCAACCAATTGTTATTAGCAATATGAATAATAAATTATTTATTTTCAAACAAAAAATAATTTGTTTCTGTTTTATATTCTTATTTCACTCTCTTACGAGCAACGATTAAAAATTCACTTTTAGGGAAAACTTAAAAAGGGGATTGAAAACTGAATAACCCCTTTGGACCTTCTGAAAGTCAATGAGGATTCGGTAAAAAAGGACTTAAAAAGGACCTTAGAATATGACTGTTTAAATTTTAAAATGACATCCCAATATTATTGTAATTTTTCATATTAAAAGATATCTTTCGTAGACAAACCACGAATAAAATCAAGATCAAATTAGTCTTTAGCAAATCCGAATTTATTATGCTGGATTAAAACTGTTTACTGAAAGCATCTTAAACGGAAGAGAAAATATAATTATACAATTGTAACAATTAGGCGTAGACGTAATCTTAGTGGCGCTTGCGCGAATGCGACGCGGAAGAAGTGGAGGAGTACGCGTTGGAGCTGGAGTGGTGGGTGCTGCGCGACTTGGAGCGGGATCTCGTGCGGTGTCGCTTCCGTCCGCCGCTGCTGCTGCCGTGATCGTGGCTGCGGCTGCTGCTCTGCTGCCGCGAGGAGCGTTGGTAGCTGCTGCTGCCGCCCTCATCCCCGCCAGAGTGGCTGGAGTCCCGGTGTCGCCGCGAAGACCTCTGGCGATGGCCTCCACTACTGCGATGCTGGCGATGTCCTCGATCCCGCTCCCGATCCCGATCCCGATCCCTGCCCCTTTCCCTTTCCCTTTCTCTGTCGCGATCGCGTCGCTCGTATTTGCTGCGACTGCTGCCGTGGCTGCGTCTATGACCATGACGACTGGCCCGCTTGCTGCGACTGCTGGACGTCTTGGATCCGCTGGAGCTGCTGCTATCCTCGCTGTCGCTGCTCGAGCTGCTCCCACTGCTGCTGCTGGAGGAGGACGAGGTGGACGAGTGTCGTCGTCGCTTGCTCTTCGATTTGCGCGACGACGACTTGTTGGCCTTGTGCAGCGCCTTGTCCGCCGCACTTAGCATTGTGGCCACCGACTCGGGCATCTGCAGCAGATTGGTGGCCGGATTGGGAACGGGCTTCAGCTTCTGGGAGCCAGTGCTGCAGCTGAGAGAGCTCAGTGGTGCCACATTGGCGGCGGCCACCACTTGTTGCACGTAGCTCTGCGACTGCTGCTTGCCGTCCTTGTTGTCGCTGAAGCGGGTGGTTCTCTCCTTGCGACTTGGCCGTTTTCCTGGGTGGAAAGATTATGTTTAATGGAGTTTCTTCTCTGATAGAAAAGTGCATTACTTACCATTAAACTGCTGCAGCTTTTCGTGGGTTACTTGGCTGGCCAACTCGCCGGGCGGTTCGGCATTGACCAGCGGTCGGCGATGCTCATTAGCACCCGCCTCGGATCGCTCCAGCTCTCGCTTGCGATGTCGCTGCAGAGTTTGCTCATCGCGCAACTCCTGCTTGGCCACTCGATCCTCAATGTCGTCGATGACTCTCTCGAAGGATCGTTTGCTGCGCCGTATGCGAGCCTATGAAGCGGGAGGATATTTAATTATATAGAATATAGAAGAATCATATCAACCCACCTTCAACTCTTCCGCGCTTAGTTGAACGCTTTTATCGGCATCCCTTGCTGCTTCTCCTTGGCGCTCGCCATCCTCATCGTCCTCATCCTCTTCGCTTTCGCTGGAAGAATCGCCATAGGCTGCTAAACCTATAATTCAAATCAGTCAAGTGCTAATTGTTGCTACCAGGCTTCATGTAGTTAGGGCGCAGTTTTTGATATGTTTTTTAAATGGTTTTTCGACAATTCTTTAGAAGGGAAAAGGAAAAGCGAGATAGAAGGACCAAACTGCGCCAAGAGGATAGAAAGTGTTTTGGCCATGGCTCAAAGTTATAGAAGTTATAGAAGCATAGTAGTTTAGAGCTTGGCCAGGGGGTATTCCAATAATTTTTTTGTTTTTTTTTGGGGACATAGAAAGAGGGCACCAAGCATAACTCAGACTACCTCTAAACAAAAATAGTGCAAAAGAAACTTACGAGCTAAACTGATTTTTGGTTACTTACCCAAGTTGCCGGTAATGGAGGACAAGGCGCTTTTTCGAATCACTTGGGCTGATGACGCTTTTGATTTACACATACATACATATATATATAGGCATATATTATATATAACGATTAAAAAATTCAGCAAGTGATTTCATTGGTTTTTGTGTGGTGTACGATATCAATTCATTATATTGGGGGATTTAAAGATTAGCAAAGACATGTGATTAAAAGATATGGTAACGCGGCGCTCGCTCGCCGGCAAAACGTCCGGTAATCCAAGCAAAGATCGGATAGCAAAGATCGATATATGTAGCCGCGCCGTCTTACGATCTATATAACTACTTACACACACACACACGCGAGCGCGATCGCTGGAAGAGATCGGTTTTGGGGTAAACTTAAATGTAATGCATAATGTACCTTTCGCACGGTGTGCTTTCAGAGTCTCGCCTGCAATGGCTGCTATCTCTTCGTTTGTGGTTTCCAGCAGGATTTCGGTTAGTGTCCGACGCACCACAAGCATCTACAGATGGGTTTTATTTGGGTGTTCATAGATTGTTTGCAACTAAATGGGGTATATAGGGATTTGGATGTGCCGCCGGTGGCCAGGGAATGAAAGTCCAGTGAAGAGTGAACGAACTGCAGAGCAGCCAGAATTCCGCAGTTCCTTCGCCTCTGAGACTCACTCGATTTCATCGCCTGGCTGAGCCAACCATCCGGGTCAAAATGGTGATGCCTACCAGATCCGCCAGTCTTTCTTCGTAGTTTTTACCATTGACATCGTTTTCGGTAGCCTCCGCCGCCGCCGCCCGATTGCCGCTTGGATCGATGGCTCCTCGCTGCTCCTCCTCCTCCTCCTGCTCCTCACCGCTGCTGATATCGCCGGCTTTACTTATCAATTCATTACCTATTTGCTGATCCTTCAGTTCGCCACGCGCCTCCACAGGCAAGCCAATGGAATCTTCGCTGTCGCTAGCCTGAATTTCAAGGGTATGTTTAATCGACAGTCTGCACTTCTATCTGCAGTCTGCTCTACAGTCCGTTGCGTTTTTAGTAAGTGTTCTTAATGGCGAAACATCAGTTTCAGTTTCAGTTCAAGTATCGTTCGTGTACAACCAATTGGGGTGAGAGTTGTGCCGCACTTAGGGCACTTTTCGGTCCGTTTTGAGAGTCAGTTAACCCTACACGCCCTGACCTTACTTACCACGTTCGCGATGTTCAATAGATTAACAGGTGTTGTTAGTGTTTTGCTTGATACTTGCTTAACATGGTTGACCTCATCATCAGGCGTGCCAACGGAGGACTGCTGGCGCTCTAGTTGCCGTTGCTTTTCGCGCTCCATTTTCTCCAGGCCCTCTCTGAAAAGGTGTAAGCGTTTAATATCGATAGGAACCGTATTTACTTGGGATTTATACATTATTGAAAAGCTTTAATTATATTGTACAATTTTATAGTAATGAACATTCAAAGGTAGTTCCAATACTCTGAAAAATCTAAATTAAGTAATGTTTATATCGATAAGATCATTATTAGCTTAGGATTTAAAAATGTATAAAAAGCTTCATTTGTACCGCTAAGTTTTTTAGTAATGAACATTCAAAAGTAGTTCCAATATTCTGAAAACTCTAAATTAAGTAATGTTTATATCGAAAAGATCGAAAAATTTAAAAAAAGCTTTACTTGTACCGTTAAATTTTTTTAGTAATGAACATTCAAAAGTAGTTCCAGTATTCTGAAAACTCTAAATTAAGTAATGATTGTCTGGATATGTGGGCTTTTGGATTTTGTAATGTTTTTTATGTAGGTTCAGAATAAATTAAATCACCAACTAATGGAATTGAAAGAAGTTACATTCACTAATTTAAAAACTCTTTAAAATATTATAAAAATGTGCAATATTTTTTGACCAGGAGCTAAGCAGTCGTCTCCATGGAACACTCACCTTATCCAAGCTGGCAACATTTTGCGTTTATTGGCGTCAATCTCGCTGCTGGCACTGCCACTTCCGCTCTCCTGCTGCTGCTGCGCCTGCTGTTGCGGCTGGTGTGCATGTGGTGTTAGGTGATGTGGATGTGGTTGTGGCTGATGTGCTTGCGGATGCGTTGGCTGCTGCTGCTGCTGCGCCTGCAACTGCAACTGCAGCTGTTGCTGCGGCTCATTGGGATTGCTGACGTTCAGTTTGAGCAGCGAGGGTATATGCGAAGTGGGATTGCCGATGGATTTGCCGGACTGCGTTGGCCAGCTGTTCCATGGCTGCTTGCCCAGGGTGACAGCTGAAAAATAGGAGGATGAGGAGGCAGTTTTTTTTTGTGGCTATCTTATCGGCACTCACCTGCTCCGCCAGAGGCGTCTGTGGCCTGGCCTGGCGCCTCGCTGGCCGCCAGCCATTGGGATTGCGTAACCGCCGGAGCCGGCGGCGGAGGCGTCTCTGCGCCATGTCCCCGCTCATTCTCGTCGTCCATGTCCATGTCCGCCTCGCCGTGCTCCTCGAGGATCGGGAATCCCGCCCGGACCACACTGGGCATGGGCATGGCCAGCGCCTGCTGATGGTACTCCCGCACATTGCCAATAATGGGTGGCGGAGGAGCCACTGGCATGGCCATTGGAGATGCATCCCGCATGTGAATCCACTGCTGGGCCAGTTGCGCCCAATCGATGTTGGCACCGCCTTGCATGGCCAGCGGAAGACCGGCGGCCACCAGGGGCGTCACCATGCCCTGACCTCCGCCCGGGGGCAGGGGAAAGTGCGTGGGCGGCGGTGGGGGCTGCGCCAGGAACTGATTCGGGTTGTGATTATGGTTGTGCCCATGGCCATGTTGTCCGTGTCCGTGGACGTGGGCGTGGGCGTGCTTGTTGTAGCCCAAGTCGGCGTTGCCGTTTCCACCCGGAAACATCTCTGCTCACAGCTCAATTGTACTATTTTTAATATCAGCCAAATTTTCCTTAGTTTTTCCGATTTTTTCCTCAAACGAAATGAATTTTCTTCTCCTTCGACTTCTACGCCATTTTCTCTCTCGGCCCGTTTTGTCGTTCGCCCCGAAGCGGCGACAGCGTGTGGCTCTCAGCGACGGGGGATTTTTTAGAGCATTTCACGCTAACTCCGTTATTTATGAACATTTTGAAAAACGATCAAACGTTTTTTAAAACGTTTCGAACCAAATATCAAATATTTTAAAATTGAAACCGTTTTTTTTACCTCGAGTTAGCTCAAACCTACTCAGAAAACTGTTAACTCCCCAAATAAATGGTTGCGAGTCTTTTGGCCAACTCAATTTGATAATTTTAAGTTAAGGCAGTCTTATATGACTAGGTTACAGCCAAACTGCTCCAAAGCAATTGATGGCAAATTCTGTTAGTGTTGAACCCCCAAATCACGAAAATACCACTAATTTTTTTTTCGATGGCACAGTTTTTTTTAAAGATTTTTTAAAGTTCAAAATGTTAAATATCAGACTTTTTTCGAATTTCTTCTTATATCTTGGCAGATATCCATCCGATAGATCAGAGCTTAACTTTGCCGTACAGATCAATATGATTAGTGATTAGTGGCAGCGCAGAAGCTCGACAAAGATGAAAAATGTGTTTTTTGGTCGACTGTAAGTCGGCTGTATATATCGTAAAAACTCGAAATAAATCCGTTGAAAAATCATAATGGGTACAAACTTAAAGTTTACATCCTACCGAATAAAACAAGCCGGATATGGCCCAAATCCATGGAAAACTGGATTTCTGGTGGATTTTTAAAGTTCGGATTTTTCCACTTTTTTCGGTTGACAGAGTCCAAATTTAAGATTTATCATAGGCGGCGACATGTGAACAAAAATAATTGGTGTTGGCAGCCGGGTCACTAAATAGCTAAATCAGATATGGGCACTTCCATATTGTCGCTCGGGACATTTGCACACCTTTAAAGTTGAAAAAAAATTGTAAAAAAATTGTAAAAAAAATTGATTTTAATTTTAATAATGGGCTTTTCTTTTCACTCTTCCCAAGCTCTATTTTGTGTAAAAATCTTGATTTTGTACCATTTTTAGTTTTTAAGATATCGTTAAAAAACTGCCGTATTCGCTCGGGACAAAAATAGAAGTAGATTTCGGGGAAGTTCATTCAACAACAGAATTTAGCGAATTCTGGTGAAATATTTGAATGCGATTTTTTTTATGTTGAAATGGTTTTAATTTTACTTAAAAATTTCTTGCCTTTTTTTTGTATGCAGTTTCAAACATATTCGCTCGGGACATGTCGCTCGGGACATTTCGCTAGGGACATTTTTTCTTAACGTTTTCAAAACGTATTTCTGTACCTCTATCCCTTAATTACTGGCTGTTTTGCATTTAACTTAATAGTTTAACATGTAAGTTAAGCATTCAGTACAGAATAAGGTCACATATTACCATTCCTAAAGGATAAATTAACAACTGAAGACAGGTCCAAAAAATAACAAAAAAAAAACCAAAAACTAATTTTTGGGTTTGTCATAAAAAAAAATCAAACTATACTCCAAATTTGTAGTTAAGGTTAGGACCAAACTATTTAGAAACTAATATCGGGGCAAAATCATGTGGAAATATGTTTTATTCAAGTTTTAAGGTTTTTGGCTTGGTTGAAGTGCCCATATATCTGTACAACAGGGTAAACAATTTAAAAATTTCAATTTGAAATGTTATCTTGTTTATTTTTTCATGTTTTGTATTTATGCTGATAATCTTCGACACGTAAATTCTGCGAAATCGCGGTCCATCGAGGGTAATTATTTCGCGATTTTTGGGGCACAGGCCCTTCTTCTAGACTTTTTGCGTACATTCTTATCGCTAGACTCCGACAATGCAAAAAAAAACAAGAAAGGAAGCTAGCTTCGGCCAGCCGAAGCTTATATACCCTTGCAGATCATTCCTATTAATTAACAAATCGCAAAAATGTTCAATTTTCTAATATTTCTCATTAATTTTCCGATCGTTCCTATGGCAGCTATATGATATAGTCGTCCGATTTTGATCAAATTAAAATTGAAATTCGGAAATATTTAAAAAGAGTCATATCCTAGAGTAGAAGATAATACAATAAAAACCAAAGAAGCTAGAATTTATTTCCTATTACTTTTCCATTAATTTTCCGATCGTTCCTATGGCAGCTATATGATATAGTCGTCCGATTTTGATTAAATTAAAATTGAAATTCGGAAATATTTAAAAAGAGTCATATCCTAGAGTAGAAGATAATACAATAAAAACCAAAGAAGCTAGAATTTATTTCCTATTACTTTTCCATTAATTCTCCGATCGTTCCTATGGCAGCTATATGATTGAAAAATAATCATTATTTTCGGTCCCTAATTTAAACTGATTTCTGTGACATCAAATAGAACTATAATTGCGTAAAGAAATTTTAATTTAGGGTACCTACATATGTATGTACATTATACCACAAAAAAACAAGAGAAACCGCTATAGTCGGGTTGGTGTCCCGACTATCTAATACCCGTCACCCAGCTAAAGGGAGTGCGAACGCTATACTAGGGTTGGTGTCCCGACTATCTCTATACTAGGGTTGGTGTCCCGACTATCTAATAACCGTAACTCAGCTAAAGGGAGTGCGAGGGAGATAGATATATAAACAATTTTGATACCGTATAACTTTTTAATGAATGGTCCGATTTGAAAAATGTCTTCTACATTTCGATAGGTATAAATATACACAACAAAATTGCATTTATACTTCACGGAAATCTTTAAAGATGTGGGCGCAGGACACAAAATTAAAATCGTTAGTGGGCGATTGTGAGCGTTAGAGGGGGCGATTCAGGTTTAATAATTGCCCAAAACGCGTTTGCTCAAAAGTTTATCACTCAATTTATATTTAAAATCAAATAAGGAAGTACATTTGTAGTTCTTATAACCTTGATCATAATTTGGAACAGTACCTAACAATCAAAAATAAAATTTTACATGTTTTAACATTTAAGTTGCGTAAAAGTTGACAGCAAATAACATGTAATTAAAAAATGTTAAAATTTTTTGCAGCACTTTAACGTGCACGTAGATCAAGTTTACAAATTGCTGACCAAAATAATAATACCCTCTGCAATGGTACATATGTATAATAATAAAAAGATTTATTTAAGCCCCCACTTTTTTTTTTAGGTTCTGGTAGTTGCGGCTGGTGCTCACCCCATGATCCACGTGGAAAAAAGTAGCGGAAGAGTAATTTCCAAGGCGATTAGTTGATGATTGGTTCAAACTCACTGTATTCCATCGGATTATCACTGATAAAAACTAAATATTTGTATATTCTGAGACAAGAAAAAACATTTTACCAGAAATTAAAAACGCAATTTTTAACAAGTAGTCTATATATATTTACTCCATACTCATATATAGGAAAACACTGCGGACAAGTCAAATTGGGTGGCCGCGCCAGCGAGAAGTTTAATATAAATCTCTCACAGTGCTGGCGCGACGGGTTTCAATTTACAGTCTACGTCCAAAGCTTTAACATACGAAATGCAACAACAGCAGTTAAAATATATACCTCTTATTGTACACACTATAGAGACAGTTAATGCAAGCTTATAATACAATTATCAGTGGGTCAAACTTAATTGCATCTTTAGACGAACACGTGCTACCGCCAGCGATTTTGTACAGGCTGTTAAATGCATACGCATAACCGATATGCACTTATCTGGTGTCTCGGCTGCTGTTTGGTATCCAGTAGTAAGATAAAGCCCTGTGCGTTACCAACTTAAAGTTAAATGATTAGAAAACTAAACAAGTTTTGAATGCAGGCTGCATCTACTTCAACTTTCGCTCTCCTTTTGGACCTCACAGTTTGTTGGCAGTAAGGGTGAGGGGCGGAGAAACAGCGCCCGTAATGGATTTGTGGTCGGCACGCTCCTGATCCGAGAGCCAGGCCATCTGGAAGAGATCGAAGATTTCAGGTTAATACACCACCACACCAATTCCAAACCACCCACCTTCTGTTTGTGCTGCTGGGCAGCGGAGTAGCACCTGTCCAGGACCATCTTCTCGGTGAGCAGACCATCCTCGGAGGCATAGACAGCCGCCTGCCAGGAGACGCCTAGCTTGGAGATTTCTCGGCCCGACATGCCATCGCACAGAGCGGCCATCTTCGAACACGTCTGTCCGTAGTCAAAGGTGTCCAGCTTGAAGCGCCTGAAAAGGAAATAAAATAAGATAATGAAAATGTTTAGAGGCTGGTAAAACGAAGCACTCACTTGGCACCCGCAGCGGCAGGCTGCAGCACATATTTATCGAAGTACAGGCGCAAGAGGCGCTCCCGTTCCTCCAAACCAGGCAGCGTGAACTCGACCATCTCGTCCAGACGATCGTTGATGGCATAATCGAACTGCTCCGGAGTGTTGGAGGCCAGCACGAGCATGAACTTGGGGTTCTGCTCGGAGGTGCGGTACAGGAAGGCGTTCAGGGCGGAACGCAGATCCTCGGAGATCTTCTCCGAGGAGCGCTTGCGCAAGAAGGCGTCCGCCTCGTCCACAAACAGCAGGAGGCCGCGCCGCGAGGTGTGCGACCAGTCGAACACCTTGTGTATGGCCGTCACGCCCTCCTTGCCCATGGGCGCCACATCGCCGCCGGTCATGATGGCAAAGTCCATGCCCGAGTGCTCGGCCAGCTTCTTGGCGAACATGGTCTTGCCCGTTCCGGGTGGTCCGTGCATCAGGACGTTCCTGTACATTCCCCTATTGATACGCGTGTTCTTCGTGGCAATGGCAATGTCGCGCAGCCGCTCCTCCAACTTGGGATTCAAGACAACGCCCTGCAGAGCATCGGCGGGCTTGGCGCGCAGCCTCTTCAGGTAGTTCAGCGGGTTCTTCAGGGCGTCCAGGAAGGCGAAGCGCGACGTCTCGCCGACCAGCGTGGGCTTGCCGATGCGTGCCTCCACATAGCGGGAGACCACGCCGGTGGCGCCCTTGGCGGTGTAGACGCCGAGAGCCAGGAGCGAAAGTCCTCCAGCGGCGGTCAAAACCTTGTCCCAATCGGTGAGCATGGCCTCGGCGCCGGCGCCAATCACGGTTCCAGCAGTTCTGTGAATTAAAAATAATAAATCAATAACTTAATCAAGCCAAAGTCTAGGCTATCACCTAGTTTTGGGTTGCTCATGAGTAAGTGAACAAAAACGAGTGAACATGTTCCTTCGAACTTGTTCTTTATTGTTCACTTGTTCATTTTTGCTCTCTTATTTGATCTTTTTAGATCACTTGCTCAGTTGCTCTCTTGCTGTTTTTGGCACAAAAAGTATTTTTTTTACTTTTAGTATGCATTTTGCATACGGTTTTACAGACAATGAGCTGTTTTCTTAGAGCCAGTAAAAAAGTTAAGGACAGGACAAGTGAGAAAGTGAACAAGTGAACGAGTGAGCAAGTGAGCAAGTGAACAAGTGAGCAAGTGAGCAAGTGAGCAAGTGAACAAGTGAACAAATGAACAAGTGAACAAGTGAGCAAACTGAGTGAGTTGACTCATTGGGAAAAAAAGAACAAGTGAGCAAGTGTTCACCCAAATGAGCAGTTTTTACCCAACCCTAATACTATCACCCACTTGATGCCCTCCAGCACGGTGGTGCGATGCTCCTGCGCTTTGAGGCGGATCTTCTCCAGGTTGATGTCGCGGTTCTCGCGATCCACGCGCGCCTTGGCCCGCAGCTCGTGCTCCAGCAGCTTCAGCCTGTTCTTCTCCTTCATCTCGATCTCGTGCTCGATGGTCTGACGGCGCATCGCCTCCTGCCGCTGGACGCTCTCCTCCTGCTTGCGCAGATTGTCCTCCTGGACGCGCTGCTGCTGCTGCAGCTGATCCTCGTAGCGCTTGCGGGACAACTGATCCTGGTACTGGGCGCGCTGCTGCTGCTGCTTCGTCTCCTCGATGAGCGTCTTGCGGCGCTCCTCGTGATCGATGCGCTTCTGCTCGACCTTGGCCTGCTCGATGTGGGCCTCGTACTCCTTGACCTTGGTGTTGTACTCCGTCTGCCGGGTGGCCTCCTGCATCTTGGACAGCTCGAGGGCCTCCCGGGCGTGTTCTGCACGAGATTAACATTTCGGTGGGTCATAAGGGGGCACTCAATACGCACGCTGCGATAGCATGGCGCATGTCGGTGGTTATGCAACTTGGCTGATGAAATTTTCCGCTTACTTGATCGCTCCAGGGTCTTGGCCGCATCCGCCGCCCGTTCCAGAGCCGAGGAATCGAAGCGGTAGGCTTCCATGGCCTTGCGCTCAGCTCGGCTGAGTTCAGCGTCCCCGGACTTTCCGGCGGCCGTCCTGCCCTCCGGATCGGCGCCTCCTCCTCCTCCTCCATCAGCAAAACCTCCCGATTGTTCCGGCTGCGGCTGCTGGCGGTTCCTGCCCAAAAGCCACGACATGCTGCTGCTACTTTGGCGTGTGCGCTACTCGCGCGTTTCACTCAGAGTTTAGGGGTCAAAAAAAACAATCTAGAAAATATTACGAAATTTTGACAGCTTTTGCTTAACGTCCAACAACGTGATTCTCAAAGAGTGTTGCCAGATGGGGTGAAAAGAAGACGGGCGAATTTCTAAAGATGTGCTTTTTTAATCTTAAATATATTGGTCTAACTTTAAAAAATATTAGTAAAATACATGTTTATAGTGTTTTTATTTGTTATTTATTGAATTTGTTATTATTAACTTTAGTTAGCGATATATCAGTAAATTTTAAACTTCAAAGGAATAACGCGTAATTTATGACAAATCCGAAGTTAACAAAATATTCATATTTATCAGCAAATATTTAGTATACTAATTTCCAAGTTAAATTAATATTGAATTCTATTTTGCAAAAAATAAACCCAGTGTGAATGGTTCATATATATCGCGTCAAACCCACCTCTCGTTTCCCCGGCGTTGCCAGAAAATTGCGCCGGTCTCACCACGGCTAAGCCAGCTGTTCGTGGTGAACGAGGACTGTAAACAATTAAGATTCGGCGTTCGATTAGTTTAATTTCCCTGCGTTTTTAGCTGCCCAGGCGAGACCACCATGTTCGAGCGCAACCAGAAGACCATCTTCGTGCTGGACCACACGCGGTACTTTAGCATAGCCAGCGAGGAGTATATCTCCATGGACTTTCTCAAGGGAAAGCCATCGGCGGACGTGGGCGCTCCGGGAGCCGCGGGAAATGCCGCCACCGCCGGCGGAGCAGCCGGTGGATCCCAGTTCAGCAAGAGCCTGTGGACCTGCGCCTGCGAATCCTCCATCGAGTACTGCCGCGTTGTCTGGGATCTGTTTCCGGGCAAGAAGCACGTGCGATTCATAGTTTCCGATACGGCGGCGCACATCGTGAACACCTGGAGTCCCAGCACGCAGAATATGTCGCATGTGATGAACGCCATGGTGATGGTTGGAGTTCCCTCCCGAAACGTGCCCACATCCTCGGACTACTCGGTGATCCATGGCCTGCGGGCGGCCATCGAGGCGCTGGCGGAGCCCACGGATGAGCAGCTGGCGGCAATGGCGGAAATTAGCACGGAGGAACAGCTGCCACGCATTCCGAACAAGGGTCGCGTCATCTGCATCACCTCGGCGCGGGATAACACGAGCATGAAGAGCCTGGAGGACATCTTCAACACGGTGCTGGTGCAGCAGAACGCTTTGGCCGCTCCGCCCGCCAAAAAGGGCCTGGCCATCGATCACTGCCACCTGGTCATCCTCAACATTGTGCCGCTGGGCGTCGAATCCCTGGTGACCAATCGCAGCCTGCTCAAGATCTCCCCCCTGCTGGACGTCGAGATTCACACGGTCAGCGCACCGGACATCTCGTACAAGCTGACGCATTTGATTCTTAATCACTACGATCTGGCCAGCACCACGGTGACCAATATCCCAATGAAGGAGGAGCAGAATGCCAACTCTAGCGCCAACTACGATGTGGAAATCCTGCACAGCCGGCGCGCGCATTCGATCACCTGTGGCCCGGACTTTAGCCTGCCCACGAGCATCAAACAGGGCGCCACCTACGAGACGGTCACGCTCAAGTGGTGCACACCGCGCGGTTGCGGCTCCGCCGATCTGCAGCCCTGCCTGGGCCAGTTTTTGGTGACGCCCGTGGATGTTACTTCACGACCCAGCTCCTGCCTGATCAACTTCCTGCTAAACGGACGCTCGGTGCTGCTGGAGATGCCTCGAAAGACTGGTTCCAAGGCCACCAGCCACATGCTTTCAGCGCGAGGCGGTGAAATATTCGTCCACTCGCTGTGCATCACGCGCTCCTGCATGGACGAGGCTCCGGCGATTGCCGATGGGCCAGGAGGACGCGTCGCCGACTATCGCACCGCTGAGCTGGGTCAGCTCATTAAGATGTCGCGCATGGTGCCGCTGAAGGTGAAGGATCAGTCTGCACCTAATATGTCGCGTAGATTGCCCCGCTACTTCCCGCTGACCACCAGTTCGTCGATACTGTTCCACCTGCAGCGGCAGATCAGTTGGCTACCGCACTTTCTGCATCTGCTGGTCAAAGAGGACATGGACAAGCAGGAGGAGGTGCGCTGCCAGCAGCACATTCATGAGCTCTACAAGAGCGCCTCGCGCGGCGATGTGCTGCCCTTCACGCATACGAATGGAGCGAGGTGGGAAATTAAACACTAAGCTTATTCTGATAACTTATGATTTCTTGGTCCTACTCATTAGGGCATAGAAAGTTTCTATTAGAAACAAGCAGTAGTTCAGGGAAAATGTAACTTATTTTTTTTGTGACCCATTTCTTTAAGATATAGTGGCCCGATTCTAGCTATTTTTTGTATAGTAGTTCCTTGTGAACTACTGAAAGACACTTAAAAATCTTAGTGCCTATAAGGCATAAAACATACGATAAAGCATACGACATATTTTGCATATTCTCGACATATCTTGCATACTCCCTTGCATAAAAACATTCATATTCATTTGAGTACAAATTTAATATAGTGCCTAAATCAAAAATGTGTCGGTATTTGGAGCATAAATGCAGAAAAACATATAACCCGATGTCTACTGATAATTATAAGTTTTCTTAATAATTGTAATTATTTCTTTTTGCATTAGACTCAAGCTATCCAAGGCCAAGGACCAGTATCGCTTGCTTTACAGGGAGCTAGAGCAGCTTATACAGCTGAATGCCACCACTGTGCACCACAAGAATCTGCTGGAAAGCCTGCAGAGCTTACGTGCCGCCTACGGCGATGCGCCACTTAAATCGGAACCAGGCGCCAGCCTCCTGCGATCCTACACCGAATCCCCGCTCTCTCCCGAACGGCTGGAGCCCCTGAGCAGCGGAAGTGGCAGTGGCAGTAACAACTCCAATAGCCTGCTGAAGGCCAGCAAGCGTCGCATGTCCAGCTGCGGGCAAAGGTGGGTCTTAAATCTATTATTCATCCTATTCTAATCACTTGATTTTCGCTAGATCTCTGCTCGACATCATCTCCTCGGCGGAACGAAGTCAGTCCAACAAACGATTGGATTTCTCCGGACGCCTTTGCACGCCGCTTGGGCAGGTGGCTAAATTGTATCCCGACTTTGGAAACAAGGATAAGGACTCCGTAACAACGGGAGCTAACATTGCTTCCAATGTTAAGGAGGAATCTATTCGAAGTTAAAAAGGCCTTGAGATACACGATTTTCTGCTAGGATTAGATTTATATTTATAGAAAGAAACTTTCTTTAAGCTTTTCCTTAAAGATACATTTTCAGTGTTGCAATTAAGTATTTTTCAGTGCGTTTTGGCTTTTGATAGATCCCTTGATTTAATCGCCTTTTTGGCTGGGACAAACAAAACAAAATCGAAAGTGTATAATACTATCTATTATTCCTTTACGTAAGCTGCCTCAAAATGAATTAGTTTACGATTCAAACTGTATGTTTAACTTAAGCAATTATTTACTTATGGCCAAGATCAGTCCTTTGAAACCTGTTTTTTGATCTTTCGCAACGATATCCATTAAAAAACATTTTTTAATTTACGATATAATATAATTAAAAATTAAATTTTGCAAATGTAAATTACATTTTTTTAAATGCCAAGATTTAGAAATTTTTCCTGTCAAACTTTCCCTTTCTTTTGTGTTTCGTAAAAAAATTGTGTAAATGTGTAATATAACCAGATACATTTTGAAAACATTTTCAAAATTATTTGTAAGCAAAAGACAATGTCCAACAATTCCACTGTGAAGAAGGTGATGCAGGTGTCCGAGGAAGCGGCACCAGCTGTGCATAGTGAGCTTCTATCTTTCAGTATCCTAAAAACAAGATTAACTAACCCACTTTTACTTCACCAAGTTCCCATTATGGTGGGCAATGAGATCTTCGTGGTCACCCAACAGGACGTTCGGCGGGTGGAGGACATTCGAATGCTGAGCTACAATCGCCTGGGAGCCAACGGACGGCTCTGCCCCGTGGACTCTACTCCACCAGCGACAGTGCCTTTCTCCCTGCCCACCACCTCGAATTTGTGTACTCTGGAGGATCTTATCGCACAGACCGCGCGGAATAAAGTCAAGTGGCAGATGGATGTCGACCGTGATGCGGATATGAAGCTTCCCACGACCACGGCCAATACTCCTTGTCCCTTCCTGGAGCCGATCTCCTCCCGGGCAAAAGGAGTTGCCAGCGTGACCACTCAATTGGGTTGGTCTAAGATTAAATCAGGATCGGAACCCGTTTTTCCACTCTGCTACAGCGCCGGCACTTCTACCAGTGGCCTGATGACGAACACCGGTTGCCAGCATTGTCCGAGGTCCGAGATGCACCATTCCAGCTGCCAAACTCAGCAGTTACCTAATAAAACGCACATTTTCCAAGATGATCCGCCCCAAAAAGCGAGCTGCCAAACTCAGACCTTTACAACTCCAATAGTGAAGAAGGAGTCGCCGCAGAAAGTGTCTTGCCAAACTCAGTGCAGTCCCAGTCCCAGTCCAAAACCAATTGTGAAAAAGGAGCCACAGAACTCCGCTTGCCAGACGCAACCCAACACACTCTCAACCGGCTGTAATACCTCATCTAGCCACCTGGCTAGCAAGTCCTCCGCCGAGTCATATACCTCAGATGAATGCCAATTCACGTCGTCGGAGGAGAGCCATCATCCCTGTCGGCACTGCAAGTCGCAGCAGACTTGCATGGAACAGGAGCTGATGGCGCAGGTGCGACCCCAAGTTCAGACGCCCAGATGTCCGGCGGAGCAGCCTTGCACATCGCGACAAATTCGTTTTGATCTCTGTCCACCAGATCGGGATTGGGAGCGTTTTGAGAAGGAAACCTGCTCTCAGCAATTGGATAGTATTTTAAGGAAGGAGGAACAGGATTTCTATAGGACGATTCCGCTGAGTAGAACTCCCTATCCACGAACTCTCAACAAAGCTCCAGTTTCCAGGCCAATAAGGAAACCAACTTACGGCTTACAGGATAATTCTTACTAATAGAAACTAGGATTTAGCAGCCACTAACTAACAGCATTGATGTTAAACTTTTCTTTTCAACTATCGATCTCTACTCATCTATATTTCCACTATTTTTATATGCAACTTTTTGGCTCATAAAAATGTATATTTTTCAATACCTATCTAATATTTTTAAAAGTTTGTCAACTTACACAGCTAAAAATTAAGCTATGATTACAACTAATTAAGGCCCTTCAGAGCCGAGCTTTTTATGAGGCGTTTCTTTTTGGGTGGTGCCTCCTGCTCAGTTTCCTTCCGAACCTTCTGCTTTTTCGGCTTTGGACTAGACGCCTCCTGTTCCTTATTGGCATTGAAGTACCGCTTGGGCTGCTGATGCTCGCGCTGTTCCCGCTTGAGCTCCTCTGGTGTGGCAATGCGCAGGTAGAAATCCTTAAGCAGGAATTTAAAGTCCTCGAGCAGCGTTTCCTTGAGAACTTGCACCTTTCCATTATCGCAAGGAGAGCAGCCTTGCAGTTCGGTGACCTTAAAGGGCTTGGGTGCAAATTCAGAGGGTGGGCGCCACATAATGGCTATTTCCTTGCCACCGTGGGGATTATAGAAGAAGGCAGCGAAGTCGGAATAGGCAGACTAAAAGAAAAGAAATGAGTATCTTGTAACACACGCGAATTAATTCCTATCTCACCCTCAATTGTCCCACAATCCTGGCAAGTCGATCTGCTCCGGCTCGTGGCAGCAGAAAGTTGGGCTTGCCAAAGGACACAAACGGAGATCCCAGGTCGTAGCACAAGGAATTGGGCACCAGATCGGGCTTGAGTTGTATGACCAAATCGTAACCCTCGTTGGAAGCTCGAAACAATTGCGCCGGACGCACAAACCTCAGATCCTTTGTCATCAGGCTGTTTTCAATAATCTCCAGGGAATGGCGGGCCAAACGTGTCACATGTCCTAGAACCCGCTGGCTGGGGGATTCATCCGAGGTCCACAGGCGTCCGGCATGCTGCAAATCGTAGGAGGTGGCCACCGCCAGGGGAGGATAACTCTGGCGATCACTGCGGTAGCTGTGCTCCAGATCGGCAATTTGTTGTTCTAAAAAACGATAAATTGTTATTTTAACATGTTCTTGGATAGGTAATTAATAGACCTCGGATTTTGCATATTTTTATAGGATAAAGATAGATCAATTCCGAAAACACTAAAGTTCGTTTCAATAAAAAATATAGTTTAAAATTATTGGCATATTTTATTTTTTTTTGCATAAAATGCATATGCATAAAATATGCAAATCATATGCAAAATATGAAATAAACTCAACTCTTCAAGATGGACCATTTCATAGCCAACCTAATTTACCCGAAGAAAATTGTTTGTTACTTTTCGTCATTTCTGAGATATCTAATAGAATAGTTTTAGTTTTGTGGCCCTATCGGCCAAACTGCTCATTTAAATTGCTGTTCATTTTGCACATTTCCGATATGCATCAGAATTTATTACATTTGAAAAATATGACACCTACCTAGAAATTTTGGTAAAAATCGGACCAAAAATTGATAAATATGCAAAATCCGAGGTCTAGTAACTAAGAAACTTACCCTGCCAGCTGTTGTTAAAGTTGAGCAGAAAGAGTTCGCCATTGAAATCGCTGTGGGCGAGCAGCTGCAGGAAGCGAATGAACCCGGTTTGTGGCGCAGCTATGGCCTGTGGCGCATACCTTTGCTGGAAGAGATGCGCCACCAGCAGCTCGGTGGCCATTTCGGGCCAGAGACCTTCGTCCAGCTGCTGGGTGGCCAGCCAACGCTTGGCCAACAGCACAGTGGCGCCGAAAGCCGAGTGCGTTTGATGCAGCGAATGCAAAGCACCGCTCACTTTGGGCAAAATGTAGTGCTGCCGCTCCAGGGAACGACTGGCTGGATTGTCAATGTATGTGGTTACGCCGCGCTCAGTAACCTCCTGCTTGAGCAACGCCAGCTCCTTGTTGTGGGCCAGCTCGATCAGGAAACAGTAGCCCTGCTTCAGCACCAGCAGACCATCGGCGGTCATCAGCCATTTCAGGCGGCATTGTGCCTCCAGCTTTTCGCCAATCTCGATGAGAAAGGCCGTTTTTATAGCACGCAACGCGGTCAGTTCGCTGGGCCACTTGCCGCTTTGGCCCAACTGAATTACCACGCGCTGAACGTGGCTCGCCAGGATGCGGTTGTCGGCCAGTCGCGCTTGAGGAAGCACCGGTTGCGGCTCGCAGTAGCGGAAAACGGGAGAGGTGCCCGATATGGAGACTATCTCCAGCGGCAGATCATTCAGCCCGTGCAGTTGTCTCGACAATTCATCGTAGCAGCGAATGACATGCGGACTGAGTGCCTCCGCATCTGTATCCTGATCCAAAGGAAGCTTGGTCTGCAGTTTAGTCACCTTGAACCAGGGAGACAGCCGGTAGACCTGGTCCAACTCGGCGGCGATATATTGCACATCCTTGCTCTCCAGCTGCAGGTGATGCTCCAGCAGATGCAGGACAATCTGCTGTACGATTAGTCGCTTCTTGGCGGGCGCATCCTGTGCGGTGCCCCAGACAACAGCTTCGGTGATGCTGCCATCCTGGAACCTTCGAAGGTTTGACTTCTCTCCCCAGAAACGGCGAAACTCCGCTGCTCCCTCGGGATCCTCGTTGGCGGCGGGTCCTTTGTTTAGCACCTCGTAGGCGTGCTCTGGTTGGAGTATCAGACCCAGTTGAATGTGCTTTCCTATCACAGGAGCCTTGTTTTCCACAGGCCAGGCGGCACACGGCGTTTCCAGAGGCAGAATGGCATGGACACGCTCAGCCAGTCCTTTTTGAAGGAGTCTACAAGTAAGGATTTATATACTTAAGGTTTGAGAAAGAATCCCTGATGTAAACTCACTCTGTTAACAATTGAAACAGCTGCGGGTAGCCGTATTTAGCGTAGTCATACTTGAAACGAGGCTGGGAATGCAGCAACAGCATTTGATTAACACAAGAGTGGTTGGTAATCCTTAAAAGAAAGTAAAACAGTTAGTTTTTTAAAGAAATTTAAAAATATTAGCAGCAAACTCACTTCAAAATGTTGTCCACTCTGCTGTACAAAGGACACTTTTGCATAAAGATTAGGGGAAAACTATTCAACTTCATGTCGTTTAGCAGATCCACCGCCAGTTTGGCCTCCTCTCGCACTCTTTGGTACAAAGACAGAGGAACATTTGCGCAAAGATTATGCTGGCCTGTAAAGTCCATAAAAGAGACGTCATAGTGCGAGGAGAACTTGCTGAGTTCTTCCTTTTCGACTTTAGGAGCCAAACTAATGCCCTTGGTCCAGTCCGTGTTGGCCAGCTGGTTCCAGACGGTGCGCGCCACCTGGTAACTGCTGCTCGACTGATGCAGGATGCGTTGCGAGTTCAGGTAGACAATAAAGGCGGCCAGGATGTGGGGGCCAAAGCCACTGTAGCCTATGTGCAATTCCCGTTGACGCAGCCAGACTTTGAGGAGCAGCAGGCCGTCCTGGAAGTTGCGCCTGCCCTTGAAGGCCTTCTCCAGGTGGGCCTGATTCTCGGACAAAGTAAGATCAAACAGAACGTTGGCGTTGTAGTGCTGGGTGGAGGGCAGCGGATCCTCCTCGTCCCATTCGTCGCCGTAGAACGAGGGACGAATATTGTTGTTCCAAGGCACAAATCTGCCAGGTTTAAAGCTGCTCAGCGGTGCGGTGATGAACAGGCGCACCTGCAAGTGCTTGGTGACCTGCTTGGCCGCAGGGATTAGCTCCAAAACGGGTTTCAGCGGATTGTTTGCAAAGTAGTTGAAGGCAAACTGATCCTGGGCGTAAATCGGAGACTCCTTCATCCTCTCCGTCACATAGGTGAGGTACAGAGCTCGCTTCTGGTCGTAACGAAGGTTCAGGTAATCGTCCTTGTGCAGCGATTCCTTGGGCATCTCCAGAGCCACATCCACCACAATTTTGGGGCCCAGCAATGTGCCAGTGGAGGCGGCTCCAATCAGGTAAGGTTCCCTGGTGGGTTTGGAGAAAACAAAGCTGGTGGGCTTTTGGGGCAGTTGCAGAGGCACCTCCAGGTGGCTTCGCTCCATCAAGCCATCCTTTAGCTGTTGGGTGAAAGCAGTGAAGGATTCCATCCAGTTGTCTATAAAGTCTGTGTACTTCTGCTTTAACTGCAACTCCTGCAGCATCTCCTTGACCTGCAGCTTGAAGAGATTGGAGTGGAAGAGGTTCTGGGTGTCGCGCAGCTCCTTCATCTCCTCCAAAGTGGGTGGCTTCACGTTCTTGGCCTCGTCCCTCTCCCTGAACTTGTTCCTCTTCGGTTTCGTAGTGGGCGTTTGATCCTTCTTGGTGGGTGTGGCCTTGGGTTCATCGAAGCCATCATCGGTGCTTGGAGCAGACTGCTCCACGTCGCTGTGATCCTCGGCAGGCGAATCTTCCTGGGACTCCGCTCGATCGGCTTTCTTCAAGAGTTTTTTCGGTGCCCGCACCTATATTGGGCAAATGATTAGGCCAAATAATTTTACTATAAACCCACAACAACTTACCAACTTCCCTGGCTTTCTTTTATTTTTTAACATATCGTTTTCAGCGCACAAATCCTTTAAAAAGTATAATTTATTTATTATTCGGAGAGAGAGCGAAACTCGCACGTGTTGCAATTGCGGTATTTTGGTATTCGGTATTTCTTACGCACTTTGAATATGGCCACCCTAGGCCAAGGTAGTTGCGTTTTTTAGGCCTAAATCAGTCGCGAAAACAAACTGTAAAAATCGAACGTAATTACAATTAAAAGATTGAAAAAAGGTTAATACACAAGCAGAAAACATATGAAACTATTTTGCATAATAGAGAGTGGTTGAATTCCATGCTGATTTCAGCAGTGCCAAGTGTAAGTGTGTGCAGACCCATTATGGAAGATTTTCTTGTACTGCGAGCAACAAATTAAACAGTTAAATAGGTTCCTTTTTAAATAAAGTTTAGTAACAGTGAAGAGCTTAAAAAATATATCTAAATTGAGTTTATCTAGTTTTCAAGTGTAGATAAACAAAGTTGCCGGCTAATTGGCTACGCCAGACAACGGTATTTTCTACGGTATTTTTATTTCATAATTAGGCTATTAGTCCCAGGCGAGCAAGTTTCCAAAAGAGTTATAATTTTATTAAATCTACTTAAGAAAATTAAAGGGAAATGAACTAAAGAAAGCTAATTTAATTATCTAATTTGTGTTTGATCGGTAATCAGTATTTAATTCGCCCGCGGTATTTCCCCACATTGCCAACGCGGTCATACTCCGTCGCAGTCCATGTTCGAGTGTGTGTGTGTGTGCAGGCAAGGGAAAAAATCGCACCATTTTTCTCGTGCTCTCTTGCGTGCGTTTTCTGGTCTTTCGAGGACATTTTCGTTGGAAATCAAACAAACAAGAGCCCAGCTAAATATGTAAAAAGTAGTGAATTAAGTAGTTAACGAGAAAGCGACGAGCGCACAGCTGCAAATCGAGTTGCAAATTTTAATATTCGGTCCGAACGTGTGTAACTGTGTCTGTGCGTGCGTGCGTGTGTGCCAGTGTATGGGTGAAAAAATGAGGCGTAGTGAAAATGCGTGCAAAACTGTATAAAAGGTAAATCGGTTGTAACGATTGGGCTAATTAATTAAGCCCACAAGTTGTTCAATTGCCTACAAATCGAAGCAAACCAAACAAAATGATGCGTTGGCAGAAAGGCGGCCCATTGAAAAAAATATGGCCAAAAGTCGAGTAGTTACACCCTCTCTGCCTCTTTCTCCCACTGTCGCTCATTCTCTCTCTCTCTCTCTCTCTCTCTCTCTCTCTCTGTCACTCTTCTTGGCCATCGCCGCTTTGGCTCTTTTTTGCATCGAATAACAAAACTTGATAATTTATAAAAATAAACGAAATCACGTACGGAAATATTTACTTCGACCTTGCGGCCCCAGAGATTTTCCAACATTTTACATGGCGCGGGGGGAAAGGCAACTAATTGGCCTAATTCTGTGACATTTTCAGATTCTCATTGAGACTCCTTGAAAAGAAATGTAATTTTCCTTCAAAGGAATAAATTGTTTAAAGATTAGAGTCGGAGGTCAATAGCAATACTTCAAAAATTAAATGAAAATCAATGGGAAAAGAAAATTTAGTTTGCGCTCTGGTCTTAGTGTGACCAACCTGCGCTGCTGGGCAGGCCAACATACTAACAAAAAATACCACTCAATTGGGTTTTGTTGTTTTTCACACAGAAAAAAATTTATATGCTGTGATGATCAATTTGAATATTTTACCTGTCATTGAGGGTCAGATATTTTCAATTCTATCCGACAAATTTTTCGTGTCAAGCAGAATGATTTATTAGGCAGCGGTAGGAATCGAACCCACAAACATTTCTTTTGACATTCATCAAATTTCTTCATTTGTGCACCTGGTCTTATATGATTTTTCCTTCTCTTACAGATTGCTATGCTTTTGTGGCGCTGAATAAAGCCTTGTGCTCTAAGTGTTTAAGCGTGCAACTGACCGGTTAAATTGTCCATAACTGAAATTTAACTACACCTTTAAGCAGCAGCTAAAGCACGTTTGCCTAAAATGTCAGCCGAGGCTGGGAGGAAAAAAAACATAGCAACAAACTGAATGAATAAAATTCGGAGTTTCAGATTTGTTGTCACACAACATTGTTGGAGAAAATGTGCAAAAGTGTGTTTGTCAAATTGTTTAGCCAAAATTATTTGTTTACCTAGTTATTCAGCGTAGCACGAGACTGTATTCCTTTACTTTTACTAACAACAACAACACACACACCTGGCTAATTTGCACCGGAACTTATAGAACTGAACCCGAAATTAAAGCCGGAAATCGATCAATCGTTCTGCGGCAACGGATTAGCAAAATAGGAATCAAATAATTCTACGACAAATAGCCCGCCTTTTGACATATGTACACATAACTACACTACAGCACACACATACACCAACACAAAAATATATAAAATAAAAAATTAAAACATCAAAAAAATTCAGCTACAAAAGCTGAATATTCAAGGAGATGCTGCTCAAATTTCATACTTAATGTCAAACAACAACGACGACCCCACAGCAACAGCAACAACAACAGCAGTTAGAGAAGGCAAAGGAACAACAGGATTAACTGTAAGCTAGCGAAGAGAGAGCGGAGAGACAAGCTCATTACACACACCTGTCGTCGTCGCCCAGTGGGAGAAAGAGCGGAAGAGAGCGGCGGATCTCCCGTGCGCGAAATGCGCGGACGCTGAGTGTGAGTGAGTGTGCGCGTGTGATAGTGCGTGCGTGTGAGTGTGGGCGGTGAGGATAATTCGCTCAATTCGCACGCATCCCACAGATCTTGCAGATCCTTCAGATCCTCTAGTTTGTTTATCGAACAGAACCAGCACTTTGGATCAAACCAATCGCCAAACAGCAAGAACAAAAACTTCAACAGCAACAACATCAGCAGCGGCAGCCGATAAAGATTCATTATCAAAATTCACGGAAAGGCGATCGACTTCTTGAGTCAAAATTCAAGCGAGATTAGCTAGGCGAAATGCAGCGACGCGAACGGCAAGCAAGGTGAGTTATGATTGTCTAAAATTAAACCGACTTCCATCCAAAATGTATAAAAGGGATTATAATCCCTTGTACCTAATCTTTTTCATACAATTTTTCTTTATCAATTTTTTAAATCTGAAAATACTATAAAACCCGCAAAATTTTGCATTAAACTTAAACCGCAGATTCGGGGTCTTGCTTATCAATATCGTAGCTGAAACACGACTTCCCGACCCCAAGCGACACAGAAATTATCAACTTGCTACTATTTTTACAGTTTTGCATTGATAATTGTTAGAAAAACCACACTTTTAGGCAACGGAAGTGTCGGGTTTTCCCATAAATTTCCCTTATACGGTATTATACCTCCCCGTTATCAGGCGTAGAAACGGATGGATATTTTGATAGCGATAAGATTATGATTATCACGAAGGATGAAAGTTTGCTGATTTTAAAACTAAAATTAGTCGCTTTTACCCATAAGTAATAGATTCATTACTTAACGTTTATTATCAGTGATCGTAGTTCATACAATTTTAACAACATAATCAACAGAATAAGTAGATTTATATTAATTTCCTAGCGAATACTGTACATTGCCAAAAGTTCAACCATCAGTTGAGTTTCGTCTTTTTTTTTTTTTGCCAAAGATTGTATTTTTAGCAAAGAGATGTTTCTATTTAAACTTGTGTGTTTGATTTTATTTTATTTTCGCAAGTGTTTCTGCTGCTTTTGGTTTATGGCGTCTGCTTCTTCTCGCCTCTGGCACGCCAGCCAAATTAAGAAGAAGAGCCATGAGAAGGGGGTGAATGAAATGGGTTTCCAATCCAATCCAATTCAATACATAATACCCACATACATACTTCTGTGGGTGCATAATAGATGACCTCGGTGTTTGTGTAAGGAAGCGGGAAACAAAGTGCACACAACTCACGCACTTTATAAATTTTTTATAGGCATTTTAGTTGATCGGCCTCCTTGTGTCAGGGCGACGGAAGGCACCTTTTTCGCCTTGAATGCGGGTCCAAAGTTGTCGTTGGTGACGACTTAACCTCGTGCTCGCTTATTGACATTTCTAGGTTCTTGGTCCCAAGTCTTCCTGTCTCTTTTTGTATTTCTGTGTGTTCTTATAGTTCTATATACACATACGCACAATGTTTGCTGTCTGCATTTTCGGGTCTTCCAGCTATATTTACTCACACAAAGCACTTGTTTGCTCGTCGCCCATCACGATGCCTTCGAGACAGGCGACTTTAGGGTGCAGTTTATCGGGGATTCATTAGTTGACCTCGGGGGAATAATGTAAAAGAATAAGAAATGAGAAGAATAAGATCATGGACTTAAATAATAAATTATATTTTTTTTATATAATGAAAAGTATTAATTCGAGAGCGCGGATTAACACGGGAAATTGAGCTATTAAAGCGAAGAATTATAAATGTTTGCTGACCCGCTTCAGTTGAAGTAGGTTAAGCAATAACTGGCGATGATTGAACCTCTTCTCCACCATGTTTTTCCAACAAAAAGTAAGAAAAAAAGCAAAACAGAAATCATGTTACAACATTTATTTTACACGCCACTGGCAGTACATAATAAAAGAAAACGGAAAGCAACTAACCAACCTAAACTAAAGTAATTTTGTTGCTAGCCAACCAACAAACTTACTCATTCACGTCTATATATATATTCCACATTTCCACACATTTTGGATGGAGACAGCGAATGTAACGTAAAACAAACTTTTTGTATTACTTTTTATTATTTAATAGCCGAGCTGTTATGGTAAAGGGGGAAGGCGAGGGGGCGAAGGGGATAACCTAAATTCTCAGTTAGAAACGAGAACAACAAGCAACTTAACGTAGGCCCTGCCAGTGTTGCCACCTGCCACCCATTGAGGAGGAATTACAGTCCAACTTCCTTTAGACGAACTTTCATTGTTTAATTTCGATTATATTAATATAAATATTAATGCAATTTATTATAAAATTTATTGGGTAATCAGAGTTAGTACATTACCTTATTTTAGTCAGACTTTCTTTTTTTCTAGATTTGGCTAGTTTTTGTTAGGGGAACTCTACTTTATCGAATGCGAAAGAGAGAGGGAACCGCAGAAAGAAAGCCAAGTTGCGTGCGGCAAAAAGTAGCTCCAATAATAATACAAGAAAAACGCTGATGAAAAGCGAACGAAAGCGAGAGGATAACGGAGGGCGATGGTCTGGGTTACCAGTGAGCAGCAGCTGTGGTGCCACATAAAAGCAAGGACAAATTGCGGATTTAGCAGAAATAATGTGAATGTAAAAGCGAGCACACCGAAATAAAAAAGCAAAGCACAAGTGACCCATCAAACATTCGCACACACAGCACCACGCACTACTTACCGGTGACGTCATTAGGCTGTTGTCGACTGTCAATCGCTGGCTTTTCCTTATTTTTTTTCTGCTCTACAAGTGAGTGAATGAGTGAGACTGCGTGGGGGTGTTTCGCTCTATGTGAGCCATAGAAAAGTCCAAACACATTGCTGCTCATGAAAGAAAATCCGATGGCCTAACGTTAAAGGGACTTTGGGTATTGCAAATTTAATTTAGTTATAGCTATACTGTACTTAGGATCTTCGGTCGTTTTCAAACCACTTTAAATTATTATTAATTATCAGTTAATCTTATCTTAAGTCACCTAACTGATTCTGTTTTGTTGAATTAATATAATTCTTGAAGATTGATAAGAAATAAGAAAGTAAAACTAGGCGATTGAATCAGGGTATAGTTTTGCTTAGGGAAGAGCTTTTCTTTCATTTGCAATTTATCTCTATCTTAGCCGAATGCAGAAAATAGTAGAGAAAGAGCAACGTCGGCAAAAGCAGGAAAACAAAAAACCAATAGTGTGAAAATTTCATCTAATTAAATTAGATGCTCGAGTCGCATAAAGGAAAAGCGAGAAATGGAGGGGGAGTGCGCGTGGGTGAAAGTAAAAGCCTGTCAAACAAATCGATGGGATTTCACATACAAACAGCTGACACAAAGCTTTGACGGAGCCTTTTTTTGCCCTTTTTTTCATTTTGTACAGACGTTTGCGGTTGGATAATTTTAAGCCTTCGGCAATGAATCATCAGGTAATTCTGTCAGATGGCGGGGAACCGGAATCAGGAATGACATCCTTCGAAATTAGGACAAAAAAGAAAATAATCCAAATGGGGTCATAAAAACATAAAATGAATTTGTGTGGAGTTTAAGCAATGTACAATATATTTCTATATTTATGCAATGCGGCATAATTAATAGTTTAACCTTTAAACAAGGCTGTCTAGGTTTAAAAGCCATTTCTTAATAATACCATATAAATTCTTGTCAATTTTCTCACTTTTCAACACTTGATATTTCAAGAGCAGCGCCATGAAGAAAATGAAAAGGGACAAGTGCTGTTCAACTAACTCGGCTGGCTTAAGTTCGCTTTTATCTTTTATCTCGGCGCCCCTTGAATTTCCCCCTCTGGCGCTCTATTTGCGTTAATTTTTCATCTTTGTCTCTATCGCGGTGTCTGGAGTCGTGGAATTCCTTGAGTGCGAAGGGGATGAGCGGACAAGCAGATTAGACGTGGCTTTCGGAGAGGAGCCTAACAAGTTGCTCAGGTCAAGTCTGGTTTTTGTTTGAGTTCCTTTTGTTTCCACCACACTCACTGCGTTCTTTTCTGCGATTTTTGCCGGGTATTTCTCGAGTGTCAGGAGTGTATGGCAGGGTAAACCTCTTAGTATACGGTACTCTTAGTTTGAAATGGTATTTAGTACTCGGGAGAAATATATCTAATATATAAATCTATCTATAAAGCGTTTAAAATGGCTGTTAATGCTGATAAAGTATATATCAAGGGTGGTACGAAACCGATAGGGTTTTAAATCTATCTTAATCTATCAAAAGTAACTAAAAATCCAAAATGGGTAAATAAAATATTGGACCGTATCCAATCGAAACCACTGAGTCATCGTTTCTGAGTTTGCCAAAGGGAAGGCGACACTAAATTGTGTGTCCCCGAGGAAGGTTTCAGTCATTTTTTATGAACCCAAAGAGTCGGCTTTGAACTCGATCTCTTTCCCCAATCTCTCTGTCCTTCTCCTCCGTCTCAAGATTGTCTGTCGTGTATTTCTTCCTCTTAGTGCTCTTCTTGCCTACTGATAATTAAGCAGCAACTGGTTTTTCCTTGTCTCATTGATTTGGTTCTTGTGCTCGCCTCTTGTGTTTTCACTCATAATTGTTTTTAATTTTCGAAAACAAATAAATGTCGCCGGAACAGCAAACATAAATTACATTTTAATTAATTAATTGCCCGGCCACCAAAGAAAACCAAAAGCAACAGTAAAACTCACGTACATATGCACACTATAGATTCTACAGTCATCTCCCCGGCTATCGCCATCTCTGTCGCGCCTCTGCAATTGAGGTCAAATGCGTAGTCGCATATCAACTGCAGCAACCTCCGAGCGAGACAGAGAATCGGAGAGAAGGGAGCTCAATAACCCCAGAGTCCAAGTTGTTGCTCGAGTTTTGTTTTTACACCACCAGCAGGGCCTATCGATATGCAGTTAAAAAAAAACCCATTTGCTTGAAGGTTAAATCACTTGAGAGCCTTAGCTAAATATTTAATCATTTAATTATGACCGATGGCGGGTATCGGTATCGATGCCTAGCAAGATAGTGTGTTGCTTGTTCATGTACGCTTAAGAAAAACGAATCTTAAATAAAATTGTCTAGACTGCCAAAAAATAAATACATAGTTGACTTGAGGTGTGAAATTTTTTTTTTACCATAATGATCCTTGCAAGAGTTTAATACCATTCGGGATAAATATATGATTTATCCTCGGTGAATTAGGACTCGGATAAGGTTTATAATTTTTACATTATTATTATTATTAGCTGGGCGTTGATAGATTTTCAATAATTTAAAAGTCATACATTTTTGGTTTGCAGATACTCAAGTTTGTCAAGCCCACTGTGCTTTTTCCAGGGGATTTCTGTTAACAGACACTGTTACGGCAGCAGGCATACAGCTGTCTCGCTTATCGCCATTTATGCATGGCACTGCTGCATGAGTCACTCCCTCGCGAACACCCCCCTCGCTCCCCCTCATCCGGCTCCTCTCTAGCTCTTGTGGGTATTGGTAGCAAACTTCACAGTTGCGACTGCGCTCCAAAGAAATCTCCATTGAGGCAAAGCCGAAGATCGGAGCCTCTCTTTTGCCGGCTTGGTTCACTTATTCTCGGTGCTCCATTCTCCGTTCCCCACCTCATTTGTGAGTGTGAGTGTGTTTGACAGGTGCGTTTTGTTTGTGTAACGAGTTTGCTTGCGATAGTTTCTCGGCCTCTGACGCATGAAAGCTACCCGTCTCTGTCGCTCCTCATTATCAGTTTGTCGCTCGCTCTCGCACCTCGCTGCTGTTGTTGCTTCTCTCCACAATAGTGACAAGAACAAGAACAACATCCAGCGGCATGAACAATAATTACATACTAATACAAACTGCTCATTTGCCGCATTTTCACACGCTCACAAGTGTTTTTGCCTCGCTCTGTCTCTCGAGCGTTGTCCTTCTCCCGCTCTTTTACACAGAGAACAACGTAGTTTAATAAGGGTTTTAAATAATCGATCTATATGTTTGCTAAACTTTTATTAGTTAATTTTCACGAAAAATAGTTAAACTTTCCACTGCAAATTAAAAATCGATGTTCATTGATATTAATATGAGCATGTTAAGTATCTGTTTGTGGTTAATATTAAATCATTGAATAGTAAAATAAAATTTATGACTAATAAATTACCTCAAGTTCGGAATTATATTGGGAACAACAAAACGATTTTTGCACTGGTTGCTGTGGCTTCAAATAGGCTTAATATGCGAATAGCGGCATGATCTTGAGACTTTCCAATTTTCTCTCAGTGTGGGCGTTCTCTCGAGCTCTCTCTCTTTCGCTCCCGCTGCCTGTGCCATCGTGTGTTCTTTGTGCGGAGCTCATTTGATTTTCGATCGCTTGGCGCGGCAGTTGTCATTCCGTCTCCTCCTCCGCCGTACTTGTATTTTCGCAACTCTCTCGCGAATCTCGTGGTGTGTGCAGTGCAGTATATCTGTGAGAATTCGTGGTGTGTTTTGTGTTGTACGCGTTAATCGCTTTATCGCTGTGACGTTGAATAATTTGTGTTTGCTCCAGTTTCCTTTGGAAATGATTTTGAATGCAGTTCAGCCACGTTTTTTGTACGCTCTTGTTGCGCTACGTTCACATATGTGTGTGCGTGTGCGGTGTCAAAAGTTGGAGAACAAAATTTATAATGGACCTGTGGAGCATAATAGAAAAGAGTTGTGGCTGTCAAACTGTTGCTAAACACCTCTCTTATCTCTATCTCTATCTCTATCTACTTTTGACTTGACAGTCTGCTGCCACAACTGGAAAATTATCTCTCCTCTCTTCTCGCTCAGCTGTGTGTGTGTATCTTTTAGTTTTTTGAGTCAGCTGTCTGTGCTTTATTTTTCCATCTTCTGCACAACTTTAACGAGTTTGGTTTTTTCCCCTTTCCTGTTGTTTTTTATTTTCAATTATTTTTTTTCGTTAAGTACTATTCTTAGCTCGCTCGCACTTTTCCTCGTTTTGCTGCACACTTTGTTTACTGTTGCTGTTGCTCTTGTTGCTTTGGAGCTGCCTGTTTGTACACCGGCAACATAAACTGGTTTTTCGAGTTATTTATGACTTTTTTTCCACAATTTATTTTGCCTGCCTTTTTGGTATCTGTATCTGCTGTATCTCTCTCTCTCCCTCACACTCCTTTGTCTTTCAGACTTTTGACCTGCAAAAGAAAAGTAACTAAAAAAAAAAGAAGTGTTTAAAAGCTGTTTGTTGGGGGCGCTTGGGTCTCCGACTTTGGTTTTAATTTCGTAATGTGGCGAAAGTTGAGCGGATTTCTCGCATATTGCAGCATATTCTCCGATCTTGCTTCCCTCTTCCATTCTTCACTTCCTTGCTCGCTCGCACACACGCACACACAAAGACAAAGCGCAGCGGATATGGCAAATTAAAAACATTTTCCAGTTGGGTTTTAATAATAGTACGCAATGAGCAAACACAAAAATAGCTAAAAAAATAATAATAATAATAATAAATACGAAATGAGCATCGTGTGTAATTAAAAGAAAGCGGAAAAGTGTTTAAAAAATATGGTTGCAAAGTCAAAATAAAGTTAATGTTTATTTGTTAATTTTCAAGCTCACCAGATGTGCAATAAATGTGCTAAAATTGTGTAAAATCCAAGCTATGCAGCTAGTTAAACAATCATAAAACAAAGGCAGCAAAAATAAAAACACGTTCTCAAACACAACAGCATTAAATCAGCAGCAGCAGTATCAACAACAACAACAACTACAAATACAACAACGAAGAGTGAACGGCCGCAGAGTCAACAACAGCTGCTCACAGTTTGACAGCCACTGGGCGTCGGCGATCCCCCGCGACGCTTTTCTTCTTCTTTTTTCCACGGGATTCCATGCATGAGGCCCTTCTTGCCGTCTCGCTCCCACTGAAAGCACCGTTCCACGGAGTTCACCGGGTTAGTTTTCATATATATTATCTATATATATATTTTATCGGGTTTCCCTTGCTGTGTTTTTGTTAAACATTGTCCACTTGTGTTAAACACATGTTAAGGGCTCAGTTTCGGGTGACTTGAAAACAGAAGGGTTGTGGGAACTGTCTGTGATATGCTGCGTCCGTGTGACCAGAATCGCTTTTATCACAGGAAAGTACCCTTGAATTGCCCAGATACTTCCAGTGAGTAACCGTTATTGTGGTCAAAGTCGAAAGATCGATATAAACTCATTTGTCATTTGAGCAGATACAATTCGTTATTCGATACAGATTTATCGGTTGGTCAGGTTTCTTAAAGTTTCAATTGGCAGCTGAGAAATTAGCATCGCATCTTAATGTTTTCCGTGAATTGCGATTTTCTTTTGATTATTTCCTAGAAACTTGCTACTTAATAACGAGCTGTGACGTCTAGCTAACAAATCAGTATTCCTTTATTCGCCATCTGTATTTTGCAAACAAAGTGTGTAAATAAGAAAACTAACGACCAGGTCTCCAAAGCAATTATTTGCAAACTGAGATTATTTGCCAACTTCATTAGGTAAACCTAAACTTATAATAGCAAGAAAAAATAATTTAAATAAACACATTTGGATAGGCGAAACTTCATTAAAGATTACTTAGTTTATTTCCGATGACTCGCAGTCTTTGAGAAAATGCGAGTGCAGGTGACTATTATGCAGGGCCACTCTATATTGACTTTTCCCGGCCTTCAGATTGGCAATCGACTGACAGACATGCCGATTAAAGATAAATAAGAAAAAGCGTAAAAATGCAATTGCTCAAATTGCATTGGCCGCGACATTGAACTCGGCCAGAAGCTGCAAACATTGCAGCAAAAAACCAAGAAAAAAAAGAAAGAAACGAAGGAAACAAAAGTTCTGTTGGCAACGCAAACGCACGTGAGGTTTTTCAATGTCGAACAGCCACGCCCCCGTCAAATCACTAACGCCCAACCAAGGCGGAAGGAAGGAATCAAGCGTAAATAACGGCAAAACCTGGGGCGTGGATATGGGGGTGCCTGCAAGGGTGAAGGAGACTTGCTTGGATTGGGGTTATCTCGGGATCACTCCGACCCCTTTCCTAACGATCCGAAAGGTTAAGCCATGCAGGAAGAAGGCACTAGAAGGCAAATTACCGACAATTTTACAAACACACTCGCACTATACCAAACATACGGTCCGGTTCAGAATAATAGCCATAAAAGATGAAGTTGTTTTTAAACTTCATTAGAGGTTTAATATTATCAATAAAACGGAAAAGTTCCGGTAAATGTTTACATTACGAAATACGAAAGCTGCTAAAAAAAGCACGATATTTCACATTTCCTTATTCCGAAGTTGTACAAAATAATTGTTGGCACTTGTGTAAACAATATTAACTTTAATAAGAAGTAAAAATACATTAAATTGCTTATACGTATTAGCTAAAATTAAGGAGGATATTAAAGATTATTAATTTAAAAAAAGTATATTTTTATATTGGGTAATAGACACAAAGAACCTTTTGGATTAAAGTGAAAGTTAATGCAGTGTAATTTATTTACGCCTAGGAAACAGACAATTTGCAATTGAAATGTGACATATTTTGTGCTGATATTCGAACCGCATCTGTAATTAGAACTATTGGTTCGCTCGGTAAAAAGATAGTCTATAGCATTTGACCTCTGCAAATCCCATTTGCATAGATTTTGGCTTTTGCACGTGTCCTAGCTGAGGCTAAACTAATTAAAGCCTCCGTCATAGAGGAACTCAGATACGCAGATGGCCCACAAACAGGATCTGTGGGTGAGGAGGGGCCATCGGATTTCATATTCAATGTTAATCTAACATGCAAAGGTCAATCGGTCATTGAAGCGCCCCCACACAGACACACAACCGTATGTACACCGTACATTCATTGTGCACTTTTCAGTTAGAGGCTGTGGCGTTGATAGACTACGTCGTCAATGGAATTGTTGTTTCTGCCGCTGAAAGTGGAAGTGGGCTGGGTGACGTGCTAGCCCAGCCCCAAATCTGGCGTTACAGTGGAGTCTATTCGGTTAATAACGAATGAGGACAGGTACCAGGTATAAAAAACTAGAGGAAGTAAGAAAAAATATAATAGATTTTTATATTCTTCATTTTAAATTAATTTGTATTAAGTATAAATTTATCAATTCCACGATGCCGCCCACTGTGCAAGGTGCAGTGGCGCTTGCATCTGTCTCTCTCCTTCTTTCCTCTCCTCCCTCTTCCGCTTGAGTTGTCCTCCCACTTTGAGATGGGCTGCTGCCGCGCCGGCTCCTCCCCACTCTCTTTTCTCACACTTCCCACTCGTTCATTTCGACTCGCTATTGTCTGACGTCGCTGCTAATCAAGGCGCGCTTATCTAGCCAACTTGTGCCTGTGTGTGTAAGTTCTCGAGTGGCTTTTGTGTGTGTGTGTGTGCAAGGCTCCCTCTCTCTCTCGCTCTCTCCGCTTATCAGTGTTGATAGGTCAGTTGGGTGTGATGTGGGGGGGTTTGGAGAGGCAGAGAGAGGGAAGAAAGCCCGAGTGTGTGCGCTCATTTATGTTATGCGAATCAAAGTGCTGCCATTGTATTAGTTTTAGTTGTACATAGTTGTTGTACTTCACTCTGCCGCTTTGGCTTTCAAAACGTCAAATGCCATTGAAAATGGATATTGACACGTTACGTTATGTCGTTATGCTGGGCGTTATAGCAATTCGATTACGATTCGATTACCAACAACAAGGCAGTAGCAAAAAAAACACAATCTCATTAATAGCAACAAGCCAAAACGCATTCGTAGCATATTGCCAATCGAGCTGGTTTATCCACATTGCCAATTAATTTACACTTTTATTTTAAAATAATATTTTTCATTATGAGTTACAAGGAATCTGCAGTTATAGGATATATTTCAGTTTCTGTTTTAAATCTATTTAGAGCTTTCTCTCGGTCTGGTATATTTTGAATCAGCAATTCAATTAGTGGTCAACTTCCAACAAATCTAAAAATTGAAATGTGCACTTTATAAATAAATGTGATTAAAAAATATGTAGTTGCTAGGTAGAAAAATCTATTTCAGGAGTACTTCCCAAATAGAACAAATATGCTAAATATTTACCTCACTTAATGCTAGGCCTTACATTTATTTAAAATAAATTTGGCTTTCTTCTTATCTAAATTATTATCTAAATAACTTTTAAGAGTATTCCCAAGCCGGATGTTTGGACAATCTTGTACGCCTTTTCAATTGATTTGCATAATTGAAATTCAATTGCTCGTGCTGTGCAATTGTAATGAAATTGTTTGTTTATATAAATAGAAATTATAGCAACAAATAAATTGTAAGCCATTGGCAGAGAGGAAGAGTGAAAAACAAGTGCTGCGTAACGTCACACAAATCTTTAGCTGATAAGGCCCCCCACAAACACAGACAAAGTAACAAGTATAGACACACGCACTTATCACTCGATTTTCTTTATCATTTGTTTATTTTCTACCGCCATTTGCTTTCTCTGATTGCTTATGTAATTTCCCCCTTAAAGTTTTTGGTGAGTGGCTTTTGGTTTTTTTTTTGAGGCTTCTTGCTTAAGTGGCTTTTCTGGGCTTTAATTAAATTTACAATTATACGAGTTAGTCACAGTTTAGGAGTCACCATGTCACCTTGGTTGCCAATCAATATTCTGTCAAATTAGGGGAAATTCCTTTGCGGTTTCATCTTGTTTTTCGTAGAGATACACAGCAAAAAAATACAGGAATATATAGGAAAAATGTTTGAATTAGTTATTTTATATTTATAGGAACTTCAGCTACTATACAAAAAAAAAGATTTGAACTTTTTAATTTAAAAAAAATGGATTTGATTTTCAAATCTTTTTCGAACAAATTTCTTTATGTGTCGTGATTGTTGTTGTCGCTAATGTTGAGGGATTCTAATTATGATTTTCCGCTGTTTGCGGTTTCTGCTATTACCGTCATCAGCGCAAGTTCTCTATGTTCTCTGTTCTATTTATCTCCATTCCCCGCCCTTTTTTCTTTGAGTCGGATTTGTGTTCAATTTACACTTGATTTATTTATGAGCCACACACAGATACAGATAAAAGTGTCCCACACACACACACCTCTTTATTTGGGGGGTAAATGAGTGAGTTTGGTCAACCCACCTTGTGCTTAATACTATTTTTAGCTCTTGGCTTATTTTTAATTATTGATTTTGTTTTTCTCTGCGACCAAACGCAGCAAACAAAATAAAGAAATTCGAAAAAGAGTTTGTTCTGTTTTTATATTATTCAATTTCTTTGAACGGGTTATTTGGTAGTCACATTTGGTTTTGCAACAAGTGTTAATTTCTTTTGATGACGATGTTATGTCATATTCTTATCGGAAAAAATGTGAAAGCTCGCTCAAAAAAATCTATCAATGAAGACGAAATATGTTTGTTTGTGTTGGTTTTTGTTTTTAAAAATTGAAAATGACCACTGCAAATCATATTACTTCAAAGATATACAATTTAAGATACAAAATTCTTTATTAAATATTGGATTAAATTCAGACCTGGATACATACATACAGCTATCGAGTGCTTATTGAGCTGTGCTTATTATTAACCCCTTACCGTCAAGGAAACCGTTTTGCAATACCCCAGCTGCGATTTCCAGCCGAGAGCCTTTTTCTCACATTCTGATTCATGAAAAAACAAGGCAATCTTTAAGAACAACCGGCAGCGACAAAGTGAGAACCCGTTTCCAGACGAGGCCACAGGCAGTGGCAAGAAGAAGAAGAAGCAGAAGCTGAAGTCGGCGTAGAAAGCTAAGAAACCAAACCGACCCCAAAAAGTAATGAAAACAAAAAAGAATAACAAAAAACATTACGCGGAGACCAACCGAATAAAAATGGTTTTAAGTGGGGAGCCAGATATACCGAAGAAGTAGAGACAAACGGCGATCGATCGATGGACACTCGGCCATTTATACGTTAATACCCGTCCATATGTACACAGAAAAACATACATACTTGTGTGTGCATGAACCAGTTTTAGCCCCAGGATATTAAGCCATAAAACAGTCAAAGCAATAACAAGAAAAGCATGAAAAATGAGACTTGCCGAGGCAATGAAATACCCTAGGAAAGCTGACCAACTAGAAATACGCGACTAATTAGTTGTTGATGGATGAGAGACGTTTTGTTTTCATTTCGTCGATAAAAAATGTATCATCGTGTTTATACACTGGAATTAAATAGTGGTGTATTTGCTTAATTTAAATATTCTTGCCTAGGCATGGCTTTTCCTATCTATGGAACAAAACAACTAGATAAACAGGAATTATTTATTTTGAATTACCTTACCTAACTATACAAAAGTAAACTACCCTAGGAACTACAATCTAGGGTGCAAGTTATTTATATGCAAGTGTCCAGTGGGTTTTTTTTTATCCGCCAGGGGACAAAGAAGGAACTTGTAATCGAAGTAGAACTCGAACTTGTTTCTGATTCATTTCGTCGCCTGATCAATCCCCTTTGCTCTTGTGCACAGCAATTTACTCTTTAATTGTTATCGGCGGTTTTTAGTCTTTGTGATTTTTTTTCTTACAGCCCCGCTTAACGGTACAATTATCGGTTGTTTGTATATGTTGCTATTGCTTCTCCATCGAGTTTTACAAAAAAAAAACTGTGGGCAGATAAGATTTTCCGACTCCCGTTTGCAGCTGGCAAATAATCGAAAACCGGCAGACTGATATTAGATGAAAGTAGAAATTATGGCAATGGAAGGGGAGGCGGAGGAGAGGCGGTCCTGAAACGAGTGGGAATACCTAATAATTTCCTGTTAATCGTTTCGGGTGGATACCGCTTCTAAGCTTCAGACTTTTCTTTCCATGTTCAACTACCTAGTGCTTGAAAAGATTTGACTACATATAATTTAAGCCATTTGCAATTGTATGTTTTGAGAAGCGGCATTGACTGAAAGATCAGGTTGGGAGTACATTTGAAAATTTAAGGATTCTTATAATTTAAGTTTTCAAAATAATAAGAATTTCATATTCTAAGGAACTGGAGTTTAAATGCAATACACCACTGACCCAATTTCCTAGTAATCAGCTTAGGTTTCATATCAATAAAAGCGATAACAATTTTAACTACACGTTGAAAACGGATCTCAAATTTTGATCTACCCAATTATATTCGTATATCTTATATAGTAATAAATAAACTTATCAAGAAAAGCGATTGTGGGCGAACCTGATAATCTTTATCTTTATTGTATTTTCGTTTACATTGTTGCATTGGACTGATTTTTCGGTAATTCATTTGCGTTACATTATCTTTAAGAATATCCCCGCAATTACAGAAGACAACGTAACCCCTAACCCAATTAAGTAACTATAGCAACGTTGTAATACCGATTAACCCCGATGACATTGAACTAAATTCTGCAACAATGAAAAGCATGGGAGAATAAAAGATCTTTCAGTGGCCACACCCATCCCGAAGTGCAACAAAGCAAAACCTTTTGTCTTAATCAAACATATTTCCCTTGTCTGGCCATGAGTCACTCCACTACAATCCACTCGACTCGCCTCGACTCTACTCTACTCTATTCGAAAACGCTGTCCCAACTCCCCTTGATTGGTTATGCCTGAGCGAGCTCTCCGGACATGTGGCCATAACCAGCAGCTAGTTCTCAATTCCCTTTTCCAAGAGCTTAGGTAAACAGAAACTAACCTGGCCTACACAACTCGGCTCGAATCGATTTTAGTTGTCTGCTGCGTTGGGCTACTTGAAAATGCAAAAAGTTTCTGTGTCATTGTCCTGGGTCTTTTTCGCAGGGCCAAGAATAAAAAACTTATTTATGAGCAGTTGTAGCAGTAACGCCCACTTACGGAATGACAATATTTTTTTTTGGTCGAATAGGTTTTTGAACTCTATTGCTTTCCGATTTCCGTTTGTAAATAGTTTAGATCTGGTATACCCGGGCCTTTTTGGTCTCTCAAAATTAAATGTTGCGCAAATATTTATCCCTACAAAAGTATATCAAGGAGGAAGAGTACGTATTGATATTACAAACTAAAGTAAATATTTAAACAAAAAGGATATAGAGGATTTAGATGGGACTAACGCATTAATTTTTAAGAATGTAGCTTGATAATTAATGTTGGTCACACTGGTCTGACTTTAGGCTTTAGTCTACATCAGGTGGTTGTTGCTCTCCACCATCCGAATCCCAAGACCCGTGAAATGTTTATTTTCATTGCAATCAACTTGTTACTAATCGATTTCCGTTCTCTTTCTTTGCAGTGGCGGTGGCCCACAAACGACAACTGCCGGTCCATCCGCTGGTAATGTGGCAAATGCCACCACAGCCCTAGCCGGTGGTAAAAGCTCAAGCAATAACATGTATTCCACCCGCCAATCTGTAAGCACCACAACCGGTGTACTTATGGTCGGACCAAATTTTCGTGTCGGTAAAAAAATTGGCTGTGGTAATTTTGGCGAATTGCGTTTAGGTAAGTAAAAAACAATAATATGAATAAGACAATCAATCGATTTCAATGTTCAAAGATCATTACAATATGATGTTAGCCCATTTGTGTTGAAGTGTTTACAATGTTGATCATGGTTGAATTTTTATGCTTGAACTTTAGGAATAAATCAAAGTAATATCAGAAATTAGTCTTTAAATCAAATTTAATATAACAGGATAATTATGTTATCATTTTTGAGGAAAGATAGCTCTTAGAATTACCCGATTACTATGTTTACAATTCCAAGCCAGACTTTGTACAACCGACCGTCACATTAACCATTTCTCTTTCCCAATTTTTGCCTGTTGGCATGCAAATAATGTCGCGTTTCGGGCTTTTGGGGTTCTTTATTTCTTTCTTGGTTTTTTTCGTTGGCCACTTCCTTTCGTGGGGCATTCCTTTCCAGGTCTGTTAGCCACAATGGGAACAGTTCCCCGCTCCTTTTCACTGGCGACGAAGAGTGCACAATACAACAAAAAGTGCCATTCCATTCCGCCATCTGTTTTCTTGGCATCGTCGTTGTCGTCATTTTGGCTTTGTTTGCTAAATGCGCTTTTATAAAGTTGTTTCATACAGGTCCCGCCCCTCCGGCCGTTGTTTATTTTTTGTATTTTCTGTGTTTTTTTTGGGGCCTGCCACTTCCTTTTGTGCATTTGTTGTCACATTGCCAACAGGTAGTACTACTATATCGTCTAGCTAATTCTCAGCCGGCTGTGGCAGTGCCGCTAAAACTGTAATTATCGTGCGCTCTCTTTCCCAGCCCCTCAGTCTGTCTCTTTCAGCCGGTCTGAGCCGTGCTTTTTCTTTGTTCCACCTCAGCATCTCGAGACTTTTTGTTGCATTTGCTTCGCATGGGGTTTTTGCATGACTCATTAGGCAAAAGCGTTGACAAAAACAATCACACTTGAATGCTGTTTTTAATTGGCTAATTTGTATTGCCTTTTCAAATTATGATAACCATGATAATCGCAAAGTTTGAGAAGCATTGCTTCTATCTGCTCGGTAGGGCTGAATCGAAATTATATTTTTAATTTATATTTCTATGACGTCGCAGAGCCCATTTCATTTCGCTTATGATATCATTTTTATTAATTGTGGTCTATAAATACCTAACGGCAAAGTATGTGTTTGTTGGCTCTTTTCTTTTGTTATTAAATCAGATTACTGCTGACGTTGAGATAAAAGCCAAATGCTTGGGCTTTTCAATTTTTGGGCATTTTTCTCGAATTGCAATCAAAATGACATAATTTCGTTTTTCATTTTCAACGGGCCCCCGATTCTTTTGTGTTTTTACCCATTTCAAAAACAGAAGAAAAATAATATATTAGAGAAGCAGTTGGGAAACCAGAACGTTGACCAACCTAAATACTTTTCCGCCTCTTTTCTTAGCTCATTTTTATGGGCCCCTCGCGTGGGCGTTTCTCGTTTAATTTGGGAACTTTCGCTTTATTTTTGTTTAGCGCAGCACGCCCTTTATAAAATTTGGTTTTTCCACCGCTCTTTTAGTTTCTGTGAG
The DNA here is from genome assembly GCF_030179915.1 of Drosophila takahashii. Taxonomy (NCBI): domain Eukaryota; kingdom Metazoa; phylum Arthropoda; class Insecta; order Diptera; family Drosophilidae; genus Drosophila; species Drosophila takahashii. The sequence goes on from NC_091681.1 coordinate 22,755,432, forward strand.
CTGTTTTATTGTTTATAGTGCGCAACTTGTTGTCAACGAATCTTTTAAGGATTGTTTTCCATTTTTTGTGGATTTTGTACTATGATTAGTATTTTATATTGAGTTAGGTCACGGTATTTGTAGATGATTCGCTCATCGGTTTGGTTTTAGGTGTTTTAGTACAGCGGCCTCATGATCATGCTCCTTATTGGACCATAATGATTTTTGACAAGTGAATTAAGTAGTCATCCCTTTGGAAAATGTATTAAAGGTGTATAAATAATATCCCCGACAAAAGGGGTTTTCCAGAACTAAAGATTGCTACGTTCCATGGAAATGTAAAGAATTTTGCAGAAATACAATTTCATCAACAAATTATTGTTAATTTTGCGTTTTTTCCCCCTTTTATGCCAAAGTTTTCCAAGAATTCGACAAACAAATGCTTTCAAGGGGGCGTTGTGGGCAAAGAGCATTTTCTAGCATGTAATCAAAATCATGCGGCTTCCTATCGCCGTGCTTATATCTACATTCATACATACATATCTGAGTGCGACGACTCTATCAACGTTTTAATTTTGTGTCTGTTGATAAGCAACGTCTGTCTCACCCATCCACCCACCCAGACAACTCATAAAAACCCAACCCAAGCCACCCACACATTCTTGGTGGGTTCTCTCACCGCCTTTCTCATGACATAATTTCGCACATGAGCGCACTGTTCGTTGTTGACATTTTCTCTCAGCTTCTGTCTGCGTCTCCGTCATGTCGTCATATCTAAAATGCAATTCTCAAATTATAAACGGCCTTGTTCTCAATTCCACTTCCGAGCGATTTTCCCTAATCCCAAACTATAATTTGTATTTTGAAAAGTCCATTAAAGGCTTTAATCAGTTTTAGTATAAATAATTTAATGATTTTAATTTAAGAAACATTTTATTTTGGTTACCCTTAAAGATAGTGTATTGTAATTTCATTCTGGGAATGAGTTTCTCAGTTATAGAGATTGTTTTCTGAGTAACAAAGGAGTTTTTGAGAACAAGGAAATATGTAGAGCCAGTTTCTTACTTTGATTTTGTTTTCCTCCATTTGGCTAGGTCGCCGAATGTGTTGCTTCGGTGGTAGTGGTGTCGGAGGGCGTAATGGGCGTGGCACTGCTGACAACAGTGGGGCAGGTAAACAAGTTGAATGCATGCAAATCGCGATGGTCTTGAGCATGTAAAATCACCTGCCTCTTATTTGAAATTTTTATATTGCCGTTTGGGATTTTGAATTGATTTTTTGTCTTACTTCTAAGCTATCTTGAGAAAAAACATTACTAATTTCCATTATTTTCCATTTACAGGCAAAAATCTTTACAACAATGAACATGTAGCAATAAAAATGGAGCCTATGAAGTCAAAGGCTCCGCAACTACACTTAGAGTATAGGTTTTATAAACTATTAGGATCACATGGTATGTAAACTATCAATTTATAATTCTGCAGTCCGTCCTTCGATCCAACCCCTTACTTTTCCCAAAAAGCTGTCGTCCCACTTAACACTAACAACCAAACTAACAACAAAAGACCTGTGCAGGGAAGATAATTCAAAAAGCTCTGAAAAAGTACAGATTGTACAAAAAAAAAAAAAGAAATTTAATATTATCCAAGCCGGTCACTTTTTCCTTGTCACACTTTATCTCTCTCCCCACTTCTATCTTCTACTAACCTAAAACTACCGAGAATAATATAGTTTTGCACCGTTACCACCACTTGATTAGTTTCATATGTAAACGAATATATTTATCATTTTTGTATAACACTTCTGGTACCTCGCAAGTGTTAAACGCATTGCGAAGAAAGAATACGACGAAAAGAAAAACATGAATAGATTTTCTCAAGCATATTTTCGGAGGTCGGTCGGTGCGTGAAGTGAAATTTGAAAAATAATAAATGATTGAAAACCATAACTGTATAAACACCACTTCTTGTATATTGTACGTCTGTAGTGAAACAGCTTAGGCTGCAACTGCAACTACTCTTATACCCGCCAATGTAAAACAGCTCGAAAATCACGAAAATCAAATCTCTATATATATTCCAAACTATATATATCGATTTCTCAACTATTACCCAACTTTTGATTAATTCTTGCTTTTTTTTTTGTTTCGTTTAAAATTCTTCCTTTTTCTATTGCTTTTTCTTATTTGTTGTTTATATAAATATATTGCTCTTGTTCCTCCATTATTCATCAACTATTACAACAATAACTACACCACCAAATCGAAAAAATATATATTTGCTATGAATTATTGAACAAAACACCGCTAAATTGAAATTTAAACCCGAATCCGATCATCATGCGCCGCTCTCTATCTATCTATATATTTCTCCCCGTGTCTGCTGCAATCTACCACAACATTACAACCAACTCGAAAATGAACTGAATTGAACCAACCAACTACCTGCAAACAACCAACTACAATCAACTGTTGCATAATACATTGTGATGCCATGTCGCTATAATATAATGCTATGAACCAACCCCTCACTCACCATCCCCACCACTATATCGGACCCCAAATCGGAATTGGAATTGGATTCTGTCTGTATCTGAATGACTATAAAATGCAAACCAAATGCGTCATTGGAATCAATACCGAAATGCAGCCGATAACGCCCCAGATGGCATACCACGCATTTATCATTTGGGCACTTGCGGTGGCCGTTACAATGCCATGGTTTTAGAGTTATTGGGATTATCATTAGAAGATCTCTTCAATATTTGCGCCCGTAAATTTTCACTTAAGACTGTATTGATGATAGCGAAACAACTTGTAAGTGTGGCAACCAATAAGATTGAAAACCATCACCAGAATTGCGTTTTTGGCGAAAGTTAGGCGGGTTTCACTTGATTACAATAATCACACTTATATTTTATGTGGGAGTATGCATCTCGCTTATCAGAATTAAACATCCTAAAAATCCAATGCTAACTGCATTGCACACAATGTAAAACACTGTTTAAAAATTGTTTTTTAAATCGTCCTGTATAACAGCTATATCTTGTGAAATCCGCCAGCATCTCGTCTAAAAACCGATTTTCTAAAATTTCAATTTATATTTTGAAACAAAAGTGTCTCAACGGCTAAAATATAGGTTTCTTTATAGTTTTTTTGATTTCGTATGTTTTAGATTTCAGCAATGAACGTTAGTCAAGTTTTTAGTTTACTGTAGATATGTTGAAAATATTGTAGCAGTAATAATACTTTTTTGTTGCAACTTTTAATATCGTTTAAGGGATCTGCAAGAACTTTTATAAACACAAAAAGCAATCCCTAAAAAGCATGTTACAAAAAGAGTCGTATAGAATTTTAGAAACCAATCAAACACTTATTTGTACATACAACCATTAGGAAACTTTTCTTCTATTGTATTTTCAAGAAAGAAAAACAACTGAAATAATGCGATTATTATAACAGTTGAACTTGTTAATACATTACTTCACTATGTTTTCATTTATCAAACTGACTTTTGTTTTCGCTCTTTTTCCCTTTGATAAAAAAGTGCAATGTATATAATTTAACCAAAACTACTAACACAGTTGCAAAAGATCTATCGAACTCTTTATCGGAACTCAGAGAATCCCAAAAACCTGTTATACACACCACACACACAACCACCAAGGAAACTACTCTAGTGTTAAGATTAGTTTTAAGCACACAAAGAACTGTTATACCCGAGATAAAGTTTCTACTGGTTAGGTCAAATGAGGTACGGAGGAGGAGGAGGATGAGTTGGTAGGTGAGTTCCCGTCTCCAGGTTGGTCGTCCAGCAGGCTTTTCCTTGTGTATATGCTTCGAGAATCTCTATTTTTGTTGTTCTTGTTGTGTTTAGCACAGTTGCCCGATTATGTATTTATATTTCGCTCGATCTCTGTCAAATGAAAGGTGGTAATATCGTAAGACGCGCTACACTAACCTCCAAAACATGAGCCGTAACTCCATCGCTCTCTACACATCACTCTCCCAATCTGTCTCTCTCCTTTTTGTTGTGTCCGACCCGACCCGTAAAATTAAAAGAAATGCAGCTTAAAAAAAATTGTATATTAAAAAAAATGTTTTCTATTTTGTATCTCTCATCTTTCTTTCTTCTCTCTCCCATCTCTCTCTTTTTATCTCTTGTTCACGAATTTTTGCATAAATACAACAAAAACAACAATAAACAACAAATCGAACAACCAAAAAACTTTTGTGCGCTGTCCAACACTCGAATAAATAATAAACACTCGCTCGCTTCCTCCAAACAAAATTCCATGTCAACCCAATCAACCAACCAAACGAAAAAAATTGACCAATCAATCAATCAATCGATCGATCAATCGATAGCAGAGGGTGTACCAGAAGTATATTACTTCGGCCCATGCGGCAAATACAATGCTCTAGTTATGGAGTTGCTTGGTCCATCACTCGAAGATTTATTCGATATTTGCGGCAGACGTTTCACTTTGAAGAGCGTACTTCTGATAGCTATACAATTAGTAAGTACTACCACAACAAAATCCACCAAAAACAAAAGTAAAACAACGCAGCCAAATCAACAGATATCTGCAATCAGCTAAGATTTCCTAAAGCACGCGCATAACTCTGCACATAATCACATTCACAACACTGGTAGCCGAGTCCAAAATTAACCAACACTAGTACTAAGATCAAGATCGAAACACCTTTTGTTTGTTTTGCGTGTGTGTGGGTTGGGGTGTGTATATGCGTTTTTATTAGGGTTGCTTGGTTCAAAATTAGCTTATAGTTTTAACTCTTTTATTTACTGTTTATTTGATGCTCATTACTAACAAGAAACCGATAGGTCGCTGCCTCTCTATCTCGACTCTCTCCGACTCACTCTTTCTGACATAAATCGTAGCCACCTGGTTGAGGTTTAATTTGTTCCTAATTTTTAAGTTTTTTTTTGCATTCATTCCGAGTCACCATTCACGTCAATGCCTTCTTTACCAAAATAGTTATTAAATATCAGAAACAAAATTCAGCCAAAACAAAAACAAACGTTCATTGTAACTAAATTAAATTTTGCATGTACACATCAATTTGTAGTTAAACTTAGATATTCCTGAGTTCTTTATAATTTTGATTTATCAGCGAAAACAAACGATAAATAATGAAATACGTTGTCATCGATGAAAAAAAATTACAGTGAAAAACATTACATATACAGCTAGTTGAGACACTACAGAGAAAAATTAAATATGTAATTTAAATTCTAAAATCCAAATAAAAAAAGAGCACTCCATAGACATACAATTCTTAAAGTGCTCTTTTTTGGCCCTTGAATAAAATAAAATAACTAACAAATATCTATATTCTTTTCCGAAAAATTCCTCATAATAAAAATTTAGCTCCACCGGATCGAATATGTTCATAGTCGGCACTTAATATATAGGGACGTGAAACCAGAGAACTTTCTCATTGGCAGAACGTCAACAAAACGTGAAAAAATTATACATATAATTGGTAAGTCGGTTAATTTAACCATTACCACACTCTAATCCTTATTTTTGCTCTCCACAGATTTCGGTTTGGCCAAAGAATACATTGATTTAGATACAAATAGGCATATACCATATCGGGAGCATAAGTCCCTAACTGGAACGGCACGTTATATGTCAATCAACACGCATATGGGGCGTGAGCAGTCGCGACGCGACGATCTGGAGGCATTGGGTCATATGTTTATGTATTTCTTAAGAGGTTCACTGCCGTGGCAAGGCCTGAAGGCTGATACACTCAAGGAGAGATATCAAAAAATCGGTGATACGAAACGAGCAACGCCCATCGAGGTGAACTATATCCCTAAATTTCCCAAAACCTTGTCTCAATTACAATGAGCCCTTAATTAATGTCTTGTTATTCCCGTGGCAGGTGCTTTGCGATGGACATCCGGAAGAGTTTGCGACATATTTGCGTTACGTACGGCGGTTAGATTTTTTCGAAACTCCCGACTATGATTTTCTGCGAAGACTGTTTCAAGACTTATTCGATCGTAAGGGATACACCGACGAGGGCGAGTTCGACTGGACAGGGAAGACAATGGTAAGTTATCGTTTCGTATATCCCATTAAAATTACACTATTTAAAACACGCAACGAACACTTAACCCAACGAAAACTCCGCCGAGTTCTAAAACCTAACCCAAATTCAATTCATAGGAGACATAGTGAAGCGCAAGCATTTAGATATATAGAGAGATGATGATATCCATAACAATAACATATCCCGAAAGCACTCTTAAGTTAATTGTCATGTAACTCTTGAATCATTTCTAATGATGGGAAGCATCGAGCATGACGAACGGAACTCGATTGAAAGAGTCCCATAACAAGCACCACCGCCGCCATTACCACAAAACCACAGTGAATGATACGAATTAACCCAAATGAATGCAAGCCAGTTGGTATGACGACCTGTGTAACCAAGCACTAACATGGCAGGATCCTCGTTATAGCGCCATCGGTTGCCCGCCTTCCGCCGCCGCTGCTGCATAAAATATGGGGCTCAGTTTGTTCTAAAGTTTGATTGATGTTTGCCACCGGCATATGTTATATATTTCCGCCTTCAATGATTTGACTGAAGTAGTATATATTTTTATAAAGTGTCCCGACCCACCTCCAAGCTAGCATAAATTGAAGAGCAATAGAAAAAGTAAAAACTCAAACACAACTCCGAAAAAATGCCGTGTTTTAATCTCTTTAACTTCCTCTTTAAAAATGTGTCCACATTGATATTGAAGACTTTTTGTGTTTTGATTTTAAGACCAAGGAACAGCTGGACCAAATGAAGGTCATAAAGAATGCACCACCATCGCATTTGGCCAAAAATAAGTCTGACAAGGTACCGAAAAAGAAACGCGAATGACGAAATATCTAATTTAATTCCAAATCTAAATCAGTGTTGCATAGCTATGTATGAAGCTCGATCGCTCGCTCAGTGTTGGTAAATGCTTGTTCTCTGTGTGTAAGCTCGTTGCTTTAGGTGGTTAAGCTAGCGTATGTTAAGAACAAAATTAATGAGACTAATTTAAGCAAAAAATTTATGACATTTTTAACAGCACTTTTCTTCTCTCCTTGATCTCTTTTCTCTTTTTTCGGTTGTCAACACCGTTTCATGTGCGTGTAACTCTGTGTGTTTTTAAAACAAACTACTGCATCATCTATATATAAACATATGTTATCAAATTAAAAACAAAATGCATTCACATCACTGACATAAAACAGTCAACGCCCGTCGGATCTCTGCAAACTGGCCATGAAGTCATCATTTCACCAAATAAAGATCGTCATAATGTTACGGCTAAGGTAAAGTATACAATATTGCAATGTTTAACTATCGCAGTCCGAAAAGGAAACAAATTTCTACTCTCTATCACTGACAAAATTTAACTCGAATACGTTTTATTAATGTTTATAAGATACAAAACAGTTATCCTTGTTTCAACTTAGCCTTAGCTAACCTTTTTTCTCTTTGGTTACTTTACTCAGTTTGTTACTTCTAACATTCGTTTTTAACTGCTCTTCTTTCTCTACTTATGCTCAACGCTTTTGTTTTGATCCTACTCTTCTTCCTTCCACACAATATAATTGATATAAAACTATAGGATGTTTCTTATTTTGATTTTGATGACGAAGTTGATAATGAGAATGAAGAATATATAATACTTCAGGTTAGACGTTGTAGACTTGAAAAATATCTCTGTACTGGTTAGTGTGACTAAAGTGCTCTTCTACTCTTTGTACTCACACACGTGTCTGGCTGTAGCCTACATGGCTAAAAAAATAGATGGCTTTTACACTTTGGGTTTTTTCTTTGTTAAAACTGTGGTTTGCCTATTATCTGGAAATCGATATCATACGAATCTGTTACTTGTAGGAGCTCGACTAACTTAGTTTTAAAATTGCACAGAAATGCTTGCAATCCATCGGTTAACGGGACTCGTAAAGTAATTTAGTTATAACTTGGTCTAATCTGCGCTAACTCTGCCCTTGGTTATTCTATTGATTTATTTTTGGCTTTAATTGTCTACCGTAAGGATTTTTCTTTTGGTTGTACTACTGTAGCACATTCTTGACTTGCTTTAGTTTTGTTTAGACTCACACACACACTCCCTAAATTAAACACACTCGCATATAATATTAGAGCTGTCTGTCTCTATGTTGTACAAAAATAAAACATTTTTAAAAACTAAAATTAATTATTGATAAATTTGCATAAATCCGTTTCCAACAATTGCTCGCAAACCGAACTGAACTGTACCCAATCAAAAACAAAACAAAAAATAATCAAAACCAACTGTCCAAATCCTTCACCACCACTTCAACCACCACCATAACCCGCCCAACCACAGACAAATGCCAAAGGAGGTGTTGCTGCGTGGCCTGATGTGCCAAAGCCGGGGGCAACACTGGGCAATCTAACGCCGGCCGATCGGCATGGTTCAGTGCAGGTAAGTTTGCTGCGACAACCGGCCAGTGTTGTACAACAGTTTTCTTTTCCTTCCGTTCCGTTTAATTTTCATTTTGTCGCTCGCTCGCCCGCTCAGTCTTCAGTCTATAATTGTAAATACATGAACTACAAGAAAAACTCATAGCAATCCAGCTCGTGGTTAAGACATAGCATAAATATAAATAAATCACATTTGTATTCGCCTCATTATGTTATTGAATTCTTGTTCGATTGTGATTTTGTACATAATTGCCTATATATATTTCCTATAATTATTACAACGAAACATTATCTATCGCAGACTGTTATATTTTTGGCCTTTTCAATTCTAATGTTTTCACTTGATTTACTCTACATTAGCTCAACAAGGTACTGAACAATAATCTCTCCTCCCAACGTGTGTTATTCCTACTCCTCTCCACTATAGTTTATTCCACTTCCGTTCGGTTTGATTTTGTTTCTTCAACACGTTTTGTTAGTTCTCTTCTGGGGTATTTTTTCTCGGATCTTCCTATTTTATTTTTTGAGCCTAGAGTTTTCCTTCGAAAATAGTGAAACTGATTGATGCTAGAGGATCCTAATATAAAACTGCATGAGAGACGAAGAAGAAACGTAGCCTTTCTCTTTTTGTGCACGGTACTAAATGCATGTGTTCAGCTGTGCATTAACCAACACTAGTCTAGACGTAACTGTACCTGACTGCATGCAACACAAAGACATTCACTACTCTAGAAAAGCATGGACCACATAACACACACCCGCAGTCGTAGATCTACAATTTTAAGAATTCGGCTGGAGGAACTTCATTTCTCATAAAGCGACCCCATTGGCATGCCTTACGAGTCGGAAAGACCACTTTTGATGTATCGAATCAAAGTCGAATCCAAAACACAACTTATTACAGAGATTGCCTGAAGATTCGAGCTCGGATGATGATAGCCCCTTTGATGCTTACTATGAGAAAAGCGACCCTGAAGACGACCCTAAGAAATAAGACACCAAAACAACGACCTACCCAACACTACTATTCTTCTTTCTAATACTACAGCCACGGCTTCTACTAAAATCTAAACGACATTATCCTTCGACATAGCCAAAACGAATTCCTTTCCTTTTATTTGCGTTTTACAACACTACCGCAAGGTATTTGGTTTATAAACTGTCTGTCCTAGTCCTCCGAACCTCACATTTGTCAGTGCGTGTCCTGTACCCATACAACATCTATATGTGCGTGTGTGATCTGCAAACGAGTCCTGACAATCCAGGCAATCTCCGTTCTAGGTTGGGCGCAAGGAATCTATATTAAAGCATATTGATTTGCAAAGGCATTGAGAATACCAAATATAAAAATTTTTCATTCGTAGTCCTCTTGGATTTGTAGTACTGCCGAAATAGTCCTTATTGTGTATAACAGTTTCGTTATGTGTGATGTCTGTACCGCCATTCCAATCGATAGTTTTTGTATTTTAACTGTTTCATTTTTGATTAGTGAAAAAAAAGAAAGCGGTGTATATCGTTCAATTATGTTTAATCACTACTTACTGTATATACTCGTACTATATGTTTAGTACAAAAGTTGATGGCTAGTGGAGTCTAATACTACAATTTTATCCATTCTTTTTCTTTGTTCTATGTTATTCATTTGCAGGTTGTGAGTTCGACGAATGGCGAACTAAATCCGGACGATCCCACGGCCGGACACTCAAACACGCCCATCACACAGCAGCCGGAAGTCGAAGTGGTCGATGAAACAAAGTATGTGTTACTCAGGCGATCAATTAATCGGTATATCGATATGTAGCTTACCTGATAGACGTGTTGCGAAATAGATCGATTTATGTTTAGACAAAACCATGTACCAAATAAATTTATTTGTGGATTCTGGGGTGTAAAAAACTAATGGGCCGCCTAATAGGTATGGATATAGATTAGGAGATGTTGAGCAGATGTCTTTAATTGTGATACTATTTGTAATTAAATTTATGTTTTAAATAATTCTTTTTAAAATCATATATATGTCTTTCCAAATTGTTAAAGACGAAGAAGCAGGAAAAAAATAATGAATTTATAACTGATAGTTCAATTTAGCATATCAGATGAGCAGGTATATAACACAAATATTAGATAGATATATCGATACATTGATTAACAGATCCTCTAGATATTTAGTGAATTTTTTGCTTTGTCGTTTTTAATGCGCAACTTCCGTTTTCCGTTCTCTCTTTCTCTCTCTCCCCCGACCACTCCACTGCCTCTGCCTCTGCCTACGTCTCCCCCTCTGAATCCGTATCCGAATCCGTATCCGTCTCGTTTCTGTCCCTTGGTTAACTGTCTCCAGTGGTTCCTTATATTCCAGATGTTGTTGTTTCTTTAAACGAAAGAAGAAGAAATCGACGCGCCAAAAATGACTAGACGGTGTACAATGTAGTCCAGAACGCGAGGCAGTCACCCTGCTGCGCGCCACTTCACATTCAAACTCACGGGATAGCGTATTGAATAATCCGAGTCAGGATTATATCCAGCAGGCAACGTCGCAGCACACGTTGCGTTATCCTCCATCCGCGTCGATGCTGACGCCAACACCAACTACAAACACACCGACACTTCCGTTGTAATTTATATAAATATAAAGCCAGATGCAAAATGCAAAAAGCAACAAAAAAAATATATTAAATCAAACAAAACGAAACCCAACAAGAAAACAAAAACAAAAGAACCCCCGTAAACATTAAATACACTAAAAACAGTAAAAACAAACAAAATGAAACCAATTTTGATTAATTATTGTAATGATTGTATTTTATTATTATTTTTATTATTTACCAATTTTGCGTTTATTATATAAATTATTATAATTATTAATTATATTATTAATTAATGCTATTATAAATAAAAAAGAAAACAAAATTCAAACGTAATTCAAACCGACTAGAAATGACACACGGCAAATTCAAGCAAGAATCACTCACAACCTAGGCAGCTCCTCCCGTCGTCGGTGTCTTGTGAAGGAATTCGGAAAGAAAAAAGCTCCCCAAAACCACTACCAATACCACAACCCCCTCAGAACCCTATTGCTCTTAACTGAAGGAAACTTAAACACACAAAAACCACTTAAAGCATATTTATATATTATAAACATATATTAAAAGAGACGAAAACAAAACTAGTGCAGCATCATTTAATGAGAGAAAGAAGAAAACATATTTATACGCAACCAACAAACTTGTAAATTATAATGAAAGAAAAGAAAGCGAAAATAAACATCATTTTTTAAAACTATTTAAAATAAATATATGTATGTATGCAGCTATATGAAACCAACTTAAACATGATACGTGTACCTTTGTCAGACAAATAGCAAACCATTATCGCAATCAAGGACATCATCATTCTTTTACATTGGTCATTCTTCTTCGATTAACTTTCAGTTTGTCTACAAAACACTAAAACTTCCATAGAAGATCTATTGTGAAAACCATGCTTCCAAACGGAAAAAATTAAAAATGATAAAAGAGAACAGAATATTACTGTTTAGACAAATTTGGTTTAGAAAAAGACAGCAGCGTGAAGGGAAGACGTATCGCCATTGTTTTGGGCTTAGAACCCGAAGGTAATATCTGTTGTTTTAGGAAAGAACGCTGTTTACAAAAATGTTATATTGTTGTGAATTACTTTCACTGTTTTAACAACTTCTATTGGTTTTAACATGTTTTTATCAACGTAAATGCTTGAAAATGTTATAATTAATACTGTCAATGTATTGTTGTTCGCAACCACCTGTAGAAAACAAAATGTGCTGATTTTCCTGTTATAAATTTTTGCTATTTGTCTGATAATGGCTGTGTATGTATGCAGCTATATGATGTATCAGATATACAGTATACTTGTATGAATCGTCACTCGGCAGTAGGCAGCTTGGTTTAGCTCTGTTTTGAATGCACTTTTCTAATGCTAATATGTACATATATACACACAAGTATTTTGATATATATACACGTCTATGTATCGGATAAATCAAAATGTAGAAATCCCTTTTGGTAGTCGAATTCATTTGGAGCATTTATTTTTGAATCGTTTCCTAGGTAATTTTTCGTTTATGATGTGCGAAGTTAGCGGAATACATTTTTAACGGAACTCCACAAGTTTCCGCACAGATCAATCACTTGATAGGTAAATACTAATGTACTGAGCCATTTCTTTGATATTACGTGATATGAGTACTAAACTACTAAGAAAGTTGCCTGCAGCTATTCCCCACTTCTCCCTTCCCAAAAACACACATCTCCGACTCTGAACGAATTTGATTTTCCTCTACACACCTCCATGAAACGAGAAGAGTAATGCGCTAAAATCAATAAATCGTATGTGGAATATATATTTTAAACAAATTTTTATACTTATTACAAATATACATATAACAAGGAAAACAAGAATAGCATTAACTATACAAGAACAATGCAAATCTATCGTGTTTTTTTGCAATCTTTCTAGCATATAAAACCAGCAAAATAAAAACCTTAAAAACTGCAAATCAAATTTCAAATTTTACATGATAACATTGCATATACAATTAACCCAAATTTCCTGTATAGTTAAAAAACTCATTTGTATAATATATGAAATATTAAAGATACACAAACAAATTACGCTAAAATTGATATTTCTATGACGAAAAAGGAATCCGAAAACAAAACCGCACTAGTTTATACAAAGTAAAATATAAAAAATTATACATACATTAATGTACTTTAAATGTTGATAAACAAAAAAAAAAAAACAAAAATAACCCATGCATTAATTTATGTATTCAAGAAAGGAAATTTACATATTTGCGACAGAGAAAGAGCGGATCGAAGATAACAAAGATAAAGCGTTTAATGGTTGGCAAGCAAGCAATGCACGCAGGCCTTTTGCTATTTGCAGGTATAGCAGTTAACATTGTTAACTGCGGCAAAGCAGTTTTAACACAAAAGTAAATCGAAACAATTTAATTCTAATAGAGCGAAAAAATAATAAAAATAACGCGAGTGAAGAAGTACTCAGAAATATTTTCCAACAGGAGTGTTGTAGGCATTATATCGGTTGCGAACGCGAATAAAGTAAAATAACAACAGAAATATTGTGTAAAAAATGATTTATTATTAATGTATAAGTATAACAGCAACAACAAATGATAACTTAAAACGATGTAAGCAAAACAAGAAGAAAAACAACCAACAAAAGAACGAACAAAAAATATGAAAATAAAAAAAAAACAAGAAAAAATTGAAACCAAAATAAATGAAAAATTATTGAAAAAAGCTTTTGTTTTCGCACATTTTTGGAAAGCTACTTAAGCTAATGGAAATATTTATTGTTAAAGAAATTATGATAAATTAATAGGCTTTGCAGAAAAAACAAAAGAATTAGACCAATTACGTTGTGGTTGATTATACTAATTGATAGATCATGTGCCTCTTAACAGTCACCTCACGATCCGTCCACGCTCCCATCGGATATGTTAGCTGCTCATTTCACAAACGTTAGTAAATTGCAGCCGGCGCCTTGTTTCACGTCAATGGATTTACAGCTTTTGAGGAAGCCAATAACGGATATAACGGTTAGTCTTGTAATTGTCAAAATATTCAAAAACTTTTTAAGTTTTTATTTTATAAAGTTTATAAAGTTAAGTTTTTTTTTTTTGCTCAAATTAGTATATTCTCCCTTTAATTTTGATTTCAACCGGAAGTGTTGGCAACCCTGAAAAAGGCTTACAAACCGAAAACCGTTAGTTATATGTCTTACCAATTAGCCGGGACGCGAACCACTCAACCAGCGAGCTTTTGCTTCCGGCCACCCAAAGTGGCGGCAAAGTAAAAGTCGCGATCTATCCTACATCTTGGCTAAGGTCAGGCGCCTTTAATGCTCCAAAGTGAACGGATGCAATTACTCAATTGCTCTGGCCTTTGTGCATTGTGTGTCTAATATATACACACATAAATCTGTATGTTTATGCTGGGCCCAAGATAATTAGCTTAGCGCTATTGCCAAAGTGAACAGGTGAACGCTCGCGTGTGGGAGAGAGCGAGAGCTTTAAGAGCGGTTTCTGTGTCTTACCTGCTTAACCTGCTGCTCACGTCTGCTGGTCTTCGTTAGTGGGAGCACGGAGCACTGAGCATTGGGTCTACCAAGCGAACTACCAAATCCCCACTCCGTCAGTCTGCGAGTTCGCCTCAAGCGTTCAACACCTGTGAGCTGCTAAAAAAATATAAATAAATAACTACCAGTAATACCTATTAGCAGGCTCTTAACTCTTAGCCAAAGTGAAAGAAAAGTGGCTGAGAAAAAAGTGAAAAGTTAAGCGGTATGCAAGTGCAGAACCCAGCCCAACCAGATGAGCCCAACCCAACCCACAACAACCCAGCCCATTGAGATTCCGAGCGCAACACACATGCTGCTGTTTTAGCCAAGAGAGTTGCTTTTTGTTTTGGCCACAAGTGGGCCGAGAGGAAGTCTGGAGTGTTTTAGCTGCTTCGAGAGATCGATCGATCGATCGGTGGAAAACCAAACAAAAAGAGTTGATTCGAAAATCGCAAACAAAACAAAGCAAAAGCATGAATCAAACGCAAGTGAATAATTTTCTCAAGTGCTTCCTGCAAATCGATGAGCCCGCCGCCGGCCATTGGACCTCACGTCACGAGGGGGAGGAGCACGACGATCACGATCACGACCATGATGACGAGGAGGATGAGGATGGGAGTGGGGTGCTGGTGGCCAAGGTCACCGCCATGGTGGTTCTATTCTGCGCCAGCGCCATCTGCGGCTCCATTCCCTTCCTGCTGAACCGCTGCTACCGCTGGACGGAGAACCAGACGAATGCCCGCTCCGCCATTGTGGTCAAGTGTCTGCTGTACTTTGGTGGTGGAGTCCTGTTGGCCACCACCTTTCTGCATCTGCTCCCGGAGGTTCAGGAGGTCGTCGAGGAGCTGCAAGAGTGCGGCATCGTCGGTGAGCTAACCTTTCCGCTGGCCGAGCTGCTCATGTGCTGCGGCTTCTTTCTCATGTACTTTATCGAAGAGGCCATGCACACCTATGTCCATCATCACCAGAAGGATGAGGCGGGCGCCGCCTTCGAGCGGGGTCACAGCATACGGAATAGTCACCTGCTGAAACCCACCAGCGAGGGCAACACCACCACCACCGCACCCTCGGCACCACCACCGCCATCTGAGCTGGGAACGCTCTCGGTGCAGAATCTCCTGCAGAGCGACCTGGAGCAGCAGAAGTTCCAAGCTGCCAAGCCACAGAGCCAGGCGAATGGCCATGGACACGGCCATAGTCATGGTCATGGTCATGGTCATAGCCACCTGCCAGTGATCGCGGATGATGCCTCCGCCGGGGACATGCTGGCCTCTTCGCTGCGCGGACTCTTCATCGTTTCCGCCCTGTCGCTGCACGAACTCTTCGAGGGCATGGCCATTGGCCTGGAGAGCTCCGCCAGCTCGGTGTGGTTCATGTTCGGCGCCGTTTCCGCCCACAAACTGGTCCTGGCCTTTTGCGTCGGAGTCGAGCTGATCGTGGCCCGCACCCGGATGACCCTGGCCGTGCTCTATGTGCTGACCTTTGCCGTGGTCAGCCCGCTGGGCATCGGCATCGGGATCCTGATCAATCACGGCCAGGAGACCACCGGTCCCAGCCTGATCTCGGCCATCCTGCAGGGCTTCGCCTGCGGCACGCTCATCTACGTGGTTTTCTTCGAGATCCTCTCGAAGAATCGATCCGGTCTGCGCGCCTATTTGGCCCTATTCGTTGGCTTCCTGGTCATGTTCGGCCTTCAGCAGTTGAGTAAGTATTATCTCTTTTAGGAGAAAAGGGGAGAAAAGGGTTTTGAATATTCAATTTACTTGTTATAACTTATACGACCCTTGGAAAATTTACGGTTATTTTAGCTGTGAGTTGTCAACACTTTTATGGGCTTTTCTTATTACCTAAACTTACAACCGCAGAAAATTAGTGCCAATTTATAAACAAAAAATCAGGTTTAATATATAGGTACTTCAATTCATTTACATGTATATATTTATTAAATCTCTAGACAGCTTAGCTTGATTGTCGATTTAATCCTTTCATGTATTTGCTGATAATTTAGTTACCAGGCTTTGGGGGCAATTAGTGCGACAGTCACCGGGTTTGTCAGTCGAGAGATTCTTCAACCGGAATCGATTCGGGTGAATTGGGAACAGGTTCTATATAGCCGATCCGCTGGACACTGCGTGGTTGGCCTTGTAACAGACCTTGCTGCGATTTATTTTGCATACCCACAGCCAAGAGACGGTGAGTCTGTGTCTGTGTACCTAGCAAACAAATACAAAATCCCGTCCCTGCCATGAAGTCATCTTGCTCAAAATCCGGGGGTTGCCCATGCGAAAAAGCACCGCGAGAAACATCATTCAAATTCGTACGCGCGATGAGCACGGGATATAAATTTAGGAAAAAACGTTTACGCCACAAAAAATGTGATTAACCGAAAGTCGGATAAGTAAATATATGGGCTAGATAAGGGCGGGGACCAAAACGTCCATAAATCATTGCCTAGATCGAGGTGATTGAAATGCGTTCCAGCGGCAACGACTTTCCAAGCTACCATGACGAAAAAGGTTTAGCAATCAGAGTACAACAAGGTGTAAATCATCGTGAGGAAATAGGGTCTGCCCGATAAGGATTGGCATACTTAGCAGTCTAGATTTTTCAATTGATCGTATTATTAACCGAGTTTCACCCTTTTTCGTTACAGCTTCCAGTGGCGGACATGGTCATAGCCACAGCCACAGCAGCTGCTCGTCGTCGTCGGAGGAGGACGCACACGATCACCAAGAGACTGAGACCAGGTCGGGACACGCCCACGACCATGGGCACGACCACGATCACCCGCCCCATCACCACAACCACGCCGAGGAGCTGGCCACTGTCCACAACTACGAACAGCAGCTGCAACTCCTGCGGCAGGTCACCCAAAAGCTGCTTGAAGCACATCCCAAGAAGGACGCCTAGATTTTAAACTGCCCAGCAGAAATTTGATCTAATTAATTGTATATGTATTTATGTAGAAATAAACTGTAAAAATAGTAAAATTAAAAACAAATTATATATAATAATATCATTATTATCATTAATTAGTTATGGGATTTTTTTTATCTTTTTAAGAGGTCCAATATAAAGAGTGGGTTTCCTGTTGCTCAAATTTCTTTACTTGAACTTAGCACTCGGAGTTCGAGTTTTTAATGAGTTTTGCTATTACTGTTATCTGCTTTCAGTAGCCCACGCCGCCCACACTCATAAACATAAAACTTAGTGTAAAGCCAATCAAATTATTTCCGGAAAAATAGTTTTTAAAATTGTATACATGAAATGTAAACAAATATAATTAACTTTTGAGCATTTTTAAAAGGAACTTGTAAGAGCTAAAGAAGGAATCCAACAGAATATTAAAAGTTTTGAAAGTAAATTGTTTTCGAGTAAGTCAACATGTCTATTAGATGGGTATAAGTGATATAGAAAAAGTTTTCCAATGTTGCTTTCAAATCATTCAAATCCATTTTGCACAATTTAGTATTTACACATATATAATATACATTTAACAAAGTCAAGAGATCTTTATTTGCGCTAATCAGATTGATAAATTTCACTTAATTAATAAAATATTTAAATATACCTAAGGAGAGTGTTTGTTAACTTATTGAGCTTATAAAACTCAGAACAAGCTGTCTAAACGTGTTGCAAACATATTTGTGGCATTCTAAACTGGCTTGAAGTTGAATTCTAAAGTTTGATTGCTTTCACGAATTTTTTAGAATACCCGCCATAAAGCGGAATACGTGCCTGGGCATAAAGTTCGCCCCAATCAGATTGCAGCCAGGCCCCGTTTGGGACGCGATTCTCGGCATTGTGAAATTTCAGCACGATATCTCAACAGCGGTTTGCGAATCGTAAAGTGGTCTGGACTGGTGGACGAGGCCTTGTTGCCAGGTCTATGAGCCGTATTCATCATGTGATCGCGTTGTTTTTGTCGCATAGGCCACAATAAATACAATTTCCAACTGATAGCTTCATTGCTTGCGTAAATTTTTAACACGATATCTCCACAAAATGCGCCGACCGGTTTTGGGTTGGCCCCGCTGCTCTTTCTCACCGGACCACTATCTCTCTGTGTGTTTTTTTTTGATAACCAAGATAAGCGAATGTTCTCCGCTCGAGCCAAACTGGCAGCCAGCCCAACATCTCCGTTTTTACCCCCCACCGAACCCCAAAAGGCCCGTGTTGCAGCGGAAATTAGCGCGTCAAGTGTCAAGTGTGAATTTGCCAGGCGGTAAACACGCCTGACAGCCGATGAAAACATCTCGGTGGCTTAATTAGCGCCCTCGGGTGATCTTATTTACATCTGCTGTTGCCGATGCCCATACCGATCTCCATACCGATCCCCATACCGACCCCATACCGATCCCTAAGATGCTGATGACACTGATACCGAAAAGACCCCGAACCCCACCCAGCTGTTTCCAACGGAACTCACCTTATCGGGTCTCCCCACGCCACGCTCTCTCCGCTATCCGTCTCCAGATGTTATCAAGACTATCTCAGCGGAGTGCACACACCTTAAAGTGTTGCAAAATCGCGGGGCTAAAGGCTTAACGGCAAACGGAACAGGTAATCTCTAATATTCTTGCCTGATAGGCAATATTATCATTTGAACTCGAGCTCTTGAACCAAATATACTAGAAGAGTGCCTGCAGTAAATCATATAAAACACTGGTATGCGATAGCCTAAACAAAAGATGTGGACAAAAAATATAACTTTTATGTTCTGACTGAGGTTCTGATAACCGGTAGTGAGTAAACGTAATTTCCGAGTTTGTATTATCGGATTAGAAGAATTAAAACCCTTTCTACTAATTGTTACCAAGAGGGTGCTTAAGATTTTGAAAAGGGGAAGTTAATTTTAGTAAAACTATAAATATTTTTATGAACGTTAACAATAACTAGTTTTTCAGTAATACTGCTGAAAAATTCACTTGGAAACTTCGTGTAAAAAGAACTCTACAATTGTAGAATTCGGAAGAATTCCGTTCAGCCTGAAAGTATGTTCATTTAATTTTTTCAATAATTTCTTCCAGAAATATATATTTGTGATAAAAGTTTATTATTCGCAATTTAATTTGATGCTTTTTTTATAATTGATTTTATATATTAATTTTAAGTTAATTTTATGACATTAATAACGTGGCAGATACAATATATTTGTTCGATTTCAAGCGGGGCTGCTACATAACGTCTTTGGGAATTTGGGTGTGGGTTGGGGTACTTAACAATTACAACGTATCTAGATCGGCATAAATATGGTTTTAGTCTCTAATACACATTAACATTGTTCCTTTAGCATTGGCCAATAAATACAATTTCATTTGGATTCGCTAGAATTATTAAAACTCCTTGCTACGTATACTCAACTAATTTAACTTGTAACCAATTCGCTAAATAATTTATTTAGTTTACGTAGAATTTCGGTACTAAATTTATGTACAAATTAGGTGGCCTAAGAGCTAATTCAAGTGTTCAGCTCTAACTATAAATATTGCAAGCCAAATGTATCAAGGACTGGACTACACACAGTTTGAATAAACAAATCTAAACATAAGTAGATAGATTAAAACACAGTCTTATTTATGTATGAAGAAATCCAATGGGGCGAACCAAGGAGCGGGGTCAGGCAAGCAAGGTACAAAAGGTACGCATAGGATATGTGTGTGGTGTCGGTCACTCGATCCAGCTGTATCTCTAGGCCGCGGATGGAGTCACAGAATGCGTGGGCAAGAATCTGGGCGACTGCTGCAGGGGCTGCTGATTCCAGGGACGCCGCTTCATGTGCGACTGCTGCGAACCAGTCAATCTGGAAACGTTTGAAAAAGGAGTTAGGAGTTGGACCATTAATTCAGTCTGCTCTAACCGACATCACTCACCTGTTGTATTTGGATAGCTTGCGCCGCTTCATCGGAGGCAGTCCGTCCAGGTCCAGTCGGGGCCCTACAAAGGCATAGTTTCCCACTGATCCCGCGAGGGGAGCTGCAAGGATTGGCGGAACAGGAAATTGCGAATACTTAATCAACTTTATAAGCTAGGAACCTTACAGTGCTTTCGTTTGTTGTTGCGGTGCACTTGATTGATGGGCAGCAGCGGAGCACTGGAACCGCTCTCCAGGTGGGACTGGTGTCGGCGGATGCTGCAGCTGCGTCCTCGACAGCCCTTCAGCTGCTGGAGGGCATCGTGCATGTGGGATCTCTCGCCAGGCGTTAGGCTTGCTGCGCGATTTGTCGTTTCGAAGCGATCTTGAAGGAAAGGAAATACAATGAATTATATTAAAAACAAGAGAGAACGCTATAGTCGGGTTCGTGTCCCGACTATCTAATACCCGTCACTCAGCTAAAGGGAGTGTGAGGGAGATGGATATATAATATTTTTTGATTACGCATAACTTTTTAATGAATGGTCCGATTTGAAAAATGTCTTCTACATTTCGATAGTTATAAATATACACAACAAAATTGAATTTATACTTCTCGGTAATCTTTAAAGGTTTGGGCGCTAGACACATTTTAAAATTATGGGCGACTGTGGGCATTAGAGGGGGCGTGGCGCAGGGCTGAAATAAACTTGCGCTGCGCAGGAAGCCCAAGAATATGTGTGGGAAATCTCAACCTTCTATCTTTTGTAGTTTCCGAGATCTCAGCGTTCATACGGACAACAGACAGGATATACACGTTACATACTTTTGCACGAATACAATATACCCTTTTACTCTAGGAGTATTGGAGTATAAATAGTATTGCAAAAGTTTTTACAATGAATTATAATAAAACAAAAATAGTAATGCAAAAGTTTTTCCCCTACCTATAGTCAAGTTATAGAAGGTAATCAGGCCAGTGGTAAACTCGCAGTACAGATAGTTGTGGGTGGCATTGATGGTCCTTAGGCAGGAGTAGGTATTGTTGTTGGCGTTCATGCAGAAGCAGAAGGGACTGTCGTTCCACAGGGGAGCCGTGCGCCAGTGCTGATTGTCGTGCGAGAAGCAGTTCATCTTCTCGGACAGGCACTCCTTCTCCAGACGCGCCTTCTTGATGCGCTTTCGCTCCTTCTTGCGCTGCCGCTCCTCCTTCAGCTTCCTGCGCGCCTCGCGGGCCATTTCCTTGGAGTCCGCATGGCTGGTAAAGAGGTGAGAGATTAGTTAGGAACACCCTTTCCAGACCGAAACCACTTACCTCTCGCCCACATCAGGCTCACAATAGCACTCGGCTCGCGGGGCAAAGCGATGCGACTGCGATTGCTCCACTGAATCAAAGACGTTGGTACTTCCATATCCCGGGAACACCTCCTTCTGGCCAACGTTCGACCTTGGAGTGCTGCCCGTTTCGGTGAAGTAGCTCATGTTGAACTCTGGTCCGGCTCCACCGTCTAGCCCTATGGGATCATTACGCCGTCGGCCATCATTCCTTCGGCTAGCCGCCAATGCCTGCTTGTTGCTCTCCCTCAGCTGCTTCTTCATCTCCTTGAGCTTGCCAATCTTGTCCTTCAGCAGCTTGATCAGCATATCGATCTGGGTTCGCGAGGTCCGCCACGTCTTCTCGTCGTCGTAGATCACATTGGAGCAGTTCACTTTACCCGTGGATGCATCTACAAAGCAGCGATGACCGCCAGACTTTGAATACTTTTCGCCTCGCTCAAAGGAATTAGTACTCGAATTGGAACCGTGCAGCTCGTGCTCATTGAACTTGAGCTCCAGGATCTCCAGAGTGGCTTGTATCTGCTGGATGACCTGGGCAATCGTCTCGTTGCTACTTCCCGACAAATCCCGCTTGCTGCGATGCAGATCTGTCATGTGATCTATGGTCTGGTGGAGATCCAGCAGTTCCTCCATTTCGTCTGGTAAATCGGTGTGGTAAACCTCCCGCTTGTTTCGCCTACGTCCTTGACCATGATGACCCCGCTTGTTCACGCGATGCAAACCGGCGGATGGGGCGCGGATCTTGGTGTAGACCACTCCGTCGGGTGTGAAGCAGGCGCAGTTGCGTTGATACTGCTTCCGTGGCATTGTAGCTAGCTGATGTTCCAACTGAAGCTGAAATTCGATTCATTAATAGAGTGTTAACTATAGGAATTACTTGCTACCCACATGGAACTTGCACTTGTGCTTGCGCCAACGTCCCTCCTCATTGACGCACTTCCACTTCTGACCCGGCAGGCAGTTCTTAAGCAGGGCCGGATCGGAGCACTCCGAGTTGAGGCGCATCATCTTGGTGATGTAGGGGGCCAGGGGAAGATCGTTGTTCTGCTGGAACTCTTGATCGACCAGCTCCTCGTCGGCCTCCTCCGCAGCAGCATCCTCGAGATCATCGTCTTCCAGGGCAGCTGCCGAACTGTCCATGGCATCATCCTCCTCATTGTCCGTATCCTCCTCATCCTCTTCCAACTGATGGCTGGTGGAACTCATCAAGGTGGCGGCAGTGCTGCTAGTGCTGCTACTCGAAATGGTGGTGCTGCTTTCACTGGTTCCATCGAGGAAGTCCTCAAGCAGCGAACTGTTCACCAGCTTCATGTTTCGCCTTTCGATTTGGAGGCGGGCTCGTGACTCGGCTATCTGCTCGGCCGTTTCCCTCCTACCGGAACTTTCGATGAGGAAGCTATCGGGCCAGTTGTCCCGCACAGCGCGGTTCCTGCTCAACAGCAGGGGCAGTATGCTGCGTCCATCCATGTGCTGCGGCGTAGGCACGCCACCCATGTCCAGGAAGGTGGGCGCCAGGTCCACATTCAGCACAATTTCATTTACCCTGCGGGGGTATATATTTAATTAATAGATATATAACTTTCTCTTTAAAACCACTTACACCTTGGAGGCCTGAATGCCCGGTCCACGGATGAGGAACGGCACTCGCACATCGAACTCGAAGGGAAAGCTCTTGCCCTTTATCAGACCAAACTGGCCCAGATGATAGCCGTGATCCGAGGTGTAAACGATATACGTGTTGTCCAGCTCCCCGAGTTCCTTCAGCTCGTTGTAGACCCGCTCCACGGCCACATCGACGCTTTGGAGTGTCTGCAGTCGCTTGGTCATCAGCAGATTGGTGAACCGTTTGTGCACGGGCTGCATGGGTTCGGTGACCCTTAGGATCCACTGCTTGTCCGGATTGGGAGCATGGTCATAGGATGGGGTGCTGTAGGTATTTATTAAATTATATTAAAAGATATATTTATATAAATATATATATCGAGATTTTCTTTACGGTCTCTAAACGATATCTAATTTTTATGACAATATCACACCATTAAAAAGAATTTTTAAAAAAGTTAAAAAAAAATCAATTTTACAGAAGCGAATATGGCTATGCTATTTTTTTGTTTAATTCATTTATAATTTTAAATTACGTGGGGTAAAATATATGTAAAAATACCCAAAAACTATTTTTTTTGCCAAGCTTTCAGATAAAAATAACACCCATAATGGTTCCAGTGCAAAATATAGTCCAAACTTCAATTTCTGCAAATCGGCATTTTTAATCTTTATAAAAAATTAGTATAATGTTCTATTTCTGAAAGTTTCGTCATGGGACCTCCATTACTTTCTGCATAATTTAATAAAACAATAATAAGGAATATAGAAATACTCACTGGTGGGTGGTCACATTGAAGAACAAATGGCTGTACTGCGGAGCAGAATCCTCGGGACCGTGGGGAGCCGGGAAGCTCATGGTGAGCAGGACGGGCTTCCGCTGGTTCTGCTGCTTGGAGGAGCGCAGAAAGGCGATCGAGTCGTTGGCTATCAGATCGGGATAATAATCTTTGGCATAATCAAAGCCATGCTTGATCTTCTGCCCGTTCAGATTGATGCTGTAGTTGTAGTACTTGGAGTTCATGATCAGTCCGCCCCACTCCCGCCACCCCGGCGGTATGTAGGACCCATTGTACTTGTTCAGATACTTGCCAAAGTACCCCGTGCGGTAGCCGGCATTCGAGAGATACGTGGCATAGGAGCGCGTCTCGTGCGTCGCCTGCCACTGGGGACTGGAGCAGTTGTCGTTGTTGGTGAACACCATGTGGTTGTGCACATACATGCCGGTGAGCAGCGACGATCTCGCCGGGCAGCACATGGGCGTGGTGGTGTAGGCGTGTCGGAACTCGGCGCCGCCATCTCTGAGGAGCCGCAGCGTGCGCGGCATGAAGTTTAAAGAGCCCAGCTCCACATCCTGGTCGTCGGTCAGAATGAGTATTATGTTCGGTCGCCGTTCACGGGCCGAGTTCGAGTCCCGCGAGAATCTCTTGGCCGAATGGCTGCGTTTGTGGGCATGGCTATGCGATCCGTGCTCCTTGCCGAGCACATGGAGCACAAAGAGGAGGAGTACCAGGCCGCCAATGGCCAGGCGCAAACTGGAATGCTGCTGTCGCATCATCCTGGTTTTGGTTGAGGAGGAAGTAGCAACCGTAAATCCTGGACGCTATTTAAGCGTCTCGGTAGCCGTGCTCAAAACTTCTTCATGGTTTTGTGACCTGCAAAAGAGATGATAGAGGCTTACTTTTAAGATTTACATTTAAGATGGAGTATTTGCTTAGCCAAAATGTGGAAATTATTTCGCTTGCCCTCCGCGTTTTAAGCCAACTCAACCATCTTTTAGGACCTGATTTCGGCTGCCTTTTTTTTTTTGCAGCTGCTTTGCACTCTGCAGCTGCTTTGCCTGCCTCGAAATTTCATGCACCGGTTGACCTCGACGACGGTGCCTCGACTCGAGTGCCCTTGCCACCAAATATTTGCCAAGATTGTTTGCCCAAAAAGCGGCGAAGAAGCGACAAATCAGAGCGATGCACATTTTGTCCACTTATCAGCAAATGTCGGCTACTGTCAGGCTGTTCCACCCACCACCCACCTACCCACCTAGCCACCCACCACCTGCCTTCCGGTGAAGTGTATTTGCGTCCTTGCTGAAATTTATGTGCCACTTGCCTTGCCGTTAAGTGAAAACTGCATTCGCAGTGCCTTTTCCCTTATCCTCTGGCAAATCCACGTAAATTTTCTTGTGCGGTTTATGGCTGTTTGGCATTGAGCTGCCAACCCAAAAGCCAAACCAACCACCCACTCAACCTGCACATCCCGAGTTGGGCGGAAATAAAGAGGTTTACTGGGGCCGTTTAAGTGTGATTTATGTGGTCGCAGTGCCGCTGTTTGTTGTACAGTAATTTCCACCCAGGGAACTAGCCTTCCACACCACCACCTTTGAGACTTCTTCAAGACTCAGACACCGTGGAAGCTCCAGTTAGTCAAGACCTTCTGCATTCGGCAGGGCACTTAGCGCTTTGACTCGACCTTGACGTGTGCTAAGCGATTCGGTAACAAAAGAAGAATGATCGCACTCTCAAGCGAATCTCGTTATCCGAGGCTGAACTTTAAGTTAGCAGCCTCTCTCCGCGCTTCTCAAAAAACCAGCTAAACGTTTCGTAGCTCTCTGTGCTTTTCAAAAGAGTAAAACACATTACTGCTCTCTGCTCTTCACAACATAACTTAAATTTATTTAAATAGTTCACCTCCCTGGTGAAACTTCTTTTTCCATTTTTCACTCCAGTCCCCAGCTGCCCTGCCCAGTCTGCAATTTCTCATTTCAAGCTTAACTGTTGCACAACCGCAATAACTTCCTGCACAAAAGTTTTGGGAGTGGAGTTTGAATTTGACATGCCCAGACAAAAACCAAACTGTTGTTAAATATGCAACACAAATAAGGCCAGCAAAAAAAAGCAGAAACCTGGCAGCAACGAGACGATGCAGGTTGCACCACAAATAGCTGATAGATGGAGATGCCCAACATCCGGCGCGCTGGATGCAAGATGAATTGGTATATAGCTGCTTGGTGGATGGATCTGGATATGGATGGCTAGGAGCCAACTCAATGAGCCACTTGAGCGCGGCACAATAGAGAAAGCCTCCCACTCTTTAACCAACCAGCCAGCCAGCCATTTCCATCGCAAATGCAATATTTTGCCAGGCATTTTATTTATTTATGCTCAATTATGCTGCGTTCTCCCCTTTCTCAATCGCAATCGAAATGTAGCAGAATTGCCGTCGCAATTGCAGGGCCAACTTGGGTGCAGAACACAAAAAGATGGAAAGCCAACTGAAGTGCATCCATTGTGAAAGCAGCTGGAAACCCTCCGCATCCACTTGACTGACGAACGAAGCTTCCTTGTTTCTCCAAGGCTGTTTTCGGATGGTCTGATGGCTGGACCAACTGCAGCTTGGAGCAAACCTGGGAACAAGTTTGGGTCAGCCCCGGCCCTAAAAAAGGAAACATGTTTCTTGGTCTCTTGGTTTCTTGGCAAACAGACGCCCGAGTCTGGCTTTTTTATTTTTTCCTGTGCGGCATCTTCCTGTCGCCCGCTGACAGACGTCACGCATGCTCAGATGGCATCGGGATGGGGGGGTTTCGGTGCTGAAGGAGCCGCGGGCAGGAACAGGGTCTGGACCACAGTGAACGTGTTCCCGACTTGGCAACACCAGCAAACTTGTCTCACCAAAACCAAAGCCAAAGGAGCCAAGAGTTTGGCGGCTTGCAGGGAGGATGAAAGCCAACACGATTTCCTGATTCATTCATGAATTTCATGACTCTGCTCTTGTGTCCTGCTCCCTTGCTCCCCGATTCTTCAGTCTCAGATTCTCCAATTCCATCTTCTGCAGACTCAAATCGTGCCTGTTGCTAGGTGATCATAAAATTTTATTGCCAACATTTTACATTTTTCCCCAAAGGTTACAACGTTTTCGCTTTTTTGGTATTTTTATAAGTCTGGCATCTGTAGACTCACAAGTTCGTATAAGGTACCAAGTTAATTCTTAGTTTAAAAGAATCTTTGTGACATTATTACAAAGTGATTTGTAAGCTGATCCCCAATCTGCATATTATTCTACGCCAGATTTGCAAAGTTGTCTTGACTCGTCGACCAGTCGAGCGCAATAAAAGTAATTAATTTTGAAGTCTCGCCAAGACAAGTGACAATCCCAAATGGCATATCAAATACTGCGATGTATCTTATCCAGCGGACAAAATGATTACACCAGGCGACGTGAAAACAGAAGTCGAGGAGGAAAACCAGAGCCGGCAGAAAAGGAAAGCCATCAGATATCGCGGGGAAGCATTCAATTAGTTGTGAATATATATATATCTCGGCTAGCTGAGACTCGAAGTTCATGCGAGAGTGCAGGCTCCTGGGACTTATGAATATGCAAAAAGATACTGGCCAGGCACAAATTATAAATTCTGCGTTATCTGCGCTGCATTGGCCAGTTCCTGGCTATGAATGATTGCCTCGGATTGGATCGGTTCGGAGCAGCGACTCATTAGCCGGGCATGTCGACGAGACTCAAGTGAAGCTGGAAACAGGCAGTCCAGGGTCCAGAGTCCATGGGTATTTGCAAATGTGGAGCAGCGACTGCGTAGGCCGAACCCCTGACAAGACCAACTTTGCGCTTAATTATGCAATTAACAAGGCAGCCAGGCGGCTAGGGATTGGGTCTGACATGTGACCAGTTGATGCCTTCGCCGAGTCAATTTAACGCTTAACTAACTATTTAAAAGCTAACTCATGCTCGTCTGTGGCGAATGCAGCATGGAGTGGCATGGAATGGAGCAACTCCCACTCGCTTCGGAGTGCAGCGTCTTCTTTACTTGCTGCTCCGGCTTTTCCTCTTCGATTTATGCATATTTAATGGGTAGCCCAAAAACCTAAACCGTAACGCCTACAGTATTTTGAAGAACCACAGACCGCTGGGGGGAGTTGGAGTGTCAGGAGTCGACTTGCGGTAAGCCAATTTGCGTTCTCGGCTCACTCAACTCACAAAACCCCAACATGTTGTGACACTTTTGTAATGGACTTGAAATATTTAAGCTCGCTTTGGCCTGACACCTGAGAATATTAAGGGGAAGCCGATTATGAAGGATGCATTAAGGAAAAGTCGAGGTGTTTATTATTTAGAATGGTTTGAAGTGCTCCTTAAATCTACTTGACAGTATTTTTGAGGCAGAAAATTATAAGATAATGCGCACACTTCATGGCATTAAAATAACACTGTCCCGAATGAATACAAAACTCGGGAAAGCAAAAGATAATTTGCGAAAAAAAGAGCACAATGTGAATGACTTTGAGGCACGTTCCGAAATCGGTCAGACGACAAGTGTTAGACGAGGAAGCCAAGAAAACGAAATAAAAATAAAAAATCAAAATATATAGATATACGAAAGATCCCGGCGGATCGGAGTGGGTTAGGAACGATTTGTTAATGGATATAAAAAAGCAAATGTCGTGAGTGAGTGCTTGTAGCGGAACATATTTAAATCGTGTTCCGCCGTCGCAACAATAAATTTCAATGGCAACAAATAAATCTTTCCACTTTTTGCGTGTCTGTTTGTCATTCGGTCATTTTGTCGGAATTATAACAGCAGGGAGAGTGGCCAGCCAAGTGTCGAGATTCACGTTTAGCTCGATTAATGGATCATTCCCATGGGGGCAACGCCCTGGGAAGGGCTCTCTCTTAAAGGCTTCAATTGACTTTATCGCCCCGCCGCATTACCAAATGAATATTTATTCCTTTTTAATAAAGTAGCAGCCAAATTTGTTTTTTATTCAAGCGCATATCTGTCTGCCGTTATTTTGTAATGGAATCTCTGGCAATTTGTTTTACACACATTTCAGTAATTTATTTTGCAGCTGCTGGCGAAAAATGAAAAAAAAAAAATCCTAAAAACAAGAATTTATGCAATTAACTCAATTACAAGTTATGGTCAGAAGGCCTGACCAGTATTTCCAAATTGCTTCAGCAAAGGTTATAAGTTATTCTATGGCAGGTATTAGTAGAAACCCATACATATATCAGGTAGAAAAAAACCTTACAATTGCTCTATTAAAGCTGTCCCACAACTTCCTGCTGCCCCATCATAAATAATTTCGCACTCCTGTTGTTGTGGCATAAACAAATCAACTCAAATTGTGACCCACTTAGCCATTTTCCACTGCAGCACACACTGCCGGCAAAAAGTCAGCCAACGGCAGCAAAAAGTGTCCTCCACTTCACTCGACCAAATGGCTATTTAGGCTTTTGCCAGGCAAAATTGTTGCCTGACATTTGCATATAACAGATACCTTTTGGGGGTGGCGTGGTCTGAATTTCCTTGGAAATCGATTTCACCTCAAGAGACAATTACGTACATTTACCTTTCTTATCGCTAGAAAAAACCCCTTATCAGTTTGTAGCCCAAACAAATAATGAAGACTCCCGAAAAAAAACTATTTTTAGCAAACGAATTTTAGCAAATTAAACAAACAATCCGCCTCTCCCCCATCACAATTGTTTCCATCTTCCCCGTTCTCATTGCCGTCAAGGTCTGGCCCCAAACCGAGTCGCACCCGAAATAGAAATTCTAGCGAAAATGTTAAACATTCTCTTGACATATCAGAAGAATTTTCTGTTGTCGTCACCGCAGTTCGCGATTCAATCCGCAAATAGTGGCTGCAGTAAGGCCTCCAGGCCACCGGCCAATTCAAAGCTGATGACACACAAAACGGCGAATAATTAAAATAATAATAATAATGCGGAGGAGAAACCCGCTCACCTTGGACCAAATGGACGACAGTGGTCAAAAACAAAAACACACACACTCAAAATATGAGGGCTGTGGGCAGGCCGTAAATCATAACCGACATTTTTGGGCGGGACGAGGGCGTGGGGCAAGGCTCTCTCGGTCTGGCTCCAATTCGCTTTCGAAGAATCGGCTTTCAAGAATGTGAATCATTAAAAAAGAACTGAAAAAAGAACCAGGATGAAGACGACGACGGCTGACTCAGTGGACTTCAGCTGGGGCTCAGCTTTCAGCGCCGGGCGTCAAACGGAAGCCGCATTAGTTGCACACTCTCGAAGCCCCGAAATCTGGAAGGTGCTCCCTCTTATATAAATATGTGTATATAGGATCAGGTTGTATGCCCTCAGAGACACGAGTACGCTGGGAAGTGGATTCTGATTTCGATTTCTAATTAATTAATAAGGTTGTAGAAGGGAGACAGGACGGAACATTCCTTTTCGGAATATTCAAATAAATCAAAAATACGATTCTCACTTATTTCTATTTACAGGAATATACATAGGCCCGCTGGAAAGCTGTTGTAGTTTATTGCCTTCCCACATTTTGTATTTCAAATTTCTTTAAAGTTCAAAGATCGTCATTATTTTCTGAATGTTTGCCAAATACATGAACGAGAATTATTGTAACCTTGACGTATGTCATATACGCCTCGTTGGCATCGTTGCGATATTAAATTGTATTATTATACTGTTTCGGAGACCCGAACGTCATAAAAATTAAAATTCAAAAAGATATTAAGGTAATTATTACACTCGCGTCCTGACCAACGACATTTTTGTTTTTTCACCTCACCTATAAGAGAAAACTTCCGCCATTCAAAACCGGCAGCTGCAATAAGTCTTTGTAAAATTGATGTGGAATTATAAGACATGCAAGTGTCAACATACATTTTTGCAACTGTCAGAAATTGTGACAGGCTAAAGAGTGCAAAATGAATTTTACAGATTTATTTTTGTGTCTTCATAAATGCGCTTTTAAAATAGGGGACACATTTAAACCTTACTGAGAAGCTAATGGCTGTTTGGTTTTAAATGGGGATGTGGTTTATATATACACTGGTTTGTATATCGACGCCAAGCACTCGTAATCAGTAGTTCGACGCGAGAAATTCAGCGGCCGAAATAGCTCAGTTGGGAGAGCGTTAGACTGAAGATCTAAAGGTCCCCGGTTCAATCCCGGGTTTCGGCAAAAACTTTTTTTGTGACTATAATTTTTTTCGGAAAAATATGTTCATATTCTGGCCATAATTTATCATAATTCGTATATTCAATGGAACTTAAAAATAAATTTACTTTATTATAAATTTAAGCTTTCGGATGACAAGTTTACTTCTGCTAATATTTGCAAAAGGATTCTTGGTTTGTTATCCTTTTTCTGGGAATAATTTGAAAATCGGAACCTTTGAAACCGCCCCAACATGTGTTTCCGTGGTGTAGTGGTTATCACATCCGCCTAACACGCGGAAGGCCCCCGGTTCAATCCCGGGCGGAAACATGAATAACTAATGAACTTTTTTTTTACCTAAATAATTTTATTGAAGATACATTTTATAAACAGTATGAGAATGGACCTAATCATAAGCCGAAATAGCTCAGTTGGGAGAGCGTTAGACTGAAGATCTAAAGGTCCCCGGTTCAATCCCGGGTTTCGGCAATAATCTTTTTGTACAACTCAAATTTCTTTATAAAAATATACATTATAGAAAAAATTTAACGTATCTAAAAATAGATTTTACTCACAAGTGCAGTCTTTCTTTCCCTTTCAATTTTTTTAAGTCAACAAATTTTAACTAAAGTTATATCAGAAAGAGCAGCGGCTGTTTTTGTCCTTTTCCTGATTTTATTTAATATCCTTTGAAAACGGAAAGCTTTTAAGCCACCCCAACATCCGTTTCCGTGGTGTAGTGGTTATCACATCCGCCTAACACGCGGAAGGCCCCCGGTTCAATCCCGGGCGGAAACATGAATGGGCTAATTTTTTTGGACCTCTTCGAAAGATTAAAAATTTATCCACTGAGTTAAATGTCACTTTGTCGTTCCCTTCTTACTGTGAAAATCTAAAAGTAAACCTGAGACCTCCCCTGGCGATCTCCCTTGGATCAGCAGAATGCCTACATCTTCATCGTGGCCGCGCACCTACCTCAACTGGAAGCGGGTGCTGCTTCTCTCGCTGAAGTGCGTCTACTTTATGCTGGTGGTGAGGTTCAGCCAGAAGTGCATGGAGATGTCCGTTAAGAGCAAGCTGGCCCAGAGGCAGGGCAGAAATGTACGAGAGGGATCGCCGGGCAGAGGACTCAGAGTACTCACTTGATGGTCACATGACGATTCCTATATGTGTCCCATTTGGAGGAGCGGTGAAGCCGTTGAATAAACGACAGTTGGGCAATGTCTGTGCGCTGTCTTAATACGTTTTTATTAGCCAAGAGATTCGCGTCGGGCTGTCGGCCAGAGTAATTAGACTCCATTAGTGGGCTGGCAGACTAGACATCTGCATGAATAACAAAAAATACATATTCGAATTGACAATGTTCAAAATGAGTTGAATGAGTTGGAATGTGTAGGGAAACTGGCTTGAATAAACAAGTGTACTGACGTAAAACTCAGTCGAACCAGAAATGGTGATGGAAAACGAATCGAGTAAATGAGTACACGAACAACTCAGACGAATTTATTCGAATCCATTCGAGTTCTTACATGACGTCATAAGGGCAAAATGGAAAATTAAATTTGTTTTGAAATACTTACATAAATATTTGGTTTTTTGTCTTTTTTTAAATTACAAATCTACCTTTAGTTTTAGCTCGCCACTGAATCCAACCATGCCATTTTCATATTTAAATCCTAAGAATTCGCGGACCAAGGAGGAGAAGTATAAAATAGTGTAGTGAAGAGGCAGAAAGGAATGGTCTTCCTCCTACCGCAAATCCTAAGAATTCGCGGACCAAGGAGGAGAAGTACAAAATAGTGTAGTGAAGAGGCAGAATGGAATGGTCTTCCTTGGACCGCAACTTCTTAAGAATTTATCTAACAAACTCCAGGATGACAATACTAAGAAGTCGCGGTCCAAGGAAGACCATTCCTTTCTTTATCTGTGGCGATAGAGGCGGATCTTTTGGTTCTGGGATATGTTCATAAAACTAATTGTTTTTCCATATTTTTTTTTAATTCTCGTGGATTTTTGCATGTGTTTTGAGTTTAAACTAAGGGGAGCTTGGTAATTTCGAAAATAAGAAATCACAAAAATACTTATTTATAGACATACATATATGTATATCAAAACAAATTTAATTTTCTATTTTGCCCTTATGACGTCATATAAGAAAATCGAATGGATTCGAATAACTCGAATGATTTCAGCCTATTCAAATATGACATTCTGTTTTTCGTTATCACTCGTTTAACTCTAGGCCTTTTCTGTCATACTCTATACGGACCAAGATGCAATCCATTCTAGTCATAGTGTGCTGAGCATTTACTCAACTCTATTCTATTCGAATGGAATCATTTCAAAGCCTGTTTGATTCCAGTCATGCAGATGTCTATGGCAGACGTCGCTACAGTGCTACAGAAATTTATGCAAAGTGCTTGCGAGCCATGTGCCACTCCAGATCTATCTCCATCTCCACAGCCATCTACCCATATCCGTAGCCACATGTTGGCGCTCATAATTTTTACGCCATTAGACAACTTTGTGCATAAACTCATTAAAATGTACTTGAATCCCTCGAAACGAAATGGAGATGGAGATGGCAATGCTGATGCGGCTGGATCTGGAGCTGTGACGGCGTCCCGTTTGGCTAATTTGTCGAGCTGCCTCAAATGACGAGGAACAGGCAACACAGTCTGTCTCCACTTCCCCTTTGGTATCCATAAGCACATCTATAGACATGTGGCGCGATTTGACAGTTTGAGGCGCAACAAGATAGATTGACTCGCAAAGATGCTGGCTCGGTTGTAATAAAGTGGAGTGTGGATGGAAATGGCAATGTCAGTGCAGACATTACGCAATTTGAGACAACTCAACCAAACACTCGAGTGTGGCCCGCCCCTGGGATGATTATGGGTATGATTATGAGCCCGATGAGTTGGGTTCCCGTCTTGCTCTCTTGAAAATATTGCTGCTAAACATAATGAAGGCGCTAGACAGGCGTTGTGGAGTCGTCACGCATTACTTGGGTGTACGCAGTTAGGTCTTAGATAGATTGGAAAATGGGTGGCCAAGCAGAGTCTGGTCTTAGTCTAAAACATCTAATTAAGGCCTTATGACAGTTGGTCTAAAATCAAGCAAGTGTCATAAAGGATTAGGACCTCTAGTAATTTTAAAGAAATACATAAAGGTCTGAAAAGTATATGTACCTCAAAATATAAATTATCTTATCCACGAAACTTTTTTTTAAGGAAGTCCCACAACATATTTCTATGTAAAACTGATCAAATCCACATTAGGTAAAAATAAATTTTTGATTATCAGTCATTCCCTTATCAGGCACCTGGGGGGTAGTAAATTCAGGAGCAATTTAATCAAATGATATATGAAAACTATTTTTATTCTGCCCCACCTTGTTGCTCACCCCAAAAAGTCCCCACTGTGACTGATCGTGAATCACAGCCAAGGCCAAGCGGCCAATTGAATCGAGTCGAATCGAGTGAAATCGCCGAAGACACAAGATACAAGTATCTATAAACTGATTACAATGTCATTTACTTATCGGCTAGATATCAGTATCGCGAAATTCGGACAACGACATTTGGCTGATTTAAAAACGATTGTGGGCAAATAGTGGGCCGCAGTAACGAAAGAGCTAGCGAACGAAACCTGTCGACTTTTTAACAATGAGTGGAATGCAAACCACAAATGTGGGTGCAAATCCCAATTCCCCGATCCCAATGGAGACCATCGTCATCGCATCCGCACCACCGCCAGAGCCCAGAAAACCAGCTGTTATCGTTAATCGCAGTGGATACTTTTCCCGAATCAATAGGCAAAATATTACGCCCTATGCAGGTGAGAAAATGGGCATATACCATAAGGGAAAATCCACTAATCGACGGCTCTTCCTACCACAGTTTTCTTCCTTTTTATCTATGGCGGCATGGATTTTGCCGCCAGTTTGGGCTGGAATGAGACCTACAGCGTCCTCCTGTTCACGGAGTACTCGTACTGTTGGTTCATAGGAGTCGTTATTGGAGCTCTGGCCGCTGCTCTCACCATGACTTTCCTGCCCAAGCAGGTCTACTATGTGAGTAGGGATTACTAAGACGATATGAAGCTCAGATTGAGCAGTTTAATGTGAGAATTTTAAGAGATATTAATACCGATGTTCTCTATAACAAAACTTTATCGGTTTAAGTGATTTTCGCAAAAGTTCCTTCATTATTATTCTTACACCATTCATGACCGAAGGAACCTTTAATCAATGCAGTTCGGAAATTTTCTATATCATTCCCTTTTTTTCAGGTCTTTGGAGGACTAATGCAGCTTACTGGCTCCATAATATTCACAGCTGCTCCCGAGGACTACGCAGCCTGTTTGGCTGCCCGCTATTTGGCCGGCTTGGGCATTGGCCTCATCACGGTGCCCTTCCTGATCCACAACGCCGAGGTGGCTCCCAGAAACTTTAGAGCAGTCAGTGGCGCCACAGAGCAGTGCGGCCTGTCCTTGGGCATTGTCGTTCAAGTGGTCTTCACCACGGAATGGGCTTCGATAGTGGGATCCACACCCAACCTGGTACACGGCATCATTGGGATCGTAATCTCTCTGATTGGTCTGGCGATGACAGGCCTGGCGGTGGAGTCACCCATCTTCTACCTGCGTCGAAACCAGGAGACTTTGGCGCGGAGGAGCCAGGAGAAGCTACTTGGTCACGCCCCGGGTGGCGTGAATGCGGCTCTGGAGGAGGCCAGGAAGTATGTGGCGGAGAGCGATAGTCGGAGCCTGGGCGAGGATCTGGTGGCCTCCGTGATGCCCTTCCTGAAGATGCTCTTCTTCCGCTGCTTTGTCGCCTTCTCCTTCTCCCTGCCGCTCACCATATCGATCATCAGCAGCACCGCAGTGGCGGAGCGATCCCTCAGCGCTTGGCCAATGTACCTGTTTGGAGTGCTCCGTTCGATCTCCGTCATGGTGGCCCTGTGCTGCGTGGACTCATTCGGTCGCAAGGCTGTCTCACTGGTGGGCCTGCTCGTTATGGCCGGAATGAGTCTGGGCCTGGCGGGGATCTATGCCGATTTGGCCAACATAAGCAGCGGTTACTACATGACCCAGGCCACTAATATCGCTCTGGCCTTCCAGGCTTTCGCCGGATTCTTCATCTGCAGCTCATCCGCTTACATGGGCGAGGCCTTTCCCCTGCGACTCAAGTCGGCTTGCGTAGGATTTATCGTCATCATGGAGCAGATCATCCACGTCATCGTAATCGCCTGCGTCAGTCCTGTGCCCAGCCAGCATTTCCTTTTCCAGTACTTTTTGGCCACAGGCATTATCATGCTGGTGGGAGTGATTTTCTTTGCCGTCTCCATGCCGGAAACAAAGAAAATGACACTCCGACAGGCTAACCACCGTTTCCAGGGGTGGTACGACATAAAGATCTATTAGGCGTTTGGATCCTGACTGGAAAACACTCATTGTACTTGTTCAAATTTTCGTTTTTTATTTGCTAGTGTAGGTTAATAAAATTGTATTTTTAAACAAATTAAGAAGAAGACCTTTTGAGTAATTTATTGGAGGAAAAATAGGTCAAAAAGCTCAGTTGACAGCTATGAAAAATGTACTAAAAATGTAATAACTTTTTGTGCCTCATAGAAGCTTTTTTCCCCATGAGTTATTTCTTCAAAGAAACTTTTTCAACTGAAATTCGATAAATATTCTTCATTAATGCGTCAAATAAAAAATCACAATATTTTATGGTACCCAATTGGGGCTTACTTTCCCTGTCGGAACGACTTAAAAGAGACCCGAGACTTTATCTACAGGCTTACAAGCTAGTGCAATAATCCTGCAGTAAGATTTTATTACTTACACCACAATTGGTTTTTTAAGTTCTTGTAGTTCAAACTTGTCCATCAAGTTGTGTGGATCGAACAGAGGTATTTTTCACGGAAAGTGTTATTGAAGAAAGGAATATGACAATCACATATGTAACGGCTGGTCCGGAAGGCGGTGAACCAAATGCTTTTGGCACAAAGATCAGGGAGGATGTGCACATCCCGAAAGCACCTCCTCCACCGATACAAAGGGGTTCTACCATCACCAATTTGGGATCCTTAAGGCAAATCAACAAGCAACTCAATGTTTCCTGTGCAGGTGGGTATAGGAGGTTCTAAAAGTTAGTGGAACTTTCTCATATCCATCCATCAATCCCCACTTGACAGTGTTCTTTCTGTTCGTCTACGGCGGCATGGACTTTGCCCACAGTGCGGGTTGGAATCAGACCCTGAACACCACCGCCACGCAGGTCTTCAAATGCAGTTGGTTCATTGGAGTTCTGGCCGGAGCAGCAGTGGCCTCCCTGGCGATGACCTTTCTGCCAAAGCTGCCGTTCTATGTGGGTGAAAAAAAGGAAAACTTTATGGACCCTCCTAGTATTTTATTTTCGTTCCCTACAGGTCCTTGGGGGCATTATGCAACTCATTGGATCGATTATTTTCACATGTGCCCCCTTTCATTACGACTGCCTTCTGGCCGCTCGTTATGTTGCCGGAGCAGGAATTGGATTGATCACTGTTCCCTTCCTCATCCATAGTGCCGAAGTGGCGTCCAATAACTATCGTGGGGTTAGCGGATCCATGGAGCAGTGTGGCCTGGCCTTGGGCATCGCCATCCAGGTGACTATCAAGAAAGGGAGTTATAAAACCTGTAGATTATAATATCTAATCCCTTAGGTTATCTACGACACCCAGTGGGTGGATGACAAGGAGGCATCCGTCAACGAGGTTCATGGGATCATAGGAATTGTGTTTTCTCTACTCGGTCTTGGGATGACTGCCCTTTCGATAGAGTCACCCATCTTCCATCTCCGACGCAACCAGGAGGAGAAGGCCCGCGAATGTCACCAGAAGCTACTGGGAAGCTTTAACCATTCGGCAGATCAGGAATTCGAGGAGGTCCAGCTGTATGTGGTAGAGAGCCAGAAGAGGACATTTTTCCAGGAGCTCTGGAGCTCAGTGGTGCCCTTCATAAAAGTGCTGCTCTATCGCGGCTTCGTCGCCTTCTCATTTTCCCTGCCCCTCTCGGAATCCCTCATCAAGAGCGCCCTCTTCACCGAAGGATACATCTCCTGTTGGCCAGTGACCGTTTGGGGATTGGTCCGCTTGCTTGGAGCTTTAGTTGCCCAGGGATTTCTGGACAAGATGGGACGCAAGCTAATCTCACTCGTGGGTCTACTCTGCATGGCCATCCTGATGCTCTGCATGGCTGTCTCCTATGCAGATCCTGCGAATGTGCTCGTCACCTACTACATGAACCAGGTGTGGAAACTGGGCGTAGCTTTCCAGGCCTTCGCAGGACTCTTTGTCTGCAGCTCATCGGTTTACCTGGGCGAAGCCTTCCCCATGAAAGTGAAACCCTTCCTTGTGGGTTATGTGATTGGCTTCGAGCAGACGGTGCATATTATCAATATTGTGGGCTACAATCGGGGTTCCGAGACTTTTTTCTACCACTACTATCTATCTGTGGGAATTATCCTGTTTGTTGGAGTCATTTTCTTCGGAATCGTAATTCCAGAAACTAAGAAGATAACACTGCGTGAAGCTAATAAGAGATTCCAGCGATTGCACAATATACGATTATTTTAAAAAAATTTGAAGAAACCCCCATTGCTTCTTCAGTGGGAAATTGATAATATCCAATTTTGATAAATAAATCCGAAAAGATGTATAGATTAAATAAAAATTAATTTCTTAACTATTTAGTCATTATAATCAAAATTAGGTATTTTTAAATTTCAAGTAAATAAGCAGAAACAGAACATTTATCTTATCCCCGACAAATTATCTTTGACATTTGTTAATCAAATCAATTATTTCGGATTGATACCATTTTCTGCATAACTAGCAGCACGTCATCCTCTTATCCATTGTCAATTACCTTTTGCGAAGGCCTCTCATTTTTGGGGGTATACCCCCAAAAAACGATGGCTCACGTACGCTGAACTTTGTCCCCCGCTAAACGATCCATTTAACCAAGTCAGCCAGGATACAACAAATAGGTGAGTAACAACATTGAACTTAGGGCCCTTGGATGTTTCTGTTCATGTTATCACGACTTATCGAGGCTTACTTCAAATGAATCACGGCCAGCGACAGGCCTACCGTAAAGCGGAGTACGCGAGTATCTACCAGCTGATAAAATATATCAATTATCAGATATCTTTTTTGCTGATAGCTACCACTTACGCGGAAATATTTTATAAAAGCTCGCCCAGTCCGCCAGTGGCCACCAAAACGAACGAATCGATCCGAGTTCTTGCAAGGCAAGAAGACCACTGCTTGGTTATATAAAAGAGGATAATATGACGACCACATATGTAACCGCGGGTCCAGTGCCCGTCCAGCAAACCACCTACATAAGCACGGGTCCCCAGAATGTACAGACCACATATGTCACCAATGTAAGACAACCTCCACCACCACCGCCACCACAAACCACGGTGGTGATCACACAAACCAACGGACGCTGGGCAACTCCCTCGCAAACGCAGTCCGGAACAGCAGGTGAGATCCGTAGAACCACGAAAAAAAGAAAGGAAATGTGGTATTCAAAAAGTATGCAGCAAACTATTAGTTCTGAAATCCCTTCATAAACTCTTCATAAAAAGATAATTTGGTTTGAAAATTCGTAAGACTGTCAACATGCATAAAATCTTAAGTTTTAATTTTTGTTATTTTACCAACGGATAATAATAATTCCCCAATTTTCTTTCCCAATAGCCACGCTACTTTTTGTGTACGCTGGCATGGACATGGCCCAAGGTCTCGGCTGGAACTTGACCACCATTCCCGCCTTTGGCACTCTGGAGTTCCAGTACAGTTGGTTTATTGGCGTAATAATCGGAACTGTGGTGGCCGCCATAACGGCATCCTTTCTGCCCAAATCAGTGTTTTATGTAAGTGTTCCTAAGTCTAATGATTAAACCCAATAAAATTTCTAATATTTCTGATTCCTTACAGGGCCTGGGTGGTATTATGAACCTAATCGACGCCATCATCTTTGTGAGTGCTCCCTACCAGTACGAATCGATCCTGGCTGCCCGCTATGTGGGTGGCGTGGGCATTGGTCTGATAACCGTGCCCTTCCTCATCCATAGCGCCGAGATAGCTTCCAGTTCGAACCGAGGAACCTGTTGCGCCCTGGAGCAATATGGCTTGGCCTTGGGAGTGGCCATTCAGGTGATCTACGACTCCCAGTGGAGCGCTAGTTTGGGCATGACCATCAATCGGGTGCACGGCATCTTTGGCATTGTCTTCACAGCGATTGCATTGGGCAGCGTGGCCATTACGATCGATTCGCCGATCTTCTATATCCGCCAGAATCAGGAGCAGAAGGCACGGGCCAGTGTGAAGCAGCTGATGGGATCGTATTGGACCCGCGAGGCGGGGGATCGGGCCTACGACGAGGCCAAGCTGTATGTGGTGGAG
Organism: Drosophila takahashii; assembly: GCF_030179915.1. Taxonomy (NCBI): domain Eukaryota; kingdom Metazoa; phylum Arthropoda; class Insecta; order Diptera; family Drosophilidae; genus Drosophila; species Drosophila takahashii. Next base: position 22,796,228 of record NC_091681.1, read on the forward strand.
GGCAGTAGCCAGGGAGTGGGTGAGCAGCTCAAGGAGTCCATGATGCCCTTCCTCAAGCTGCTGCTCTTCCGCTGCTTCGTGGCCTTCACCTTCTCGGTGCCGCTCTCGGAATCGATGGTGGAAACCACACAGCTGGTGGAGGGCAGCACGTACTCCTGGCCCACGATCATATTCGCCATTCTCCGCCTGATCGGAGCCCTCATCACCTTCGCCGTCCTGGACACCGCGGGCAGGAAGTTCGTCTCGCTGCTGGGACTCATGTGCATGGCCGGCTTGATGCTGGGCATGGCCGGAGTCTACGGGGACTATGCCCACTTCATCGACGACTACTTCATGTGGCAGGTGTGTCGGTTGGGCATGGCCTTCCAGTTCTTTGCCGGCCTCTTCATCTGCAGCTCATCCGTCTATCTGGGCGAGGCCTTCCCGATGCGAGTGAAGCCCTTCCTGATCGGCCTGATCGTGTGTCTGGAGCAGGTGATCCACATCATTGTCATCGTCAAGTTCACCCCCTTCGCCGACTTCTTTTACACGTACTTCGTGGCCGTGGGCATTATCATGGTTATAGGTCTGGTGGCCTTTGCCGTTCTAATGCCGGAAACTCGAGGATTGACACTGAGACAGGCGGGCGAACGATTCCGGCGGGTGCACGATGTCATGGCCTACTAGGTGGCTTTCGTTTCATTTTTGTATTTAGCGATTCAATAAAATATATAAAATAAAATATTGCCCTAAATAATTGAGTTCTACTTGGAACATTTGGAAAACAAGAGTCATATAAAGAAGGGGTTTTTGCCTTTTAAGTGTGATTGAATCATTAAGTGACTATTTATGGATATATGATTTAATTAAATAATTAAGTGACTTTATAAATATTATGTTTTTATACCCTTGCAGAGGGTATTATGATTTCAGTCAGAAGTTTGCAACGCAGTGAAGGAGACGTTTCCGACCCCATAAAGTATATATATTCTTGATCAGCATCACTAGACGAGTCGATCTAGCCATGTCCGTCTGTCCGTCCGTCTGTCCGTCTGTCCGTCTGTCCGTCCGTTTCTACGCAAACTAGTCTCTCAGTTTTGAAGCTATCGCGATGAAACTTTCCCAAAAGTCTTCTTTCTATTGCAGGTAGTATATAAGTCGGAACCAACCGGATCGGATAACTATATCTTATAGCTCCCATAGGAACGAAACGTTAAAAAAATTCTAGCTTCGGTGTTTTTTGAAATAAAACCTTCTACTCTTGGAAATATTATTTTTTAAATATTTCAGAATTTTGAAAAAAATATTTTAAAAATCGGACGACTATATCATATAGCTGCCATAGGAACGATCGGAAAATTAATGGGAAAGTTACACAGAAATAAATTTTAGCTTTTTTGGTTTTTATTGTATTCTCTTCTACTTTAGAACATGACTCATTTTAAATATTTCCGAATTTCAATTTTCATTTTATCAAAATCGGACGACTATATCATATAGCTGCCATAGGAACGATCGGAAAATTAATGGGAAATATTAGAAAATTGAACATTTTTGCGATTTGTTAATTAATAGGAATGATCTGCAAGGGTATATAAGCTTCGGCTGGCCGAAGCTAGCTTCCTTTCTTGTTATTCGTGACTAATAGACAAATGCGTCAATTTAAATCCATCTTAAAAGAAAAATTAAATGTGGTATTATAAGATTGTGCAACAATATTTCCTATGAAACGGACACTAACCTATTCACTGTCTTTCGTTTTTAAACTATTTTTATAAACAATTTACTATCCTCCATATCGACACTTTCAATTACAATAACATTTCAACATTTTCTCAGGAGAAAATGATGACATTCACATTCGTGGCTAGGGATAAAATGAACGGTGGTATTTTGGATGCACTGGCTTGAAAATGACTGTATCCTTGAGCTCCGGCTGCATTGTGTAAAATTAATTATCTTATGCGGTGCAGGCTGCAGCTTAGAATCGAATCCTTTGTCTTGTTATTAGGTTATTAGAGCTGCAGTCCAGTCGATTGGTAAAAGAGGGAGGAAGAGAGAGGCAATAGGCCGAAATAATTAATTTTACCTAATGGATCCGGTATTTAATCATTTTAAGGTTATTTTACTTAAATGTGAAGAAAAGATAAATATCCAATTATAATAGACTACTTTGCCTACCAGAAATATAAGCAGTTAAGATTGAGAGCAGTTGTTACGTAAATTCTAGAACCTCGAATGGTAACCGCCAATGAATCTTTAAAAAATAGTGCTGATTGCAAAACATATATATGATTGCAAAATTGTAATGCCTTTTTTCTATTTTTAGAAAATACCTATAATTTCTAATTCATACAAAGTAAATATTAATTGCATTCGGCTGCGTTTTAACTTCCGCCTGAAGAGGAAAATGCAGTAGGCAGCTGCTTCGCAATTCTTCTCCGACTTCTATGCATATTTATGTCTTCTCAGATTTTTAATGCGGTTAATTCCCCCCGTCGGTGAGCCACTGGAGACTATTTTTATATGCCCTGCGGCTAGCAGAGTTTATTTAGAACTTTATTACGGGCTAATTTATGTCTCCGCCAGCTCTGCCCGGTCCTAATCCCAACAATCCCCACATGTGTTCCATTTTTGACACTTTGATGGCGCTTTTGTGGTCTTCGCTCGGATGCCGAACATGTTTGTTTAACTTCTCGCCGGCGGTTTATGCGTTTTTAATGCACTTCCCCGGATAGAATTTGTTTCCATGCCCAATTAAATATTTTGCCCAAAGCCAGCAGCTGTAGTTTGGATTCTTGGAATGAGTGTATACTTGTGAACAATGTGATTAGTAGCTGAATTTGATGACTAAATCATCATCTGAGAAGTCAACAATTTGATTAAATAGCCGATGCCCGAGTGAAGAGCGGCAACCTTGCATTCCCTGGAAACGAAAGTCAAGCACTTACAGCCGCAGCCACAAAGGCCCATCAAGACAACAATACGGCGAATTATATGAATTACAATTCAAATGATCCTACAAGTGACACATCGACAACAGGGATGCTATAAGAAGAAAAATGCGCATAAAAATTGCATTAAAATGCCATCCACATCCAAGACTCAAGCCTAATGAAGGAATGGCAATAAAGGACAATTGCCAGCAGCAGCAGCACCAGCACAATTGCTGGGAAAAAGCTGCGAGAAGCAATGCCCTTAAATAGACGAAGCTGGCCAAGATGGTAGCTTGGTTGCCCAATCGAAGGAGGCGGCGGCGGCCAAATGCGTGCAAAAATGTTGCCACGTCTCTCGAGTGGCTTTCCCGACTCGTCGATTTCCCAGGCCCCAAAGTGAATTAAATGCAGACGCGTGATTTTGCACATTAATTTCTGGGGCGTTGGGAGGTCAAACTGCCAGGAAGTGCAGCGAACCAGAAGGAAGTGCAGGCAACCAAGTGCGAAGAAACGGATTTTATGGACCGCAGCTTGGGCTAATTACCTGTTCAAGGGTACATTGAGCAATTTCATTTCGAAACTCACCTTAGCTTTTAATGGTTTAGACTTCCTCTGGGTCTCTCTGTGTTATATCTGCAATCCTGGAAAACAGAAATAGACTGATTAACACCTTGGCAGACCCAGCAAATAAGATGGCAGAAAAAGCCGGCTGGAAATCCTTAATCAAGCAGCCTTATCATTTATTCATCTCAATTAAACTTCCCACTCAAGCCGGTGACACTTTCAAGAAGCCAACTGCAAAGACTCTCGTGAACTTTCTGCCCATTTACAACTGACACATTTGCACCTGCCAGGTAAATGAGCGGAATGATTGATAGTTGAGTCCGTGGAATGAGTGACGAGTGAGTCCGTGACTGGAGGAGTTTTCCTTAGCCGGGTAAATTTCCATCTGTCAGCTGTCAGTTTTGAATGTTGGCAGGCGCTGAACTTGGCATTTTAATTGAGTGCACAAAACTCTGGGTGGAAAAATGGCTGCAGTGCGAAGAATTTGAATGTGAATGTAAATGTGAATGCGAATTAATGGGATTTCAGTTGATTTCAGGGGTGAGGGAGCTAAGTCAGGGTATAGCCACTTCGTTCTGATTCCCCGTTTGAGGCCAGCTTGTTTGGATTTTATTGAACAAACAGCTGCCGCTTTACTGACTTTAGGTGAGCGCTTGTTTTCTCGCTTTTTACGACTCTGCTGCTGCCACGTTGCGTATGCGCAATGCACGTAGACCCCCTCGGAAGTCACCTTTTAACCCAGTTTTTCGCCTGTCGGTAGTTAGTTTTCTGTGTTATCGCCAACACCTTTCTGGTAGTGTTCTCCTGACATGCAACCTGTAACTTTCTCGATAACTTTTCACCCCGGCAACCTTGAACGAATTAACAGAATCGAACTGAAAACTGCACCCATTGCGTATACGCAGCGTTCGCAAATAGGAAGGCAAACAAAGTGAATGTGAGTAGTCTCTCCCCAGTCTCCGGTTTATTTGCCTGCCTATACGGCCCGCGTATTTACGGGCTTATTTACATACAAGACAGGCAAACAGAATGAAAGGGAAAAACATAAACTGTTTTGATTGCAGGTAAACAAACCGACAGACCGACCGACTGACTAACTGGCTGGCTGGTCGGAAAGGCATCCAGCTCTTCGTTATTGATTGCTGTCCATTTATCATGCCGCTTGTTTATCAACAGACCAGAACTTTTGATAAGAGCCCCTGCTTCAGCTCCCCCCAAAAACTCCCTTCGTTGGAGTCATTGATCTTGGGTCTTGTCACTTGGCTACTTTTGCCGGACTATTGCGCATTTCCCCCAGAGAAACACTCAGAAAAAATATAAAAATCAGTTAAATAGTTTGTGGCTTTACTGGGTGTAATTACACAGCGAAATGTTGAAAAATTTTGGTTAGAAAAACAGTTTTTTCTAAGTGCAAATACAGACTGGCAAACAGGTAGTTGCAGGGCGATGATTTCATGGAGGCAAATGAACAATGCAAATAAACAATCAATTCGAATGGCAGACAATAATGCTTTTGGTAACGCTTCATTGACTTTCAGGGGGAAGTTACGCACCAATTACCATCAGTTGAGAGAGTGTGAGAGAAAGCATTCCACCTGATATGGGGAAAAAATGTTACATAGTTCCCATGAATTTGATAATACCAACGATAATAAATATATAAATAGATTTTGAGACATCCAACAATTACACACATTAAACCACCACATTAATAACCATTATTTCAATTACAACCCACCTCAAGTGGCCTGTCATAAATCGAATAAAACCACTATTTTTATGGCAAAAAATAAGTTATATCGGACAATAACCACTGCCACAAGCCAGCTGACAAGTATTTACATCAAATATAGCAACACACGCAGAATAATGCAATAAACGCCCTCGGTTCGATTAAAATCGAAATGGCGCATGCAAATCACAATTAGGAATTATTATTATTGCCAGTGCCATTTTATTTTCATGGCCCTAATGATTTTATATTGCATTCTTAAAGCGGCTGTTAATTGATTGCCGTGCAGAGCATTGTAACCGAATCAATTATTCAGCATTTTAACAATTGATTGAGCGTTCTGGGCAGAGAGATTATTTATGGATATTGTCGGACCTGAATTGTTTGATTTTTTCCGAGTCCTTTGTTCTGCGCCTGTCAGTTGTCGTTAATTTCCCGGTAAAATTCACAGAGTTATGAGGCCAGAGAAAAGGGCAAAGAGCAGAGGGCATTAAACATGTTTGGGTCAGGAAAGGCTTTTGGTTTACCTCATTTCTTACCTTTCACTCTGCCGCAGACTTTGACAAAACGAGGCCTATAACATTCACATTCACAGGGTAACAATGCGTATTCAGAATGCGTATGATATATTTGTGTCAATTCTTCAAGGCAGGAATTCGGACAGAGAATTTGGTTTGACTCTGAACGGAAATGCCACAATGGAGTTAGTGGTTCCTCAAATCGAACAATTGGTTCACCAGAAATTACTTGCAGAGACTTAGCGAAACCAAGTCTCACAAAACTACCTGATAAATCGCACTCGCATATGTTGACAGCTATACAAATGGCTTTGGCGAAACACACTCGGAGTTCTTGGAAATATTTTCCATTAGCACTCGCCAGCAATGTGGAGAATTATTAAACATCGCAGAGCTCTGTTAAATATGACCAAATTATTCATAAACATTAATATATGTGCTCGCAACTCATCATTAATCATCGGCCACGGTAGTTTCAAGATCATTTAGCACGAGATACCATACTACCTTTAAGCCATTCAAAGATTTATTGCATTTCAACACCCCTAACTGGCGCTCAATTTACAACTTTTTCTTTCAATTTTTAAGCAATAATCATCATTTTTTAAAAATCTGACAAAATTAATATTCTTTACCGATTTTAATTGCTCTTGCTTCGTGTGGATGGGAGAATGTTTTGGTTCGTGTTTTGCTTGTGAAAAACCACATGTGATTTTCCATTATTAATTGGCTTTTCTCGTAAACAATCACGAACTTTTATTGATGTTCTCGTGTTTTATATGGTGCAAAACGAAATCGCAGAAAATTTGCAAAGTGCGATGGTTTTAGTGCTGAGTTAGCCTTTGGATCAGGTATCCCAAATGTTTTCAGTAAATGGTTGAAAAAGCCCGAATCACATGATGTTTTTATTTTCATTAGAAGCACTTTTATGAGCATTTTGTTAGGTGAATCATTTAATTTCTTAGAAAATTCTTAGAAAATTATTATTTATAACGATTCTTTGTTTATATGCATTTTTCCGAAATTATCTAGTCTAATATTTTTATAATAATAACACATGCACCCCATTCCGAATTGTTTTCCTACTATAAGCAAATGGTAATGATTTCCGGAAATTTGAAATTACCTACAAATTGAATATGGACTTAAAATTTATGGATGCTGCAGTTTGAATGCTTTGCTTTTTTAAAAAACAAAATATTAATCTGTGGTCGTAAGATTTCCTTTTCATATGGTATGAGGGCATTCTGTCTAGGAGGGGAGGGCAATTTTCTCGTTTTGTTTCCTTTCTTTTGTTTGTTGGTGGTTTTTTTCTTCTAGCCGCACTCCCTTTTCATTGCCCACTTCCACTTTATCCTGCCCTGGGACCCAGTGGAACTAAGTCTGGGTTTGGGAATGGGACTGGGTAGGTTTTGCTCTCATTTTGCCTTTTTTCACGCTTATTATGTGTTGTTCTTGTGGCTTGTTGTTGTAGGTTTTATTTTGCACATATTTACTATAGGTTTGTATACATATATATATTTCTTTTTTTTTGGTTTAAATGTTGTCAGACAGGATTTTCCACTTTAATGCAGTCGACGTCGCTGCTTTTTGGCGCGTTTCTGCCGCACAGCTCATCATGGATCATGCCCCTTTTTCCACCTCTGCTCCTCGTCACCCTTAAGTCTTCAGTTTAAGTTCAGCCTGCGTGCCACTGCCACAATCCGTTGCCACAATCCTTCCTGCAGCTGCTGCAGTCGTGGCCACCATTCAGGTTAATGCAGTCTTTATTCATACCGTATTTCTAAGCGCATTATGTGCTGCAAGCTGTGAGCCTTGCTCACAATATTAGCAAAAATTATGTTAATCCTGGCTGGGTAATCCCTTCTGCCCCATCCCAACCCTACGGCCTTTAGCTTTATTGGCTCCGCTGCGAACGGAGGCGCGTTAAATTATTTTAATAGCCGCTTACAATTACCAGGGCCAACCCCCTCGGCTCAGGGTAATGTTTTTAATGTTTGACGCGATTTGCTGGCTTTTCACTGGCGTTTTAAAACGCGCCTTGCGGCCAGACAAGCGGCCAGGCCAACTGAACAAGCCAAGTCGTAAAATAGGACTGGAAACGATAAGACAGGGTCTAGAAAACCGAAGCTAAAAATAAACCAGCAAAGCAGGTAATTTTTGTACTTTTTTTCTCATTATTGTTGCATCCCTAATATTAAATTCTTAAAGTCTAGCCAAAAATTCTACTATTGCATGCCCTGTTTGAGTGTCCCAACCGCCAATCTTCGACCAACGTCCTATCTGTAATAGTTTCTCAAACATTTCAATTAAAATTCATTCAATTCGCAATTAACCCCAGATAGTACGAGATCGCCACCCATTGTCCTTATCAGTTTCCAGAGGGACAAAGAATAATTGAAATTGATGCGATGAACATGTGTTAATTTACACTTTGCCTATAGAGTGACATGCATAACCAGCTGCTCGGCTTGGGCGTTTCAGTTTCCATTCATAGAGCGGCGAATGGGGAAAAGAAAATGCAAATTGAGGCGTTTAAAATCGCGCACAAATCGCACCGCACCGCAATTAAACGGCGCCCCGAAACGCGTGCCCCATGGAACCCGCCTCCCGTTCTCGTCTGTATTTTATGGCTGTATTTTTATGCGAGCCATGTCTGGCCTGGTATATCAGCCCATATAGGCATAGTTTGCGGCTAATGACTCTGAATCGAGAATGGGGGGAATCGGGAAGCGAGATGCAAATGGGAAATGTCCGAGACGCCTTGTCCACTCATTAAGTGGTGTTGGTCAACCAGTTCCGAGGACAGCATGATGGATTGCCGGCCAGCTGAATAACTCGGCCCCCAATCGCTCATTCAGCCCGGCCATTCATTCATCCGTTCGCCCGCCTGTCGACGTATCGTATCGAACTGAAAACCGAAAACCTTAAACCGAAACCTGATTGCGGTAAAAGGCCAAATTGGACCGCCGTTCTCGTTGCCCTGGTCGATGCCTCGGGGCCAGCGTTAGTCATCGTCATCGTCATCATCATCAGAGCCCGAGCCTTATCCCGCTGAATTGACCGAATTAAAGCTCTGGGATTGCGTGGAGCGGAAAAACCAGTTTCGCACTCCGACTCCAAAAAGGCCAGGAGAAATTGCCACAGTCAAAACAATTAGACAGACGGACGAGGCTCGCGACTTCAACTTGTTGCCGCCGCGGATAAAAGTTTGTGTCTTGCGCTGGGAAAAGTAAAAAGTGTCTAATTAAATACTTGGCCCCGGCTGGCTAAGGAAAATGGCAGAAGCTTCTACGAAGCGGAAATACCCTAAAAAGTGAATAAAAGCTACATTTGATTTCCATTTGATTTTATAACTCATCTTTTACCAAGAATTTTAGCAAACTTTTGCTCACCCATTTACGCAAAAGTTATCTAATCATTGTTAATCTAACGATATTATCATCCCAAAGTAAACAAACGTATGCTTTTAGTCAGAAGTAACAGCAGTTGGTACTCGAAACCCTGAGTAAAGGTTTACTCAGTAAGATTCATCAGTACTTTCCCACAATTAGTCGCCTACCAAGGGTTGTTTCTCTACGCATTAAATTGAATTTCCCCCCAACATTTAGTGAATGTACCCGGTCTCAAAGGCAGGGCACAACAGGCAAACAACAATTAACATAAATTGCTTACGCGATGCGGCCCATTGAGTGCGGACAACAAGGGGTTAAGGGGTCACAGTTGCCGCCCGTCAATCATTCGAGCAAACGAACTGCGGCTCTTGAATGGCCGAGCGGAAAGGGTTTCCCATTTCCACGGCTGCCAGTTGCCAGTTGCCAGTTACCAGTTGCCGTTTGCCTTTTTCCTACAGCTCCAGCGGAAACTTCAGAATGCACCTGTCGCAAGGCGGCGGTAGGTGTGATGAGCATCGCATCACAACAAAAGATTAACACGCCGGAGCGGGACAAAGAGCAGAGCCTCGTCCCAAGGACAGGTCTCCGATTAGAGACGCCCAGGCGGCAGGCTCTCAAACGACCTGCCAGCAGAGATATGCACTGCCAAAAACAAGGTTGGAGTTTAAATAAGGGGATTTTCTATTAAGAAAATTGAATAAAATATTTAGGAAATGGAAATATCGATCCTAAAAACAGCATTATATCGAAAATACTAATTTCAAACTCCTTTTCAAAGACCCTGATCTTATTAGAGATTCAATTTTGACTTCATAGCTCCCGGTTTTTCATCAGTTATTTCATATTAAGAAACTTGAATAAAATACTTAGGAAATGTAAATATGGATCCTAAAAACAGCATTATATCGAATATACTACTTACAAACTCCTTTTCAAAGACCCTTTTCCCATGAGAAATGCAATTTGACTTTATAGCTCCTACTTTTTCTCAGTGCACACTTACAGGATACCGCCGGGGAGGCGACCCTGAAGACCCTAGGTAGGTTGCATTGCAAGCAGTTAACTACCTACCACAGGGGCAACACCTTTGGGTTGACAGATCGAATTACCCAAGAAGGAGCTGCTCCCAACTGGGTCACATTACCAATGTCAAACGATCGAAATCGAGTCTTACTTTCACTAGGGAATGTTGCGGAACTACGTAAAACACCGGCTCAACAGGATGGAATGCCTAATGGGGGATCATAAACGGCAAATATCGCATGATTCGTTGGGAGCAGGCGATCTGCTCGCGCCGTAAAACTAATTTTAAGTTATGATCCATAAAAAACCTTTCAAGTTGGCAGCGAGAACAATGACTCCTAGGGGAGATTTGCTGATCTTGCGTTTTAAGTTGCCAATTTTAACGATCGCAGCAATTCCGTGGGCATGCAAAACATCCATAAAATGCACTTCTTACCTCTAGCTCTATATGTGTGTGTGTTTTTAGCACCAGTAATTTAAACTTTAACACACTATAACACCCGATTGCGATTGAGTTTACTCGAGTGCTGTCTACCTATTATTTGGACACTTCACCTTCTATTTATAGTTCGCGTCGTGCCAAGTGGTTTCGAATTAGATGATAAACCCGGTAATTGGTTGTACAATCGCAATCGATTAAAAGCTTCCTCGTACGTCCGATCCGGTGGAAGTTCAATAAAATTGGGACCGAAAAAAGGCGGTGATAAGCCGGCGACACCAACACAACGCACAAAGTTAATAAAGGGCCCGACGACCCGGTAAAACACTCTATTGGAATTGGATCCCACGAACCTCGGATATCTCCTCCAACAAACTGCCCACGAAACTATGTTCAACAGTTTGTCATGCACTTTTCGAAATATTTATTATTTACGTGGGCACTCAATTTGATATGCAAGTCGATCTCTCCGTGGGCTTTTCCGAACTTTTGGCGCACTATGCCCAAGATGTTTTCGTAGCCTGAATTTTTATTATCGGGATACCAGAATTTCACTTATACTTTTATATTGCAACGATGCCTTCCGAAATACGCAGATACGAAAAAGAAATACCTCCGCTAACCGATCCGCTCCGGCCGAGATGAAAACAAACATTGACCAGTTTTCCACGCGCGTCCGAACAGCTGGGGATTTTATTTGAAAATGCTATGTGACCGTTGCGCAAAATGCTCAAATAACCGCTCTGCTAACAACATGGGGTATATTGTCTTAAAGAAAGGGAAGCCAACAATGGCTTAATAACAGCGCTCTGCTAATAACAATTGAGCGGGCTGTTTAAATATAATGTTATCAAATCGCAAATTTAAAACTTTCTTATAGAATGTTCCCCATTCAATAACACAGATATTTGTAACGCAGTCTAAATTTTTACAACTGTTGAAGTTCTTTAAATTTTAATTAGTGGTGTCATTCCCTACGTTCCGTCTAAAAATTACAACAAATTCAAAACAACAAAACTTCTTTAGTTTATATGAATATTAATTGTAAAGGTGGACGTTGCACTAAAATTATACTATTTTTCAGTTAAAAAGAAGAATGTGTTTAATATGACTGAAACATAAGCCCCTTAAATCCAGATCATTTTTTGTTATACCAGAAAATTATGTAAATTTTTGTTAAACTCTTCTAAATAAAATGAATTTCCCATTTTTATGCTTTCTAAATGTATTTATTTACATCTCAAGAAGTTCGTTCAATTAAAGTCCCATAAGTCTGAAAGGTAGAATAAATTCAAAACACAAAACTCCTTCAGTTTATATGAATATTTATTGTAAAGGTGGATTAAATTTCAAAAATATGTTAAGACTATGGCTTGTAGGTTGTTCGATAAGCATAGAGAGCACCGAGACATCAATTCTCAGGCCTAAAGTTGCTTTTTGTGGGTATTATTACATTGTATTGGGTAAAAGAAAGTTCATGCAAATGCTGTGGGTGTGGGCTATATAGTAGTCGGGTCTTATGAATTTTCGCCCTTCTAGTCAAAACATGGAAAACAAAAACGCACACGCGACAATCGCCACATTTCGGAGGCAACAACACCAATGGAGACGAAAGAGTTGGGTAAAAGTATTGTATGTAAATTAAAAACTAAAGAACGCAAATTAAAAGCTAAAATAGAGGTGGCAATCAAACATACCACTGAGAGGCGAGACAGAGGGAGACCGGATCGAATCGGAGCGGACCAGACCAGGGACCACTATCCACTATCCAGCGTTGGGCGCGAGTCAACGTTGGATGATGCACAGCAAATCCGTGAAATGACAACGACAGGGGCGCGAAGGCCTCGAAATACGCGGATCCCTGGGTGAGCAAGTGTTTTGGGGTGCGATCCGAATAAGGCGACAACAACGCGTGTGAGCCTGTCCAGGCGAATCCTAATCCCGAACGTTAGGCGGATGCCGAAGAAGGGGCGAGGCTCGAGGAGATGCGTCCGAGTCCGAAACTGTTCGCTTTAGTCCTGTCCAAGGGCAGCGAAATCCTCGTCCTCCTCCACACATCCGTTAACCTGAACACGACCAAAGCTCACTCTGAAAATCCTTCAACAATGCGAAAATCCTGTCTCCTCCTCCTCCTCCGAGGTGCGAGTTAGCCGTGGGACACTGCATCCCACGTTGTCCTAGCGAAGGGCTCAGAACAATCCTAAATCCAAATCCATTCCTGATTACCATCTCATAAACACACTATGTTCACAAGATCACTAGACATGTCCTGCCTCCTCTAAATTCACTCCAAATTTATCCAATCCACGCCAAAATCAACATCAAAATATCCTCCTCCTCCATTAATCCTCATCCTCCACATCCACATCCTCCTCATCCTCATCACTCTCCAAACATAAACGCGCAAAATGGGGAAGAGAAGAAAATAAAAATTGAAGTATTAATAGTTTGTTTATCAATGTGGTTGACATTGCGTTGTGTTCGGGGATTCTGTTTCTCTTCATTCTCTCATTATAAACATATTTATTCTGTATCGATGTTTCTTGTTTTCGTTAAGGTAGATTCTAATAAATTATGCTTGGTGAATATGCAGCCAAAATATGGGGTTTATAATATAATTTTAGTGTGCAGAGGCAGAGCAAAGGCCCAAAGTAAAACAAAGGCAAATCAGGGAATGCTGACGTGTTCTAGCCAAAGAAAATTCCCTGATTTACAATTGCGATTTTTGAACTGTTTTTGTCAAATTATGTCCGGTGGATTATAATTTAAGAGAACTTCTCTGCTTCTTAAAACGTGCGATACAGTTGGAAAAGCAAGTGGTTTTCGAAATATGTTGGCTTCGATGAGAGTTCGGAACTTGAATGATCAAACTTGATTGGTTCGCAGATGGCTTGAATAGTCAATTTACAAAGTGGCATACATGGGGGGTCTTGAACAAATATTCAATGGGCTTTCTTAATTTAGCTTGCTTTTCCTAATGTTTCCTGCTCGTAGAAATATTATAGATTAATGGATAATGCTTGGTAGTGTTTAATAGTTAGAGCGAGAGCGAGACCTGGAATAAGATTGACGTCGCACTGGGGAGTAGGTTGGTGTGCCACGACGACGCGGTCTCGACGAGAAAGAGCGCGAGCGAGATCTGTTGGGGGGGATTAAAAAAATAAATATTTAACAATAAACTGTAATAACATTTGACTGACCTGTCGCGGTAGTCACGTCCTCCGCCTCCTCCACCACCGCCGCCGCCGCCACCTCCTCCGCTGCCGCCGCCGCCACCACCACTGCGGTCGTTATCACCGCTATCCTCGCGCACGCGAATGTAGGCAACCTCGCCCTAGGAAAAAAGATAACATGTTAATGTTTCATAGCTTTAAGAATTTTTTCAAATAATGTTTACTCAAATATGTTAGTTCTGTCGTATTTAAAACAAAACCTGATAAAGAAAATATTTCCTCGAATACCTAGAATATTTTAAAACGTATTCAAAACAAAACCTAATAAAGATAACAAAAATGCTAATTAAAAATAACATTTCCTTGAATTTCGTAAAATATTTTTAACGATTTTTTAGTCTAAGTTATATAGCTTTTTAAAATGATTTTACGATAATCTTAGCTTAGGGCGAATAACAATTAGGGGAGCCTGGAATAAACCAATTTAATTATTCCAGCTGGTGAATAATGTATGCTAACCAAATAAATGCATAGGTAAATTCCCCACCTTGATAAGCGAATCAATTTGAATGTTACAATATGGTAAATGTAGAATTAGCATACCTCGTGCGAACGGAAGCGGGAGTCATCCAGCTTTTTGATGGCGTACTTCATGTCCTCGTGGCGCAGGAACTCCACCACGCCGGACCCGTCCTTGTAGGTGTCCGCGAAGCAAACGTCGCCTGCCTCGCGCATGTGATCCTTGAGATCCTGCCAAGATCCCGAGGCAGGCAGTCCGGTGACCATGACGCGGTACTGGGAACGCTTGGCCGGCGGTCCACGTCCGCCCATGCGACCGCCTCCGTCGCGGCTGCGGTCGTTGCGGTTGCCGCCGCGGTAGCTGCCCGGACCGCCGCCCCGCGGGAATTCCACGCGCAGGCGGTAGCCGTCGTAGTCGTAGCCATCGCGCGCCTTCACCGCATCGTCGGCATCGCTGTTTTTGGCGCCAATCGCGAGGGGAGCAGGGGGGAGGAGCAGAGATGGGCGCGAATTAGTTGGGTGTCTCTCTTCCAGCCAGCAAGCCAGCTGGCCCGCTGGCCAGTGTGTATTCGCATTACTCACCGCGCATCTTCGAACTCAACAAAAGCAAATGGCGGCCCACGCCGATTCTTGAGGTCGACAAACGTAACTTTGCCGAACTTGTGGAACAGGTCCTGGATGTCCTTGGTGCGGATGTCCGGCGGCAGGTTGCCCACGTAGATGCGGCACTCGTTGCGTGAACCCATTTTCTCCAGTTTAAATCAGACGATTCGGTTGACTTGCTTGCTGAAATTCTCCTTCGATTTTCACAGAACTTTTTCTGTCACGCTCACAAAGACAAATGGCCGACGCAGTATGACCGTTGGCGTGAGTAGGGGAAATCTATTGAAGGGCGTTATCGATAGTTAGGGTACAGTGCTAGAGGTGTAACTAAATAGTTAAATAACTTTTAATATAAGATGATTTTGCATTGTTTTTATCTAAATTTAATGAATTACTTAATAATTTAAACATTTTTCCTGAAATTTGTTTTGTTTACCTGCATCCGATAGTTTCGTTGCACTATCGCCATTCGCCCCGAGCTGGGATGCAACTGCAGTGCCACCTCTAGCAGTAAGCGTCGCCATTCACCCATTCAGACAGTCGAGAAAAAAACAACAAATATTTGCATGTGCAATAAAGCAAACGTAAATAGCATTTTGCCAAGCACTGAGCCACCTGGAAAATGGCTGCGGCCGGAAGCAACGTCCGCTGCATCAACTACTACGACCTGTGCCGCATCTGCACGGACAGCAGCGACCACAAGACGAACATCTACTCGCCCGAGGGACGCGCCAAGAACCTGAGCCACAAGATCCTCGAGTGCCTCTCGCTGCAGGTTTGTAATCTTAAATTAAACTGGTATAACCTTTGGCTAATAGTTCCTCTTCTGTTTTAGATCGATGAAAAGGATCGTTTGCCCAAGGTGGTCTGCGCCCAGTGCGTGCAGCAAGTGGAGCAGATCCACGGCCTTCGCGCCACTTGTCGCAATTCGCAGACGATGCTGAGCAACTGCCTCAACATTCGACCAGCGCCGAGCAGCGATAAGCTTTATATCCGGGATGCCATCGACGAGACCGGCAAGAGTCTCAGCGTGGCGCAGGCGGCGCCAGTTGCCACTGGTGGGTCTCAGCAGTCCGGGAATCTGCTGAACAGCATCATCCAGGCGGTGGGCATGCAGCCCCAGCAGCAGTACACCATCACGGTGGACAACGGGGTGCAGCAGCAACTGCCGGAGGTGCAGGTCAAAAGCGAGAGGCAGAGGTGAGTGGGCAGAACCCTGCTCCTGCGACTCTTTACTAAGTAGTTCTCTTTTCTTTCCTTTAGTGCCCTGGAGGAGTTCATCCGCCTGAAGCCAGACATCAAAATAACGCCGCTGGGCAAGAAGGAGGCCGTTTCACCACCCAAACCCCAGCAGCCACCTCCTCTGCAACCGCCCACGGTGACGACTACCATAAACACTCCTCAGTTGCAGCTACAGCCGCAACTGGGGGATCAACTGCAGCCGCTTTGGCAGCAGATTCAGCAGCTACAACTGCAGCAGCAGCTGCAGCAACTCACCAACCAGCTGCAGGCCACAACTCAGTTCTCCGCCGCCGCCCAGGAGGATGCCGCCAATCCGGGCGATAGCAAGAAGCCCAAGCTAAACTTTGTGCTCTCCTCGCAGGCGACGCCCCAATTCACCACCTCGCTGCCGCAGTTTGCAGGAAGCCAGCCGCAGATTCAGCTGCAGTTGATGCCCGGTGGAGGAGGAGTAACGAATGCTTCGGCAGCGCCTGCCCAGCCACAGTTTAATGCCGCCGCGCTGCTCTCTAGCCTGGCGGCTCCGCAGTCCACTCCCAATCTGCTCTCACCGAACAAGTGCTTTCTGCCCATCACCATACGGGACGAGAACTCGGATCAGCAGATCGTGGCGCATATAGACACCAAAAACCTAGTGCTGCCCACCACCTACCAAGTACAGATGAAGCTGCAGCCCCAGCTGGCCACCGCCGACGGTCAGCCGATCATGCAGCTGACACCCACGTCGATTCCAGCCACTCTGCAGCTGACACCGCAGACGCTGGGAAACCCGGGGAGCAGCTTTCAGGGCACGACTGTGGCGCAAAATCAGTTTCTGGCGCCGCCACAGCCTCCGCCGCCTGTCCAGCAGCAACAACCGCTTACTCAACTGCCGAATACGGCACAAGTGACCTCTCAGCAAATCATAAGATCTCCGCAGACCAGCACCACCAATCCGCAGTTGGTGATAAGGAATGTGACCAATATACCGACTACTCCTAGTACGCCCACGAGCAGCAAGGAGGCGCCTACCTTCAAGACTCCCCCGCCAAAGCAAAGACAGATGGCTTCGCCAAAGAGCAAAACTCCAGTGGCCTCGCCTTCAGGAGGAAGCAGTAGCCCGTCCACCAACGAGTTTAAGCGGCTGATGGCGCAGGCAAAGCAGCAACCGCAGGTGAAGCAACAGCAGCCCACCGCAGCAGCCACTGTAGCAGCCCCTCAGCAGACAACGGCTGCTATGCAGCGACTCTCCTCGAATACAACCATCACCAAGGTGGCCAAACAGCCCGTTTCGGCGCCAGCAGCAGCAGCAGCACCGGCTCCAGCAGCCACTCCCGCCAAGCTGCCCGTGCTGAACAAGCAGAATATTACCATCAGTCGAATCTCAATGCAGGCAGCGACCAAGCCGCAAACAAAGCCTTCACCTCCTCCTGCTCCAGCTCAGCCCATTCCTTTGCCCGTTCCCGCACTGAATCAAGCACAGCCGCCACCGCTGGCGGCACAGCACAAGAAGATCGTGCGCAAGCCACCTGAAAATCAGGAAAAGGCTAAGCCAGCGCGGCCACCGCAACAGATTCTGCCCTCGCCCAATCAGGAAGGGGAGAATGCGACCTCCACTGCGACCTCCGATGCGTTGCTGCGACCCCTAACCGCTGTTCTCGTTTGCCCCACCTGCAAGCGTGAGTTCAAGAAGAAAGAGCATCTCACCCAGCACGTGAAGCTGCACGCGGGCCTGCGACCCTTCAAGTGCTCGGAGGAGGGCTGCGACAAGACCTTCAGCCGCAAGGAGCACCTGTCGCGGCACTTGATCTCCCACTCGGGCCAGAAGATGTACACCTGCGAGGTGTGCAAGAAGCCCTTCTCGCGAAAGGACAACCTCAATAAGCATAAGCGGTGAATCATTGTTATTTGTATCCTTAATTTCTTATTTAATAACAATTAAATATTTCTTCTCAACAGTATTCACACGCAGCCGGCCAACGAAACGCTTTACTGCTGCGATGTTTGCAACAAGAATTTCGCCACCAAGCTGCATTACGAGAAGCATCGGGAAATGCACAAGAAAGTTCGACCGGAGAGTGCAGCTCCTGCCTCCACTGCTCCTCCTGCGGCCACTCCTGCTCCTGCTCCTGTCCGTAGCAATGGTCAGGTCCCCAATAAGGTGAGTTATTAATCCGCCTTAAGGGGTTATATACCTTTTTGAGCGAAAAAATGGAGGGAACTTTGGATTTTTTTTTAGGTGTGTAGCAATTATTTTATGAAACTGAAGTTATTATTTATTGATAGTACATGTTTTTATCGAAACAACAAGCGTTTGATCTTGAAAATATATGAATAATTTACAAAGTTATGGCAATTCTCTCGGAACCCTTTTTTTTATAGCGGTTTGCGGTGCACAAGAACTATTTGCTCGATCTTCTTCATTTGTTTGCATAATTATTCGTATTGATTGTGCCGAGTTCGTGAACGATTATTTTCAAGAATATTTGCTTTTTTCTGCATACAGTAAAAATTTTTCCAAAAAGTTGAATTTTCGAGTATTAAAAATTTTATTAAAAATTTTTTTTCTGCGAAATCAAAATTAACGCATAAAAACTGAATCGTTCACGAACTCGGCACAATCATAACGAATAATTAGGCAAAAAAAATGAAGAAGATCGATCAAATAGTTCTTGTGCACCGCAAACCGCTATAAAAAAAAAGGGTTCCGAGAGAATTGCCATAACTTTGTAAATTTTTCATATATTTTCAAGATCAAACGCTTGTTGTTTCGATAAAAACATGTACTATCAATAAAAATTAACTTCAGTTTCATAAAACAATTGCTACACACCTGAAAAAAAATCCAAAGTTCCCTCAATTTTTTCGCTCAAAAAGGTATATAACCCCTTAAGCTTGTAACTACTAATACTTTTCAATATTTTCCCCAAGGCGGTCTACGAAATCAAACCACAACGCAATCCGCAGCAGCAGCCAACGCAAAGTCAATCACAGCCGGCGCAGATCATGCATGTGGTGACCACCCAGGATCTGGCCGGAAACACAATAACGATCACCCAAGCACCCGACTCCAATATGCCCGCATCTCTGGCCAACTACGTGCAGCTGGGCTTTTCCCAGTTCCAGAATCCCAGCGCACCAGCAGCCAAGCAAAATTAATCTGAAAGCGCGAGAAGTACTCCATTTTACCTCGTGTCCTAGTCCGCGGTCTATTCCACCTCCTGGTCGCCAGTTCCTTATTGCTTTTAGTTTTCGTTTAGTTTACCTCTTACTTTTTCTTTGTGCAATATTATTTATAATTCGTTTGAAGCGTGTTTTCACGTTTCCTTTATTTCCTTAATTTATTTTAGTCTGTGAATCGCAGCAGTTAGATTAGGAT
The DNA here is from genome assembly GCF_030179915.1 of Drosophila takahashii. NCBI lineage: Eukaryota > Metazoa > Arthropoda > Insecta > Diptera > Drosophilidae > Drosophila > Drosophila takahashii. The sequence continues at coordinate 22,815,706 of NC_091681.1, forward strand.
AAACCCCCTAAAGAGAGTGTCAGTGTAAAGTTTCCTATCGTAAGGCATTGTAAATATCTGTGTATCTATTATATGTACAAGCTGAAAACAATTGATGGTAAAATACCTTTTTTGGGTGAAAAGAATGATTCCATTGCAAAAATAAATATAATGTGTAATTTATGGCAAATAGTGTTGTGTGTATTTCGTTTGGTATTGCATTGGAGCCTTCATTTTTGTGGCGCTATAAAGCAGATGGCAGGCGGGCAGGCCCCAATGTTTACGTGATTATTTTTGGTAAGGCTTTCCCCGCTGAAAGTATGAATATCATACGGTTAATCCAATGGTCGGCCAGATTTCTGAAAGATTTCCGAAAAAGCTCGTAATTCTAACTCTACCATGCGAACGAATGAATGGAAAACAAATACAAGCACGTTTCCCAACGGTTTCCGAATATAATTTTATTAGCATTAAAGAAAACCAATTCCGATGAATTTTCGTGATTACGCATTTAATTAAGGAAAAAGCAATGCAACTTTTAATACTTGGCGTGGTATATGTATGTGGGTATTACATGGAAAGCTTACAATTACGTTCAAAATCTAAATGGAAGACTTCAGCAAGCAAGGAATACTTAAAATTCTTTGGCCTAACAACTAACAATTAAAATCAACGAAGGAATAATCAGCAACTACGACAAAAGGTAAGATCTGTAGTTATGTCACAGGATACTCAGGAGGTTTAAAAAATTGAATTTCTAGGCAAGAGGGAAAAGTGATCACAAACAATCAAAATCAGCAAATAAAATCGTTCCAATTAAAATAAGAAGTATTTTTGCAATAATAACAGAAAATACTGCAAAAATAAATTTGATCGGTAGGCAAGGTAATAAAAAGTCAATAAATATGTTAATTTTTTTCGAAATAAAATAAATAGGATCGTCGAACTAATCTACGAATCAGTTAAATTTATCAAGTAATGTTTTAATATCATTTTTCAAGAAAAAGCTCTTTAGACCTAGTTAACAAAGATTAACAAACGAAGAAAGAGTGAAAGCAGGTCAATACTACGGCACAATAATGTAGATGGGGTGCGAAATCGAACAAACTACTTTAGTTAGAACTAAAGGTGAGGGGTTTAGGATCGTGCAGTGTTAGGACTAAGGGTGCCCAGCCACCGAACTTCAGACTAAGCGATGGAACTAAACATTAAATAGGAGAAAATGACCAGCTACCTGGGGGATTTTGGATATTGGATCTTGATCAACTTCCTATCAGTTGTAGCTCAGGGCATACTGGTTGACCTTCTGCACATCGCCCCACACCTGTACCGCCTGGATGTCGGTGAGGGAAAAGAGGGTCTCGTACTTGGTTATGAAATTGTGGCCCAGTTCCCTGCCCTGGTAAACAAGCATCATGGAATTGGGGTAGTCGAAGACGAATTCAAGGCAAAACGAGGTCTCTGTGGATGAAAGTTGGAGCGCCTCGTCAATTTCGGACATTAAGCGGACAAAGCTCTGTGTCATATCGGGGTTCTTATCGCTAACGCCTGTACCGTCGAAGATGTTCAGTTCGGTATCCTTTTGCAGGCTGCTCCACTCGCCGTTCCGCTTGTAGTTCTCCACAATCGTCTGCGTGGGGATAATCACCTTGAAGTGATAGGTGATGTTGTCCGTGCAGTCCGTACTGTTGACAAAGTTCACCGAGAATCTGTGGATGATAAGGAAATTTTAGCATCTAGGTGTTAATGATCTTAGTAATTTATTACAGAATTATATGTATGTCTATCAAGATTATAACAAGAAGCTAATAAACAAAGTCAACATTAATAAATTATGTATTTATCAGAGGTGTCAAGAATGAGGAAATAAAGATTAAATCTAAATAATTAAGAAAGAATAAAAGATAAAAGAATAAAATATGATAAGGAAATTTTAACATCCCATCTAGGAGTTAATGATCTGAGTAATTTATTTCTAAATGATATGTATGTCTATCAAGATTATAACAAGAAGCTAATAAACATTGTCAACATTAATAAATTATGTATTTATCAGAGGTGTCAAGAGAGAGGAAATAAAGATTAATCTAAATTACTAAGAAAGATAGGCTTTTACGTGCTTGAAAAGATTTAAGAAGTCTGAAACCCCTCATAGGAACGTTACGACTATAACTTATCACACATTTGTGCTAATGACGTAGCTAGTTGAATGTTTGACCCCCCCAAACAATAGCTTAGTCATCGTACTTGTTTGAATGGCACATGGCTGCTTGACAAGTTTTTTTTGGGGACCGGAGCTCCCAGACGTAGTGAATCGTCGCGAAAACGTCCAACGAATTTAAGGAATGGAATTCTAGTTTTTGAGGTATGCTCATTCGTTAGTCACAATTGTTTTGAAAATTCCCTTTAAATATAATCCCTATTTCAGTTTAAAAACTTCAAGTATCCAAGTAGCAAGAAATTGCTTATGACACATATCAGAAGCTACTAGTACCTTATCGATCATGGTAAAAGATAAGGAATACAAGGTCTTCAGCTATCGTAGTTGTTCATACAGTTGTTCAATCAAGAACCCGGATTCCAGAGTGATGTAACGATGGTTCTGATTTATTGAGATCATTTAACTATTCATAAGCTGATTAACGAACTTCCCACCATCCAATACAATACTTCTTCTCGCCCTCATCATTACCATTCGTTACGCCTTTTGTTGTTTTCTTTTCTTCGTAGCCGGCATCTTCAGCGCGCGTGTCTGATTTAATTTCTGTCTGGTGATGTCATAAATTGTGGAATTGATACAGTAAAACCAGACGACTACGACCACTGATAAATGCCAAAGATTGCTTTATTGTCTGCGATCATCACCTTATCGCTCAAATACCTCACAACTTATAAATGGGCTTTGGAATTTCCTAGGAACACAACTGGGGAACTAGCATAAATTAATTAAATTTCATAGCCCATTTGTATGTTTCATGTGTGCGCCATAAATCGTTCGCTAGGTTGTGAGAATTTCGTCTAATCGGGTCACATACACTTTTTTAAGGCACTATATTTTCTGCACGCAAAGAGCCCATTTCAGCAGGAAATGGCTAATCGATTTTCTTAAAGTTTTAAGAATCCCAGGATATTCCGACTTACTGCTGGGGATTCTGGAGGAGGCTACCGCTAATGGACAGCCTATTGACTCGATCCGAGGAACTGGCATTCGTGGGCAGAACGGAAAGGAACTTTACATCAGGCATCTCGAAGGTTGTGTTTTTAAATTTTCCACTTTGTTTCGGGTTTATTTTTAGGCGGGTATGTAATTGCAAATTATATCCGGTAAAGTGTAAATAACTTTGCTGTGGCCGTGTTGCCAACGGTTACAGCAACTCTAATAACCGGCGGGTAGTTAGCACCTGGCCGACTTGGTCAATACTGTTGGGGGTTACACGAAGAGGCGGCTATTTTAAGGGAACTCGAGGAGGATTTGAGCCCACGACGTCACGGGTAAAGTACGTGCGAGTGCATATTTGTTCAGCTTTTACTTGGTTATAAAACCCGTTGCCCTGTTCCGTTCGTCTTGGCGCGTTATCGAAAACTGAGAAGAAATACTTCTGGGGGAACCGAAGAGCCCAAAAGCAGCCGAGTGATCCCCCACACCTGTTAGCGAGCAAATTCCATTCGGGACCCCAAAAAGAGAGTGCAGAAGAGAGAGCATTTCTCTGCCGGCGCAGTGGGACCAGTTCAGTCCGCTGTGAGTTTGAAAACGTGGCTCGCCCCGCCGATAAACGAGTACTTTTATCGATACCCCGGCCTATCGTTTAGTTCCCACCTTTAAGGCCACCTAACGCTAACAATTCATTGGAACAAAATCAAAATCGCAGGCGGAGAACTCAGTTTAGTTAATTAAAGTCAGCGCCAGCACAGTTAAATAAACGACAAAATGAGGACGTGGTACATGATGGCAGTGGTAGTGGTCCTGGCGACGTTGGCCACCACGACGTGGGCTCTAAAAGAGGAGGATTGTGAAGGTAGGTGATTGGCCACGTAAGTGGTTAAGATGTTCTGGAACAGATTTTCACCGGGCTCCACTCTTCGGCTTTGTAGTTTGCATCAAGACGGTGAGGCGGTTCGCAGACTCCCTGGACGATGCCACCAAGAAGGACTACAAACTGATCGAAACCGAGTTCAAGAAGTTCTGCAAGGCGCAGAAGAACAAGGAGCACAGATTCGTGAGTAGCCGGCAAACAAGTGCCGCCCCTCCTCTCCTCCCCATGGGAAAAAATGATACACGTATGCGTTATTTCCATGCAGTGCTACTACCTTGGAGGCCTCGAGGAATCGGCCACCGGCATCCTCAACGAGCTGAGCAAACCCCTCAGTTGGTCCATGCCCGCCGAGAAAGTCTGCGAGAAGCTGAAGAAGAAGGACGCGCAGATCTGCGATCTTCGCTATGGTAAATATAGTGTCCCGCAGGGCAGTGAAAGAAAATAGGAGATTGTAAATATACTATATATACTAAATACTTACACAGACTGAGAGGAAAGTCATTCTAATCTAATCCTTCATAATCTTTTTTGTATCCTTCTGATATGTAAATATGTAATATTAAATCAGGATTAACTCTATAATTTGTCTCAAGAGATAATAATAATTGCTACTTATTCTTTCAGCAACGTAACTGTCATTTTAGAATTTTAATATTTATTCAACTGTTAAATAAGATGAATTTGTCTCTCTGTATACTCGTATCTCAAATTGTTCTCAGTTAAGCCTAGTACTCACTTCAATTAAAAAGGTAACGAAACGAAAATTTCTATACAAAAATGACAGGTGGAAAATTTTGTGATCAAACCTTTGTATGGAGATTTTCATTTTGTTGGCTTTTCGATTGAAGTGAGTACTAGGCCTAAAGAACAAAAGTTTATATATGAACTCCAATTAAAATTCGTTAAGAACTTTTGCTGAATTCTTATGAGTCATTACCATTCTAACGTAATATTATTCTTCTCTGTCACTGCCCTTTCGCTAAAGACCTTACATGAACATTTCCTCATCGATTTTATGTCCTTTCCAGAGAAACAAATCGATCTGAAGAGCGTGGACCTGAAGAAGCTGAAGGTGCGCGACCTGAAGAAAATCCTCAACGACTGGGACGAGAGCTGTGATGGCTGTCTGGAGAAGGGCGACTTCATCAAGCGCATCGAGGAGCTGAAGCCCAAGTACTCGCACGGCGAGCTGTAGAGCTCAATCTAGTTACTTGTGTAGTTACATGGAACACGCCCACTTAGCTAAAACAACAACCACATGAAACGCCCCCCTACACATCCATATTTTTAGTTAATTTACAATTTTGATAGACTTTGAGAGAATTGAATATAACTATATATACCTAAAGAAAAAACATATATTTTGAAATAAAAAACAACAAACACACAAGACCTCGTGCTCTCAAACGGTTGATAAATAAACAGTTTGTTTTTATTTTCCACGTGTTAATCTTTTTCGGTTCTTGACCTCCTCATTCACAATTACAAGTATTACGTACAAATTACAACAGAAATTCACAAAATATCTGGATTAAAGTTTTATTTAAATGTTAAATACATAATTCCATTGCACTTACTGCCGCGGGCCGCGTAAATTCGATGTGAGCGAAGGGCTGGCTCGCCTCAACTAAATTACAATTATTAGTTAGACATAATTACTAAAAACGAACATAAGAAGCTAGGATGAAGATGTCTGGGCGTGAAAGTCTGCTTCTAGAATGCAAATTTTGATGAGTAGTGATCCTGGAGATCCTTAGCGGCGATAAGGCTGTTTGTTGTAACGGCCGCGCTCGTTCTCCTCTGACAAGTTGGCGTATTCACTGTAGACCACGCACCAGCAGTACGTCATAATTGCTGAAAGTGGGAAATAAATGGTCATCATATAAATAAGTAGATAACGTTTTTGGTTGGGGGGATTTATACATTTTATATTTTGAGTATTTAATTCAATTCAAAATTTATAGTGCACAAAAGTCTGCTATTATTTCTTCTTTTACAAACCGGCCATGTATTTTAATGTAAATTCTTGATCACTATCAAACAACTTTATTACTTTATCTGATCGATCGTCGGGTCGTAAAAATAAAAAATGAAATAGGTTTGGAAGAAGTTCATGTTCTTTCTCTGGTTCTCTTTTTTGTACATCAAAAAAGAGATTTAATCACTCTAAAATACAAATTGTAATTTCAAATTTTACACACTCTATAGCTGATTAATTTTTTTACTGCTCATGGAGTTGTTTAAATTTTAAACAATTTTTTTTTTATACTCAAGTTAATGGTCGCATGGCTTGACTAAAAAGGTAGCTCTGCTTCGCCCCACGTTCTCATTTCACTAAAGACCAACAGAAAGTTGGCAGTTGTACAAATGGCCACTTCGCGCCTCATTTGCTTGCACCACCCACCCGGCAATCCCCTGTGAAAACTCCTAGCCTTGGGCGCCGGCACTTCTGCTTTCAGCGCACGGGCAATCATCGTATGATAAATGCGTCTATAAATTAAAAACGGCTCGCAATAACCGCCATCCGGTGCTGAAAACCGCACATGGAAAAATAGCTTTTTCCCCTCCACTTTTCACGTCCCATGGAAAAGTGCACTTACCGCAGAAAATTAGGCCGAAGATCAGCCAGAGGACTCCCGTCAGCACATAGCCATCAATGAAGAAAACGACGCCCGTGTAGATGACGGAGATCAGCAGACCGATGGCAATCATAATGCCGAGGACCACCCAGGGAACCATAAGATAGTGGTTCCGCTGCAAAGTAAGTTAAATTATTGCCTGTCATTCAAAGATTTTTAGCGACAACTCACCTTTAGAGCACCCACGATCATAAGCAGCGATATCAAGATAGTCATGCACAAATTGATAACGAGGATTATCTTAACGATGTCATTGGGGATAAAGTCAAAGATTATCGTTTTGAAGTGGACTCGTGTCGTGAAGATCACCACGATGGTAATGATCGACAGGATGATTGCCAGGATGCCCGAAATAACGGATCCATTCCGGGTCGACTGACACAGGCAGCACGAGCTTAATAGAGGTTTCGGCATTTTGGCAGCTCTGTATTGGGATTACTAGCTGGAAATAAATTATAAATATAACGATTATTATAACGTTTTTTTCTGAATTTTTAAGATTGTTATGGTCTTGTTATGACTACCCTCCCTTTCCTTTAATCAATTATTTCATTTATCATTTTTATCGGTTTGCTCAAAAAAGGTTATTTAAATTAAAATTCAGAAGAGTCTACAAATTACAGACAACGTTGTCAATTTATTTGAGATACAGTTTACTTGTATAGATAAATAAATGAAATTATATTTATACCATCGTTCACCTAATATACATAGCTTAATTCCTATTTCTCCATTATTTTCGGTTTCTAAATGAAACGAAAATATTTATAGAACTTAAACTTGCCCACACTGACCGCCCTGGCAATTGCAAAAGTAAAGACAAAGAAACCAAACATAAATATCCAAAAGTTTGACCAGTTGTGACGTCAAGCAGACGATTAAAAATGTTTATAAAAGAAATCTGCTTTAAAAATAGAAGGAACGAAGAAAACAATGGTCAGAAAACGTGAAACATCCGAGGGAACGTAAGATTTATATTTAGCAAAGCTTTAAAATAAATCAACGGATCGAATGAGTAATAAATCGTTGCTTATCCGTAGGGATGTGAGCTTGGAAATGGCAGTGGATGGCCAGTTTGGGAAAGTTGATATCATCCGCGCATGCGCATGTGCACACGATCGTATCTTTCTATGGGTTGCACCCATCCAAACGGCGAAATAGCGCCACCGGGCATTGTCATTAAATTAATCAAACGCTTAACGTGCCTCGGTTCCCGGCTGCGGATTGGATTGATGTGGCGCATGTCGGCACTTGCAAATGCCGCTGCAGCTGGTTTGCATCCATTGGGGGATATATCTCATGTGTACATGTGGCTCGCGGCGGTCTTGATGAGATAATCACACGCCAAAACGTCTTGTCTTACATGGAAACGCTTTGAGTCATCATAGAAAGACTAAGCTGCCTGGGAAAAGGCTTTTGGCGCACAGCTAAAGTTCAGTCAGCAGATACAGATAAAAGTACTATTTGTATGGAAAGACCATTTCCGCTGAGTTTCACACCTCACACAAAAAGCAAACGAGAAACAGCGAAAAGATGCAAAGAATCTGGCCAACAGAAGTGCTATACAAATTGCGCAATTATCAGGGCAGGGGCGGCGGAAAAAGGGGAGCGTGCCAAAGATCACATCGCATTCTCCTCTCTGTAAGGCATTTAAAAACTTTTTATAGTTTCGTCACAAGCCGGCGGGGCTGATAAACCGGACATATGGCGCATTAACATGCCGTTTTTCACGCGTTTCGCACGGGTTTTACTCGAGCGATCTCCACGTTTGCGTCTGTTTATAAATGCTCCATCAATTGGCCACAGACCTCCAGAGGCATTTGTCTGGTTTCTATGGCTTTGCCATCTTGAGTTACTTTCTGGCCCGCAATGCGATAGGTTTTGACCTGGTTAGGGGAACAAAGTAGAGATACTCGAGATACGAACAGTTGGACTGCGTAATATCAGGGGAATGGCGGATGGGAATTCGATATAGAGACGATCTACCCACTCACATGCTTAATGGCGTTAATATTCGCATGAACTCATCAAATGCTGACGTTGACTTCCGCTCGCCTCACACCAAGTGGAATTACTATTACTAAATGGGCGTGATCCATAGCTCTCGGAGTCAAGTTCAAGCCAAGGCGTGGGCGACTCTTTCCGAGGAATTCGTGCCTCCACTTGACGTAGGCTTGGAGACTGGGAAAGTGCGCGAGTCTTGACAAGTGCAACTGGACGCAGTTGTCATTGCACTCAGTATCTGTAGGTTGATGGAGTTTCTTTGGGTTTCGGTGTGACGGGGTGACGGAGTGGGTGTACGAGTGTGTCGGATGCTGCCCAATGTGAAAGGTGCAGACTGTCAACACACAAATGCAGAAGAACTGGGCAAGAGCTTTCCAAAAACCTGCAGTTTTGTGGTATGGTAATTTTTGGAATACATAAATATTTAAAAAGTAAAAGGTTCCAGAAAATGTAAGCCGGGGAAAAGGAACACAAAAAAACAGTGATTTAAATAGTCTGGTTATTTGGTTACAAAATAAAATAATAATAGGAAATATTAAACAGAATACATTAAAAATATTCTAATTTATGGAATACATAAATATTTTAAAAGTAAAAGGTTCCAGAAAGAGCAGTGGTTTTATAGCTTCAATAATATTTTATAACATAATATTAATAAGAAAAGATTTAAACTGGTATGTTATTTTGACAAAGGTATACAATTATGAAAGCCCCATTAAATATTATTAAAATATTCAATTCAACTTAAGTGCTTTCCAAGTGGATACATATAATAAAATGTTGAAAACATTTATCGTAAGCCATTAATCAATCGCTGACCCATTTGCCTAGGCCATCGAAGTGAAAATATTGTCCATATAAATCATGTCAATTGCTATTGGCTGTATGCTCATGGAAAATTGGTTCAATCCACAGGCAAATTGTAATTTTCGTGTGCAATGAGCGCGTGTCCAGCTTTTGTATCTGACAACTACGATATTGTTTTCGGCATTTATCCGCTATAGTGGGCCGCAAAGCCAATTATTCTCGGCTTTGGCATTTGTTGACTTTATCGCTACTCGAACTTTAGTGACCCTGCTACCCGCTGAACCCCGCAAAAAGCACTCAACAATTAGTTTGCGCTTCAACGCGTAATTAAGTTTGACATTTTTCTGCGCTACTTTTTGCGCCACACACAAAAGATATCGAGGAGACAAAGGCATTCGGTATTCTGTATTCCGTATCGTATCTGCGATGTGGCTGGAAATTGCTCAATCCACAATCTTCGGCAGAAAGTGGGAGCTCGCCTGCATGGCCGAGTCAGGTTTTTTTCTCATTTTTGGGCCCATTTGAAACCGGTAGAAATCGTTCTACCAAATTTGACACGTCCAAAGCACGGGGCATTTTTGGTTTTTATTTATTTATCCAACTTCTGCTATTCCTGCTCCCACTTGACTTTTGTCTTTTTGATTTCTTGATTTTTTGTCAAATTGCCTTTTTTCTCGGCTGCTTTCAATCACTCGACTTGCCATATAAATCAATTAAAACCGTTGCAGCTGCAAACTCAATTGCAGCCTTTGAAGTTTTCATTTGCCGATCGAGATTGTGTAATTACAAGAGGCAGCGGCGTATCTCTTCATACGAAAGATACAAATGTGCGCATCCACGAGATACTTTTCGATTCGGCTTCATATTCTGTCAACGCTTAACGTACGATTTTCAATGTCAGAGAGGCGACATTGAATGCGTTCAAAAACTTAATTCTCGAGGATCTTTCCCAGCCAAGCGAAAGTTAACTCATAAAGAGATAGCCCATCAAAGTGATTCATTTATAAGGCGTTCGAATAGAAAACGAAAAACACGAAACACGAAACACTTATAAATAGCTCGCAAGGTCGCGAGCATTCGGCGGGGAGATCTAGAAATCTAGAAAATCAACAAAGCAGTAGAACTTTTGGAACCGCTCTCACAATCTGGGGTCAACAAATGGGAGATACTCCCCTCTAAACATTTTCAGCACCTGTTGGCCAAGATTTCGGCGCCACTGTGCCATTTCATTTGGCGTAGGTGCGCGAACGCCTTCGTTTATTCTGCCAGAATGTGTGTTTTTTATTTGTCTCATATATTCTCTGGCATTATCTTTTGCCTTGTAAATTGAGTAACCTTCACATTGTTCATTTTTCACTGCTTCCAAATGGATGCGCGTCACTGAACTTTGCCAAATGGGGGGATTTCGAACCGGGATCCGTTAATTTCCCTTATTAATTACTTCCCCGGAGGAGTGGCCACTTGAAATTCATCACTCGACTCTTTCATTTGGCTTCGAATGTGATTTTTATGGTTCGCAACTGAGGAGAATAGCCAAAATGTGGCTCAACTGAAACGTAGGCCAGGCATAAATTACGTATACGCCCCCGCACTCCGGGACTCTCGATACGATGGCCTACTTATCCCTAACCCCGCCACCTGTTCAACTTGAGATCGACGTCCTAAAAGGCAGAAGAAGGCTTGCAGGTTGTCGGCGATCGCAGACTTTCAATGTCAGCTGGAAATTCTGACATCACCCAGTGCATCGCCTATATAGTCGCATATATAGCCTGCAAACAGACCGACTTTGCTTTCATTCAGCCATATTTTCTCAGCCAATTGGGTCAGCGATCACGAAGGCAAACAAACAGTTGCATTATTGTTTCCCCATTAATTCATATGCTGCGGATTTTCAACCCTACCGCAGCCTTTGTACGGGAGCTCAGAAAAGTATCAGTCTGGGGTTCGGCGATCATTTGAATATTGAAATGGCTGGACAGCCAGCAGCGACAGCTAAATGAAATTGAATATATATTTTGTATAAATAAGCACACACAACGGCACAACCGCAAGGCAGACGAGCAGCAAGCGCGCCTCAAGTCGGGGAACTGGCTACACATTATAGATAGGTCTCTGGCTACTGGGGCCTCCCTTCCTCCTCCTCCTCCCCCCTGAAAAAACACTTCTGTGCTCGATCACACATATATGCATATCCACCTCCGGGGGCCAGCTGCTCGCCTGTTATTTCAATTTCGAGGCGATCGTTTATCACTCGATTTGCATGCGACGGCGATCGATTGATCTCCCCATCGTTTACTTTTCCGCCCAATCGCCTGCCAACCGCCTGCATTTCTCCGCTGATAATGTCAGCCTCTTGGCACCTGGCCACCAGCCAAATTCACTTACACTTTCTATTATTTTCTTTTTTTTTTGATTTGCTGACAAACTGCAATACGCGCAGACAGGGAAATCAATTTGATTCGCACTCGCAATTAATTAGTATTTGATATGGGATATTGGCTCGCAGTGCGTTGCGTTTTGAGGCGATTCCGTGACGACTTGCGCGCGATTTCGATGTGAGTGCGGCGGGTTTCACGAAGCGACTGAAAACGCGGGCTGCTGCCGCTGCCTAGAGAGCCAGCCCGCGATCGCGATTTTGCTCTCATCTGCGAGCGTTTGCGTTTGTTGACTTTTCCGCTCGTTCTTGGCCACGAAAAGTTCTCAAACTTAGGCGCTGTTTTTAGCTAAGACAGCTTTTGTGCGGCTGTCGAGGAGCTTTCTCCGACATCAGAAACCAGTTAGGAGATTGTTTTGTTGGACTGCTGTTCCGTTCCGGCATGAAGTTATCAAACACTTGGTCAAACAATGGTCTGGCGATCGGAGCTACAGTGCTTTGCACTAGCCAAGCCAAACAAATCATTAGACATTCTCATTACTTGGGCTTGACATCCGCGTTTCCCGGCTTGGAGCAGCGCGAGATGCTAGCTATAGATTCCTCGGCACGCCATCTGCCTTTTTTGGCCATGGATCGGCTACTGCACTGAGGCAAATTCAAAAAAGAGTATCTTTTAATGCCTAACTTATTATTATATCTATCAAAAAAGACTTATCCTCTATATTTTGAAATCTGAATCTTCTTATAAATATGACAGTTTCAAAATGTACCCATACTTTTTACTGGCAATCCCTACAGACTACCATGACATCGTAAAACTCTAGATTTCTTGAACACTTACAATTTATTTAAATGAACAAACAAAATACCATAAAATCATTGAAATTTAATCGTAAATAACATCCCAACAACCAAGTTAGCTCTCACAAAAGTACAAGATGTTTTCCTCAGTGCATTTCCTAGTCGTTAGTGGCCAAGTTTTTGGCCATTTCTACTGTAAAAGGCAAAGGCTAGCCTGCGACTTATTGGCATCTAGGCTAGAGTTTTGTGGGCCAATCCATGGCGTGCAGCTACTTTCATATTTATCAAATCATGCCATTTCTATCTGTCTCCTATTGTATGCAAATTTCTTCGGCAATCGGGTTGCATTGAAGATCTCTCCGAAAGGCTTAGTTATCCAGCGACCTATTAATAATCCAGGAGTTTCGATTTGGGGTTTATATTTAACATCATTGAACTATACTTATGGGGATTGCTCTGGGGTTATGCGAACATCAATCTTTGTATCTCTCTCTTCGGCGCCCATCTTTCTCAACATGACTATAAAAGGGTTTCGTTAGTTTCGCTTACAAATCGGCACCAATCGACTCTCATTGTGTGCCATAATCTATATATATATTTTCTTTAAGCACAATAATACATAATCGAGTCTTTCTGGCGGCTGCATATTATGTTTTATTTGAAAATTTATATATATACATTACAGTAAATAATTTAGTCAGGTAGGTGGAGAAATAAGAAGTTACAGTACTTAATTAACGTACAGCAGGCAGCATCGCAAAATGAAAGAGAACGAAAACCGGAACCGAATAGAAGTCCTTGGGTGGCACCTATGTGTTGCTATTGCTATGTCGCGTGCTGTACAGCCCGGTAATATCTATGCGTAGTTGCAGAGCGTTGAAATGTTGACAATTATCGTTTTTTGTGTTTGGTTGCTTCTTGTACAATTTAACCACGTGGTCGACTATCCTAAATCCTGGGGCGAATCGGGGTCTTGGCTGACGAACGACTGACTATGTGCCTAACCTGTCTGGCTTTGCATCCGGAGTCCGGATCTCTGCAAGGCCAGTGGGTCAACTATTTGCTTGTGCCGGCGGCGGCAGCGGCGTCCTCCTTCTTTTTCTGCTTCTCGCGCATTACCTCAGCGTCCCTGGGGATTGAATATATGATATATGATATAGGGGGAGTCCTATAATATACGGAGGTATAGCTATTACTCACCTGGCCTTCCTCTGCTCCACGGTGAGGTTATCGGTTCGCTTTCCCTTGGTGGCATCCGCCTGCTTCTTCTGGTTCTTCTGGCGGGCCAGGTCGCGTTGGTTGCCGCCTAAAAAGTAAATCACATTTAAATTAGTTAATACGTGTCACCTGGCTAGTCAGTCGCGCGTGCCAAGTGTGATCTACATAATCTATTGATCACAGAGAGGTTAGAGGCGCTCACATGTCCTAAAGTCGACCCCATCGATTTTGCCTGCTCTAAAGTCGCATTACCGTGGGATCTCCTGTGGGGGAGATTAGCCAGCCCCTATATCGTGGTCCCCTAATTCCAGAGGGGGTTCCCAGAGGAAGGTGAACCCATTTCCTGGCCATTCACTCGAATAGATACCATTCCACATATTTAATGACTAGCGGACCACCAACAAAATGGCTCCATGAAATGCCCCTACTTACGTGTCATTTTGAGGGATGTTTCTGGGTTCTGGGCTGAGAATAACTAAGAATTGATGATAATTTTGTTATGAGACTTGTGAATTTTATTTGCCCAGCGCTGTGAGGTTTTAGTTTGAAATAATCTTGCTTCTGTTAAAAAAGTTGATTTGTTTTTATTGAGCGATTTGTCAAAAGTGGGGAAATGTACTAGCGCGTCGGTCGTAGGAACACACTAACGCCTCGAAAAGTCATCCATGCAGCCCTGGCAAGTTCCCGTAACTCGAATCACCCTGTGGGCCCATATCAAATATTTCCCGGGCTCTCGGTTATTTGAAATTTTAAAATTCTTTTATATTGAAAGCAGTTTAATCCTGTTACCAGAGCGTAGGAAAGGTTTTTATATTTATATTAACTATATACCACAGTTACCTTGTACCATGTAAATAAAACACAGTTTTTACGGAATTTAGATTTTATTACAAAACACTTTTAATTTAGAGTATTACGATAGATTGGTGCCGTCGAATTGGAAAGGTTTAAATACTATATCCAAGGAACATTTAAGAAATGCAATCTTTATAACTGGAACTGGAACATGCGCGTTTTTTATAAAATGCTATCCACTGATGTGTTTCGGCTAGCACCGGCAGCATATCGATATTCAAGATCTTCGAAAATAGCCCTGCTGGTCATGACATCATACTCCTTTCTTAAAACCCATATTTCTAAGGTGCTCAAGAGTACAAACTTTGTGTGGGGGCTCTAAAAATGGAGAAGTATTGCTTAAAACAACAGCTATATAATTATTCCTTTTACCTCTTTCGGAAGGTCTCGGGACCAAAGTCCTATAGCAGCCAGATATGACTTAATGAGCATTCGCCACATCCAGTACAGATGGGAGTCGCCGAGTTTTGGTATTGGGGGTACTATGACTTGGCTTATTATATCCGATTTTACATCGGCAGAATCCCCCATAATCGAATACTTTACTGATCTAAACAAATTTTGAAAAAACCGAAAAATGGATCCAAAAATCATAAAGAACCTTAAATTTTAAAACTCAAAATTTTGATGTACATATCATGGGCATGATGAGCTTACTTCAATTTTATTTTTTCTGTGAATATTTTTAAGACTCTTGTTTCTAGACCAACGAAGAATATCAAAATCAGTGAAATTATTATTTTTTCATCCACATGATCTATTTTTATATTTTTATGTAAAATAAATAAATGCTATCCCCACAATGAAAAAGAAACCATATTTCACAAAAATATTTGCGTAGTTTAATAATTAATCTGCGGATATACAATAACATTAACACTTAAATGCGTGGTAGATGCTTCTCTCCGGGGCTTCTCAGCGGAGGCTAATACTAGGGCTAGGAGCAGGTGCGGATGCAGATGCGGATGCGGATAATGGATGCGGCTAATGGGCGATGGGACGGACGTAGACGGGAATGGAAGTGGAAGAGGAAGGGGGACTATCTGCGCAGGCAGGGATCGCAGGTGCCCGGCAGGACGAACGAGGGATGGCACTCCGGGCACTTGGGGTTCTCGCCGAACCACTTGGACCGCTGCTCGGGGATCTTCAGCTGGAATGAGTTGTACAGATCCCCGCTGATGGAACTAGCTCCAGCCACTGCTGCTCCTCCGGGACCGTAGCCCGTTCGCCCGATGGTCTCCAGGGGAAAGGCGTACTCCGGGATGAGCAGTTGCTTCCGCAGATGGCTAATATCCGTGGAGCTGGCCAGCACATCGGAGCGTCGCTGAGCCTGTTCCGGCTTCAGTTTCTCCTCCTCCTTGGCCTTGATGGATCTCGAGATGGCCAGCCGATGACTGGTGCTCGACTGCTGAACTACTGGCGGGGAAATCTGCACTGGCTTCTTCTGGTGGCTTCCGATGTCGTTTAGCCGTGGGTTGAATACATCCTGCTTGCTGGTGACCCCGTAGTCACCGGTGGTCTCGGGATACTCGCGTCCATCCACGCCAATTGGTGGGTCCAATTTGGGCGGCTCCAGGCCATTCGAGGGCACCTTCCATTCGTAGTAGATCGGTGGTCCCTGGGTGGTGGCTATGTCGTGGGGCACAAAGTCCACGAACGGAGGCAGCAAGTCGTTAAACGGCATTTGTGCTGGCGGCACCACTGGTGGTGCTGCAGTGCTGGTGGGCGTGGCCAGGCGGAAACTCTGGGCAGGAGCGGGAGTCCGATTATCGCTACGTGGCGGCAATCCCACCGTGCTGACCGTAGTGGGCAGAGTGGCAAAGGAGAAGGGCACTCCGGCCACGGTGGTGGGTCGACTCAGTGGCCTGGGGGTTGTGGTGGTGCTGCTGGGCACCGGACTAAAAGGAGCCGCCGTGGATGTGCGAAGTGTGGAGGAGATCCCAGCACTCGGTGGCTGTGGTTCCTCCAGATTGTAGATGGGATACACGAAGGGCGGCTCATAGATCTTCGAGGGCGGCTTGATGAACTTGGTCAGCTTGGTGGACTGGAAGGATTGGCCCGATTGCTTGGTGCCCCGGAGTTGCGACTCCGCCGAGTTGAAGTCCGCGGAGGTGTTGTACCGAGTGCTGTGGCTGGTGCCCAGGTCATCTGTCTCCTGCTCCAAGGCCTGGAAAATAGGGCGACGATTGTGCAAGGCTTCTGTGCGCCTGGTGGTCAGTGGAGGCCTTCGAGTGGTGGTCGTTGTGGTGGTGGTGGTTGTAATGCCCCTGGTGGTGCTGGTAGTTGGTCGGGTGGTTGTAGTTGCTCTTGTGGTTGTACTGGTAGTGGTTATCCTGGGCTTGACCGTCGAGCTGGGCAGTTCGATTTGTGGTTCGTAGGCTGGTGGAAGGATCGTCCTGCTGGGCGGTGGAATGCGCCAGCGGGTCTGCGATATCTGGTTATCCAATTTACCCGAAACGCCGGCTTTCAAGGATTCGTCGCGTATCTGATTCTGATTGGAAGTCAGCTGCTGCACAGAGATAGGTTTTTAGTTTTATAATCTAGTTATCAAAATAAATACTCACCTTATATTGGCTTCTGAAGGACTCCCCGGAATAGTCAGGTGCATAGGGACGATCCAGGAGATCGGGTCTGGGTGTCCTCAAGCTGTTCTCTTCGTCATTAACAAAGGGTTTGTCCCGCTGACCTAAAAAATATTTATTTAATTATTTATTTATTTATTTTCAGCTTTAAATACAAACCAATTAGCAGATTGGCGGCGTAGTTGCTCTCCGCCTTGGAGCAGTTGACCATGTACCAATGGTCGCAGATGAGCATCCGCTGCTGGAAGAGGGTGGTATTTGGGCAGGTGTAGCTGAACTGGCGACCCAGGCCATCGCACATGTGGTACACCTGGCAGCCCGTCTCCACATCCGCATAATATCCGGCAGGACGTCCGGCGCAGGAGAACGATGTCTTTTGCATCAGCAGGGAGCCAGGATTCGTTGCTTGGATGGAATTTTGAGCCTGGCCGAAAGTAGGTATTAATAATAAAATCTGTATCTAATATATTTTATTAATATAATGAGAACATCCTAGCTACAAGCTTATAAGAAAATATATTGGTAAATACTTTAAACTACTACGTGTTGTTCTAATGTTCTATTTCTAGCAGAATGTCACTACCAGTTAATACTAATTAATTACTTATACTATTATTCTCAAAAAACTGGTATATTGAAAAATGTAGTGGGTAATTAAATTCTAAATATTTAGCATTCCATTCAGTACCCTCTTTTTATAGAGCCTCACTACTGCCCACAATTATCTGTGCCTTTAATTCGCGCTGACCATTTGCGACTTGCACAAGGTACTAAACGAAGGGAGAGACTTCGGCTGTCAGAGATTCATGATTTCATAGATTGGAATGCTGGGAAAATATTTTTCACGGACTTGGCGGAAGCTTCTGCACATATGTTCGCACGTACTCATACTCCGAGTAGATCCAGTGGCAGATTTCGATAAGTCATTGGGCTATAATTTGCCACTGTCGACGTGAAATTTTTTCATTATAATTAAACACTGCATGGAGAAACAACAACAATTTCCACAAAAAAAACCGACTAAAAATAAAGTTGACATTTCTCACAGCAGCACAGGTCGACTGATGCAAGAAGCCGTGGCACCATGTGCCAAGTTATGACATCGCGTCAATTCATCACTTCTGGGCCCAAGTCAGGGCAGCATCCAAAATCCAAAACCAACCTGCGGCCCAAGACCCCAACTCCCAAACTCCCAATCTCCAAATTCCCAGCCTGAAGCTTAAAACGTACAGCTTACGACTTGCTGCACTCACAATCACACACGCTGGGCACGAGTACTCGCTGATATCGATCTCCGTGTCATTTGTTTCGCTACTCAAAAAGTCGGGGGTCTGAGAAAGGCCCTGCAAAGGTGGCCAATTACAGATTGTGCTCGCAAGATTCCTTATCTCCCTGGTATATCTCCCATACGCGACTTCCTTTCACTCTAGCGAAGAAACAATCACTTTTTGCCACTACTGATTAAGTGCGAAGTGTGGTAAGAACAACTTTAATTTAATAAATATATTGGCATTTCGAAAATCGGTAATACTATATTTTTAATATTTTTAAATTTTTATTTAATTGTCATTTATTAGAACTAATTAGATATTTGGTTAATTTGCTTAAGTTACACAAAATATATACTCTTTAATACTTTTTACCGATTTTTTATAGTTTCCAAGATGGTTTTCTTAACTTTTCTTTATCTTTACTTTAATCCCTGAAAACAATTTGTTATTATAGCTCACTGCTTAAAAGGTAAGACAATAAACTCCGATTAGAAGCTTGTAAAACTAAATGGAGATTCACCTTATTTGGATGGCTAAACTACACAAATTAGAGGAGTTGCCGGGGGGTTGGCAAAACTGGATTGCAATTATTCCTAATACGACAGGGAATGGAAATCACTTAAGGAAATGCGATTGTGCAATTTCCCAAGACACAAGCCAAGGTTTCCCAGACGAGTTTTCAATTTCACGACGCCGTTTGTGTTTCTTATTTCGGGTAATTTGCCATAATTTGAAACGCTCTTCAATTTCATTTCAGGCATATTTACGGGCCACACTAAACACACATTCTGCGCCCAGTTGCCCACTCGTCCGTTACATAACAGCCCCAGTCTCAGTCTCAGTTTAGGCCCAGCTTCAACTTCATCCTCGACTCGACTTGGGTTTCGTTTTAATTTCTTGTATGCAAATAGCGAAAACAATCAACACACTATAGTGTGTGTTCCATTTCTGCAAAAGTGTCAGACGCGTCGGAAAAAAGGTCACTTGGTCAGCCGAGTCTTTTGTTTTTAATATTGTATCTCCGTACCTCAAGACCTTTGCTTGGCTGAATCTGAATCTGAAGCTGAATCATGTGTGCCTTTGCCTTTGCCGGCCTGTGTGTGAACTGTGGATGTGGATGCACTCGTACACACATAGAATAAATTAAAAATGAAACAAAGCGTAAAGAGCGCAAAATTACAACATTTTCCGCCGTTGCTCAAAAAGTGTCTTGGGAAGCGATTCGGTGGCAAAGACGACCAAAATGTCGGTGGAACAGGGGCCTCAACTTAAACTCTCATAAACCTTCGATTAGGAATAAAAATATAATTCTCCTCTTTTAAAGTACCAGAAATGGCAAATTAAACATATTTATGGGCATTATTTTATATTATTTAGAATTATGTGTTCTCTGTAAGTGATACCGCATTGATTAACTACGAAAGATAAATTTGTTAGTTCTCGCGATGTGCAATAAATTTGGCATAAAGTTGCAAATTAATTGTACATGGTTTTGTTCATAGTTAACAACCTATTAAAAATACATCCATCGCAAAAAGTAACTCATTTTGAAAAAAACCATTCAAGTAGTGAACCCAAAATACGTGTACTCTGGGTTTAATTCTAAATCGAGTTTTTATCTGTTGAGACATCTGTTCCTAGGCATCTAGGTAATATTTGCTTTTTAATTTATGATTATTCGTTCTTGTTTAAAGAAAGGAATGCGAAATGAACTTGAGCTCGGTTAAAATGTCTTATTTAAATTAAAACGGAGAACTTGTTTGCTTGTCTTTAAAATTAGATTTTTATTAAGTTAGGTACTACTTATCACTAGATATCAGATTAAATTTAAAGATTAAACGAAACTGTTATAAAATGTTTAAGTATCAGCAAACCCTTTCGTATCGCAACACTGACCACGTGACCAGGGGTCACGCTTTGAATAATGATAATCGCACTCTTAACGGATTACCATTTCTGGGGATGGTTTCATTGTTGTGGGGATGGTGAAAATGATTGTACTTATATTCAATTTATCTAAATACGTTCCTGAATGCTCACTTAGTTGGTAGCTTCATTAGCATTGATCAAGTGTTTACGATATTTTAGCTATTAATTATTGCAATCTTCGGAAGGAAGATAATAAGCACCTTCGGCGCACAACAAATACGGCGTTTAAATATTTATACAATTCCGTAATTTGCATTTCAATGCTCTCTCACGTGCACAATCATCGCTGGAATCTCCGCTGGCATATCTTTCGAATTCCCCGATCGAGCCCCTTAGGCAAAGGTATATATGGTAAAGTTCGGACTTACCTCACTGGCCAAAAATAAAGCTGAGCAGAACAAAGCCAGGGTCAAAAGTCGCAAATGCGTTGGGATAATTTGCGTTTGTGCCAACATTTCGCCGATTGTTCTCTCTCTGGATCCGGGGAATCGGGTGGGGGGGTTTTATAACCGTTGGGGAGCTTAAAACTGAAAGTTATTAATACGTTATTGAATGGACTCGGCGTACAATTGATGGGAAAGTGCAGTCGGGGGCCTATAAGTTGGCGCTAATTGCCTTACACAATAGCTCGCATCTTAACACACATTCCTTTCCATCATCCACCCGTAGCATAATAATATGTCTTTTGTTGCCAATCTTTGCGTAACCGAGAGCCTGTTTACTTTAGTAATAACTTTCCCAAAAATATCTCCACTATAGGTGATCATGGGAGATAACAATGTATGTGCTGGGCTTTTTATTTGTCACTACCCAGCGGAGAGACTAATTTTCTTCGCTTCCAAGCGGTTGGTTTGATTCAAACGCTTTCGTAATGAATTGTAATTTAAAAAACATTAACTTCTGAAGTTGTTGCCGCTTTATTGACTGACAGAATTTGCAACGCTGTCGCTGGCTCTTCTTCTTTCCCTGTCCCTGCTTCTGCCTCCACCTCGACCTCCACCTACAATACAATTCTGCGACCTTGCCACTTGCCACTCCGCTCCTCGTTCCTCGCGCAAATAACCAGTCACACCGATAAAACTGTCAATCGCAGTCGCAAACAAAGCTCCAAAATGGAAAATGCACTTTATGACCGTTTATAGTAACCAAATTGAGCGAAATTGAGTTGTCCGGCAAAGGCTCTTAACTTTATGAATATCCGCTTGGGTCAAGAACGTTTTTGGTGGGTTTATGTATGTTGGAGTTCCAAAATGCCACGGATCTGCCTAGAAACAATTTGTCAATCTTTTTTAGTTCTTACTTTAAGACTCGCCTTGCAGTATTGGCAGAATCAATGTCTCTCAAGTTTTTGATTTAATGTTGTTGATATTTACTAACAACTTCAACACTCTTTTGACACAAACAAAAAAAATCAGTTAACGTCAGAGAGAAAATATCAAAAATTGGCAGATTGCTGTCAGCTCTTTTGCATGAATTTGAATTTTACAAATTTAAACAACTCTATTTAACATTTTTGGTAAATAAATATTTCACTAAATTGGTTACATTATTGGCAGATGAATGTTGCTTTAATGTTTAAACTTTTTTTTATTTAACGAATTTTAATAAACTTTTAAGTAAGGAATTTTAAAAGGTTAGCAGAGACTGCATTTAAATTCTATTTATTTCCCATTCATAAGAGATCAAAAGCCAAACTATAAGCAATAATAATTATTAGTGTTAAAAAAGACCATTACATCATTTTAATTTTAACGCAAACTAATTTTCCAATTTTTATGATTTTTGAGTGGGCAATAAATTTCACGCCTAAGTTGCATAAATAAAGAGCTAAGAATAAACACAGTTTTTCCATAAATATATTCGCTCCGCCATTTAAACTACCATTTTAGTGCACTGTTGCAATTAAGTTTTTTATGTAATTGAAATATGTTTCTTTAAGGCATTAAAGCCTAGTCGTCGTGTAATTTATTAGGTTAGCAGGTCTGCTGAACATCATTTCGAAGAGCTTCAAAGTTCAATTGCCCAATAAAATCTCATACTTTTCAGCTAACGAGATCATCTGTCTCAATGCTAACCGCAACATTTGTGGCAAGTTGTGGCCAGCAGCCATTTGAGCCAAGTGCGTGTGGCGGCAGCAAAAATCAGGCAGCAGAGGTAGGAGGGAAAAAGCAAAAGCTACGCGAACAATACTGAACTGGCATCTAGTTTGGCGGTTTTTCCTTGTCTTGACCTTTTTGACAACGGAAAATATTTACCGCTTTATCCTCCTCGGGTTGAACTCGTGATGCTGGTTGCAGTTTTGTTTCTTGTTGTTTTTTTTTCTAAGCTGCCTTGTGGCCAGCTAGGCGAAGCCTATTTGACATTTTTGCCATTTTGCCAGCCATTTCCACTGAAAGAGCATTGCGAATCTAACTCGAAGATGCTCAACGGCAAATAATAGCAGGGAGATACAGCAACAATTATGCCAATTAGTTGGCATTACAGGTTGATTACGGCAGGGCCAGGCCGAAGTTATTTTGCCCGGCCATAGCTGGCATTCTTCTAATTGTTTTCGATGGGACCCCCCGACGACTGGATGTGCAGAGGAAGTTATTAAGATGCAAGCAAGATGTACGATGGAAACCGATTTGCGATTCGCGATTTGCGGGCTCACCTTCGCCCGCGTCGTTTCACGGAACGGAATGGAGTATCTTAAACTGTACAAACTAATTGTCGCCGTAGGTGGTGTGCTAAAATATATTCCATATGGTCGCGGCGGACTCTTCACACATCCGATGCGAGGGGCAGTGCGAGGTGATTCAGTGCGATGTGATCTTTGCAAAGATCAAATGTCAGAGACAGCGGCAGTCGCGTTGCATTTGCAATTGCATTGGCGCTAAACAAAGTCAAGAGCACTCAGAGTCGCTCATCAAAAGCCGCACCAAATTGGTTCGCATAAATTATATGCCATATGCCATCAACACTATAGCACGTAGATATTTTTCACAGTCCTTTTGGACGTAGCACGCCTACAAGTCGAGTAGAAAAACTCTGCGACTTGTATCTTTTTAACTGAGGGATTCGGTTTTTGAAACGCCCGGAACGACACCAACCGCTTCGTTCGAAGTCGCGCTTTCAACTGAAGACTGCGAGTGCACCCAGCTCTGTTTAAGATTCACATTAGGCCGCCCGCTACAGGCCAGGTCTCATCTGGAGAAGAGCCAAGCGGAGCTTCGTCATCGGCGCACAGTGGGCGCAATGGGACGCCTACGTGCGAGGGAGAAAATTCTGTTAATTTGTAAAGAAATCTATGCAAATCTAAAGTATACTTTCGAATGAGGTAAGTTCCCAGTCAAGAAGCTTGGGTTTTAGGTGGTTGGATTTACATAAAGCCATTAAAATAATACGCTTTACAAGGCAACTGCCTCTGTACCACTGTGCCAAATCTTCTCGGCCAGTTAACGAAGTTCAGTCGGGTTTTTTGAGACCCAGGCCAGCAAAGCGTTAACATTGCAGCTTCATTTTCATTTTCAGCTAGATTCTCAGTTTCAATTTACCGTTAACAGCTTCGTCTTCATTTTCATTTTCATTTTCATTGCACGTTATTAGCATTTGGAATGCCACCGTTTAGGGAAACCCTTCACCCACTGGGTGTTTATTTGTCTAATTTATTGGAACGTTTAGGTTACTTTGGTTGGTGGTGCTGTAGATGTTTGGCAGATGGGTATGCCGTTGGAGATGCAGAAGACAGAAGAAGTGGGCTAAATAGAGCAATCGAGCGGGGGCCAAAAGATCTGAGCCAGATTGGGCGGCGGATTGCGAAAGCATTTTCCCCATCTCAGTCTCAGATTCGTTGGCTCTTTTGGCGGCATCATTGTCAGATTTCTGGCGGCTGGGGTTTTGTAAGCGAAGATTTCCATTTTCCATTTTCATCTTCGTTTTCGATTCAAGTCGTTTATTTGCTCCTCAAAGCCCTTTTGTCGTGGCAAAGCCGAAAAAAAGACGAGAACCGCCAACAGTTTGGCGCACTCAGGTTTTCATCGTAGTCGTGTGTTGCCTCACTGACTTGCCGGGTTTCATATTCGCTGGGCGTTGGGTTTCCCCCATCCCCCTTCCAGCTTTTTTCCCCCCTCCCCACTGATTTTGCCATTTCCATTTTCGTGACGGACCTGGGAGGAAGTTAAAGCTAAAAGTCGAAAGTGTCGAGAGTCAATCGATGGTTTATTATTGTCGTATTTCGTTGGCTCATGTCAAAAAATAAAGAAAATAACACATATATAACGCTGCGCGTACATTGTAACCTGGAATTTAGTTATGTATCTCCTGGCTATCTGATGGTCAGCCTAGGTGGACTGGGCAACGGGCCCATCTTGGACCCCCGGCTTCTGCTCCTGGTTCTTGATGACCAGCGAATGCTGCTGGAAATCGGTCAGGATGCGGCTCTCGGGGATGTCCGTCTCCACGCGGCTGCCCACAATGTCTATCTCGCTTTCCTTTTTATCAAAAAATATGTCAATAATAATGCGCACGCCTAAGGGATATTACTATCAATAAAAATTCTTAACAATATTTAGAATTAAAATAGATCACCAAAAAAGTAAAAGAAAAATTTAAAATATTTGTTTTTCTTGAGTTTGAAACAAAGTAATACATTTTGTTGATTGAATATTTGGTAAACTAAAGTTAACTAATTTAGAAAAATAATAAGAGCTATCATTAGCATTTCTGAACTCCATAAAATTTTACTTTTAATTTGTATAAACCGAGTTTAAATACAATTTTAAGTTTACCAACCTTGATCTGTGCGTCGAATGGTGGTCTTGCTTTGGTAGGACTTTTCCACAGTGTTGCTGTCAGCTGGGTTTTCATCGTTGAGCGACTGGAAGAGCGAGGACTGAGTGGTGGTCACTCGAAAGTTGCCTTGACTGGGTGTTTAGTGATTAGTACAGAAGAGGTAGCTTTAAGGACTGAAATCTCACCCTCCATTGTCGGCTTCCTTTTTGCCCTCCAATAACGACACGTTGCAGCAGCTGCTGCCGCCCTCGAGATCCGATCCCTGCTCCTCCTCCGACTTTGAGATGGAGCCAAAGTACAGGGACTTGGCCTGCTCCAGTTCCTGGTTTTTCTGGGTGGCGAAGTTGTAAAGGTTGATCATGTCACGCACTCGAATGGGGGTCTCCTTTCGTTTGCGAGGTGTCTGCGACACCGGAGTCTGGATCTGAGATGGGGATTGGGATGGCGATTGGGGTTGGGGCTGTAGCTCCTGATCCCGATTGATCTCCGGAACGAGATTAGAGTTATAAGACAGGCTGCTGCAGTCCTCCTCGATTGTGTTCATGGCGATGGTTGCGCTTGTTGGTTTCTATCTCTCCCTAAACAAAAGTGATTACTGAAAAGGCCTTGAAAGTTCCTAGTAGAATTCAAGATTTTCGATTTGTTGGTTGTTCGAAAAATTCTTATAACCTTTTGTGTCTGTGGGAAAGTAATAACTAACTCGAAATTCGTTTCTGACAATGTCAACTGAATACGACTGTGACCTTTACATCAAAGAGATCTTTTTCGATCTTGAGTGTGAGTAGTAAATACTTCATGTGGGTCCCTCCGAAACAGCAATTCGTTAGCAATTACGTTAACGAAATGTAAATGTAATTCATCTCCGAGCTGCCGAAGATGAATCGTTGGAGGGCGACCTTCAGTGCGGCAATCGAAAACCGAATTCGATCGATCGGATCGCATGATTGATCCCACAGAGGGGGCAGTGATTGAGGAAGGTTCGGTGATTAGTGAAATTTGAGCCACACGCTGAATGCCAATGGAATTGTCTTAGAGCGGATTTAATGCAAGTGTTTTTTTGTTACTCACATTTTCCCCGTTTTGTTTCGTGTACTCTGTGGGTGCATGTGTGTGAGTTATTAATATTTTGAAATTTCAAATTTGAAATTGGGTGAGCAATGACTTGCCGATGCCACAGAAGCAGCATCATCGTACCAGCATCATCAATCGGTAGCTTGCAAGCAGCCAGCTGGAGGTCCATTTGACACACTATCCCAACGGAAAAAAATCCGATTTTAAGGTCAATCTAATGGCCAGCGACACTTGAAGATTGGCTCGATCACAGCTCAAGATTCGCAATCAGCGCCGATGGTTCAGGCAAGGTTTGCGGCCCCTAAAAGCAAAGCTCTGATTGGAAATAAAAGAAGGCAATTGAAGACCCTCTTCTTTGCTAAACAAAAAACCGAAAAACAAGCAAATCTTTCAAGAGTATTTGAGAGGATATATCGTTATAGGAAGATATCCATAATCCAAAGATGCGAAACAGACTA